>NC_049172.1:27526590-28146590 GCF_009769625.2 Cygnus olor
ATCCAAAATTGTCAGGCTTTTCCTTGCTTTTCTCTTGTTTCCTCCGTCTTTCCCATCATATAAAACAGATATAAAACAGATTAGATAGCTTTTGAAACCATGGTGTTTCTGGGTGTGTAGTGAAGAAGTATCATCAATGTTGTAAATAAAGTGAAATCTTATTCATTGCAAAGTCCTGGCAATCCTTGCACATTAAACATGAGCTCCATCCCTCTGAATTAACACTGTCAACAAAATCTATCTTCTTTTTTTTTTTTTTTTTCTGAAGGTGTAAAGAGAGAAAATGCTTATAGTCGTCTTATGTTATTTCTTGTTTTCTTGCATAACTGTCAGACTTCTTGCACAACTGTCAAACTTCCTAGTATGCGTGACCCACTGAATTCTCTAATCGTAATTGTAGCATTCTGCTAAATCTTTTAATATCTTCATATTTGGCTTTTACTTTATTGAATAATCTAAATAAGGTCTTTAACAAGACCTTTGCTGTAAATCGCAAAGAAGTGGCTAGGTATAGAAATTCAGCGGCTTCTTTCTGATGGACACTAAAATAAGTTGATATTAACAGAAAGCTTCATGTCATATAGACAGCTATCTGTATTCATCGAACTTTGTAGGTGTTTTCTTGGCAGATACACAGTTTTACTAGAAAT
Source organism: Cygnus olor (assembly GCF_009769625.2). NCBI lineage: Eukaryota > Metazoa > Chordata > Aves > Anseriformes > Anatidae > Cygnus > Cygnus olor. Next base: position 27,527,241 of record NC_049172.1, read on the forward strand.
GCTGTTGATTAACCAGGTTCAAAGTGAATACAAGGTTTTAATCAACAATATGCATCATAGGGGGATAGAAATTCTATTATGCTATTTTTAAAATATGTTTTTTATTTGCTGAAGTTGTCATCTGAAAAGACCTCTTACTCTTTGATTTTAGCTTACCAGATCAAGACTGTCAGTATCAGACAATTATTTGATCTCTTCTTCATTCTTTCTTTTTGCTTTAGGTTTCTTGTGATGAGTTAGAGTACACTAGATCCCTTACTGCACATTACTCCCAACTTCTCGTCAATACAAGCAATTTCTTAGAATACTAAAATCACATCTGTATTGCTCAAAAAATCTCCCTGTAACAACAGTCCCACCTTGACTGATGCTTAAATTCTTACTTAGGTCTCAGTGGTGCTCATTGCATTTTTCCTTGGCCTTATTCTTCTCTAAGTGTAGCTTAGCATTTCTGAGGTATATCCAAGACACTATAATACATTTCTGCAGTACTTCAGAATTTGCACTTTGCCAGTGCTCTGCTGTCTTCCTGTATGTTTTGTTCCATGTTGCCCTCTAGTTCCACCTACAAATTGTGCAAGTGCTTCAGAACTTATTTTCTTAGGTCTTTGATGCTAGCCTAACACTTCAGTGCTTGTCTAAATGCTGAGGCACTTGCTCTGTTGGCCTTTTTATAGGTTGAATTTCTTTCTGTCAGTACTTCATCATTATTACAGCCTTGTTTTTGTTGACTCACTGCTTGAAAATAGAGTAGGAGAGTAACCAATTTTACCAGGAATATTAATGCTTGGAACATAAGCATCTCTTTACTGCAGGCTTCTGCATGTGTCTGTTAGTCTAGCATTTCTCTGGATGCCTTTTTCCTATAGGCTTTTCTGTCTATCAGGGTTGAAAGACTACTTCATGACTTTGAAACTAGTCCATCTTGCAGAATAACGATAATTATTGTGATTTGTATTTGTTACATCAGTCTCTTGAGACCACAGGGCATTAAATATGATTATAGATGGTTCTAAAGGTGTAATGTGTCTTGCCACATGACTGAAGTTCCCAGGAAGATTTCTTGAAGTGCAGTATTGACTGCTTCAAATCCCTATAACTAGAACCTCCATTGTCCTAGAACAATTATAAATACTTGACCCTGAGCAGAGGCAAGACATAACATGGCAGCCTTATCTGCAGTAGAACATATGTCAAAAACTAGGGGATCTGCCAAATATTATCTACTTGATAGATGGAAAAATCACTGTTTTGTAATTTAATAAGATGGAGCGCCTGTGAAAGCTGGAGACCCGCGTTGTGAGTACCAGTTCCTTGAGGCATTTCTGTTAAAAATTCCAGACATTCTTTGTCAAATCTACCAGTTTTACTCCCGTTGCTCTCTTAATGTGCCTCTTTTTGGTAAACCAAAGCTTAATCATACAAGCCTTGCATCACCTCTTGACACAACTGAATATTGATGTCTCAAGGGCCAGTATTAATAACATGGGATGCTCTGGTGTGCATCAGTACTTCAAGCACTGAAGAACTGTGGATGGCTGTTAAATGGTTCCTGAATCACTCATAATAATGCAGTGATAATGTCAGAAATATAATTCCTGCCAGATTTGTTTAAGTAGAATTAAGGATGGAGATGATTAGGTCTCTTATTCAGATTATCAGAAAGATTTTTCTGATGTCAGGATCGTTTCAGTCTCAAGGGAGACAGTAACAATGATTTTTGTACAGAATCAGTCTCCTTAGCTCAAGACTCCCAAAGGTTATCCAGTGATGCTGCCTTTGTATTGAAGTAAGTTCAGAAATCCAAAAAAAAAAAAAAAAAAAAGCTTTCCCAAAATCAGGAACTGACTGGAAAATACAAATTATCATTTGGGGAGAGATGAAAAATTATATGCTATGGATCGAAAGGAATTGGTTGAGCTTTCATCATGCCACTCTCTCATTTAAGCATTGTTAAGAATTTTTTGCCACTTTTATCGTGAGAAGCAAAACTTAAATGTGAATCTCAAAGACCTAACCTCTGCGAAGAATTTTGGGTAACTTCCTCATATTGCATTGATACCATTTGATTAGTGGTGTTCCTGTTTCTAATTACAGCAACAAAGACTTATAGCTGAAAATAAAGGATTTTTGTTTAGGCATAGGCCATCATTTTTACATTTAAATGATAGTGCTCATAAATGCAACTCTGTTTCTAATTCAAGATTATTTTTTTCATAGAACAAAATACATGTATTTTTCTTGTTAGACTAATTCTTCTCCTTCAGCATATTTCCCATCTTCTTTGATAGATCCTTCTAGCCTGTGGTACTCCTATGCATGAATGACTGTCATTATTTGATTTTAGAGTAATTGGAAATACTTTTTGTTTGAGAAATAATTGATCATTAGAATGTTGTAAATACAGCTGTGTGGAAAACTAATACATTACTAAACACAATTAAAATCTTAACTCTTTAAATATCAGGAAAGACAGAAACCTTTGTTTTGAAAGGTGCTGAACATTTCTGGCATAATAGTGAGCGCAGTCATCATCAAAGTACTTCTTACACCAAGAAATGTATAACTTTATATAACTTCAGCAGATACTCAGAGTGAAAACACAATACCCACCTAACAATGCCAGGTGCTAGTTGTTTTGAAGGGGATGCACAGAAAATTTACTCATTATCTGTAAAGGCATTCCTTGAATTTTATTCTGGCGCTAAGACTCCTGTGAACAATATTTTGCCTTAACTCTAAAAACAATAATTATAGATTTAATGTGAAAACCAAGTCCACTAGAGTTGAGGGCTCTCTAAACTTTTATGTCTTTAAATGTATGGGGTATGTATATAGCATTTAAAACATAAAGCCAAAAGAAATTAACAGCCTGTTCTCAGTGAGGTGTTATTACTGTGTTCCAGTTTCTATTTATCCAGTTAGATAAGAGCTCATGAATAAAACCAAAGGCCTATTGGTATATCTAGGCTATGCCAATCAAGAGGCTCTGTGTTCACCAGAAATATATTTTGATCCACAGTTACTCTACTTATTTGTCCCTAGTGTTTGAGCATTTCCACAAGAAAAATATCCTCAGGTTTTATAATGTATTCTTGCCATTCCTGAACTTCTTTGTGCATGTGTGCTTGTCCCAGCTACATCCTAAATTCTTTCTCATCTGACTAAATGGTGTTTTCCTTTAGAAAAATTCAGGAAAGGCTGATTTGAACTTTCACCTCTCAAGTGATTTTTTGCATTACCCTACATAGTGAATGATTTCTGGTCTAAGTGTGTACTTAGTCAATAAGCTACGCCAATCTTACTGATCTTTTAAGTAACTTAGTTTTTTCCTGTGTACACAGACAAAAGTAGTTTCAGAAGGCAACCTTGAGTTACTTGCATAGCAAAGATGTATTCTAAATAACTGGTCTGCTAAAATGAAAAAAATGAATGTAATATTCATAGCATGTGAGTTTTTAGTGAGTTATCAGAATGTTGTCTGGGAACAGTGTAAGTTAAAGATACACGTGAATAGTATTACTTTTGATTCAAACTGTTACCACAAAAGCATCTCTCACTCTAATGTAGTACACTGTATTAGTGTTCAAAGATATATATTTCCTTCCCATTCATGGGACATAGTCAGACTTGCTTTTATGGAGAGCAGAAAAATAAATTATTCAGAATTTAACTAAGCTATAGCTCTGAACAATGGATAACTGAATTTTAATAACTTCTGCATCTTACAGACATCTGAAGTCTGGTCAGTTTTTAACTTTGCTGAACATAGGGCTTTGGACCCCTGGGGTTCTGTCTTTAATTATTGCAATAGAACCACAGTCTTGCAAATTTCAGTGGAGAAATTCTTATTTTATTAGTATAATATGTGAAGTACAAAACTTGAACATGACTTCTAACAAAGACAAAAGGGAAGGAATGAAAGAGCCATCCCACTTCTAACCAATACTTGAGTCAAGCTTCAAAGTCACCCTTAGATTTCTGTAGACTGATGAAGTAGTGTATGATAGAGTTACTATTTCAGTCTAGCATTCTTCAGTCCTCCAGACTAGTAACCAGATGTCCAATTACAGATGGGTTAACTGGGAGTAGCCTTCAGCACAAATCCATGATGGTGATCTGTTTCATAATTTTGGAGTTGTAACAAGCTGGAGTAATTCTTTTCTTTCAGAGTTTAGGATGTGACTACTAGTGCAGGATCTGTACCTTTCTTAAGATCAGTAGTTAGCCAGATCTTAGAATGTAGCAAACCATGAAAACCTAATCATATGCTTACATATACAGTGTAATCTGTTCAACATTTTTCTTGTCATTTTAGACCCACCTTGCCAGACAGAACTCAGCAACATTCAGAAGCAGCAAGGAGGAAAGAAGATCCTAGGTGAGCCATAGATCATTCTTTTGAAGGTTTTATTGCTTACATAAATAACCCTAGTGAAACAGCAACATAAAATCAATATTAATCCAACAAAGATAGACCGCAGTAAATTCTAGCAACAAAATTTATGAAGTTTTTGAAAGCTATTAAACTTGGTTTTATTACCTTACCTACCAAAAGATATTACGTCTGTTCCATTATCCTAATAGAACGTAGATCTTTACAGTTATAGAGGGGACAGTCTAAGGCACTCCTAAATTAGTATCTCTACTGATCTTTACCTGTAATATTGTTTAAGTAATTTAAATCTTTGTTGTGAATCAGTTTATGCTGTATTAATATTACTAAAATGTAGGGTAAATCTTCATTTTACCCTTTTCAACTGTATGAAAGCTGCAATAAAAGGCTTGGCCCAAAGTAATCAAAACTGTATTTCTGCTAAGGATGGTTTCAAACAATAACTGTGCACTTCAAAATGTTTTCAGATTCATGTTTTGTACATTGTCATTTGTCTAAATATTATGTTTCTTTTAAAAAGTCTCTGTTCCTTTCAAGTGAGGAACCATGACTAACTCAGCCTTAGGAAAGTCACTGCCTCACTAAATAAGTTCATGATTGTGTCTCTAGTACTGTTGGTGGTGGACCATTTTAGCTTAGAGTCTAATTTGCATAGGTATTATGTCTATAAAATGCAAATTTACCTTTTTTTTTCACATTTATTCTTGAGAAAAGTGCTGTGTTACACTACATTTATCTTCTATGGTGGAATAAATATTAGTGGGTAACTAAACGGGTTATTACATATATATCTAAATTAAAAAAAAAAAAAAAAAAGCTACTAAGCCTAGTAGCAGATAGTTTGTTAGTCTGGGAAGCCTAATCCTTATTATTCAGACTTGTTTGCACTCCGCTGATTATAGAACATCCCATTCAGAGTTGTGAGCTATGTCCCTTTCCCCAGCATGCAGCAAAGATCTCAACTAAGACATTCAAGGAGTAAGGAAGGTGTATCAGAGGATCAATGAAAAATTTTAAGGAAGATTGTCCACTCTTTTTCTTGAAGGCAGTCCAAGGCTGGTATCTGTCACTTGTAAGCCAGTCAGTGGAGAATCTGGAATGTGGAAATAGCAAAAGGTAGTTATTTTCTGCTATGATTGTTACATTGGCCAAGGGGCAGTTATTAATATTCTTATTCAATATTTATATATCACAGGGCAATATATCCCCATATGTGATGAAGATGGGTATTACAAACCAAGTCAGTGCCATGGAACTGTAGGACAATGTTGGTGTGTTGACAGATACGGCAATGAGGTAACAGGATCCAGAACAAATGGTGCAGCAGAATGTGGTAAGTTATGAACCTTGCATGGACTTTGGTTTAAAGGTATTACTTTGATTTCCAACCAGGCTACATTTCTTCAGTAAGAACAGGCGTGGGATGCAACTACATTAATTTTATGTAAATATAATCTGTGATTTTTATTACTTCATTATTTTTTGCAACTCATATTACTGTGTCAGCTGTTAATAGACCTCATATATGGGCTTGGCATAGTGTATATAAACCTAGGGAAAATTAATTATCTAGAGTAGCATTATACAAGTCCAAGAATGCTTGATGAAATCCCTTTGGGTAATCAGGATGCTAATTCAATTTGACATTTTTTTCAGTTTGTTTGAAGGAATTGCCAAAAGTTCCTAGCACACCAAGTCTTCCCTTGCTTTTCCCTTCCAATACCCTATGACTTCCAGGAACTCCCATGGCGCCATTATTTTATGTCCCAGACATCAAAAATGGCAATAAAATATTTTTCTTTGCATTACTCCTTTTCCGTTCCTTTGCAACAGAAGAACATAGCCTGAAACATAGGGTAGATTTAACACGGTATTTGGCGTACCTGTTCAGGCCTATTTTCCATCTAATCCAGGATACTTTCTGAATAAATGTACAGTTCTAGATAGTTAAAGATAATATGTAAAAACTGAACGGTGTATGGTATATATCATCACTAGTCCTTATTGTGAACTGTAAGTTGGTCTTAAATCTCTTTCAGTGTTTCCTGGCACTCATTATAGTTCCACAAATCCATAAAATTCATCTCCTTTTCTTAACATTGAAAAATTCATCCCTACTAAAGTGGGTTTCTTTTAAGACAAAAGATTATTGATGTTGTTTAAGTTTTCTTTCTGTCACAATGTTTAGTTTAAAATAAGTAATTTTCTTGAAATTAAATTTTCTTCTGTCTTATACATATTACACTATAAATATGATATATATTGTTTTAGCAATAATGTAGTGTATTTTGTGTCTTTTGTATAACTATCATACCTTTTTAGCTATTGATTTAGAGACTTCAGGTGATTTTGCATCTGGTGATTTCCATGACTGGACAGATGATGAAGATGATGAAGATGAAATAATGAATGATGAAGATGAAATTGAAGATGATGATGAAGACGAAGGAGATGATGACGTAGATGATGACGATGATCATGATGGATATATTTGATGATATTAGGAGGGTCAATGAATTGTACCTTTCTAAAATTCACAAGATGACATTTCATAAAATCCCTTTGCTCTTCAAGATCGAAAGGATTCTAACAAATGTGTATATTTTGTATGATTATTTCAAACATTGCAGCTGGAGTCATAGACTTTTTTTTGTTTAAATAAGAAATATTACGTGCTTTTGAGTTTTTAAATGCCTTTACGCTGAAGAAAATGCATTGGAAGTGTAGTCAGAAGAAGGAAATGTTATGTGCTACTGAACTTATAAATGTGCAAAACGCTATAAAAACAACCAGTCTTTTTAAAACTTATGTGAAGAGTTATTTGCCCGTACTTGGAATTGTGTGTCCTCTTCAGGACAAATAATGTAACTTAATTTTACTTTTGTCAGGCCCTGCAGGCTTTGCAAATTGCCTGTTTAATACATAAAAATGTATTATGGTAGAAAAACTCTGGTGCACAAGTGGCATCTTACCAGCCTTTAATTAACCAAAGGTATGGAGAAAAATTAACAGAAGGGAAAAATGAAGCAAAGTCCTTGTTTGTGTTTGCATTTGTAGTTATGTTTTTTAATATGAAGTGGCTAGGTTATTGAAAGGGTTTTTCTAAAGCAGTAGCATGGACAAGCACCAACTCTGTAAATTTAATAATTTTCTTATCCTTCCTTCTTTTTTTTCTTTCTTTCTTTCATGTCAAAGTCATGTAGGCGTTATTGTTATTTACTCAAACATCACTTCACCCATTGTTGTTTCTCTGTATTTCTCTCTAATCAGATTACTATAAAGTATTTTACATGGGGAAAAAATGCTTAAAATTGTATTACCTTTATACATGACTGTAAGTCAGAGTATTGACACTTGCCCACAGCATAGTTTTTAAGAAGCATATAATTATACTTTTTATTTTCTTAATTCAGGAAATAGTTTTGCATCTTTATCTAAATTCATGTTGTTTTCTGTTACTAGTGCAGAAACTTAGAGAACATATTGTAAAGGTGCCTTGCAAAATAGAGATAGAGAGGTTTTAGCATGCATACCAGTATAGGATGTTAGGCAATAGCTAAGCACACCCAGTTACCAAATTAATACCAGTATAAGTACTGCTGCTGGAATGAAGAAAATGGATTGTTTTAATTTTTTTTCTATTGTTACGTAATTACCACGTGGACTAGATTATAATTATTGTGTAGAGTAGCACTTAAGATTTGACTATAGAGAAAATTTCTTTAATCACTGTATTTATGTTAGCATGTTAATTAACTGTGTAGACGTTTTGGGACTCCACCATCTTCATTCATATCATATCTATTGCTTTCTGTCCACAATAAAGTTGACATGACCTGTATAATGTAATACTACAGGTTGTATAATTTCAAAACTGGATCACTGGTTTCCCATCATTAATTAGAAGGAAAATCAGTTTATTTGAATTAATTTCTACACATTAAATACTAAATTTAATGTTTATCCTATGTATTATTGAAAAGTATAATGCATTTTCTTTTTTACCGTTTCTGTATAGTTTGCAAAATAAAGACTCTTGTAACCAACTTTCTGCCAGCATAGCCCATCATTTTGAATTTTTACAAGGTTTGAAATTTTGAAACAGGAAGAATTCATGCTTCAGTTACATTTCACCTACAAAAATATGTATTTGTTTGTATTAAAACCATTTATCAATATTTTATTTCCAGTAAATAATTTTGGGTTAAGGCAAAACCCATAAGGAAAATTTATTTTTCTGTATTTTTCTGTACATTTGTTATGTACTTTGTGACATTGTCTTCATTACATAGTGAAGGGAGACATACTTCCTTTCAAACTAATTCATAATTTGTGGGGCATAGTTGTATTATTTTCTTAAATAAAAGTAGTTAAGAGTTTACCATTCTGATACAATGGGATTTTATCAGAGAACAGTTTCTTATGGCTGAAATTAACTGATATATAAATTGATTTTAAATAAAGAACCTAAAGATAAAATGTTGTCATTATTGGCTGATGTAGCATACTTTTTTTTTTTTCTTTCCTGATGTGCCAAATGGTCACTAGCTGACAAAGTTAAAATGCATTTCATTAAAACCTGTGACTTAGGGAATTAAAGTATGAAAAGAGAATTCATAATTTATTTAGCCTATTGGGATTACAGTACGAAGACCTTCTAAAGTGAACTGTCATGCGGAAGAGCATGAAAGAGGTTTGTATTCTTTCTTCCCTGAAAATTCCTCATTGAACTGGAAGAGGAGGACTGGCTTGGATTTTAGTCCTTGAGTATGACAGCTACCTATCACAGAAGTCCGAAATAAGTCTAGATAGCTAAACTTATTAAAGAACAGTGACAATGAAGATTCAGGGTCATCTTTGAGAATTTTTGTGGTCAAAATCTAAAGCAGCAAAACCAAAAACATAAATTGTTTCTCATTCATGAGGAAAAGCTAGAGAAGAGATTACTAATGTGAGACTTCCTTTGAAAATGTAGGTAAGTGTGGATCAATATTATGGAGCTGGATTTGCTTTCGTGGTACCAAATGAATTGGGAGCTACTGCACTGCAGCGTTAAAGAAATGCATGAAATCAGGAGCAGGTAGAACAAATGAAGGCAATGCCGAAAAATATATAATGAAATTAGTATGCCATTCAAAAGCTTCTTTCCATCATATCCAAGAATTTGCACAGTGTATCCCCATGAATACAATCAGGCAGAAGGCAGCAGGGAATCCTTGATTTTAAAACTTCATTATTTTTATGGTGTCACTGTCATTTTGTGTTTTTTTTTGTTTGTTTGTTTGTTTCTTGATCTTACAGTTGTGCACATATATATTATAAGTATGCAAAGATATGGATATAAATTTGGAGATTTTTCAGCCAGTGATTAATCTTTGTACTTAACTGAGAATATGTGAAAATGTAATTCCCATATTCATTGAAAAGTAAGGAATACTGCATTCCATTAAATTAATTATTATATAATCTCCCAAGGAAATATTATTTTTTTCAGGTCAAGCCATATAGATGTGCTTAGTTTAGAACCAAAGGAATTAGTGTCATTAGCTTACTTCTATAAAAACTAGGTTATTGTACAAGACTGAGGAAGTTGAAACAAAATGACAGTAGAAAAAAAATTTACTTGCTTTTTACACATAGACAAGGACTGTAGTTTTATAAGTATGAAAGAGTCAAGTACCCAGGTGGAATAATAAAATTATAACAGAAAGTGGATTAATTTTATGTTTTATAGGAAAGTTTAAAAATGCTTGTATTTACAGGGATTCTTCATTAGAAGAATATATATGTTATTACTAAATGTTTTTAAAAATTGGATTTAGAGCTGTTGCAGCACAAGCTTACTTGAAATACAGTAATCATTTTTAGTGTTTTTCTACCGATCTAAATATAGAAGTAGAAAATTGTCCACAAGTGTCCACAATTTTATTTCATCTAGTTCACTGAACACTAAGTACTTCGTCACCAAATTTCCATTTGAAGAAACAGATCCAAATAAACATGAAGAACAATTAGAATTGGTAAGGAAGAATCTCCAACTTAACTAGTTAACTATTTTATCATTTATGATAAATCAGAAGTTAAAAAATAAAAAATCCCACTCCTGAAATTAATTACTGTACTGTACATGCTGAACTAATAGCGTAGCCCTTTGTTATGAGTAGAACTCCACTGACATGATGTGGTTGTGCTTGTTGCACGGGCTGAGTGCATTTTGCTAACTTGTTGATTCAACTGGTGAAATGGCAGTAGAAATGACTTTGAACTTAAGGAACTGGGGCGAGAATGGGAAACAGTTTTGCCTACACTAAAAGGTGACACCTCGCCTTGAATTTTTTGTTGTTTTCCAGATACTAATTGAACCACATCCTGGAAAGGAGACTACCGTACAACATCTGTCTGTCATCCTGAAGGTGAGTTTTACAAATAAAATATGTGTGCCTATTTTGATAAAGAATTTCTGTGCTATATTGGATAAAGCAGTATGGTTTATATCTCTTCACCAGCTTTCCATATCAACCCACAGAAAATTTTGATTAAAATTTCAGAGAATGGTATCTACGAATCTGTCATGCCTGTAACTAGGGTAGTTTATTTTTTCTCATGATAGTTGAAATCTATCAGTTAAAATAAAGATGGACAGAGAGATGGCACCATGTCCCTGTCTACCCATAGCATTTAGTACCATTCATGGCTACTTTGTGAACTACCAACATTCTTGCCAGCAAACTGCAGTCTCCTGAATTAAAACAAACAATCAAACAAACAAAAACACATCGCTAATTTGAGCCATCATACTGTTCATGAGACAAATGCAGTTTAAAAGATCTGGCTAAACATTTTTAAAAAGATCTGGCATTGAAGGTGTGTTCCATAGGTCTTTTTATTAGCATCAGATACCTGTTTTTAGGAATACCCTCAAATTCCTTTCCCATTTCATAGTTTGTTTACATAACATGCTTACCTAATGACAGTTTTTGGTGAGGTTGCATTGCCTGTTGGTCTTAGTCCTGGTGAAGCAGAGGAAACTGGATCTCTTCTACTGTACAGTAACACTTCTGTTACTGTATGTCCATGTGCCTGAGGGGGCTAGAGGGCCATGCTAAGATTTATGCGGTTTGAGGTGGTGAAGTAGTGATTAAAAGAATAATTAACTTTTTTTTTTTTTTCAAAGCTAGCAAAGATTACTGATGCTTTCTTTCAAAAAAAAAAAATCAACAGCAACAACAAAATAGCTCTTTAGTAAGAGTCTGTTTTTGCAGCCACGATGCTGCTGATCCATTTTTTTTTTCTTTATTGGTAGAGAATAATGCAGTTATCTAACAGCATGTGATAATTAAAAATCGATTGTTTTGGAATAGCATACAAAACGTCTTTGGGGCTTGCTCAGTTTTACTTCACTTCTTTATGTTCCTTAGTGCTGCCCTGGTGATAAGCAACTGAAACAAGCTTTAAGAAAAGAAATCTGTATTTTGTTGAAGTTCTTTATCTGTTTGCTAGTGTAAATATTAATTCTTGATGAGTACAAAACCCACAGATGACGTTAAAGTTGTCACAAGTATAAATTCAAGCCAAATCTCCCAAAGCAAAACATGACTATAAAAACACTCTTGGATCATATGAGGTATGCTTTTTTTTATTATTTTATTTTTATTTTTTTTGGCCACCAAGGATGAAATAGTTAAAAACTAAGAATTCTGATTGTTCTGTGGCAACTACTTGGCAAGTAGAGTTGTACATATATGTAAGTGTATGTATTTGTCTTGGGTTGGGCAGTTTTCATGTTTGTTCAGCGTGATGAAAAGATTTGTACAAAGTTAATGTCACTGGGCTTTGCCTTCATTGCAATTAATTTACCAAATGGATGCTACAAGTTTATATGTTAGTGTAAATTCAAATGAGAGGATGGACTATGTAAAGTGACACTGATAATACCTGTTTCCTGATGTGCAAGTGAACTTGAGTGAAAAAGCACTAAAAAGCCAAGTGAGTAGTTCTGCGGGTTTAAATGGCGTTCTGTACTGAAAAAATAAGTGACTGGTTCATGACTGTTAAGCATACAGCTTGAAAACATTACACATGGCCTATCTCACATAACCAGCTAAGGACTTGTGTGGATGCATGGCCTCAGGAGTGTGGAAGGAAGACAACTTAAGAGTTGCTGGAGGTTGATGTGTCTAGCTTAGCCTCACTTTGCCCTGCGTGTACTAATCAGGAATAGAAAACTTGGGGATCCAGCTGGGGTTTGTGACAAGGTTTTTTTTCTCTCTGAAAAGCCTATGTCTCTGAAGGCTCTCATCAAATGTGGATTTGAGTGTTTTGGTGTTCTCCTAAGGATATGTCCCAAAAAACATTCATAGATTGGTCTTTTCATCCTTTCTATTCAAACGTGAAGCCATAGCTTATGATCAGCCTTTTATTTAGTACCAATTTCTACCTATGCTACATCGTGAATACAGGCCAAAACACCTGAGTCATTCAATCTAGTTAGCCTTGTTTCCCACAATTTCCCAAAACACTCAGAAGTGTAGACTAGTTTCCAATGAAAAGAGGGAATTAAGTGTTGAGTAAGGCTGCTTCCTTCAGTAGCAAGAACTGTAGGGTCTGTCCATAGAAATCTTGCTAGCATAAAGAAAGGTGACTCCTTTTAAAGCAGAGCAGCTTTAAATGCACTGTTTAAATAAGACTGATTATCTTGGAATATTTTCCAAAGAAAAGCTACCTACAGTTTTAATTTATTTGTTCAAAATGTACCTGAATATAAACTTTGCTCATGGGAAGTTTATTTTATTAGTTAAAAGTAAGCAAGCAAACGAATGAACAAACAAAAAAACAAGGGGAGGGAGCTGGGGAGAAGTAATGCTGTAAGTAGGGCAAATTCAAAGCAAAGAGGCTGAAAGAAGCTCAAGAGAAAAACTAGAATAAGATGGTGTTGGCAGCAACTATGTATTTGAACAGCTGACTGATTCTGTCACTGAGAACAAAATAAGGCACTGAGAATTCTAATTTCATTGCTCGTGCTGCTCTTTCCCCTCATAAGTGCCCCCACACGTTTTTGTTAGGCTCTGTAGCTCTGTAGCATATCATTCACAGCGAAAATTACTTCTGTGTGCTGAGAGCTGTGCAGCTCCCATAGTAGCATCATAGCAGAAAGCATCTGCAGGCAATAACACCATTGAGCAGCCTAGAAGCTGAGAATGTTACACTTTAAAGGGTTCCTTAGAAGAAAAAAATTATAGCAGCTATTTGCCCAGATGTATTCTGGTATATTCATTACAAACACTTGCCTGAGTGCAGGGAATGGTCCAGAGCTGTTGTTCATGTCAATGGTAATTTACTTAAATTCTGAAGTAAAACTGGAATAATGTCATTGAAAATTGTATATCTTGTCCATTAAGATAGTTTGATTATTATGTAGTAGAAATTACATTAAGACTTTATCTCTTTGCGTAGTAATTTTCATTTCAATCAGCAATTGCAGAAAAAGCATTGCTGTCTAACTAAGTTTCCTGTATCGGTTTTGAAAAGATAAAAGAAATGTCAGTACTGGCACAAGGTATGTCTTAAGGTCAAGCAGCTAACAAGTAGACTTTACAGTTCACTCCTGTGATTCACAGATATGACTTACACCACAAGCACTAGCTGCCTGGTTAACTGTTCTCTGCCCATATTTAGATTTCAGTTATTATGAGAAAGTGAGTGAAACAAGCTTTTTCCTCTTCTCTCCCCCCACCCTGTTCAAGTCTGTAATACATGTCTTTTACTGTTAATTAGAGGTCAATTTATCTTAAGTTCTCTCCCACTCCGCTGCTCTTTGAATACCACTACATAACAATGGGGAGAAAAAGGCCTATTAATCTTCAGCAGCAGGAATAAAATTGCATAAAATTCCTATTATTTGCTGCTCTACAGGGATAGGCCTTTTCTCTTTTTATGTGCAGACAAAAGCCTTGCCATGCGTCCCACATCTTCTGTGGCGTGCAGGACATAGCAGTGCGAATGCTGCTATCACGAGCAGTGCAGGCTTTCAGAAGCCTCTGCTAAGCAGCACATCCCATCTGTGTGCCATCCTCCCCAGCACATCCCTGCAACCAATTTAGCTGTGTTGACACCTGACTATGAAGGGATCAGCTCTGTCACAGAGTAAAGATTTGCTTAAGGGGAATTGCACGAGCCTAAGGGCTTTATGGTAGTGCTGCTGCTGCTTCCCTGGATCTTATGAGAAAAAGGAAAAGATTTTTTCTCATTTTACATAGTCAGATTATACAAACGGGATAGTCCCACAGCTGTGGCCTCTCTGGGTTCTCTACTTTATCTTCATAAAAGGCGTTTGCTCTGTCAGGCATGCCAACTTAACATTTCTGCTGGTTGGACTGTAAACACAGAATAAACTTATTTTCACTATCACTTTGTCTATCTCAAAAAGAAGTAAATGTTGTGCTTGTGAGATTTACTTCTAATGTTGCTTCTTCACTTTTCAAATATTCTTGGCCCAGCTGTTAGAAAAAATAAAGAAATGACAAAAGGGAAGAAAAAATAAGGCAGAAATCTGAAGAATTGTCATCTGCTGAGGGCAAGAAACCTCCACAAGATTTCTAAAGGCTCTGTTAGTCTCCTGATCTGTATCTGCATCAGTCAGTAGCCATCACTTTATCCCATATTTCTGAGATTCCATTTTGCTCATGGAGCAAACCTTCTATGATCTGTGTCGATTGCCAAAGCTGCATTTTTCACATACGAAGAGGTTCCAGTCACCATCGCTTGGGATGGAACAAACAATACTGCAGCATGTTTAAACAAAAATGTCAAAAAATGTTGTTTTCCTTCTTCAGAACACCCTTTTTGTGATAAAAACACTAAAAAAAGAAAAAATCACATATTGCGAGTTATGGATTCTAATCACCGTCTTAAACTTAGTACATTTTTTTTTCTCATTAAGAATGCTGATATTAGAGCTAGTCAGGTACTTCCCTTAGAAAGCTATGACTTCCAGTAACTTCTTTTACTTTATTCCAGCAGCTAAAATATTGATCTTGGAATGATTACGGCATTGAAACACTGCAGTGAACCTTCCAGAGCGCTCTGAATTTCTTCATAGCTATGTTGCTAAGAAATGAGCTAAGATGTAGTTTCAAGGCAAATTTAAATTTGAAATCATCCCAACTGAAAGTTAAGTGGTGTTTAGTAAAAAAGTCAGCTACAGTTACCCAGAGATATGTGAATTTATGTGATTCCAGGTGGGCTATAGTTATTCTTCAGGGCCCAAGTCCTCTCCAGGTTTTCATAATCCACCTCATAGACTGCTTGTAACTTTAAAAATTTTCACTAAAAAATGCATGTTTGGAAAGTGTGACCTGATTTTTTTTTTTCCATCTCTAAAATATGCATTTTTTTTATACACTAATTTCACATACATGGCAAGGTCTAAATTAAATATTAGTGGTTCAGAAATGGATAATCAGAATATAGTTGTACAAAATGTACACAATAAAAAACAAAACAAACAAAAAACCACCACCACCACAAAAAAAAAAAAAAACACCAGTCCATTAACGACATTAACATTTCTGCTTTTTTGCAGAAATGCTTCTAGCCAACAGTCATGTGTCCTGCACCAGTAAATGGCTCCCAATCTACACTGAGCTAAGCAAGCATATAGCAGATCTGACTGTCCCCCTAGAAGCTGTCTGAAAGAACCTAGGAGAGCCCCTATACATGATTTCTAAGAGTCACCCTTCAAGTGGCATCTTCTCAGCAGACTTAGGAAGTGATGAACATATACTCTGAAGAAATAGTCTTGACTACAGAGGGAGCAAGCAAGACTGTCAGTTATGCCTCTTCTTACTACACCAAACTGTAACAAGTTGTTCCCTCTTCTGAATGTGACTTTACTGGGGAGACTTCTTTTTCATTGTGAAGACATTGTGGTTCTGCTCTCTTTGGCTATTATCTGTTGAAAACCCTCATACCTAATAACCGCCTACTGCACAAGTGAATTTTCCATGTATTTGGATCTATTCCTTACCCATATCTATTTTTCCACTAAATACTTTCTGTTTTTGAAGGATTACTGCAGCAGTCAGGAAGCTCCTTAGTTGCTCTTTGTTCCACTATCTCATAAGCTCAACAGATCTCTTTCTGCAGTTTCCATAAGATCGTTTCCATATGATCCTTCACAGAAGCAGATGGCCATCTTCATACTCCCTAGGAACTTGCAGTTAACTCAGAAAGTAAATGTTCTTACAAGTACTTCACACCATATTTTTTTCCCTCTTACATCACTTTTTCTTTGCTCTCATGCTTAGTCCTCTGGCTTATTTCTTGAAAGAAGGCTGGTCGAGTGGAACTTTGTCAGATTCTTTATAAAGTCCAAATTAATCAGGTCTTGCCATTGTTGACCTTCATTACAAATTCTTGGAAGTTAAACCTAGAGTTAGGCAAGATCTCCTAGATGGCTTAGTGCCCTTTTCTTTTATTGGTTGAATATTAGAACTGACAAAGACACATCTGAATCAAGGAAAAAAAGAAAAAAACATGACCTATTGGCTGGAATTTGTATTCTGTGTAACATCTTACTTAAGGATTGCATCCAGTGGTATTAAAAAAACAGATATAAAAAAGTAAATTTTCCTTTCACCAAGCTATATGACATTAATAGCATTTGACAGGCATAAAGGGGTCACTGATAATTTACTCTACCATGCTTGTGAAGAAAAAGACCTTTATAGTTGTTCTAATGTAACATTATTTTTTTCATGAGAAATCATTTAATACCCCACTCCTTTTACAGCCTGGATTTTTATTACAGTCTCAGTTAAATATTACAAGTTTATTTGAAACTCATTTATTTGTCTTTTTTATTTCTGGGAAAAAAAAAAGGCTTTTTAACTAAAGTAATTTAAATAGATTTTATGACATTTTCTTTCTGCCATTTTTTTTCCATAGGACAAAATATATACATCCAAAAATGTATATTTAATACTTTATTATTTTTTAAATGTCTGTGGGTAACCATACTTGCCATCATCTGCCAGATCACATAATGGAAGTAGTATAATGCTACAGTGACTCTGCTGGCAATGTTAGAAATAGCTTCAGTTTATTGTTCACCTTGCCAACAGTAGGAAGTACTGCAAATTTCATCTGGGAATCCTTCTCGTACAATTTCCAGACCTAAAAGTTTTCAGTAGCAGCCAAACTTTACTTCTTAGAGGCAAACCTCAAAGTCTTTACATCTATCTCTGCTTCACTTCAAATTAAGTTCCCGTTTCTGATCTGCTTGCTTGCTTTGAGAGGAATGACCACAGACATTTTACATGACAGTGATGTTTTACATTGTTTTGTTCTTAGGATTTATTCTTTCTCAGCTAATTAAAATTATCTGTGAGGATAGTGAGTAATGAACATTTTCAGTAGAGCAAGAAAATGCCATGACTTCAGAATGTAATTAGTTCTATGAAGAGGTGATTCTAGAATGGCTGTGGTAGTGATTACTCTCAAAGAAACACTAGATGACAAAACAAACAGAATGTTGCATGTGTTTGCTGGTCAGAAGATGAGTTTTGGATTCTTTTCCTTAAGAAAGAGATATGATTTCTCCCTTTTAGTGCATGAATAGAGAGGCCCTGTTTCTACACAAAGAAATAATTAATAAGTGATATTTTGGTAATGAAAACTTTTATTTTGTAGCATAAGTTCTAGATTTTGGTGAAATTAAGTAGTTGCATAACTGCTCGCTTTGCTTTTAACATATACAAAATACTGTATAAGTGTTAGCTTATTAATATTTAATATGCACTGTCTGATAGCTTGGAAAAACCTGTCAATATTCTCTTTGTATGTGGGTTCTACTCCTGATCGTATTGACCAGTAATCTTGTTAAAATCTTGAGCCTGGGAAACAAGTTAGTGAATGCATTGAAAACAAAAAAATGACAACAAACACAGCAAAATAAGTTATCAGATACGTTGGTAAATAGTTACATTATTTGGGAAACATTTTAGATTTTGTTAATATTTTGCTTTTTTCAAAGCCATCTGGACATGGTCCTGGGAAAGCTGCTTTAGGTGGCCTTCCACGAGCAAGGGGGTTGGACCAGATGGCCTCCAGAGGTCCCTTCCTACCTTAACCATTCCGTGAGTCTGTGAAATCATAATGAGAAAGCTATTTTCTATTCACTGCTTTGCCATTGATCTGTTCGATAGATTTTAGCACATGCCAACCCTTCTTCCCCACCTATATCATGAGAGTATTAGAAAATGATATGCATTATTCAGACATAGATTTTTTTGAAAGCTGAGCTGTAAATTATAATTTAATGGTTTTGCATTTTTGAAAAGAAGAGTGGTGTCCCAGCAAAAATAAAAGTTGTCTAATTAGCTTAAAAACTAGTTAATTTGGATGGGATCATAAGCTCAGTACTGTGTTGTCACTTTTACACAGTGGTATTAAGAGAAGACACGTTTTATATGCTATAAGAATACAGTGACTGTGCTCCTGAGAAATGCGTAAGACCTGTTCCTGCATCCATCTATGTTTATGAGGAATATCGGTTGTATTAATTTCAGTCAAACTATTTGAATGGCATTTAGTGCAGCTGAGGGTGTATGTAAGATCATACGTCTATTTTAGTGGTTGTACTTTGAGTCACCCTCAAAACTGTGGGTGCCTGGTAGTGATGGCCAAGTGGTAGGTAGTGAGCCTCCAGCCAGAGTGGGTGCTGGAGGTCCTGGAGGTGGAAACGATGGCAACACATGGTGTAAGATGCCTGGGTGAGGTACATGGGAGGTGAGGAAAGGGGCATGTCAGTGAGGATGGACCATGCAGTTAGGTGGGATCAGAAAGAGTATAGGGGGATGGGGGAGATAACATGGGTTTGAGGAGTCATCATCAGCGGACACTGAGGTTATGAACCTATGGACTTCCCTCCCCACAAAACAGAATTTCTATCCCTTTCTTGAGTTTTAACTACTGGTCTATATAGCATGTGCCATTTATGAATTTTAACTCAAAAAATATAAGCAAACTGCTACATTTGTAGAGTGTTACTACAGTCCATGTATCACTATTGTCCAACAGAACTTTACTTAGAATCATGATTGTTCCTATATTGATAATTCCTGCTGAGGTGGCTCTCTCTCTTTTAGAAAACATATATTTCCATCTTTGTGACACACGAGTTTACTGCTAAGTCTTCTCTGCCACTGTGTTTTTTTTGCCTATGCATCCTGCCTGCTAGTGATTTTAGTAATTACCTTCTTTTCCCTTATACTTGAATTATTTCACTACAGATTTGACCTTAAAATAATTCTGAGATGAAAATCTTCATTTTATTTCATTTACCCAGGAGCAGACAATTGTAGGTTGGGCTACTTACAAAAGAAATTTCGATTTCACCCAGAAATATTGAAGCAAATGTCACTGGGAAATGCAGTGACAAGAGAGAGCAAACCTCTCCACAGTTCAGTTCTTAGACATGGGCTCTTTATAGCAGCTTCTTAATCGGTATTGAGGAAGGCATTAGAGAAACACTTGAATGATTCTTGTTTGCAGTACCCCAAATATTTATTGTATGCTAAATGTCAACAAAAAAAGTAATTGTGGCTAAGCAATAAAGGGAATCAGGATTTGAGTAGCTTCACTTTTCAGACAGAAAAAAATATGTTTGATAGTGATGGCGGGGACTGAGATGTACTGGCAGCATGCAGGATCTCTGATTATTTCTATAGTTACAATGAGATGTTGTAGCTCAAGGACGAAAGAAGAAACTTTCAGTATTATTTCCAATATAAAGAGTGATTTACGGGCTACCGTACAGATTTATTATTATTATATATTGCCTATTCTCCACAATTGGTTGTGATTCAGAAGTAAAATGCAGAAGCCTTTACACAATTTGCGAGTAATTCTTAGTCATCTGGTAAATGGCATTCTTTTCTGAGAAAGAGCTGAAGAATCTGTCCTGTGTGAAAGGTAGCCTTCACTTATTGCCTCAGTATTACAGGATGTGTCGAATAACTTTACTTGTAAGGTAAATGCTCAAGTTCATGTTTGCTTCAAGTTCAGAATCCTTCACCTTGAGATTTTTTAATGCTAGTCAAAACCTAAATCTCCTTCGTAGGAGCTTGATGAGTAGCCATCGGACAGATAGTAGAGCAAATTTCTTAATTCTTTCACCACCCTGAAAAAAATCCCCTACTGGGTCTAAGGCACTTTCATATGATTTGCAGTCAAAAACAAAATAAAACAAAACAAACAAAAAACCAAAACCAAACAAATTAATGAAAACAAGCATTTTATCACTAAACACTTCACAGGCTTGAGGAGCTCATTTGCAAGTTCACTGTAAGAGAATTGTAGCTAATCCTAAACACACAAGAATTAGCAAGTTCTCACATTTTTACATCTGTATTTCTGTTAAAAAATACAGAAAGTGGCCTAAAAAGTGTTTTTAAATCACTTTTTTTCTTTCTGTTAATTTGAAAATGCTATCTAATAAGTTACTTACAAAAGGGTCTGAAATATATACAGAGAAGCAATGTGTATCCATTACAGGAAGATTTATATTTATTCCCACTGTGACAAGGTGGCTGTGCAGTAAAATCAAATAAAAAATGGAAATTAATATATGTGATCCACATCTGCTATCAGATGCCACTTCTGGAGTCCACAGGCACCCCGCCCCATGACCCTTCAGCTATAAATCAACACCATGGTTGTCCTCAGCTGTCCATAGTGAACAGGACTCAGTGGTCTTTTTATCCCCCATGCTGCTCTGCTGCAGGATGATGGAGTAGCACTGCATGTGAAGCTTGATCCTATTCCTCTTTGCAGCCAACAGGAGGTTTAGAAAATACTTTTCAGACTTATAAATTCTTCCTGGGAAACTATACTGTTGACTGTAAGGGAATGGCAGAGCTGTACTTCTGGGACTGAACACTGATATGCAAGGACAGAAATGCAGATGAAGAGGGTAGTGACATGATTGTTGATCTAGGAAAAAGTTTCAGATATATTGGTCTAATTATAGTTAAATACCAAATGTGACTGAGTAGTCATTTAAATCCCCTAAGCCAGATGGTCTAATTCATCTCTCATCTAGAGCACTTTGATTTGAAATTTTTGAAAGGGTCTAATGCACCATTTTATCACATTTAGGTCTATAGAAAGGTGGGAGGGCAGTATATTTCACACTCAGAATTCTTCAATCTGGATGTATGAAGTGAAGACTTAGCCACAAAGAAAACACCAGCATCTTGCTGTTATAGCAATAATCAGGGCATGCTTTCTACTTATGCTTTTCTAGTGCTAGAGAAGCAGTAGACAAAAATCAGTAGGAAAGCCAAATCTCCTTAGCTGCTCTTTCTAAAGCATGTAGCTTTGTACTTTTTTTTTTTTTCTTTTTTTTTTCCTGCCCATAACCTAAAATTGCTGTAGGCACTACAATGGTCCTGATCAGTTTGGTTTTCTCTTTTAAGACAGATGAAGAAGAAAGCCTCGGCAGGTCAATCTTGATGCATAGCTGAACTCTGAAGACTGGTTAACTGACTTTCTCTAATGAGAAAATCTATCTAATCTAATGAGAAAGTCGGACTATGGGAGCTTTGGAATGGGTTATGTCTGAACATCTACCAGACCTTTCCCCATTGGGGAAGTCCAGGGAGATGAAGAGATTAATCTATAGGCTAAGGCTTGCTTTCCCAAATTTGCTGTTATTTATAAATGTGTTTATCTGGAAAAACACTATCAGAGTAAAAGAATTTTCTATTTTCTATAGTTATGACGATTTTTGAAGGTTTACTGAGGTCATAAGCAAAGACATTGCTTGAAATTGTTGAAAGGAATTTTCCATGATCATCTATTTACATTAACTTAGCGTGAAGTCATCAACCCATTTTATACAAGTGTTAAGCCCACAATAAACAAATATCATTAATCAGACCTCCATTTCCAATCAGAGGTGATGTATTATCTGAAAAGAGATTGTGTATTCGGATACACATGTTCTGAAGATAGAAAAATCATGTCAGTTTTATGCATTTTTTCTTCAGTTACTTAGACCTGAACTTTGGTACTGAATACTTGTATGCACCTGAATCCCTTGCTTCTCAGTTAGTTTTCAAAATGGAGTCACTGTGCAACTTTAAATTTTGTGCTATTACAGAAAATTTATAAATGTGGGGGGAAAACTTGACTGGAACTTTTAAAAAAGAATTACCTGACCTTGGTATTTTTGGGTTCACCATGTAATAATTTCTTTGATGGTCTCAGTAAAAAGTTTCTAAACTTTTTTTCTAGTGGACAGTCGATACTCCCCACTCAGATTTACTGTGGCGTTCAAGAAGAGTGCTGCTTTCTGCTTAGCTTCCTCCTGTGACTGATTTGCTAGGTAGCTGCATTCATAATACTCTGCTGTCTCAGCTTGACAGGCTTAGCACCTTTTTCTCTTCCTCTGAACTTCCTTAACTGCCGTTCTGGCATATTTCAGGCTTAGATACTTATAACTCATTTTAAAGGCAAACTTATAATGACATACTGGGAAAAATAGCTCTCAGCAGAATTGTCAGAGCTGGTGGTCAGAAGAATATATGGATCCTTTTAGTAACAGGAAAGATGGCATCAATCTGAATGGGTCTGACGGAGATAAAAATGAGTTTCGCCAAGAGAGTTCTGTATTAGTATTCAGAAGTTGTTTTCCCTGGATCCATATTTTAAGTAATTGATTTATTACTTATCAGAATTATTTACTATTGATAGTGCCAATCTTCAGGGGCTTTGTCTTAGCTCAAACTATACTTCTTCTGGTGCATATGTGAGAAGTACTTACCTGGACAGCATAAAGGAAAACACAGAAGGGTACATGGATATGTCAAACTGAACCTTGTTCTTACCGTGGTACCTAACATTGCAGATTACTGTATTGCTGATGTAAATTCTTTAAAACTGTTATAGGGAAACGCAACATATGACAGTAGTTACAAGGCTGACGTTAATATTGTGAGAAGCTTCAGATGCCAACTCAAGGGGGAATGATGAACCTTTAACAAATATTTTTTCAACAGCTTTAGTGTCTCACTTAAGAAGAAAAAAAACATTTAGACAATGTCCACCTGTGATGCCACTAGCAGGTTATTTTACTAATTTTCTAGTCTAGGCATATTAAGGGAAAGCAGAATAAACATAGATATGATTAAGATATCTGTCCATAACATTAAAGGTGCATGAAACCTTCAAGACTGGTTTGTAGTCCTATGTGTAGCCACTGATAATGTTAACTTGTGCTCTTCTTAATGAGCTCTTGCTAAGGGATCTTGATGAGCCTTGATGAGTCTTGATGAGCCCTGTAAACACACCAAGCTAGTGAGCAGGAAGGCAAACTTGCTCCTTCTCCAACACTAACAGCAAAACCAGAAAATAATGACTGTGACTCTTGTGCCAGATTATAGCAGCCCCACTTGTGCTTAGTCTCACAATAGAGGATAATAAGTAAAAGGTTTATGGGTTTATGTATGAAGAAAAAAAGTAGATTCTTACCGAAGTCCAGGGACATATTTCCAATTTTTTTTTTGTTTCTGAGACCACTGAGTATAGTGCATGGCTGATTTTGCACATATAATTCCAGGTGTAGTGAGGAAATATAACCTGTACTAGTCTGAATGATGGCTTTTCTAAATTCATGGATCCTAACATTTAAATGTATATTGTTATATGCATTTACTGAAAAGAAATTCAGTTTGTGTGCCCCAGGATGAGGTCCTTGTTTTGGACACATCTCAGTGAGGAGCTGTGAGGACAATCAGCACGTCTTCAAAGAACATTCTAAGTCTGAGCTAAACTGTACATGTAGATCTACTTCATCTCCTTTTTGTTTCAGCTACTAATATATTGTCTGAGATAGTGCCTCAAAGTAACTTCTGAAATGCCTGTGTGCACAGGAAGATGGTATCTTGTTCTTCTAAATATAGGTGAAATATTTATAATGGCTGCTGAATTGTGTGATTCATTCCCCATTTATCTGCCCTGAAAGTGATCTCAGCTGAAGCAAAAACACAAAAGAAGGGCTTGCACGTTGAGGGTGTGTGAAGAAGGAACATAGTTTTCCTTTGGTTATTTTTATATATATATATATGGTTGCACAAGCACACAAGCTGTAAAGAATCAACAGTAATGACTGCAGAATAAGGTGTTTGTTGAAGTTATCAATACTAGAGGTATATTCATCTTATTCTGAAGTTCAATAACACCTCTTAAATAAGACCGGTCTGAAAAATCCTCCACTGCAGAAAATGATTTATCTGTGTGCAGTCTGAAGTGAAACAGGTTAGAGTTTACATAGAACCCAGAATAAATAAATTAAAATATATATATATATATATTTGTGCTCATACCTGTAGGTAGACTCTCAGAGATATACTCAAAAGTAAGAGTTATTTCTAATTTATTGAAAGCACTCCTTTTTTTTTTTCTTTTTTTTTTTTTTTTTTGATGTATCAAAAAAAACTTGAATTGTGGTCAGCAGCTGACACTTGTTTCTATGTACCAGTGTACCATAAAGCTTTTCCTGCTTTCATCCAAAGAATGTAAGATAATGCTCTAGGACCAAATCTTAACTTAAGCCACTGTAGTCAATGAGCAAAATTCTCCACTGTCAGATTAGTTGCTGCCCCGAAAATGTGTTTCAATGATGGATCTTATCAAACCACAGAAAGTGTGTTTTGTTTTGTTTTGTTTTGTTTTGTTTTTTCTCAGCAGCTTAAATACAGCTTCAGGAAAATCAGTGAAGGTGGTCCCTGCGGTTTTACAGGGTGTAAAGTCAGTAGAGGGTTTTGTTTCCGAAGTTGCCATAACATATTTAAAGTAACCTTCCCCCCCCCGAGAGACAAGAAGTATATTTTTAAAAGATTCAACAATCAAAGGGAAATGTAGCAGTAACTATACAAGGTCTCAGTATCATTAAAAAAATCAGTATCATACTAAAATAAAAATACACTGCCTTATAGGAGAATTGAAAGGAATTGTTGTATCAAACACTTTTTATATGTAAACATATAAAAAAAGGAATGGAAAATGTAAAAAGGTTATGTAAAATACTTTTGGTGAAACCCAAACCCTTACAATAGTGCAGATTTTGTCATAAAGAGTAGAGCTGTCCACAGTTACTGTAAAAAGTCAGAAACCTTCCTTCAACACTTTTACTTTGTTATGCATTTTTAGGGAAAAGTCAAGTTATTTATTCTTAAGGAGTAATGATGCAAATGGTGATAATACAGTAATAGCTAAGGAGAATATTTATCTGCATTTCCTCACACATGACAAATTAAGTCTCTTTATGGAGAGGTTTAAAAGAATGGACTTGTAAACTGTAGACACGTGACAATCTTCTTACCAAATCTTTGTGCAATAAAGAATACCCAGAACATTAAAAGAAAAAGGGGTTGAACCAACACTTCAGAAGAGTAATGTATAACCTGTCTGATTATAGACCTATCAGCCAAACATTGATTCCTGGGGAAGGGAATGTGGGGAATGGTGTGACTGATAATGATGTGACTCTTTTAGCAAAACATTCATAATTTCTGATGAAATTGTAAGTTTGACTGGGTAGAGATAATAGATGTGTATTTGGTATATTCTCAAGCTAATTGACATTTCTCATTTTACTTTCCATTAATTCTTTGTTATTTGTTAGGGAAGACCCCCTTTTTTTTTTTTTTGTGTGTGTGTGTGTGTGTAATTGGTTATTCTTTTGCCAAGAGCACAGAAAGTCTGCAAATGATTCATGAGTCAGAGTGACATTTTGGCCAAACACCCCACGAATGTAAATATGGATATACAAATAATGGAATATTGAGTAAGATGACTATTATAACATGGCTGTAGTGCATTCAGCCACAGGCTTCAGAACACTGTTGAGGCCTTGGTGTTCTGTCAGCCTGAGTATCTGAGTGATCTGTAGGATCTGTGTATCTGTGTGATCTGAGTGATCTGTAGGATGAATGAATCTGGATATGTGCCATCAGCACTTGCAGCAAATGATAGGTTAAGAAGAATCACTGTTCACGAGTTTGCCCCAGGGAACACTAGTGTTAAGTTCTGTAACTAATTAGTTATAAGAACTGATGACAAGAGGCTCAAACAATACAAACTCCAACTTGTTTAATATTGTAGAATTTTAATAGTGAAAAGATGTAGCTGTTGGAACCAGTAGCCAGGGGCCATGTAAGTGTCCTTCTACATAGCTGCTGCAGTTCAGGAGAAGCTCAGTTCAACTAGATGATTTAGACTAGAGGTAGAAATTTGAGGAAGTTTTGTTTTATTCAGGTCAGACTAAAAGATTATACAGATCCCTTTGGACTAAAAAATCTATTAATCTGAGTTCTGCTCTGTATTTTTCTTAACATAAAATAGTTAAATGCTGTTAGTTTATAATAACAACAACATCACCAACAATAATAATAATAACAATAATAGGTGGAACAATGCATTTAAGCAGTAATAAACTGAGAAAACCAGAATATATGAACGCATGTGGATTGTCTTAATCTACATTTTTTCCTACACAATATAAGCACAAATACTTTTTTACAGTCATCACATTTCAGTTTAAGTGATAGCCTCTAAAATGCAGTGTGGCCTACAAAATATGTAGTGATGAGATCTGTTGAGCATAATCTTGATGAAGTAGGTAAAATTCTTATGGTTACTACTGGAATATACCTGTAAAATACATTTGAGGGTTTCCTGTGCCATGACTCCTACCCAGTAGATAAGGAGTGCCAGATAGGAGCAAGCATAAGGACCCAGGCTGCAATAGCAAGTGCAGTTTTCACGGTACCCACACTATGAGGATGCTGTAAATTCAAAGATAAATGCAACACTCTTTCCACTTTACTGTTGTTCCCAATAGAAGATTGGTCCAATATGTAGTTTTAGAAAACATTTAATATTTACCTTATGATTTTCAAAATAATACCCCCCTACACTGATTATGTGAAGGGCTGACTGTTGAAAATGTTACTTTCTATATGCTAGTAATGAATGAAGAAACGAAGTAAACACAACCTAAATCTAGAGAAATAGAGTAAACTAAAACCTGTGAAGCACAGTATAATGAACATATGGGAAAGAGGCAATTAACGCTGAAAAGCTGAAATGGATTCAGAAGACAACTAGATTATTTTCTTTAGAAGCAGAGCACTAAAACAGTTTGGTAACAAATAACTGAGTGGATTTAAATGGAACAGAAAAAAAGCAATCGTTTTTAGCTAGATGTTGTGTGCCCCCCCCCCCCCCCCCCAGTAATTTGCAATCTGCAATCTACTACATGCTTTGGATAGGAGATGGTGAGTAGATGGGAGAAAATCATTTGTAAACATCTTAAATTTGTGTTACAGTTTATGATGTGCCTCCTGTCATACTTTAAATGTAGAATCAGTCGTCCCTGCAGGCTGAAGTCAACTACTGCACTTCTCCAGAAAATTCAGTCTACCTTTCTTCAACTAGATGAGGAATGTAATTGGTGATGAGTTTTGTCACAAACCATGGAATTTGTTCATTTGAGAATATACCCCAAATTTTATTTATATTGCTGACTCAAGGCAGGATAGTGTCTGAATGTCAAATCAAGGAGTTTCCTACATTAGATGGCACCTTTTTTAGCTTTCTGTAAGCAAGCATAGAAAGAACAGGGATGCTTAGCAAGCTTTAGATCTTTTGGAATATTTGCTACGCAAATGAAAAACACCTCTGACTCAAAAGGAGGCAGAAGGAAGCTGTGTTTTCTGTGTCCGGATTGTTAGCAATCTGGTTATGGATCTGATCATTCAAAGTAAATCCAGCTGCATGGGAAACTCAACTCCCTTTACAGGCTTTTGTTCATCCCACTAGGTCTGCTACACTGCTTTGGGATTTGTACCTTCCAAATATTTACAATGTCCTAACTGGCACCCTTGAGAGCATTATCAAGTCCTAACTTGGCAATTTGAGTGTCAGCTCTTTCCACTTTTGTCCTTCTCCTTCTTTCTTAATAATCATGCAGGTTACTCTTCTCTCTTCTCTAAATACCTTCCAATTACTGTTTTTTATTTTT
Organism: Cygnus olor; assembly: GCF_009769625.2. NCBI lineage: Eukaryota > Metazoa > Chordata > Aves > Anseriformes > Anatidae > Cygnus > Cygnus olor. Next base: position 27,555,725 of record NC_049172.1, read on the forward strand.
ATTATTATTATTTTTTAATGTAGTTTTATGCCTGGAAATGAAACATGGTATTCTGTTACCATTAAAACTTTCTTTTGGCATATCTGAACAGGACTTTTACAACTTCAGACTAAAACTCTTTCAGCTGTCAGTTATTTTTAATCATTTGCATTCAGTTACTTCTAAGCTATTTCCATGGAATATGTATTCCTGATTTATCTAAAGATTAAGTAGCCTGCATTTTTCAAAATTCAATTTAATGTGTTTTTTTTTGGTTTGTTTTTTAATATGTGATTGGCCACAGATCAGTTTGATCAGTCTTCTTGTTTCATTTTTATTTATTTGTTATCTCCTTCTACTTCAGCTTAATCTTTCTATATCACTCTGTGCTATTTATTACATTATTGTGATGATTAATGAAGATGGAGAGGAACACAAAACCATATTGATTTCTGTGAATTATCCTCCTTTCCTGTCTAGATTAACCAACTGATGATGCAGCCTTTCTGCTAGGGTATCTATCTGAAAGACTTTTGTTAAAGTCAAAGCCTTTTATTAACAACTCAGTCTGTTAGTGTCAGTCTGCTTACTATGGAAATAGAATATTTGGAGATGGTGGAAGAGAAAAGGAAGAAGGAAGCATAATCTGTAGCTACGTACCACTCTTCCTGCAGTTGGATGGGTTTTCTCTTATTCAGTTAATTTCTGTTATTACAGTTCATTTGTGTAATATTTTGTTTTAATAAATCCAGTAAGATGACCATGATAATGATGTGTCCATCATTTGCTTCCAGGGAAAGAAATTGGCTTCCAGCAGCAGCTAATGTTTTGGTAAATCAAACTTGATGAACAACTGACTAGAGTGATTTCTACTGGAGTAGAAAATTCTGTTTTTGTTGATTCATATAGTAATTATTATGGTCTGTTGCTAATAGTATTTCCTTACCCCTAGATAGCTTGAAGTTTTTTTCAGACAGCTTTTGAAATCTGCCTTTCTTATGGATTTCCACCAACCTTGAATACCGCACTGTCCAACCACTTCATAAAGTTCTGGAAAGTACCCATACTGCTGAAGGAGAATCCAGACAGAGAAAATAGTTTATATAAGGTCAAAAGATTTCAAATCAAAATAAAAGCAAACCTCTTCTGTTCAGCCTCAGCTGAAGGTCTTCCTAGTTTCCCTAGTAATATGTATCATGTCATAATTTCTGTGAAACTTAAGAAAAGTTCCCTGTGTTTTTTTTCTGACACCACTTTTCCAACAAAGCAGTGTAAGCTACATCAAGTATTCTGACGCACAATATCTGCTTTCAGATATTTCACTATCCCCTTGTCTTTCCTTCAGTTTGTTTAATTAGGCCAATAAGAACATAGTTTCCTTTTCTACAGGGAACATGGTGACAGTGACAGTAATACCCACATCTTGCTATGCTTTCCACCTGAATACTTCTTTACTGCAAGAAATGTGCCTTCATTCTAAAACCAGGAAGCTCATTTCTTTGTTAAACATTATTCTTTCTTGGTTAAGGAATGAAGTTATGGTAGAAGAAATGCAGTTCTAGTTAAGAAACGTTTACTAAAATGACCTATCTGAAGAATGCACTATTTTTAATATTGAAACATCCCATTGTGAAAGTAAAATTGGTTTTATCTTGAGGTGATTCTTTTATTTTCTGGATATGGTTACAATTTGTCTCAAAAGAAGCTCAGCACAGACATGCATTTTTCCTCAAATATGTTTTTGTACACATACATAGGAGGAAATTCTGGTCTTACAGAAGACAGAAGTTTTGTCTTGTCACCTGGAGAAAAGACTCAGGACCTGAAAAACCTGATATGGCCTTAGGGTCCCTATAATGTATTCCAGCAATCCATGAAGACTGAATCCGTGCTAGGAGACTGATCTGAATAAGCAAGTTGACATGTTGATCATATATTTCTGATTTCTTGGTTCAGTTGTGAATTCTGTGGTGCCTGAGAAGATGGAAATAATCTATGTCTGCTGTTTTCTCTTCCACTAATGGATGATCTATTTATCTGTGTGATTTAATGTTTCAGATATTTGTAGAAATCCTCGTATTAGCTGCGTATCACAACTTTTTTCCCTATTTGTTAAATCTGTATGACATTTTTCCTCCCTATTCTACACTTGCTGCTTTGAGTGTTTAAAGGTGGTAAGCAAAAAAGGTGACTTTTTGCCTGTCAGGTAGCTGACCTTTCTGGCGACGCAAAGGGAGGATTTGTAACAGATTTTACATGTCTGCTTTTTGAACTATGGTACCATAGCTCAAAATAATGTGTGATAGATGCAGTGTACTGCAAAGGGTAAGGTTATGTTTCAATCTATACTAGCAACATTGATAATCCCATTATCCTCCGTAAATTTGAAATTCTGTTGACATTTTGCCATTTGTAACTTTATTCATTTCCCTATGTTGTGTTACATTTGTTTTATAAACAGCATATGCATAAAGCTATGCCATAGTCTACAAGAAAGGGGAAAAAATCTAATATTAAGCCCTAAAGGCATCTGTTCAGTAACCTGTATCTGAGAGTAAGGCAACCATGCTGCCATCTGTTATATTTTCTGTGTGATGGCTATTGCCCTCGTTGTAGGTTATTGCAGGTCTCAAAGGGCTACGCTCACTTTGCCTCTAAGCTATTTTCTAGAAAATAAAAAATATCTTGCATTTTCTCCTGTCACTGCACAAACTGTATTGTAAAGATTGCCTCAATTACTAGATCACTTATGTTATTTCTAAGCAGAATTGATTTTGTTTTCATGTTGTATAGATGAAAGTGAACTCTCCAAAAGGCTTTTAAAGTGCTATGTTGTTTTACTTTCAAGTACCTGAATGCCTTGCATGACTTTGCATAATGGTAATGACATTATTTACTATTTATTTCAGATATTTAGTGAGAAAAAAAATCTTCTGAGAACCCATCTGCCATCTGTGTACTACAAAAGGAAGACATTCCTTAGAGTTGAATGTTACAAAAAAAAAACATGAAGCAAAATGTATAGCTGTTATTTTTTTCAATCCTGTTCCAGCTGCTAATCTTTCATGATCTTTGTCAAAGTCAGATGTATTACAAAGAAAGAAGTGGCTTCAGTCAGTAAACTCATGGCTCTGCTAAGTGTGAAAGGTTCAATACTCTGCTGTGATCCTTCTTAGATAGCCACTTCATTTCTTTGCCAAGACTAACAGGCAAGAAAAAGCCCCCACCTTTTCACCTGCCAATATGTGGTTATAAAGCTTTGGCTTTTCTCTGCAGTGGAGTTTTCCACGCTTTTCTGGGTGCAAGAAAAAAAATCATAGATCTCTGAGAACAAGACTTTTGTTGTCAAGGAAAGAGAGAGCCTGGTCTTTTCGGAGCCTTTCCATGACCCCTAACTCATGAATGGCAAAAATGTCATTTCCCTGCTCTCTCTCCTTTTTTTTTTTAATTTTATTTTTAAGAGAACAAAACCACATTTTCTCCAACATGAAATATGTATTAAAACTAACAGAGCTTTGAAAAAAAAAATGTTCCTACATCAAATAATAGCACTGAAAGAGACAGGGGTTGGAATGGGGAGTGGGAAGTGTATTTTTAGTCATTTCTGCAAATTTCTTTCAGAAAAATCTAATCAGTTAACACCTGAATGTTTCGGAAGGTGCATTTGTAAATTGAGTACTTACAGTTCAGTGTTGTATCAGGTAGGAGGGATGAGGAACAACAGATGTTCATCCAGACAGACTAAAATAGCATTCTTCTGAGTGAGATCCTTTGTTATTTACCACCAAATGAATTCCTGCAACAATGACAGCAATTTGAAGCATAATATTACAAAAACCCTCTGCATTATTTAGCATCTTTTAATGTGACTTAACAGCTGAAAGCAAAGAGGACAATCAGCATCCTTTTAGGTAGGTAGGTAGGTAGTGTTACACAGACTAGTTTTAGGAATAAAACTAGAAAATACTTTCTGAACTGCAGCTTTTAACAAGTAATACAGGCTATCTCCTTGCATATTTTACTATGTGATCCCCTGCATGAAGAAGTGAGTTGTAAATATGCTATGATACTTCCTGTTCCTTGAGTATGACTGAATGAAAGCAATTGCAGCAGAGCCTGGTATGTCTTTAACCAAGATATGCAGTTCCTGTGAGGTGAGCAATAGATTAGATTAACCAGTGTCTCATTTCAGGCTCAACCCTTTTCTCTTCCCATTTCATCTGTTGTAAATGCTTTCCTATAATTTAAAATCATATTTCAGGATTCACCTCAGTGATTTTTGTATCCTGAAGAGCAAAGGAAAAAGACTGGAGGGGGAAAAGGAAGTGAAGAATCCTACAGCAAGGCTTGGAAATGAGGGAGGGAGCTGACAGAACTTGATCGAGGTGGATCAGCCACCGGTGTACGAGGTGTACTTAGTCTCTGTAAACCTGCTAAAAGTGTTGCACCTCTGATTTGTTGTAGCTTTGAGTTAGAGTAGCTACAGAGGCTGGTTTAGAGAGTGTCTCAATCACTTGAACAGGTAAGGTATGGACTACGTTTCTGAGATATTTCCCTGTAGTTTTCTGTGAACAATGATAGATTTAGATTCCAGTTTAATCTTAGCAAATGGCTTCAATGAATCATAGTATATCAAAATTTCGTTTATAGCATTTGCAGAGTTTTCACTTTTAATGGAAAGATGAAGTGCAATAAGCAGAGATAGCTATTTCTCCCTGTGATTGTGCAATACACATTTTGAACTTCGACCACTTTCAGCTACAGGAAGGATTATCAGGTAACTGTTCCTCCTTCAGACAGATAATATAATGACAGGTACAGCTCAGAAAACAGCAGGCAGTTCCACATCTGATCACCTATTTTTTTATTCATTTATTTTTTCATCTTCCATGACAATAGTTTCTCACTGTGGATTTGGGAAATATAATGAGAACATGAAATGTGAATGAGTGCAAGTATTCTTTTCATGACTTTCTTAGTGTTGGTATGTAATTTATTTAATGTTTGTGCAAGAAAAGGGAATGTGATTAAATACAACTGGCATTGTTTTCTAGATATACAATGATGTATCTTTGTTAGAAATGATGATAGAAAACCCCTATTAAATAATCCAGTCCAACTCCTGAAAATGGGCCATTTTGCAGAAATCTGTCAAGAGAAGAGGAAACAGAAGATACCTAAAGCATATTGTATTGCTCAGAGTACTTTTGAATGTTTCAAAAAGAAAGGTAAGGGAGGCTGACATAAAAACAAAACAAAACTACCAAAAAAGAAAAACCACCTGACCTCAATCACTTTATCCATGTACAGTATTACAAACTGGAATTGAACGTAAGAGATAGTAGTGGTGGAAGAGTAACAGCTTCTTTTAAAGCATTAGATAATGGCTGAGGTTGGAAGGGACCTCTAAAAGTCATCTGGGCCATCCCCTGACCATAGATAGTATTGGTTGTTTTTTGGGTTGGTTTTGGTTTGGTTTGGTTTGTTTTTTTCCTTATCCAAGTTACTGATTATGTTGTGGTATAACATGTGGAGTCATGACTCAGTGGGCAGGCATTGGAAACCTGAAGAGAAATGCAATGGTGACGATTTTATTTATATAAGGGCTATTGTAGAGTTTTTATTTATCAGTCAGTAAGGCTATGGCTTAAAAAGCAAAATTAAAGACATCATGAAAAGAGGCGAGGCGAGGTGAGGAGAGAGGATTGATCCATTCAGTTTTAGAAATGATTTGTTGTTTCTGAGAGACTGGTATTCAAATATTTACAGCCTCCTACAGTCTCTGTTACTTTTCTTTACTGGTGTGCAACCCAGCTCCTAATCTACCAAATTCTTTTCCTGTTCACCTTCTCTTTGAACTTGACAGAAGTGGGAGCATATTTGGAAAATATTCTTTACAAGGCTTCCTTTAGATTTATAGTCTACATTTGTTCAAGGGTATAGTGTCTAGGTTGTTGCCACATGCTATCAGACCATGTGTACATTTTGTCCCACTTTATATGTTGAAAAGTAGAGTCCATTGTTATTGCTTTAAAATGACAGGAAGAAACAGAGCTTTTCTAAAGCTGGCTTTAAAAATCTAAACCAGAAAACTTTTTCTTCTGCATTACAGACACCTTTTTCCTTCTATTAAGAAAAATCTGTTTAAAATAAAGTTGTTGAAAATAGCTAAGGTTAACTCTGATCTGTTATCTGAAGTCTTCGAACTCTGTGTTTGGTAATTAATTCATTATAATTGCCCATCTGCTTATCCCCAAACTCAAACTTTGACACATTCTTTCTCCTTTAGCCTCTTACCATTTGCTTCCTGAAGTTTTCTCCTGTCTCTTTCTGTTAAGCCTAGTCTACTTGTGAATCACTTCTTTCCATTTTCCGCTCTTTATCCAATTGTTGTGCTTTCCTCATTTTTCAGAAATATGTCAGGAAGAGGCTGTTGCTCTGAGGAAATGTCTTAACATTAAGGCTGAGGAAGACATTTGCAAAGAATGAGTGAAGAGACCATGAAGGATCACTGTAATTTTACTAGGGGAGAGAGAGAGAGAGAAATGCTTGTAACCTTTACTCTTCCTCCAAGTTTATAAAAGAAGTCCTTTAAATAAGCTACTAATTCTTTTGTTCTCTGATATCGCTGAAGAGAAGGAAATTTCTTCAGACCAAGGGGTTTCAGAAAACAGACCTATTGTGAAATGGGCCATGGCAATTGGTTCCTATGACAACTCAGAAAGAATGAAGAAAAGGTGATTACAGGTACATAGATGTATAATTCTGTGCTGATTGACTCAATGTTGTTACATACAGTGTGCCCTGAAGTACCAGCTGTCAGGACTGTGACACCATTAGAGTTGTTGCCACATTTATTAACCAAACCATCTGTCACTGTAAGACAAACTTGGGGATTTTTTTTTCCCAAGACAACAGAGAGCATCCAAAAATCATCAAGACCTGATTATTCAGTGTGATAAACACCCATGGGACAGCGTCTTATTTGATATGACATAATGGGGTTCAAAACACAAAGTGAAAAAAAACCAACGAACTCTTAATTGTCTGTGACCATAGAAACATTTGTAAAGTTAAAAGCATTTCAATCTGTTGCAGGTGGGAAAATAGAACCTTTATCAAAAGACGTTATTGTCTGCCCCATCATTGTTAGAATTTCGGATCAGTAGAATCAAATCTCAGAAGCTGAAAATACTGAATGACAGTATCTGATACATCAATTGATGGTACTAATGCTGGACAGCTCATGTCTTTATTGAAGAAAAATTACTTTTCTGTAAAGCTGTGCCAGGACTCTCAGCAGACTAATGCCTATTTCAGATGATTTTGAAGGTAATCAAAGATATCCATGGACAGTGGCTGCGGCATTCAGTAATCTCCCTGAACAGTGACAAGACAGTGATAGGAAAAAGTAATAGTGTAGTTCTTCAAACACTATCTGATACCTTATCGTTTCACTACCTTACACATCTCCAACCCCTTGATATACCTAAAAATCAGCACTGGGTCCTCTCTGAATTCTGTAATAGAATTTATTCCAAATAATATTTTATTTAAAGCTGCTGAATGACCTGAGTGTTTACAATTATTTTGACTGCAAGAGTTCTTGAGATGTTCTCGATTGCACTGCAAAAAGATACTTGCGCTAATCAGAAGAGCTAGACCAAGAGCAGAAGTGGGAGATTTTCTGACAATCCACTAGTCTCACCCTGCTACCATCTTCAATAATGCACAATTGTAACACATTTGAATGACTTTGCTGTCAGCAGCTTTTTTTTCAGCAGCTAAATGAACCCCACTGTTTTCTTAATGACTAAAATATGCATGAGTGGAAAATGGCCTTCAGAGCAAAGGAGACCTGCCATTAGTTCTCATTTCTAACTATACTGGAGGAAAAGTTAAACCATTCAGGAAGTTACAGGTAGCACACGGAAGAACAATTTTCTGATATGTGGGATTATTATGACTTGCCGAGGCGATCGGCTCCGGGGCAGACGCAGTCTGCAGCGGAGCGGGAGATCAGGACAGGCAGGGCTTTTTTTCCGGCATCGAGGCCACTCGAGGGAGCCGCCAGGACCAGGCAGCTCTCGCCAGGAAGGTTGACGAGGCGTAGGCGGAGCCAGTAGCGCCCTCTCCACGGCCGTTCAAAAGCAGCCCCTAGGGAGCGCGGCGAACAGGGCGTGGCGCGTCAAGAAGGGCGGGGTGCGGCAGTTTGCGCAGGCAGGGCGAGCAGGGAGGGCACAGCGTTCCCCCCCGCCCATACGAACAAGTTCTCTAACGGCTGTCGACCTGCAATGGTCTACACCAGGCAGAGTGCTCTCTCTAGAAAGTCTGTAACCACCCAGACTGACTGCCTGCTCAAAAATGCGGCAGTTCAGGTCTCTGGATGCAGGGAGTGTCTGAGCCTGTTGCTGCCATCTGAGGGAGGCAGAGGGACTGTGTGTGTGAGGTGCGAGCAGATGGATGACCTGGTCTGCCGCGTGGCAGAACTCAAGGAGGAGGTGGAGAGATTGAGCGCTATCAGGGAGTGCAAGCAGGAGATAGACTGGTGGAGCAACTCCCTGCAGGGCCTGAAGGAGAGGTACCAGGGTGAGACACCCCAAATGGGGGTGGACCCCCTGCCCTATTGCTGTCGGGCAGAGGGAGGGGACCTAGGCGTTGAGGAGGAATGGAGACAGGTCCCTGCTTGACCTCGCAGGCGATATCCCCCCCCTACCGGCCCCACCTTCCCAGATGCCCTTACACAACAGATTTGAGGCCCTGGAGCTTAAGAGACCTGTGGGTGAGGATGAGGTAGAAAGTCTACCCAGGAGGATGCCTAGGGCAAGGAAGTCGACTCCACGCCTCAAGACTGCCTCCACCAAGAAAGATAGAAGGGTGATCGTTGTAGGTGACTCCCTTCTGAGAGGAACAGAGGGCCCTATTTGTCGGCCTGACCCTACCTGTAGGGAAGTCTGCTGCTTCCCTGGGGCCAGGGTCAGGGATGCTGCCAGAAAGCTTCCCAGCCTGGTCCGCCCCTCTGACTACTATCCTCTCTTGATAGTCCAGGTTGGCAGTGATAATATTGAAGAGAGAAGCCTGAAGGCTATCAAATGGGACTTTAGGAGACTGGGATGGTTAGTGGATGGAGCGGGAGTACAGGTGGTGTTTTCATCTATCCCTACAGTGGAAGGGGGGGTACAGAGAGGACATGGAAAGCCCATCTGATTAACATGTGGCTTAGAGACTGGTGCCAACACAGAAATTTTGTTTTTTTGACCACGGGGTGCTTTACTCAGCAACCGGACTGATGGCCACAGACAGGTCCCTATCTCTAAGGGGAAAACGGATCCTAGCCCAGGAACTGGCAGGGCTCATTGAGAGGGCTTTAAACTAGGTAAGAAGGGGGACGGGGCTGAAATAAGGTTTGTTGGAGCTGTGATGGGGGAACAGTGGCAAGGCCTGGGGAGAAGGCAATGGCCCGACTGAAGTGCATCTACACTAATGCACGCAGCATGGGTAACAAACAAGAGGAGCTGGAAGCCATCATGCAGCAGGCAGGCTATGACTTGGTCGCCATCACGGAAACGTGGTGGGACCACTCTCATGACTGGAGTGCTGCAATGTCTGGCTATAGGCTTCTTCAGAAGGGACAGGCAGCACAGAAGGGGTGGTGGTGTGGCTTTCCGTATTAGAGAGTGTTTTGATGTTGTGGAACTTGAGGCTGGGACTGATAAGGTTGAGTCCCTGTGGGTTAGGGTCAGCGGGAAGGCCAACAAGGCGAGCATCCTGGTGGGGGTCTGTTATAGATCGCCGAACCAGGATGAGGAGACGGACGAGGAGTTCTACAGGCAGCTGGCAGAAGTTGCGAAATCGTCAGCGCTTGTTCTCGTGGGGGACTTCAACTTCCCAGACATATCCTGGAAGCACAACACAGCCCAGAGAAAGCAGTCTAAGAGGTTTCTGGAGAGCGTGGAAGATAGCTTCCTGACGCAGCTGGTTAGAGAGCCTACCAGGGGAGGTGCCCCACTAGACTTTCTGTTCACAAACAGAGAAGGACTGCTGGGAGATGTGGTGGTCGGGAGCTGTCTTGGGTAGAGTGTCCATGAAATGGTAGAATTCTCTATTCTTGGCGAAGCCAGGAAGGGGACCAGTAAAACTGCTGTCTTAGACTTCCAGAGGGCTGACTTTGAGCTGTTCAGGACACTGGTTGGCAGAGTCCCTTGGGAGGTGGTTCTGAAGGGCAGAGGAGTGCAGGAAGGCTGGGCACTCTTCAAGAAGGAAATCTTAATGGCTCAGGAGCGGTCGGTCCCCACGTGCCCAAAGACGAGCTGGCGTGGAAGAAGACCGGCCTGGCTGAACAGAGAGTTGTGGCTCGAGCTTAGGAGAAAAAAGAGGGTTTATAATCTTTGGAAAAGAGGGCGGGCCACTCAGGAGGACTGTAAGGATGTTGCGAGGCTGTGCAGGGACAAAATTAGAAAGGCCAAAGCTCATCTGGAGCTCAATCTGGCTACTGCCATTAAAGATAACATAAAATGTTTTTACAAATACATCAACACAAAAAGGAGGACTAAGGAGAACCTCCATCCTTTACTGGATGCGGGGGGAAAACTTAGTTACAAAAGATGAGGAAAAGGCTGAGGTGCTTAATGCCTTCTTTGCCTCAGTCTTTAGTGGCAAAACCAGTTGTTCTCTGGATACCCAGTACCCTGAGCTGGTGGAAGGGGATGGGGAGCAGGATGTGGCCCTCACTATCCACGAGGAAATGGTTGGTGACCTGCTACAGCACTTGGATGTACGCAAGTCGATGGGGCTGGATGGGATCCACCCGAGGGTACTGAGAGAACTGGCGGAGGAGCTGGCCAAGCCACTTTCCATCATTTATCGGCAGTCCTGGCTATCAGGGGAGGTCCCAGTCGACTGGCGGCTAGCAAATGTGATGCCCATCTACAAGAAGGGCCGGAGGGTAGACCCAGGGAACTATAGGCTTGTTAGTTTGACGTCAGTGCCAGGGAAGCTCATGGAGCAGATTATCTTGAGTGTCATCACGCGGCACTTGCAGGGTAACCAGGCGATCAGGCCCAGTCAGCATGGGTTTGTGAAGGGCAGGTCCTGCTTGATGAACCTGATCTCCTTCTATGACAAAGTGACACGCTTAGTGGATGAGGTAAAGGCTGTGGATGTGGTCTACCTTGACTTCAGTAAGGCTTTTGACACTGTTTCCCACAACATTCTCCTCAAGAAACTGGCTGCTCAGGCTTGGACTGGCGTACGCTTCGTTGGGTTAAAAACTGGCTGGATAGCCGGGCCCAAAGAGTTGTGGTGAATGGAGTCAAATCCAGTTGGAGGCCGGTCACTAGTGGAGTCCCCCAGGGCTCAGTACTGGGGCCAGTCCTCTTTAATATCTTTATCGATGATCTGGATGAGGGGATTGAGTGCACCCTCAGTAAGTTTGCAGATGACACCAAGTTAGGTGCGTGTGTCGATCTGCTCGAGGGTAGGAAGGCTCTGCAGGAGGATCTGGATAGGCTGGACCGATGGGCTGAGGTCAACTGTATGAAGTTCAACAAGGCCAAGTGCCGGGTCCTGCACCTGGGGCGCAACAATCCCAAGCAGAGCTACAGGCTGGGAGATGAGTGGTTGGAAAGCTGCCTGGCAGAGAAGGACCTGGGAGTACTGGTTGATAGTCGGCTGAATATGAGCCAGCAGTGTGCTCAGGTGGCCAAGAAGGCCAACAGCATCCTGGCTTGTATAAGAAGCAGCGTGGCCAGCAGGTCTAGGGAAGTGATTGTCCCCCTGTACTCGGCTCTGGTGAGGCTGCGCCTCGAGTACTGTGTTCAGTTTTGGGCCCCTCGCTACAAGAAGGACATGGAGGTGCTCGAGAGAGTCCAGAGAAGGGCGATGAGGCTGGTGAGGGGTCTGGAGAACAAGTCTTACGAGGAGCGGCTGAGGGAGCTGGGATTGTTCAGCCTGGAGAAGAGGAGGCTCAGGGGTGACCTTATCGCACTCTCCAGGTACCTTAAAGGAGGCTGTAGCGAGGTGGGGGTTGGTCTATTCTCCCACATGCCTGGTGACAGGACGAGGGGGAATGGGCTAAAGCTGTGCCAGGGGAGGTTTAGGTTGGATATTAGGAGGAACTTCTTTACCGAAAGGGTTGTTAGGCATTGGAATGGGCTGCCCAGGGAAGTGGTTGAGTCACCATCCCTGGAGGTCTTTAAGAGACGTTTAGATGTTGAAGTTAGTGATACGGTTTAGTGGAGGACTTGTTAGTGTTAGGTCAGAGGTTGGACTAGGTGATCTTGGAGGTCTCTTCCAACCTAGACGATTCTGTGATTACCCTTGTAAGCCATGTAAACCAACACCAGACAGAAAACCTAAGGTCAGTGATAACTTCATCTGAGTTTGTGAACGCTTAATGACAAAATTTGTCGTTCTGTTCTTCATCATTAATTCCTGGTAGGGCTGTGACAGCATTTTATTTTATTTTTAATCTTTATTGTTTAAAGTTTAGGAGAGAAAAGTGAAAGAAAAAAGGTTTCTTACATAGGAAAAGTAGTCACCACTTCAGACAATTAGCAAAACTAGGTCTTGGGCTGTATCTTTTCTTTATACAAGATGTTGTTAGAATTCTCTCTTCTCTGTGGTTCAAATGCCAAACAGGATTTTTTATTATTATTTTCATTTTTAATCAATAATTGTTTACCAGACAACCGAATGAAAAAGCTTCTAAATCTTTCAGGCCCAGGAAAGGTCTTAAGTTTCATATGTACACCTGCAGTCAGTCACTGGCATTCATTTCCACATAGTCACTCATTTTTAGGCATTTTCTTGCTGTTAGCTCTGTCAACACTCTTGGTCATTCTGTTCTTCAGATCTTGCCTTTCTGTCTTGAAATCTGCAACTTCTGTGCTTGGAGAATGACAAAGAAATTGATGGTGCCCTTTTTATTACACTCTGTGTGAGTATGCATATGTCTGCGCATGTGCACACATACGTGTGAATGAAAAAACATGAAAAAAGATGGGGTGGGCTTCTGGCTTTAAATCTCTTGTTGTTATAATATGGGACACTGAGATATTGCCTGAACCAGAGTCATAACTGAGGCTAAAGATAAAGGAAAAATTTCCACTTATTATATATATATATGTATATATATATATATATGTAAAAATGAAGTTTTCACATTGTTGTATATATTCTTTTCAAAGTTAGGGAAAAGGTTTTTGCCATACCGATTTAAGAATTAGGATATACCAGATGAATTCTTTAGAAGCTCTCTATGAAACGTCATGTTGTTTGGCCCATCCTTTTTCTCACTTTCTGCAAACAATGCAGATCTTCCATTCAGAACTTCTCTGCAGGTTTTTCTTTGCGGGTCTCAAAGCATATTTAAGAAAAGGCAATTCTAAATAACACAAGCGACCTTTACAGTATATACCAAATATGTCACTTTATGTATCTGTACACATTCTATCTCTGCTTTATGTCCTCAGAACTTCTACCCTATGCATATAAATATTTAGACTTTTCATCCAATAGATTTATTAGTTTTCAGGTGCAGAAATCATTCATTTTTGTATGTGAACATTTGTCACCTTTACATTATTCTCTACAGCATGTCTTTGTCACTACTTGGAAGCTCAGGAGCTCTGAAATAATGGATTCATCAGCTGAATGACAGTGGCCTCTACTGAAGTTTCTGTGCTTTCTCTTGCACAATAAAGAACGATACAAATAAATGTCAGGAAAACCTTGATGCTGAGAGGAGAGATTTAAAATGAGGTTGTAGCCAGCTGAGGGCAAAAGATTCCTTGTGTACTAAAAATAATAATAACAGAAATTAGTAAGTGCTACCCAGAGGAAGACTTTAAATTTGGCACAGGCCATAGACAAAACGTCCAGGCAGGACAAGAGAATTATCATATATAATTTTGTATGTTTGAGGATGTTTTTAGCTTTGGATAACTAAAGAGGAAGATTTGCCCCAGAGTGAATAAACCACAGGATGCTCTCTACTGTCTTAGTAAAGCACAATAGCCTAAGCCAAGGAAATGGCCAAAATTTATGTGACTTGTGTTAAGTGAGATGTAATCAGCGATCCCAGGTGCTCTGCAGAGCTCTGAGAAATTAATTGGCTTTATTTATTCTTGCAGGTTCACTCTTGTTCATACATTTGCTATTTCAAATATATACTGATGCATGCCAAGTAAAACCATAATGCTCTTTTTCTTGGTTTCAAGTGGAAATTGCTAGTCTCTTCCTCACTTGAAATCTTGACTACTTTGTAAAGCCGTTTTAAAAGCTCATTATGAAAAATTAGCTTTAAAAGCAACAACAATAACAAGTAAAACATGGGTTTGCATATAGCTGCTCTTCCAATAACTGAACATGATTTTACATGTGTAAAATGACAGGTGGCAAAAATAGAGAAATATTACATGTATATACATATTGTTGAAGAAATACCTATTTAAAATAAGAATGACAAGAATTACTACTAAGCTTGTGCAATCATATTCTTGATCTCACCACAGAGATTTTTCTAGGCACTTCCTCATTGCTTCCTCCAGTATATCTTCCTTTTATAGCATTTAAGTAACACGTCTTCAAAATAGTGGTGGAGAAAATATCTCTCAAAGGAGAACTGATTCTCAGATACAAATACTTTGAAAGTATAGGAGGCTTTGAAATGTTTGGAGGCTAGGAAGGTGCTTGATACATCTCTCTACAGCTTCTCTGTGCAACACCTACACAGAGCATATAATAAAAAAGGTGTTGATTCATGAGCAAGGGTTTAATACTGATAAGCAAAGTGTTATGGTTATAACTAGTGATATTCCCATGTCTTTCTAAATAATGCATCCTTGCATACACTGTACATAAATAACACAATATAAATATTGTAATGACATATCTTTCAGTAATTAGAATGGAAAAATGACCTGTATGCTTTCCTCCTCCTCTTTTTTTTTTTTTTTTTTTTTTGTTTTCAAATCCTTCAATTCTTGTTTGATGTTCAGTGACTATATTCCGAGGCAGTACATTTAACAAGTATGTGTTTCTTCAGTGACAACTTTCAAACTCAAGAAACATCAAGTGCCCCTAAAGCTCATACAGAAAATTCTGTCTACAAGGAATTAAGAAATTATTGTTTTTTCAATAACCTACAGCCAAGACATAGTTGCCAACTACTCCAGATCCCACAGAAATCAGTGGAGAGATTTTCACTGACTTCAGTGAGTTTAAGATCAAGCAAATTAAAAGCTGACAGCCTCAAATTCTCTCTCCCTAGTAGCAGTAATACTTAATACCTGTTTGCTACTAACTACCTCTGTTTCTCTGTGCTCTGTACTTTCCAGATGTTCTGATGAGCACATGCTGTGTTTCTTCCCTCTGGCCCTGAAATGTTAACAGATTTCTACATGATATGTGCTTTGACTCCAGGAGACTACCATTGATGCAGGAAAGCAAGACAGCTTTACTTTTTTTTTTTTTTAATACGTTAAAGTTAATTCTCAATAATTGAATCTATTTTCTGATTTTTTTTTTTTTCATTTCTCAGTCCTATTATTGTGGCTGCAAAAACTCTCTCTCTCTCTTTTTTTTTTTTTTTTTGACTAGATTTTTTACCTGATCATTTTATTGCCTCTGTTACATGGGGAAGAGATTGTTCCCTGATGGGGCTTCATTGTTGGAAAGCAGAGATTAGCTTTCACCGTTAATAACATAAACAGGGAAACACTGGGGATTTTTTGTCATAATGATAATGTGTTCCATTGTGTGTGTTCATAGCCACTTTGTTTAAAATGTGCTTAGACACAAATAAGTTGGCTGAACTAGTTTTTAAAGTAATTAATATATTAAAATATTTTGATCCTCTGTTTTTTTCTGCTGAGACACTCATTATCCTTTCTAAATGGCAGAAATGAGAGATGAGGTGCAGATACAAAATTCTGATGTTTCTCAGTTTCTACAGTAAGTCTTGACTCAAAAAATAATAATAATTTAAAAAAAAAATCAATATTTGGATCTAGTTACATCTCTTCTGTAAGGATAGGAATCCCTTGTTTTCCATGCAGTATTGAGGACTTGACATTTTCCTGTTGGAAGTCTTTCAGAAGAGAGTCTGTCTGTCTGTAATAGCTAAATTCCACTTAGAAAAAAGAAACATATATATTTATGTTTACCTTGGTTATTGCATTTTGTCTTTATAGGGCATAGGATTTTGCTTAATTGGCAGATCTTTCTTTTCTACTGATCATTCTACAAAATTAAGCAAGCAAGCCATATTTATATCTTTTAATGCTTGACATTAAAAAAAAAAAGTTGAAGGAAATTAAATAATTTGATTTCAACTATTTCCAAGTAACATAAATGTCAAAATCAAGTACAGCTTGATATGGGAAGTAGAAGTTCTGATTTATTATTCCAGAAATGGTTATTTTACTAAGTCAACCACGTAAGCCAAAATAACGCATATTCAGAAAACTAATCACTGTTACTTAGAGGGCATTTGTCATGATAAAGTTTTGATATTATTCTTCACTGTTAAACTGAAGCAAAAAATGTTGCAGTAGCATATTTTCAAGTGGCTCCATCCACTTTCTGAATGAACCACAACTTTGTACAAGCACTATTTTTGAAGATTATCCATGTCCAGCTGCATGCGAGATGTCATCACAAAGCAGTTGCAGAGGGTTCTTTTCATTGAGTGGTCTAAACCCCAGACCGACGTGGTCTCTTACGCCACCAGACTGCACAGTGGTAGCCTGAAAGTGTAGGAGTGGCAGCTGGTGTCACTCTTGGCAGGCAGGACTCACCACCACCTGGGCTTGGCTGGATAAGGGAGAAAATGCAGAAAGTGTTAAACAATAATTCTGAAAAGAAATTAATTTGAAACTTTGTATAGTTCTATTAAATCATCAGTGTAACAAGAAATGAAGCAAACTGTTAGCGTTTGCACTTATTGTTTCAGCTTTATATGGGATCATTAATCTTCATTCAAACGTTTACTGACTAAATGATTAACACTGTTAAACTTGAGCTTTTCTTACCAGACAATTGAGTAAAGATAAATTTCTTATAGCAGCATGCTTCAGCTATTGGAGAAGGAGGTGAGGACACAAAAATACTAACTTCTCATGACATTTGTCCTAGGGAAGCCATGCAGGAAGGTGAGAAATTGCGTAAGGTGGCACAGGTCTTTATTACAACCTGAAGGCCAGAAAAGTTTGGGGAAAATTTTGGGGATATTTTCAAACGGGGGTTGAGATATAAACAGTAGAATTTGCTCTGAGGTACGTAAGATATTAACAGCTATCTAAGAGTATGATATTGCAATAGGAAATTTGAATATATGTTTCTAACTCTCTATTTCCTGTGAGTTTGGATTCCTGGTCAAAAAATAATGCATATGAAATAGGACCTGCCATGACCCTTACATCAGATGTTTTATGTTTTCAAATTAAATGTGACTAATCTCTTATTAATAAAATGTCATTTTAGACAAATAAATGATCAAGCAGTAACCTGGAACATATTTTGTTTGCACACTTTTGAGGTCCCTGCATAAGTGCCATTTGGTCTGTTACTGGCAAGTGTATACCCATCCCAGAAGAGACCTGGAGTTAGAGAGCTGCTGAAATATATGTCACATTAAGCAGGACACCTCAGAGAGAAGGCAGGTAGAAGTGTTTTTGCAAAATCATTTCTCAGAATGGTTCAAAAGAAAAAGATAAGTGAAAAAAATGAAAAATTCCATCTGGTCTTAAATAGTCATTCAATAGATTTTATTTATTTATTTATTTATTTTCCCTCCATAGAAAATCACAGTCTTGGCAAATTCAAAGCTGTAACAAACAACTTGGACGATAGCACAGTACCTCAAGAGCTCTTACATGTGGTTGCATAGTAAAACTGCCTGAACTGCATTTGATGCAGAAGAAAAGCAGCATTTTTCAGAACTTGATTTCTTGGGGTGGAAGAGAGAAGGAAGTCACTGAGGTATATGGAGAAAATGATAGAAGGTTTTTTATTTTGGGATTTTCTGTTATTTTCCTATGGCTTTTCTTGGACATTCAGGCAGCATCCTGACAAGTGGAGGCCCTGTATATAGCCCAAATGACCAACTTTCAGCTTTGTGTTCTGGTCACTGGAGCTCCACTTTAGCAGTAATTTCAAAACCTCATGACATCAAATTATTTCGAGTAGGTTGAAGAGAAACATTTTTGGAAACTCCACCTATACCTTGCAGCCAATGTGAAATTCACATTGGAAGCTTTTTTTTTTTTTTTTTTTTAACTTTTCCATGCCTTTTTCATGCCATAATAGATCTCTTGAGAGTGCAGGAAGAAAGTAGGACCCACAAGAAAAGACAACCTATAAAAATCAGTCTTGAAACAATGGCAAGCTAAAAAGAAATTGGAAAATCCACTGCATAATGAGGAAGGAAGTAATGCAGAGGTGATTTAAAATAAAAGTTGAACATGAAAGCACAACAATGTTACATTGAACTTCCCAGTATATTTCTTTGAGGTATGTCACCATAGCCATTAGTTAGGTTTTGACCACAGCACAGTCTCTTTGATCTGAGTTTATCAAGGCAAGAATCACTTTCTTTGCACTAATTGAACAGTTTCCTCCCATGGGCACAACATAAGTCAGTAGATTTGCAGTACTATCAGTGGGATAACTTTGCTTAATAAAAGCTAACAAATACGTTCACTGAAGTGCTGGGCAGTTTGGTACTGATTCTCTTTGCTGAGGAGGTTAGAAGTTACTGAGGCCAGGTTAAGCTCTTTTCACTAGTTAGTGAACCCAGAACAATACACTAAGGTAAATGTCACCAAAAAGTGCAAGTACCAGGAATGCGGGAACATAGTGCTTTGCACGAATATCTGCATGAGTCCATTTATCATATCAAAGGACACTTCCGTTCTTAATGGCATTACAATGAGGAGAAGCTTAGTATTTAACTAAGTTCAGCAACATATAATACTTGTGGAGAATTTTTAATGCATTACTAATGCAACAGTAATTGCTAGAAATACATATGTACAGGAATCAACTGAAATTTGATTTTTTGCTTTCTATTTTTGGTTGCAATAAAATTTTCAGCTGTGATGGTAACAAAGGCCAGACATCAATATATTCTCCAAGACTCATTAAAAACATACTTCACCAACATACTTTAACCTGCTGCTGCAAGATTTACTGGGTGATGGAAAAATCTCGACTTAGCATTATAATGTTTTTTCTGCTTTGCTAACTGGGATGAATTCTGATGCTTCAAGAAGTGATCTCCAACTTTTCCATGCTAATAGGATGCTCTGAGCAGCATCTCATGTTGCTTTACCAGTCAGCCTAAGGGATCACATACATTTGAAAAGAGGAAGATGCAAGCAATATCAGAGGGTCCTGTGAGCAAACAACTGGCTATGAGTCATAGCTTGGGAATCACAGACCTAAATCCAGCAACAATATTAATGTGTTGTTGAACTGCTACTCTGAATTAACTTGGGACTTTAGTACCAGGGTCTGTTTCTCTCTTTATTGCAGAGGTGAGGATGTTGAAAAAGGCTGTGACACTCCCTTTTCATTTGTAAAGCCAGCTAAAATGCCTGCACATTCTTAATTAAAAGTGACTTTGCTGAAAATTCTAGGAAAAAAATGTTAGCAAATCTAAAAAATGGCTTGGTTTGGTCTTTCCTATTTGACAATTTCAGTCAAGAGTTAATTATTGGCAAAGATCTAGTGCTCAATGCATTACAAAAATATTATTCTACTGCCAGGTACAAGGGAGAAGCAGTATAACTTTGTCAGGGAGTATCAATTAAGTTTACTAAAAATATCTATAACTATGTGAGAGGAAGATCCTCACTCACCATATGTCAGATGACAGGGTTTTTTTGTTTGGTTGTTTTTTGTTTTGGTTTTGGTAAGCAGTACAGCAATGTAACAGCTTTTGCTTCTCAACATATATCAGAAGCAGTAGATATTTCGTGCAAATAGACATGTTTTATTCTGCATCAGAGCTGAATGCATTTGTAAAGGTAGCCCCACTATGCTTATTCTCTTTATTCCCAGTCCTTACATTTTACCATCATTAATATGCAGCAAAATTAAAGCTGTCATCCTTTCCTTAGAACTGATGCATATGCAAGGATAATGACTTCATGTATCAGTGTTGACCATCAAATTAGACTGAGATTAGTTTAGATGTAATATCTTTGTTCAGTTGACCTATGGTTGACTTAAGAAAGACCAGGAGTGAAGTGTCATAGTTTCCCGTTAAGACCAAAGAAACAAAAGTCAGATAATTATCC
Organism: Cygnus olor; assembly: GCF_009769625.2. NCBI lineage: Eukaryota > Metazoa > Chordata > Aves > Anseriformes > Anatidae > Cygnus > Cygnus olor. The sequence continues at coordinate 27,576,007 of NC_049172.1, forward strand.
GTACTTTCTTGAATACTCACAACTTTCTTGATACAAAAAAAAAAAAACAAAAACAAGATGTCCAACAGATGTAAAAGGTGCCATCTTGGGAAAAAAAGCTGTATAAAACTCTTCTTAAATTTGCCTCTTATAACCCAAAGCAGCTAATGAATATTTCCCAAGACATTATGCTTTATATCCCTGATTAAATATCAATTACAGTTACACTTGCAACGTTATTATGATCCCAGTTATCTTACAAGGATTTTACAAAATTATTCAGTGTGACAAACCACTTCTTAAATTATCATTCTTGAATAATATCAAAATACCCTCATGAACCTTAAAGCATTTCTAGTCCAAGAAATGAGTATGTTATACCTCATTAGGAAACCAAATGTATTCCTTTATTTTAAAGTTGAATCTTTTTTTTTTTTTTTTTTTTTTTTAAACTACCCATAGAATTGCCAGGCTGCTACGTGTCTATTGCTACATGTCTATGGGTATATCTTTAGACACTCTATTGTTTCATAGTATTTAGAACTGAGAAGTAATGATTATGTCAAGACTACATGATGCAGTCAGCTGTGATAACAGGGGACTGAATTAAGCAGCTCCCTCAGTTAGCTTGTGTTTTGATATTCTGTTGCCTGCTTCAGCTTAATTTAGGATTCTCTGAGTATGAATACTGCATATAAAGCATTAGTTAGAGCACTTCTTCCATCACAGTTGTGTGAACTGGACTTTCTTTACATGGGAAGTGTATAGGGAGGAAGGTTTTATGGCTGGTTCTCACTCTAGTATTGAGTGTGGAAACAGCTGGAATATGCACAGTGGATATGTAATTGAGATGCATTTTTTGCAGCAGGGACCAGAGATAGGATAGGTATAACTTTCTATGCTCCTCTCTTAATTTGTCATAAAATGGAAACATATGGAACAAAGAACTATTTGGACAGCTTTGAAAGCAAAGACGTTGAAAACAAACAGAAAAACTTCATGCATATTAAATATGAAAGAATTTGGATCTAAGCAACTCAGAACATGTAAAGGGTGAGATTCTTAAGAAAATGGTGCTCTCATAGATCCCAATAAACTTACTGAGAAAGTGTCATATGTCTTCATCAAATAGACAAAGTTTAAAAATATTGCTTGAATGCAAAATAATTTGTTTATATCTAATTTATGTAATCAATATATATATAATTTACTTTAAAATAATTATATTAAAATTTCTTTTGCTGTAAATAATCATGAAGCCTTTTTTTTTTTTTCTTTCTTTCAGTGAGTAGAGGTTTGGAGACTTATTGAAGGCTCAGAAATAGTGGGTACTTGGATGTCTCTAAAAATCAGAATTTTCTTAAAGCCCTTGAACTATGTGGACTATTGGTAATGTTATGAAGTTGTTCCCACCTGATGTCTGACCAACATCTTTTTTAGAGGAATGGTTCTTTGCTGTCAGTGGAAGCATTGCTTTCAATCTACAAACCTTTGTGAAAGGTTTCTTTAAACATGAAAATGGTATTTATAGCTTTTTCTGTCATTTTTAGCGTTAGAACTTGGAGATGGAGCTACCTCATCAGAGAGGGCTCTTCTACAGCTGAGATTCATTTTTACTGAAGGCAGTGTGAGGCAGACATGAAAGAGGGCGGAATGAAAAGGTTTGTGCTCTGTCTCCCCATGATGTAGATAAATGTAGGATTGTGGTGCCTTTAGTGTTGTTGAGCCAGAACATTTCTCAATTACCAAAATCACAGAAAAAATAAAACAGATTCACTACTGGCAAAACACTGTATATAATATACAAACTATAATTTTCCCATTTTGCAAAGAGTTTTACAGTCTATCTTTCTCAGTAAGCTTTGCACAGGGAAGGCTTTCTTGAATGAGAAATCACCAGCAACGCATTATTTATGCGATTGTTTGCACACTACATATGCTACAGAAAGAAAAAAAGAAAAATACTATTGTTCCTATTGCTGTGTGCAGTCTCATTTTTAACAATGTGATAAGTTTAAACTCCCAGTGTAAAGTCCAAAAATGCTATTCTCCATCTGTTTTCTAATCTGAAGTATTATAGACTTCATATTTACTCATTAAATGTAAAGTTCCCCTTAGGTTTAAAAAGAGTGAAGTGTACTTACTGTTCAACCTATTGTTCTTACAAAAGTACATGACATTTATTCTGACAGTTTGTATACCTGCCTTGTCTGAGTAGTTCTTCATATAGAAGAATGTACAGCAAGCATGTAGGTAGAATAATCATTCAAGAATAAAAATTTTCTTCAGTCCATTAGGAAATTTGGCGATGGAAACACAAAACTAAGTCTTATTTTTAAAAGCTTGGACTGTAGAACCCCCTGAAATGCTATAACAGAAATGGTAAAATACATTTTCACAGGACAACATTTTACTTAAAAGGGAGACAATCTTTACATTATTAGAGACAATCATGAGAAACATTAATGAGTGCAGCTTATCACTAGAAACACTTCTCCAGAAGGACACATTTTAGGAGATAGAATTTTTTAAGAAGTTCCTGTATTCCACATCCTGAAGCTTGAAACTCCCCTTTGTTGCAGAACCTGGAAGGATGAATTTTATGGTAAGATAACAAACTGAGAAATGTGCCTATTTTAAGCATGCTCCATGTAAATTGTGAATTTTCATTAGTAAGTATCAATATTAATCAGCAGGTTTAAGTCTTCTGTATTTACCTGCAATAAAAATATATGCTTGTCTACAAAGGCCTAAAATTATCATTGCTTGTTTTCCCAGAAGATAGTCCCACCTGAAAAAATTATCCCACTGTATGTAATATTTTTTGTATGTACCTTTTAATTGATAACTAAATATATGTGAACATTGTTTATTTTTAAAGAATGTAGAGTGACATTCCTGTGAGCACTGTGCTATGAGTCAGTGTGTCAGGGCAGTTTCTTCAGTGGTCTAATGTTCAGTGGTTCATATCCTAGCAATGATATGCTGCAGGTGATTCCAGTCCTCATCTATGTTCTTGCCATATGTCTGCATTTCTCTCCAAGGGTATATCCATCAAAGATGCTGACAAGCAGCACTAATCAACGTGTATCAAAAAGGACTTGGTTACAGCTTTGGTATGAAGCTTGGAGTAGCTGTGTCATGGGAGGCACAGGAGATGCCTCTAGTTAGCATTTATAGCTGAATAGATACATCTGGGGAGGAAGACCTGCAATAGCTGTCTTTTGAGACCCTGAGGCTTTTTCCATAAAGGCCTGTCTGTTCCAGTAAATGAAAGTCAGTTCCAGGTGTCTCTTCATTACTGTAGTTGCTAGTCTGCAGAAAAATACATCAAGGTATTTGAATAGCAAATGATGTAGTGTTAGGAAGAACCTGATCGTTATTTCTCAAAAGAACAAAAAGCTAACAAGGTGACATTCAGACTTAATGTCTTGGGCAGACTCCACAGACTTGTGGAGTGCTAGCAATTTCAAGTTTTCCAGATAAAATCTGCAATAGACAAAGAGAAATATAAATATTATTTGAAATAGATTCTGTACATCTTCTTGTGACAAATCTGCAGTATTCTTTAAAGAGAATATTAATGCATACTTATCTACTTGTGTTTCTGTTGACTTATAAGTTTACAATAAGTTTGCAATAGACAGCCCTTAAGTGAACTAAAAGCAAGCTTCCATGCTAGGAATTTATTATAGACCTGTCAGTTCAATCTTTCTAAAAATAAAAATCTAAACTTTGGACACTAGTATAAGACTATTTTTTGTACTAGGTTTGCAAAGTATAACATGGGCTGTGGCTGGTTATTTCATTATATCAATGTTGTATATACTGCTGTTTGTCTGTGACTGTTAGTTTTTAATTTTTGCATTTTAGATATTACTTTATAAAAGGGTGATTTATAGAAAGTATTTAAATGGAAACTTAAAAAATATACCTTTTCTGCTTCATTCACATGGATGTTGTGATATATTAATATAATTGCCGTTGACTTGTCGTGTTTGGGACCTGTAGTTCTTTGATGTCCTGCTTTAAGATAATGAAGCATTTATGGGCCTGAAGGATATAGATGTGCATTTCCTTGCATGATATTTATTTGCTTTAGTTTTGTGCGCACACACATAAATACTCATATTCCTTTGCCATTTTCCAGTAATTCTGTTTTTGAAATCTCTGAGTCATATCACAGCCTGTATGGATACAAATTTGATGAAACTGCGTGATCTGAGATTATTATCTACGAAGTTCTTTCAGAAGTTGAAGTTGCTCACAATGTTACTAAAATACAACTGTATTTTCCTATAAGATCAACCAAAGTCCAGAGCTTTGCATATGAAGAAATAGGACCAGAATGAAAGTTCAGAAGCTTCAGCTACTTTTTCATGTGCATTGCTGTGTGTACGAGACCCTGGCTGTGGTGTCATGACTCTCAGCACTTCTGTTCCTATGTAGTGCCACAACAATGATAACGCAGCCTGGTTCATTGTTCCTTTTACTTCACACTTTCTTTATTATTATTATTATATAGTTTTTAGGATATTTCCGTGGAGTTCAGGGCCAAGATCAAAGAGATGGCAGGCATTTCCTTCAACAACTTCTTGTCACACATAATTTATGTCTTTTTATTCAAGTACACTCCACAGCTAGTAATGAACTGGGGACATAGTCTTTAGCCTCCTTAACAAATGAAGTATTTACATGTTTTATACAACATACGCATATAATGAAAATGTTTTTCTGTCACAATAGTTTACTGGACATGCTGTTCGGCAATTAAAATATTCATAGCTAGTTTGGAAGGATGTTAAAGTTTTCCTAGCTAATATCTCATAAAAAAAGGGGGGGGGGGGGGGAAGAACTTGAGTTGCTGTGTCTTTTTAAAGTATGGTTAATTATTGATGTCGGTCTTGATGTGGCTGAAATGATGATAGATTCTAATTTAAGTGCAGAGTCTGTTCCATACATTGACAATTTTGAAGACTTTATTGTCTCTGTGGTAAAACTAGTGAATGAAGATTCCTTCCATTTTATGGTGGAACCAACAGATGTGCTATTAGATATTAGATAAAGCTAAATAAATCAGAATTTTCTAATTAAAAAAATCTCATTGAATTTTTAAAGTCTTATTAAAAATACTTTAAAATTCTGGATCTGTTGTTTTTGAGTAAATCACCAAGATGACAGAGTCTTTGTACTAGGTTTCCTTATTTTAATGGAACCACAGCAATTATTCCTTTAAAATACTCCCCTAGAAAAACACCCAGTACAGTAGTCATGGAAGCAATTGTGAATTTGCTGATACTGAGTTCAATGTAGCTGTGGCTACAGTGCCACCAGTTCTCCAGCTGGTTATTTTATCTATGCACATTGACTTTACACATGTACATACTGGTCTCAGGTTTGGTATGAAGCTTGACATGGATATACTATTTCCAAGTACCTATTGCAAGAGTTCTTAGAACTTGGTTTCCTACCAGATTTAATGTTGAGACTTGTCTACAGACTTAGAAGTGAAAACTTTTACCATGGTTTACATGAAAGTCAAAAATGCTCTTTAAGACTTGTGAAAGATCTCTGGCACAGACTTGTGATTTAGTTCTGCTTTGGGCAATTATATGATCTCTCCTCTACACAGGTGATGTTTTTGCAAAACTTATGATAACATCTGACATGGTAATAGGTAAACAGAAGTCCTGTCTGGTTGCACAGATCTATCTTGCAAAAGAAATTGGGATAACAAGCAGACTTGGGTTCTGAAACTGCCTCCTCTAGGATTTTCATTATGAAGCTGATGGTATGTCTCAATCTATAGTTTATCTGCTAACTTGAATTTAAAGTTTGAGCTATGTTATATTTGACAGAACAATACATATGTAACAGGTGTTAAACATCATGCTTGAAAATAATGAGTATTGGCATATACTGAGTTTTTTTTTAACTCTGAAATCTATATATAGGGAGAAGTACAATTCCTCTCATTGAATTTCCTGCATACTGCTAACTTAAGTGGTAAACCTTGGAGTGATGGAAACAGATTTAGTAATGCAGCTTCTACTTAACACTAATAGGACTTTTACAGCTAATTTACTGTGCACCAACTGGAAAATATGCCACTTAATATAATCTAAATATGTATTTATAGCTTAATTATTCTCTACCATTAGACAAAATACAACATGATATAGTTCCATAACTTATTTTATATTATATTCTGTAATAATATATATGTTCTCCTTGGGAAAAATATTTCCAAAATGTTTTGATTTGGAAAAAAAAAAAAAAAAAAGCAATGAAAAAATAACTGTCTAGCTGGAAAATTTTATTTTGGAAATTAAGAAACAATTCTGAAACATATACTAAATTTGAACCTACTGGAATCATATAGAACATGTTTTCTTGCTGTAAGTAATGGAAGAGAACAGACTTTGTATCCAAAATGGCATCTCTGCCGTTTTGAAAAAAATAATCTATCCAGCTGATATACTCTGGACTTTTAACTGTGTTCAGAGTTTTGTTTTCTGAGTGATCATTGCATGGAGTGTTTGAATTCTGAATTTCATAGTTTCATAGTTGCAGTGAAAACTGGGACAGTTAGTTTTGTTTTTTTTTTTCTCTCTTTCCCAGTGTGTGTGCTTGATCAACCAAAGTCAATTTCTTAGGATATTGTAAACTCTCGTGAAATGGCCTTCAAAAAAAAAAAAAAAAAAAAAAAAAAAAGATAACGTTAAACTACTGAGGTTGTATGTAAGACTATAAAGGCCTAGATAGATACCAAGTTAATTTGGTATCTATCTTAGTACAAGCATTAGAAAAACATGTACATTAAAACAACCAAAGAAATGACAATGAAAAACACACGTGATAAGACTGGTGGATCCAGTCTGATTCAGTGAATACTCTCCATGCAGTTGATTAAATTACTTATTCTGCACTTAAACATATTGTACTCCTTATTATGTTAGAAAGAAAAGTGATTAATTGGATGAATGATTGCTCTTGGTATTTTTAATAAATGTAATACTGTGGCAATATTTTCAATGATAAACACTGCTTAGGAAATTCCAATGCTGGTGCCAAAATTTGGCAGTAAGAGTCTGATTGCGTACGCTTTCATACCTTTATTTGTATTTGCTATGATTATGGCCCTTAGGCATGATGATTTTATTTCATTTCAGATTTGATCAAATACCTTTTATATTTTGTATTAATATTTTTTTTATTTATTTTTTAATCAAAACTTGAACACTGACTCACCTTTTGCTTGGCCATAATTTCTCTCCGTGAGCAGATTACTACAGAGTTTTAAGCCAACCCCCAGACCTTCTTACCTCTTCTTAAGGCTGTCTCTGTGGTGAACTTCCATAAATTGATGCATCAGGTGGGTTAATCTTCTTAATCACAGATATCAAGTGCATTTGCTAGACATTATTTTTAATCTCTAAAAAATTGGCTAGAAACTTTGAAACCAAAACTTTTTTGACAATTTCCTGTACCTGAAGAATAGGTGACTATTGCCTGGATCTAAATAAGTTCTACCTGGAGTAATGGAGACTCTATCTGATTGACCTAAACCTGAATGTTGTTTCAGTATGGCACCTGATTCTTTATACCTTATATACCACCTTCATCACAGAGGACCATAGGGTTTTAATATTTCTAATGCAAGAATCTTTATTTTTGCTCACTTTCAGAGCTAACAGAAACTGTTACTGGAATTGGACACTATTTTCCTTGGTTCAGCTGCCCTGATACAACTCCTATCATGCATTTCAGTTTTCTGCATCATTGACTTTGGCAGTGAAAGATTTACACTTAACATCACACCTCAGAAGCTAATTTTATGAAGCAAAAATATAGTCACAAGAGTCCTCAGATATTGGATTTTGGTGTCCACAAGAGACCAACATATAGAGTATTACAGGGTCCATGTGGAAACCTTTCCCTCAAAAGTTAACGACACTTCCTTTCTTCAGAGTATTTATAGATGCAAATTATCCTCAAATTCAGCATGCTGCTGGATCTAAAATATTTCCTGGTACTATTCTCTAAGACCGGTAAGCATTTAGGATGCTAAAGAAATACATTTTAAACAACTTTTGACTCTGAAGGCTGGATATTTTCTAAGACACTTATCCCAATTTGGAAAGACATTTTGAATTACATTATCTTCCTTCTTTTTCTTCTGCTCTAAATCTAATTGTATTTGAGGGAGACTGTGATTTGTGCAGCTGAATGTATCTGTCTCAGACTTAATGAAAACACAGCTGATGATATAATGAGGAAATACTATGCAATGAAAATGGACCTAAAGAGCTTCTTTCAGTTTCCACATTATATGGGAGTAGTGGGGGTTAAGAAATCCTCCACAGTTAGTTCACCAACCAAAGGCAATTTTAAAATATTGCTTTGATGCTTAAAATTTATCTCACATCATTAGCTTTCTCTTAAGGGTGGGGGTGGGGGTAGAAATAGTCTATTACAAATATGAGTAATCAGAGTGCCATCTGCTTGAGGGACATAAACATACTATATAGCACAGTTTGTTTATGGCTTAAAACAGACAAAGCTGTATGCCAGCAAAAGAATTTGAGACTGTTTTTCTGGCAGAACACTGACTCGTAGTAATTTATCTTAATATCCTATTTATATAAGAGCTGTAACCTTAAAGCATACAAGATTAATGAAGGTTGATTTGACTGCCCGCTTTACTTCCTCTGCTTTCCACAGCATTGTAAAGGTGGCAGATTTCTAATCAAGAATCCTTGACACTTTGTCCAAACTTAGAGGTGAGAAACCTCTGTTTCTCAGAAATGATAATTACATGTAATTCCAGCCATGATCTCTTTAACTATGAGTCACAGTTAAGCCATTCATCTTTTCCACAAATCTTCCTTACAAAATGAGACCACACTGTAATAAATAGCATTTCATTACTCACAGAACTGTTTCCTCTTTTATGATTTTAGCTATGACACTGCATCAGTAGATTTAATGAAGCTACAGATGGCAACAGTTCACAGTGACACTGTCTTTATGTACTAAATAGGACACTAGATTTTTTTTTTTTTTTGAGCAAGCTTACTTGTAATTACCACTGTACTGAAGTGGTGCATTGCACTTGAAGCTCAAGCTTCTAGATACAGATCATACCCACTGAATATATTTTCTTCTGAGCCTTTAGAGGGGTCTTATATTATTAGAAGATCATGCCTCTTAAGCAGATTCTAGCTATTTTGAACCAGCGTAATGCTGGTGTTTTGTAAACTCTGGTAGTTAAGCAACCCAGTAACTGGATAAGCCTTTAAAACATCTGCCAACTGAGTCACTGCAAAAGCTGATACATAAATTACTCACATCTCTCATTGATTCTGGTCATTGCATGGATGAAGGAGCTGGTTATTTTCAGGCACAGGAAAACTGGAATCTGGACTGCAGTTCATGGGTGGGTGTACTGGGTCTGGCTGGGATGGAGTTAATTTTCTCATAGCAGCCCATATGGAGTTGTGCTTTGGGTTTGTGCCTAAAATAGTGTTGATAACTAACTCATCAGTGTTTTGGCTGTTGCTGAGCAGTACTTGCACAACTTCGAGGTTTTCGAGGTTCGTTTGTTCGTTCATTCGTTCTTTCTTTCTTTCTCTCTTTCTTTCCCTTTCTCTCTCTCTCTCTCTCTCTCTCTCTCTCTCTTTCCCTTTCTCTCTCTCTTTTTGCCCCAGTGAGTACACTGGAGTGCACAAAAATCTGGGAAAGGACACAACCAGGACAGCAGACACATATTGACCAAATGGATATGCCTTACCGTATGACCTTGTGCTCAGACAGAAAATCTCTGGGAAAGGAGTAGGAAGCAGGAGACATTTGTGATTATGGCATTTGTCCTCCCAGGTAACCATTACATGCGCTGAAGTCCTGCTCTCCAGGACACCTACCTGCTAATGAGAAACAGTGAGTGAATTCTTTAATTTGCTTTGCTTGCACATGCAGTTTGCTTCACCCATTAAACTGTATTTATCCAAACCAATGGGTTTTGAACTTCTGCTCTTCTGGTCGTCTCCCATATCACCCAGTCAAGGAATTAAGCAAGAGAATGTGTGAAGGCTTAGCTGCTAACTGAGGTCAACCCCCAAAAATGGGTATTAATATTTCTTGATGCCTTTTTCTTCTTAAATGTATTAACCTAATAAATATCCTAAATCTTTTGTAGGCTGGGATGTTTTGGAACAGGGACCTGAAAATCTGTATTTGGCTTTAGGGATACATTTTTTACTTCTGAAAAGGTGGATGAATTAGATGGTTTTGTAGCCCCAGAATGCATTATGAGTCAATTGTTCTCTCCCTTCTTTATTTGCTCCCTATCATAGTCTAAACAGATGTGGATCAAATATACTTAGGCTGAAATGTTTTACCCCATTATTTTGTGCATTTTATGCAGAAAGAGTTTATTCATCAGTGCAGGACAACAGAGAAATACTAAGAAATTCCAGTGCATGAAAGTAGTGCATGAAGAATACTTCTGTCCAAAATTGTTCAACAGGATTGTAGCTTTGGGCAGTTTCATTTCTAATCTTCTATTTTTCCATCTGTTCGTAGTCCTAAAAACTCTGGTTCTTAACACTTCAAGGACTACAATGACTACATTGTATTAATCTTACTTCTGTGTCAAGGTTTTGTTCTTGTTTCACTCTAAAACAGAGCTATGCATGAAGAGAAGAAAAAAAAATAAATATGTGACTCTCAGTTCCCTTTCCAGAAATATACCCTTCAAAATGTAAGTTGATCTAGAAACTGATAAAAACTGCTACATTACTGTTACTAAGCAGTAACTGTTGTTATGTACAATTTCGTTTCTTTTGATTGTGTGCAACTAGTTGTGTGGAATAATCACAGTTACTTGATTTCAGTATAGACTGTTTCACATTGATTATAAATTGAGATGATGTTTTTGTAAAAATTAATGTTTTTGTTTGTTTGTATGTTTCACGTAAAACGAAACCCTCGTCTTCACAGCTGCGCAGTAGATTCTTCCAAAACTCATATTAGGCCATGGCTTAATGTATTTACTAAAAAGCTTGATGCATTGGGTGAAAAAGGAAATGATAAATTATTTTCAGATGTCATCCAATTATTAAAAATTAACTTAAATTAAACAGGATATTTAGGGAATTTGAAAGGACCTAGCAAACCCAGTCAACTTGACAGAGGATGGTAAATTTCATGCAGATTAGAAACACATTGGAAGTAAAAACATTTAGCTGTAACTAACCAGGAAAGGACATGCTCATCAGTATGAATAGTTCCATTAAAACGTTTGCTTTAAGCATAGCAAATATATTTTCCCTCTACTTCTTTATTTTCAGTCTTGACTTCATGAATTGCTGCCATTAAAACAGGAAAGTTTTCATCTTTCATACCTTTCCCACAAAGGTAGAGAGGTAGAGTGAAAAGCAGGAAAGTGTTTTGTTTGAATAGCCATTGTTGTTCCTTTGTCATCATCTATGTTGTCCTAGATGTTTGCCAAAAATTCAGTAAAAGATCTAGCCTATGAAAAGACATTCAAAATCTAAGGATCAATTGACAAGGTTACAGGAAACAGATACTGGTAAAAACAGATCAATATGTAGTGAGAAAAATTGTCTGTATGAAGTATAGATGTTCAAGTCATTAAAGATGAGGTTGGCATACACAAAAAAAAAACAAACATTGCATTACAGGATTTTTTTTGTTTGTTTGTTTATTTGTTTTGCTTAAAAGAAGGTCAGTATCTCTATAGTGGCTCCAATTGTTCTTGCTTACAAATGACATTTTGCTCTTGCCAGAATACCTCTATTTAATCCTTGTTACCTTATTCTTTCCTTACCAGCTTGCCAGCTTCCCAGGCACCTAACACACTGATTGCATACACACTATGAAAACAGTTACTGTTTCTATTTAGATTGTAGAAACAGTCTTAATAGGAGGAATAATAATAATAATTATTATTATCAATATTGCTGGGTAAATAGTAATTGCATAATCCTCCTTATTTCAAAAAGCTCATAAAAAACAGGATGAAATAATTTGGCACTGTTTCTGGCTGCTTTCCTTTCCTAATGTGTAATGACTGCAGGTTGGTACTTTAATGCCACTCATTTCCATTCTCCCTGGTGACCTGCTTGTGTAGATTATTGTGACCTACTAAACACTGCTGATTCTTGCTTGCTGCATTTATAACATAAACAATAATAAATGGGCCGGACAATTGTTCCAAAGAATTGATTGAGAAACAATGATCATGCAGGTCAGATTTTATGTGTTTCTAAGGACATTGAATTAGCCAAGACGCTGAGAACCCTTTCCTCTCCAGGTTTCCGTATCCCTCACAGTTTTCCAGCTCTTTCCAAGTCTTTTGCATTTGCTCTTGTGACAGCAGGCTTTGGAATTCTGCCCTTCAGTCTGTACTCTGGGGCCAGAAGATGCACATCATTTTGGAGGTAGCAGCTTGACTTCCTTTTCCTGGGGCAGCACAGGTAACAACAGCTTAGTTTTTTGTCTAACAATCTACTTCAGAGGAAAACAGGAAAATTTTAAACCTCAGAATTGGATTACATATGCCTGAACAAACTTATGTAACTTAATTTTTTAAAAGCAAATATATTTCCATGCACCCTTTTATATGTACTCACTAAAAGTTCTAGTATACATATCTATATGCACACACACGCACTTTTTGTATTTAATAGAAATGGTGAATATAGGATTAATTTAAAAACAAGCAAACACAACTGTTCAGCCTATATAATCAATCTCCTGTACTAATATAAGGGAAGAAATATTTCAAGTCTTTTAATTAATTCATTATTATACCTTTTTTTTTTTTTTTTCTTCTTCTTCTTCTCCTTGGAGTATGCAGCTTTTCTGGAGAGACTGGGAGATGGGTTATATGAATTTTTTGTTTATTTGTTTGCTTGCTTGTTTTGTTTTTGTTTTGTTTTGTTTTGTTTGTTTGTTTGTTTTAAATCTCTCTCATGCACTGTGAATTTCCCTTTAAGATGCCATTCTTCACAAATCTTTCAGAATGTCTCATTCTCCAAGGAGTAATTAACTTTCACACCTATTTGTTGACTGTGTGTGTGCAACAAGTCTGTGAAACAGGCAGCAGAATAATGGCTGTGAGCAGTGTGTAGTGGGGAGAACTCCTTCCCCCAGGACATTAAATACGTTTGGTGGCATACTGTGTATCCTGACAACAACAACAGTAACACCTCACCATGAAAAGGAGACATACAGGTCACCCATGTCCCACTGTTAATATCTGGACTTTGTACCCAGTAATATTCTTTTTCTTCTAAGTGCTTGTATAATTGTTTTGGAATTTGTTTATTATTATAGCTTTTGTGGCTGTCTTTGGCGGTCCATTTCACATACTAATCACCATCTGTGCCAATTTATTTCCTCAATGCCTTTCATGCCTAGTCATTTCTCAGCTCAGTTTATGTTTCCCTACTTTACATTCTTCATTACCTCACTGAATAACCCATTGGTACCAGCTTTTCTGAGTACTGCTCTTTAAGTACTTTTTGGAGGCACAGGAACTGAAGGCTTTTTCTGTTAATCTCAAATTTATCAGATGGAAATGAACGTAATTTTCTTAACCTGTGTCCTTGATATTAACATATTAATTTTTCTCTCATTCTTGCAGTTTCTTCCATATTACAAAACATACCTCATGAAAGTCTAAGGTTGGAGAAAAAAAAAAAAAGGCACAAAAACGATGACAACAACAACAAAAACAGTTGCTTTAATATATTTTGCTTAATTTCTCTTATCTACTGGTTAAGGTCTTTGACTGAACTTGATGGATGCCAGAATATAAAAACCTGAGTGCTGAAGTTCTGCAAGAGCATAGGTAATGTCTTTGGACTGCCTCAGAACACCATTTTAAAATCAATTTGATTTAATTTTTTTTTTCTTTTGAGTTTGCAGAATCTTTTACATGAAAAATGAAGACTCTGGTACTAAATTTAACTGAGGATACAGTCAAATTTCTTCTTAACATGAAGCAAGAATTACCATTTTGCTTGTAGGCAAGTAACTTTTTCAAATTTGAGCACTTGATCTGTCTCCAATTTACCTTCTCATTTTTGCTTTTTATTTCTCTGTACAGTTCATTTCACTACATATGTCTTCCTATTACTTATTGCTTCTTCCTCTTCATGCCTTTTACACTTTGCCTTCTAACTCTGTTCTTCATCTAACTCTGTTCTTCATCATTTTTCCTGCTCATGTATTTCATTCAGTCTTCTTTCGCATTCTTCATTTCCTTCATATATTTCTTCTCCTCCTCTATTTCTCTATTTTCTCTGCATTTAGCACCTCTTATATTCTCTCCACCTCATTTCCACATTGGCACTATTATTCAGTTAAAACATCTCACACTAATTTTCTGTTATCCATCCACTATGTACCAGGAATATGTTTCCCCTTTCTCCAGGCTGAAGATGCTCCGTGAACTTCTTTCACCTTTGTGGGAGAGGATGAGAGTTCTCCAAGAGTACTGGTATTTTAGTGTTAGTTTAACATACTAGGAACAGTTAATCAACTTCATCCCGTGCTTTCTATGTGTAGATCCAGCTGAATGTTACTGCTGTCAATTCTTTTTCAGTTTTAGGAACAATGGAAATGACCATTTTCTGCAATCACAAACAGTAGGTATTTTATCAAGAACACTAGAGTCATCAACATACATTTCATACATTCCCATACAACAGAGGCCAAAAAGACATTCCCAAAAGACTAACAGTTTACAGAAAAGTCTGAGAGCTACAAAAAGAGATCAGGAGAGCTTCATTTTTGTTTTCCAAATGCCCTTCAAAAGTAGTCATTATTTCATAAATATCAAGGATTTTTGGTTACTGGACTATACATCAACTATAAATGGAAAACAAACCACCAGAAACTCTCTACCACCAAAACCAAAAAGAAAACAAAGAAATAAACAAACAAAACACACACAAAAAAAGTGTTTTCTTTCAGTCTAAGCTGAGAAAAAGTTATTTCCTGATGGCAGATTTATTGATTATTTTATCACTGAGTGTCAATGACAACAAAACTACTATGTGATGACCCACTTTTCAAAAGTAAGTAGAACAGGTAAGAATATAAGCCGATTTCTCATTTCTACAGTTAAAGAAATATATTGTTTTCAAAAATGTACAGTATGATATTCACCCTAATTTATGTTATACGATTACTGCTCAGCTACTACAGAAATCCATCACCATTTGAATTTGTTTATATCAGAATTCGGTCTTAATTTTGCGAGGAACCAAAGGCAAGTTTTTCACATTTTCTTTAATCCTGAACTGCAGCTGCAACTACGTAACTTGGGTTTGTTTGCAGTGTATAAGACTATAAGACTTTTTTATTAGTAGTATGAAAAGAATACTTTGTTTATCACTTTTTAAATATAAGACATACAAATATGTGGCAAGTGGCACCAAAAATCCTTGAGGAACATACATTGAATTAGACTTATTGTACTGAAGTGGCTTTATTAGCTTAGTACAAGCTGAAACTAGTAAGCGTTCCTTTTCAATGAACTTCAAGTATCTTCAAAGGTCAAGAACAATCTTTAAATGGAAGAAAAGAGAATGACATTTCATTTTTTTGGAACTGCAAAATTTATTTATTTTAGTTTAGTTTTCATAGATGTGTTAACATAGTACTTGTGTATTGAGCACTTAAACTTTGAAATCACCATGAAAGTTTTCTGCCCTTGACCTGTTTTTAGCAGTGGAGTATAGTATTCCTTAAACTTTCCACATAAAGTGACAGCTGTGCTATGCTGTCTTAGAATGAAGGTACAGAAATGGAAAAGTCTTAATTTTCACTGCTTTCTTTTCATGCAGTGACAAGCAAGATTTCTGATAAATAAAAGAAAGATCTGACACTGACACGTCATAGTCTAAAGCTTCAATTCATACAAGTCATGTATTTAAGGCATAGCAAACTCCATCATCTATACTCAATAGCTAATTCATATTGACAACAAGTTGCCATGTAAAATGAAATTCAAAAGCAAATTTTTAATTATAGAAGGACACCTTAATATTGGCTTTAGCTTGATGGTATGTCTGATCACTAACATAAGGAGACCAGATCCCTGCTTACCTGAACAACAAGGATAGTTTTGTTTGTTTGTTTGTTTGTTTGTTCTTTCCATGTCTTGTTGAACAATGAAAGAATAAGAAGATACAACATTTGCAATTTGCAACAAAGAAAAATCAGATTAGACATAAGAAAAAATACTTCACAGTGAAGTGGTTAAGCTTGCCCTGGGAGGCTGCAGAATCTCAGTCTCAAGATTTTCAGAACTTGACTGTCTGAAGCAACCTTTGAAGCAACCTTTGAAGTTAGTATTTCTAAGCAGAAGGTTGGACTGGATGATATTAAGGAGTTTGTACCAGCCTAAACTATTCTATGACAGTTACTCTAACATTGAAAGCACTTACACAGATTATGGGAATTATCCATGCTCTGTCCAAGTAGAGAAGTGAATCAGGGGCTCCCATATCCCATTGAATCTCATGTCCACAGCATCCTTGGAATCAATTTCTTTGTGTGTGCGTGTGTTTTGTTTGTTTGTTTGTTTGTTTTACCTTTACATGACCTAAGTTATTATCAGTTGAACAGCTGGATCAGAAAGGTCTTTAGAGACATCCTTTAATTATCCTCACTTTGCAGTTAATTCCTAATTAGTTCAATCCACTTTTCAGTCAGCTATTTTTTGCAGAGTCTCTCTTAAGATACCTAATTTTTTGCACAACTGGTCAAGTCAAACCACCTAAAATAATGCTACTAGTGCTGCTCTGGGTCCAACCCAGGTGACACCAAGGAGCCCCAGTAGCTTTTCTGGGAGCCTCTAGTGGTCCATGTTTCGTACTTCGGGTTCTTATTTCTCAGAAGGTATTTATATCTATTATAATATATGCACATCCTTCCCACCACCAAACATTTTATCTCTGATTTATAGCTATAAAAAAGAGAAGAAATAATGGTATTTTTCTTTTTCTTAAGGCACTTTAAACTCAGATACCATTCCTTTGGCCACATTTAGTTGCAGCTGAAAGCCATGAGCCAGATATTTTATGGGAAAGGAAAAGTACTGTGCATTACTGATAGCTTATTTGTTGTTGTTGTTTCTATTTTGAGATAACTTTATATATTGTTAAGACCATCGAGCTAAATCATTTTGACTAAGATGATGAATCTTCCTGAACTACGTTTCTCTGATACAAATAAATACCTCATGTCACCAGAAAAAAAAGGACTGGAAGAGAATTTGCTGGAAGTGTTGCAGGGTGTAATAATGCTCAGTTCCAGATAAGTCTGTGCCTCTGATTCTAGGATGTTGTTAGCTGGTGCTACTGCAGCTTCTAACAGGAAAAACCCTGCACACCACACTCCAAAACCAAACAAAACCAACCAAACAAAAAATCCCACAGCCTAATTTTTATTTTTTTCTACTTTTAGTCCCCAGTCATACAGTGGACTAAATACAGATAGGTAATTCAGAACAGCAACAGACAGACAGTGAGAGAGATTCCTCAGATGTGATTTTCAGTAAAGAAAGGTAATTTGTGAGATAAAATGACCCTCAGGAATATTATCTTCCTGTTCATGAAACAGAGTAAAACTTTTTACTATTCCCTAACTACTTAATCAGTTCTAAAATGTCCACATAAATATATTTAATATTTACTTTTTCTTTTCTCCTTATTGCTGTCAAAATATTTCATTATTTAGACATTCACATTTTGGAAATGTGAATGTTGCATGAAGGTTTTGGGGAGCTGTCACTGGTCAAACTCTTTGAATGCTTTGGGATTTAACAGCTCTCTTTGTCGTCAGCTGTATATTCTTTTAACAACTATTTAAATGGTGTTTGATGTAGCTAATGTTTCCTGTGCTGGGTATCACGCATTTCTATAGCTACATGTATATGGATTCTTTAAATTCACAAAGTCAGCAGAGAGTGAAAAAAGGAAGATCTTCCATTTTCTGTAGATGTAAAAAACAAGCATTGTAGTGCATATCTCTCCCCTGAGTTTTCAGAGAACCAAGAAGTGACCAAGTGATTGCAGGGAAATATCAGTGCCATAAAATCTGACACAGCTCACGGAGAACAGAGAAACCACCAGGACATTCACCCCCCAAAAGGGAACTGTTCATATGTGAATATTTAATGATGTATACTTTTATTCCTACGGTCAGATGTTTTGTATGCGTGACATGGGGTTTGCTTACATTTTTCACCCTCTCAGTGAAGAATATACAGCCTGAACCACCCCTGTCACAGCTTCAAGCCATTTCCTCAGGTCCTGTCATTGGTTACCAGAGAGAAGAGATCAGCGCTTGCCCCTCTGCTCCCCCTTGTGATTTCTTACTTGGTAAGAAATGCCAGATTTATTTATTTTTTATTATTTTTTTTTAGCATCATATATTCACAGTTCTGCTGATAACGACCTAATTTTAAATTCTTTACATTCTTTTACTTTCTTACTAATAGATGCCAATTTAACTACTTTCTATGAAGTAAGATTATTCTTCTGGAACTTTGAAGAAAATAACTTGTTCTTATTTTCTTTTCATCACCTAAGGTAGCTCAGAATTATACAGATTTGCCTTGACATTCTATTTCTCTTTTTCTATCACTTCTTTTTCTATCACTTTTTTTTTTCTTTTTCTATTTCTATTTTCTATCACTTTCTTACCATGAATGAAACTCCACTATGGATAGGAGCATGAAAACAAAAGAATTAAACATGATGGAAGAATGTCCTAATCCTTTTTTTGGATGTGCTCTCAAATTCCTTTATGATTTTAATTGAGGCATGAAAATCACTCATTGGCCACTTTCCCCCCAATTTAGATAATATTGTTAAGCCTCAGTATTTATGAAACACTTATTTCATATACAAAGCAAATTATATGACCATATTTTTAAATCACCACCCCCTTTTAAATTCAAATTCATGTAATTTTTCATACAGGGTAAAGATGATTCAGAGGTAACAAGTTATATAAACTCATCTAACCTTCAACAGCATGACTATGCACTTGTCCTTCACCATGCAGTCATTTTTCTCTAAACTCTTCTTTAATTTTTCAAAATCGTTTCATTGAATATTCTAGCAGCAGATTTTTTGATCCTTATCCAGTTGTGGCAAGCTAAGATGATGTTCAATGTAATCTTTTCAGCTTCCATACTTCCCTAGGCTGTCAATAAGCAGGTATATTATTGAATATCATAGCTCATCAATTCAATTTAACATACTGTTAAGGAAAGAAAGACATGAATATATTAAGTGTATCCTCTTCATATAGCTCCAGCAAGAGTTGGGGCAATAGCACATTCTTAGTGTTCAGAGAGGGGTCAGAGCTTGTTTTCACTTACAATTTTGCCACATGGGATCTAAAACAACCTGAGACACTTGAGCAATTTTTCATCTTTGGTCCTGGTGAATTTGTTCTGCCAGTACTTGGAAAGGACAAGAACAGGTATCCATTTATATAATCAAAAATATATATATTTTTTTCTTTCTATGTGAAGTGCCTGGCTGTGATGTTGAACATCATGCTTTTTATTTTGTTGCACTGAGGTTACTTGAAGAATCAGAGGCAGAGTTCCAGCACACTTTTTATTAACATGCAGGAGGACTACTACAATTTCTTTGTGTCTAAAAATAACTGGGTGCAAAGCAGGTAGAGATGAATGCATCTTTCCTGATGCTCTAAGCAGGCAGAGTGATTGTCTTTGCCTGGACTCCTAGACGTCTGGACCGAGCCCAACTCTACTCTGAAAGTAGGTGCAGCATTTCATATATCCCACTTTTTTTTTTTTTCCTTGTCAGGGATCATTAACACAGGCACAGGTCTCCCTTTGCTCTCTCGCAGCTCCAGGATTAGAGCTGACTTTCAGTAACCAGGCCTACTGGTATGTATCATGTCCATATGTCTGTCCATAAACAGCCAAGTCACTGTTTTCCTGCAGTGCACAGGTAACTGGAATATTAAATTACAGGCAAAAGACTGCTCTCAAAAAAGAGGTAATGTGATGTCTTTTTTCCCAGACATGAGAGAGATGAAGCTCTGAGTAGCCAACCCTTCCTTGTTCTTCTCTGTAGAGCAAATTGTTAATTACCAGTTGATTACACAGGACCCAGTCTAGATGATTACATGTATATCCATGTATTACATCAGTGCAACCCTTACTAGTATACATAGCAGTCTTCTGTGGAGAGCTACATGGACCTCTGAGACAATGTTGGTCTAGTTCGAAAGTGCAGAAATTAGAAGTCAAATGATTTATCATTCATCTGCCTTGTGAGACTTTTTC
The DNA here is from genome assembly GCF_009769625.2 of Cygnus olor. Classification (NCBI taxonomy): domain Eukaryota; kingdom Metazoa; phylum Chordata; class Aves; order Anseriformes; family Anatidae; genus Cygnus; species Cygnus olor. The sequence continues at coordinate 27,596,357 of NC_049172.1, forward strand.
TCAGGCTGCTGGCTGAAGAATAAGCAGGTGGGGAGAGGTGTCTTCTTTTCCTTAAGCTAATTTATGTCTATTCACTGTCAACAAGACAATATATATAATGGATGTGCTCTATAATTAACAATTAGACTGTTGTAAAATATGCAATTACAGCTACTAAGAACACTTTTATGTCTGAATCATAAATGATTTCAGAATAGTCAGTAAAGCTTTATAAGTGAGTAATATGGTTTCCAAAATCTACATTTTGTAATTTGTTTTTCATAATGAATAATGCCTCCAAAGCTATGTACTTAAGATAAATTTACTTCTTACAAAGAGCTGGGTACAAGATACTTGATATTAACTGATTTTACTTTATTTTACTTTATTTTCAGTGTTAGACTTTTAAAAATCATTAATAATTCCAAAGAAGTAGAAGAAAAGGTAGGAAAAAAATAAAAAAGCAAAGTAACATTTTCTCAATCTTCAACAATTAATGTTATTTAGGCATTTTATTCCATTATGTATCCCACAGAGTTACACCTTACGTTGGGGATGACATTGAAATTATAAGAAAAATTGATTCTTACTATATGCAGCCATGTAATTGACTTGCTCTTGACAAGAAATTAAAATGCATTTCCTGTGTTTGTTTGTGATCTGTTAGCAAACAGTGTATCTTTGCTGTGTGGAGTTCAAGTGACTTTGTGTTTCCTCATCTTAAAACTCATGCTTCATTTTCAGCTGCTATCTAGATATTGTAGCCAAAAAAAGAGATTTTGCACATAAAGAAAATGATGAAAAAATATGTGCTGTAAGGCAAGAAGAAAATTGACTTGTTCTACACAAAGCAATCAGGTAAATGAGCTTTTGGTCTTGATTGCTATTTCTTAATGCATTTTCTCCCTTTTCTTCTGTTCCAAACCATTATATGAAAACTAGTGCAGAAAATGAAAGCAGAGGTCAGTCTTGAGGGCAGATTTTGTAAATAGCCTGTTCTGAGGGAAAGACGACAACTTGGGAAGACTTCTGTCTTTCTCTCCACCATACATGCTATGCCTATACCTGTAACACAGTGTTGTTACAGAGGCACACAACCCTACCGTTGCACTACAGGAAGCTGTAAAGCCTGCAGTGCTCAGCTCATGTAGCATCAAAGTTTTGCCTGAGCATAGTAGTTCATGAATTTGACCATGTCCCTTCATATGAGAAGCCTCTAACACTGACTTTCTAAGACGTAATCCACATCAAACACAGTATCAGAGACTGAGGTATTCAAAGAACAGGAAAGCCACATAAACACCTGAAACGCAAAGATGATTGTAGTGTGGCACTGCTCACAGGGAGCTTCTGTTCATTTTGCTTCAGCTCTTTGCCAGTTCCCTCAGTGCAGGCAGGGTCTGCTCATGTCTGTCCACTCAAAATTTTTTAGTGTCCCCTGCTTCAAATCCTGGGGAGCTACTCAGGTTTGCTAGCAAGCGTGAGAACTGAGTTGGCTTCTGTCTCGCATGTGCAGTTGCTTTGGACTAAGCACTGTGCAGAGACATCTAACTGGGGACTAGCAAATCCGACTGTACCCAAGCTAACTGTGTACCATCACTTGAGTCTCTGCATTCTATTTTTCAATACTTCCATTTCACAGCAGAGCACATTTCTTGCACCACACCTGCTATAAGAAGCCCAGCTGATCTGAACTGGTTCTGCACTGAGCCAGTTCTGAGTCTTCCTATTCAGGGCACAATTAATCCACCTAGATTTGATTATAAATGGTTAATCCCCTTGGATAAACCATGGATGATGGGGACTGACTAAGCCCCTACTGCAAAAGAAATATCATTATTCATTGACTTCAATAGCAGCTTGAGTGATCTAAAATAGAATAGCTTGTTTTACCAGAAAAATAAACAACTAAAAAAAATAAATGGAATTGGGTTTTATCTCAGCCAAGGATTACATTTGGAAGGATTTTAAAAAGTGGATTTTAAAAGATTAATTTAAAATAATCTCTACAGTTTGATGGGATTTAAAATTGTATTAATTTACTTTAAAATATATTTAAAGCCCTTTTAAAAAGTAATTTTCTTTCTTTTCCTGTTGCATAACAACTTACCTTCCAATTTTTGTTGTACTAGCAGCCTCGTTTTATGTGATAGGTGTTTAATTTTCACTTTAATTAATATTGATTTATAATGATATAATTGCCATTAACTTGAGTCATATAGCTTAATGACTGTGATTTATGAGAAAACACCCAAATACAGGATTCCAGCCTGAGCCTTGGTGTTTTCTTTCTGATGGAATTAGAAATCTGTCTTCATAGTACTGTTTTTATAGCACTTTTTACACTGACAGAACTCAACATTAAATCATTTAAAATACATAAAAGATTGGGAGAAAGGCCATTTCTATTCTTTTAGTATTCCAGTTGTTACTTGACTAAACGTAGTGAAAATGTTTCGAACAAAGGTGTACTTATAGTCTTATTTGGTGATTATCCTCCTTGTGAAAATATTCAAATAATATCAGAATAATATCAATAATAATATCAGAAAATAATATCAAATAATATCAGAATAATATCAGAAATATCAGAATAATGTCAGAAAATAATGTCAAATAATATCAGAAAATAATATAAAAATAATATCAGAAATATTCACAAAATGCACTTAAAGGTGAAGAAAGTTGAATAAAATGTAGGTAAGAATGTGCTGTGAGTACTCTAAAGTCAAATATCTTCAACTATTTCTGAATGTGCAAAATGAGTGTTCCTTGCACTTGAGAATGTGTTCTTTATGATTTCTGCTTGGTCTATACATCTTTTTTCCCTTCTGATTTCATAATGAAATGAGAAAGATGGATATATTCAACTTCTAAGTAGGTGGAATTTAGGTCTGGGATGGATAGTGTTGTGGGGACAGAGAGGTCATTGCTGTGTGGACAACACAGTGATATTTATATCACATTAATTCTGTGTTCTCTGTACAGTAAAGAGGTCATCCCTGTCACCCAGTTGTTCATTCAGCTTTATTTTTTTTGTCTTTCTTGGAGTTAGGAAGAATGAAAATTACTTTCTGGGTAGGGTCAGAAATATAACTGGGAGGCAGGATATTAGGCTGAAAATTAACTGTAATTTTTCTGAATGAACTCATCCAGGGTGATAAGAATCAGAAAATGGCTTTCTTCATACAGATTTTTTTTTTATAAGAAGAAGCAATATGTGGGTAATTCTTAAAGAAAACACACTTGAATGATCCAAAGTATCAGACCTGGTAGAATAATGAGATATTATATTTTACTCCCCTTACATACTTTCCAGATGAGAAGAGTAACAATACTATACAAAGTTTGTAATCAGTCCAGACAAGGTAATGGGAGTCCTAGCCTACTAGATTTATTTTGCTACTACTACTACTGTTACTATTTTTGCTTTTACTAAAAAGCAATAGAATTACTCTGTCTTGATGTTTACAATAGCCTAAAGACCAACTAGATTGCTGACTACTTCAAGATTCCACTCATGCAAGTAGAAAACAATCTATCTAATTTCAAGGTATTTCAAATACATTCTCCAGTATCATGTATTTGCTATATAAATAAATGATTTCTATAATGCCAACTCTATAAGCAGACATCTCCATGCCATTAATATAATTTTTTGCTCACAGTAGTTTTACTCTGATACAGGACCATTGGTTTTAGTGGGCTATTTCAATATTTATGTAAATGTCTTAATAAAATAAGAATGGTGCCTAAGGTGTTCTTTTTCTCCTTTTATGAAAGCACACCAGAAATATGATCAAAAAGAAATGCATTCACTGACTGCAAAGCAGCCCCTTTTCTTTCTGCCATGTGACCACTTCCTTATTTTCCAGCCATGGAAAGAGGATGGCAGAGGGAGTAAACTGCAGTTGACCATGCTTGAAACATCTCTGTGCCCTATCCATTGTGTGACAGCAGGAGTCCCCTGCCCAGAAAATGGACTGCACCTCTTGCACTGCAGGTAAGGGCAATCTCAATTCTGGGCTCTGTTGTGTGGCCAACATGGAAGTGGAGCTGTGCGGAGGGGAAGGGTTTGCTGGGAAATCAGCTGCCATGGGTGGAAACAAGGCAGAGGATACCTGTGGCTGTTGGCTCCGGCTTCCCTTGGGAGTGGGAGTACAATGACTGAAAAAGCCTCAGATGTCTCACTCCTGAAGCTTGCCCTAAGCTGCTTTCAGGCTTGGAGGGAAAAGGTATGACTCATGGCTTGGGACCTTGATGCATATTTCATATCACAAAACCTGTGCAGTCAGTACATGTGTCTGTATTTGAACTTTTAAGTCTGAGACCATAGGTAATCTGATGCCTAGAGTTAGTAGTTTATTAGCAAAGTTGTTTCCATTTTCAATTAAAGCAATTAAAGGAAAATGAAAAGGCAGTAACTAAATAAAAATGAATTACCTGAAGGACAAGTAGGCAGTAAAAAAAATCATTGCTTATGAGAGATTGAGTTTTTTTCCATCTATTCTCCTAAACTTTAGATGATTTGGCAGTTTTCTAAAAGATTAGTATTTGTCTAGTGTCTCTTGACACTAGATTAGTATTTGTCTAGTGTCTCTTGAAGCCTAAGATACTGAATGTTTCAATGTGGATTTGCAGAGATTTTTAGAATGGGACTTTATAGGATGTCCACGGTATAAAGTGGTAATATTGGTGAAACATATTCCAAACAGAATAAAATACATTTGCCATTTGCTTTGGGGCTACGGTAGCAGACTTTTTAAGCCTAATTTCAGCTTTCTCTCAATTCTTCCCTTATAAGCAATTTAGTTATTCGTTTTCTTATGAAAGCACTAATTAAATTGTCAAACTTTTTATTTAAATTGAATTATTACCATGAGTGCTTAATGGCAGAGGAAAATGCTGAGTTTTATTAATCAATGTTTATGATTTATGACACAGCCCACTGAGTTTCTTGTGTTTTGTGTTTCAAATTAAATCACATATAACAAGAAAGTTACAGTATGAAAAAGCTAAATGTACTTAGAAGAGTATTTAATTCTTTCCTGCATATATGAAATAAGAAATGGTAAATATAATACATACATTCAAACATGATAGGAATAAATGCCCGAGAAATTTAGCCAAAGATGTTAATTTTATGTTTGTTTGAGGGATATCACACTGTAATATATATAAAAAAAAATAATGTCAAGACAATTTTCCTTTAAATACCTGTTCACCTGTAGACTGGGATTCTGATTGTATAAAGTACATTACCAGTGAAATAACTGACTTCTGCCTTAAAACGTACATGTATGATACAAAAAGTAGTCTGCTCATGATATTTTCTTAACAGGCCAGATTTGCTTTTCAGTTTTAGAAAATCCTAAGGGATTCAGACAAGTATGAAGGGGTCATTCATTTTCCTTCATGTAGTGATAACATTGACATACTGTATGTTTTACAATGTTAGGGCCTTTGCAATAGTTAACAAATGGATTAACTAACCATTTGTGGGTGTTATAACGAGAAAGTAGTAGAAATAAGCAAAATTTGTGTATTCTGTAAAGGAAGAGTTACAAGACAACAAAAAGAAAAAAAAATAGTTGGTATCAGGAGTCTCTTGTAGCTCTCTAGTGAGGGGAAAATCTAAAGCATCTCTGAGATATTAAATTCGAAGCATGTAGCGCTACAAATATAAGAATAATGTAGAATAATAAAGGAAAAATATGAGTCTTTGGGTTGTGAGAACCCAGAATCTAGAATACCTTTCACTAGAAAGAGGATGAAATAAATGTTTAAAATTAATCTACCTTTTAGTCTTTAACCTTCTGTTGTATTCATTTTTCAGAAAGATTTAGGAAAAAAAATAGTGATATATGGGCAAACTAATTTTTAAAAGTGGATGCAGAAGCAATTAAGCCTTCATTATGTGTGTTCTGGTTTGACTAAAGACAGCTCTCCTGATCAAGTGAGTGACACTGGTGCAACAGAATATCTTTGAAAAGTTCAGGTTACCACTAAGGTAGGTTTGGTTAAAAATCATTGTTGCTAAAATTAAAAGTCTCCAACTGAGTTTTCTTTTGTACTCTAAACACATTTAGTGAAGTGGTTTTCTTCATAACAACGTAAGTCCAAATCTATAAGTCACGTTTAGTGCTGAAATCAGAAATACAGAAATTTTACCTGTATTAAGATTACTAGATTACAAAATCTGGTCCATAATACTTGTGGCTTTACACAAAGACAGAAAAGTATGTAACTGTATTTGATGAACAGACAGTCATTTTCATTAAGGAATCCCATTCATTAGCAAGTGTAAATATAAAAAGAGTAATTGTGTAATATGTACCCCATCAAAGGTCAATTCTTTCCTAAAAAAAAAAAAAAAAAAAAAGTTTGTAGAGTTTTTTACAGTTTTGTTATGTTTTTAATAGAGTTTCCTGATTGCCAAACAGACAGTTGAAGTCACTAACTTTCTTATTAAACTCAGTTTGATAGGTTCAAACTGCAGCAAATCATAAACCAATCTTCATTTGTTTTAAATTGTTCAAAAGAAAATGAGACCCAATAGAGTGCTCCTGTCTTCTGAGTCTGGCATAAAGGCAATGAAAAAGCACTGTTTAGTTCAAAATGGTCTTGAAACTGATTTATGCTATCAAATGAAGTGTGCTTCTCATTTATTGTTGCTTAGATATTAGCGTATATCATGAACACAGCTCAGTTTATATCTGAACGGATACACTCCATTTAACAAAACAAAGATGGGCATTTCTGTAAAACTGTCAGAAAAACAAACCTGTTATCACATAAAAATACTTGCAGCACTCTGAATGCTTTATTTTAATGAATTTATTGTGTGGTGTTTATCGCAGGCTGTGAGGCAGAGGACAGTGATGTATAACTCACAGGGCAGTAGCCCTGATAGGATGATAAAGGACCATTTCCCCTCATTATGCCAGCAGAGCTTCTTTTCATCTCTTCTCTTATTCTCTGTTCATTGTTTGTCCTTGGCATCATCAGTCACCAGGCAGTACAGTTTACAAACACTGTTCTGGCTGGCAGAAAATAAATCGTTTGGCCAATGATGTGAAATCTATCAAATTCCTACCACACAGCATCTTGAAACCCGTATTCAAGCTCTTGTCTTAGGCTGATCCATAGGGTAACATTTTACTTCTAAGAGATAGATTCTTTCCCTTCTCACTTGTTACTCAAAGCAAGCTGCATTTTCTTTAATCTTTCTGCAGGCAAAGTCTGACCAGCTTCCACTAGTTATATAAACTTTTTGTTGTTGATGATGTTGTTACAAAACTCACCTAGACAACTTATAGAGGGGTAGAATAGCGATATTTGTCATTTTGGTTAACCACATATGAGTGACACCCAACATAGTAAATATGTAGCTGGACTTTGCTGTTGAAAAGATAACATATACACCAGAAAGGTGACAGGGACAGGTTTAGGAACAATGTGTTGTGTTTATCTATCTGCTTGGCAGCATCTGCACAAAATCATTTAAACTATAAAGCTGTGTTTATTTGAATGGCTTGATGTAATCCACATGCAAATCAGTTGGCTGTAAATAACTGAAGCTGCTGAATGGGGAATTACATGCTGGTATATTTAGTCTAAAAAAATAAATCTGGATTACAAATTTAAGCAAAAGAAAAAAGTACACACTCTAGTATGCTTTTCCTTAAATAATCCAGATATGTGGTAGAGTTGGTGTTATAATAATGTGACTAAAGACAGGCTAGGATAGAGCAATAAAGGAGAGAATTTGCAGAGCACAAAGACTGAAGGGGAAGTGTTGTCTTTAAGTGCCAGATGTACCTGCATTTTAAACTGTTGGGTCAAGTCTTGAAAAATACCCAGTAACCATCCATCATTACTGAGAACAATGGGCATTGCATGCTGAGAGTAAGAAAAAAAAAAAGTTTTCTCTCAGTCCACTAAATCTGTATCTAAATATTTATTTGAACAATTTGAAACATGATAAATATTAATTTGGCCTTTTTTTCTACGATACTAATCGTAAGATGTTAAACCTGAAATTACTGCTGGGTCTGAGTTTGGAGGTAAGTATAAAAACAAAACATTTTTTTTACTGTTCTGACTTGTTCTACTCTCCTGTTAACTGGATTTACTGTTTATAGCCCACTTGGTGGTGACATCAATGATAAAATCCTTTCCAGAATGAAGCTGAGGAATGGAACAAGTATTTTTCAAGTTTCGCTCTGCACAATTTTTTTTGCGGGTGTCAATAATTATTCTCCATTAAGAACTGGAAATAAAAATGTGCATAAAGTAGCCAGGAGTAAGAGTTTCAATCCTCTGAGTCTTTTAACCCTCTTAAGGTCGTGTGTTTCATGCTTCTTTTCTTTACCTGTCTATGTTAGTAATGCCAGGATTGCTGAATTTCCTGAAGGCTGGGGTGATAGACATCATTTTCATACATATCACACCATTCAGTTTCACCCACCCTGTGTGAAATATGGTTTATCTTCCTTGTAGACAAGTGAGTACTTTCAGCTGACCTAAAACATTTCAGTCTGCAGAAGGCTAAGCTGAAGGGTGCTGCAGTCTCAGTACAGGAGACTGCAGTGCTTTCAGTGTCAGAGACCCGGGAAACAGGTTAGGAAGGAGATCTCTCCCTTCCCTCTGTTGGACCCAGGGTTCATAGAATCATAGAATATCCCGAGTTGGAAGGGACCCACAAGGATCATCGAGTCCAACTCCCAGCACCACACAGGTCAACCCAGAAATTCAGACCATGTGACTAAGTGCACAGTTCCTATGTGTCTGAGGTGGTGGAAAAAGCAGAATAAACTCCCTCATCCCAAATGTGGCATTCATCTTCATTCCTAATTTTGTGATCAAGTTACAGCAGCTGAATGTCTAACAAAGTACCAACGTCTCAGTAGCACTGAATAGTGTTACTATCCCACTAGTCTGGGCTGGCTAGAAGTCTCAGATCTGCTGTTGGTTCAGATGAGATGGGCCAAAGCTCCAATTCACCCCAACTACTTCATGTGGTTAGTTTTTCAGAAACACATAAGCAACTAATACTTTCAGGCTGGTCTTACTTTCTATTGCAACATGCATTTGCAGATGAAAAGCCTTGGCAGAGGTTCTGGCCCTCAGAATGATAAAATTCAGGACAAGAAACACACTGTTTGCTGTAGAAAACAACTGGGGGGTTTTGCAGTCCTCTTAGGTAACAAAGGAGGGAAATATGTTTTACTCCTGGTAAGTTTGCTTAAGTGCCATATAGTATCTCTCTCATTCCTTCATGTTTCAGTCATCGGACTGTCACAGCTGTCACAGATCTAGCTATCAAACTGTCTAAAGTATTTGTTTTAACAAATGAATTTGTGCCTTGGCAGCATCCTTAGGCAGTGATGTTGGCAGATTTTTAAATTACCACTTGGATACTTTCAAGACTGGCTGCTGATGTCCATTCTTTTTTTTTTTTTAATTATTATTTTTAATTTTTTATCTTTCTGTGAGCATTGTAATTTCTATTGCGTTTTTTGTTTGTTTGGCTTTTTTTTTTCTCATTTTTGAGGAAATTATGTAGCCACTTCTTGGGTTTCTGTATACTTCCAACCCATTTCAAGATCAGCAGCTCTGCAGATTACTTTCTTTCTGGAAATATTTGACATTTGTCTTGTGAATATGGGGGTGGAAGAGAGCATCCATGTCACTTAGTCTCGCATTCAACCAAGCCAATATTGTTGAAAATGAGTTCAGCACATTCATTCTATTACATGTTGATGAAAACTCCTGAAACAATGCTATGTCCTACTTAGCAAAATCAGACATTGCAGATACACCTCTTGGGTAATTTGCTGTATACAGTTTTGTAAAAAGAAAAAAAAAAAAAAGAAAAAGATTAGCAAAAATGGTAAAGATATGTTAATTTTTAACAAGAAAAAATCCAGGAGGTAGATGTTATTCTAGCATTTGCTATCTGTGAATGCTTAATATTGCAATTCCTAAAACAATCCAAGTAATTCTGTGCACAACTAAGTTGATATAAATTCTTCTTTATCAGTCATTTTTCCCTCAAGAACATGTCCCTCCTAAATGCTTATTTTTTTAGAATATCCTGTTTATCTAAGGGTTTCCAAAGAATACAGCATTTACCTCTATAAAAACTCTTAATGTGGATAGGAGACATATATATAATGTACAGTTGAAATGCAGGGAAATTTACTTCATTTATCTTAGATTTTGGAACAACATTTTTTCCAAGCAGATCTAACTCTAAGGAAATAACTGACTTTAGTGAGCTTCACCTGTTTCCTTTCTGACAGTAAGCAGAGGTGGCAGTTTTGCAGAGCACACAGATGCGTGCAACCATCAAATAGATGTCACTGAACAATCTTTTGGCTGTTTTTCACAGGAAGCCTTGCTATGGCAAACATTCATTGTGACTTTTTGTGGCACAGCTGTTGTGTTGCAGGATTCCTTTGAATCAAAGAGAGAGTAAGAGTCAATGTCTTCCTTCCTTTTGTAGGGGAATTTTTTGTAGCATTCCTTTGATTATTTTTTTCTCATCAAATTTCTTTATCAAATGAATGAGTTTCTGTGCTCGGTTACCTCCTAAATGCAATTCATATTTCACAGGAACATTTATTGAAGTCTTGACAGAATTATGAATTCATCCATATTTAGTTTTTGTAGAGGTAAGATTATTTTTCTCCTTATATGAGTAAAGACTGAGTGGAAATAAAAAAAGATCAGCTTCAGGATCTGAATTACTAGTTGCTAATTCTCAGAAACACAGTAAGTTCTTTACGAATAAATAACTGCAGTCTCACTTCTCCAAAGATTTTATTCTGCCTGAGATATAACAAAGATATTTAGATCCAGAGAGCTTGAAACTTCCATTATGTTGCACTGCCAGGGGTCAGTCATATCTTTCCTAATGGATGTAAAATGCCAACCTTAATTTTAATGTGGAAGTGTAATTTGGCAACAGTCTACATGGTGTGAATGACTATAAAGGTTGCAAAGTTGTGGAGTACTAATGTCTATAATTTTTGTTCTGCTGTGGGTATGGAAACAGCTGAAACTGCTTTGGAGCCTCTGTAGGATAGTATTTACTGCTCTACTGTTCAGTGTCTGTTTTTCATGTGAGATATCCTTCTGTCTGCGGTGAAAAAATCTTTATTAAAACTTCAGATATGATAACTTTATAACTAAGCTTACATAAAATATCTTTCCCCACTCTTGCTTCTAACACTTGTTAAATACATAAATTCTAGTAATATTGAAAATATTACTTGTAATATAGTGTAACCAGTAATATAGTATTACTAAGCATATTATGCTTCAGGAATGAATACTAGGCCACTAGGAAGGTCTTCAGGCTTCTGAGTCACCTCAGTGGTTTCACACAGAGAATGAGAAAGAAACTTAATTATTTTGAGACACCTGACAAAAATGCCCTGGGAAATAATGATTTCATACATGGAATCAACTGTTCTCCTCTAATGACAGTATTTCTGAGCAATGGGAATAATAATCTAGAATCAAATACATACTTTTTCTCCTTTTAATATGAGGAAGCCTCTGTCAAACATGGATTTGCATTTTCCTGACTTCCTCTATATGCACAGCATCAGCCTCTTATGCCTCTTTTATTTAATACTGAATCTTCTAACACTCTTTAAACTTTTTTAAAATCAAGATTAACATTAGAGAGAGAAAAAAAAAACAAAACATTATTTGGTTTCTATCTACCATTAGAATCACTGCTGGATTGAACAACTCTTCCCCCGTACCCAGCCCACCAGCACAACATTTGAATTCAAATCCATTAAAGCTTCAGAATTTTTATTCCTTCTTCATATGAAATAGATTCCTTTAGATAAAATAGATTTGGGAGAGTAGTATTCTTCACATCTACCTATCGCAATCTGAAAACTATGCAGCTCTTATTAGGAGGGCCCTTCAGACTATTTAATCTAGTAGTTATAAAGCTGAATATTCAAAAACAAACAAATAAATTTTTTTTTATAAAAAAAAACATCATTGTGCATTTATGATAACCTGCTTCTTTTTATGAGTGTCTCTGCATGGTTTCTTGCATTGCTGGAAAGCTGAAGCTGTGCTGAAATGCCTTGTGTATTTTTCATATATTTAATTTTCTGCTATAATGCTCTTATTCTATTTTCAGTCTTCTATCACCTATCTGTTCTCACACCATGCTCTTAGGGTATAATGAAGGACACCAATAAATCTGAATTCATAACCATAATAAATCTTTCAAATAACAAGTGACCAAAAGGTATGAAAAGACTATATGAAGATAGATAAAGGGATCTTAGTGGTAGTTAGTTCATCAGCAAACACTCAATCTGGTCTTAGCCACAACTGTCCCTGAATGTTACATTTCCATCCAAGCCAAATTCTCTTTGAGCAGTATATTTGTAAAATCTAGTTTCCTTTTCCTCCTCTTTTCCTCCTCTTTTTTTCCTCCTCCTTCCTTTTTTTTTTTTTTTTTTTTTAAATTTGATATAATTAAATTTACAGACCATGAATGAAAATCTGTAAGGTTCCTTCACAAAACGTATATTGCTTCAGAATATATATAATGTAATATATTATCCCTGGTCACCTGTTTCTCATACGGGTTCTTCATGCAGTTTAATTATTTTGTTTTATTGTTCTCTTTTAGAAATGCTGTATTTTTGTCTGTGCTAAAGATACAAATTCCCATATAAAATAACAGTGAACACTTCCTTGAATTTGTTTTAATCTTTTCTCTTAAGATTTTGACCATTTAGCAAGAGTTTTGTTAGGACTCATTTCCAAAGACACTAGGAAACATTTTGTATAAAGGCATTTCATGCTATAATTTTTATGCTAAATGTTATGATTAGCATGCTACATTATGTTGGGGAAAAACATAAATTAATAGGAATAATAGTTCCTATCAACAATCTTATCCATAAATAAAATAAAATAAACCCTCAACAGCAAAAGCAGCTTCAAATATAAATGCCTCTGGGTGTATCTTTCAATTATCTTTTCTAAGTGAGGAAATTAATATGATAATGTCATCACTCTGGTAGTATTTGCCTGTCTCTCCCCTGAGTGCTTAGCCTCTTTCTTGTTAACTGTGCTGGTATCCCTGTGGCAGCCACAGGTGAGTCACACAGATGAGGAACTCCCCTACCAGACCCGTGGAGACTGTTAACGCAAAGCAGGCTTTTTCCTGTGGAAAAGCTGACACTTGCTCTGGAGTGAATTTAATAAACGCTTCACTTTTAAATGGAACTGTCAGCAGGAGCTATACTTAAGAAGTCTATTTCATATGCTATCCATTAGATGTCCCTAATAAATGACTGACAAGCCAAATCTGAAAGGGTTCATCAGCGATCTGTCAAAATACAGCATGATTAACTCTCAACACTTATTAGTTACTGTCATGAGGGTTGTCAGTTTGAGTTCATTTGTTTGCTTTACTTGGTTTGGCTGGCAAAACCTATCTGTGTGTAAGATCAGGCTCTTGGGAATATCTGCCCGGTTCATTTTGGCTTCAGAGTAACCATTCTCTCTGCTCAATGCTGGAATCAAGTACATCATGCTCAACTGGTAGAACAGCAGATAGATAAGCCTTCTGGGAAAGCCACCAGTTTCCTACTTTATTCTAGTACCCTCCCATAGTCTGCACAAGCATATATGACTTACCCTTTAGTTTATACCACTCATGCAGATCCATTTCAGAAGTTAGAGAAGGCTTGGATTTGACAGACACAAGCTTGCTTGTCTTCTGTGTAGACAGTTTCAGAGATTACTGAAATCTAAGACTTTACACCTGTCCTGGTTTCAGTTAGGACAGAGTTAATTTTCCTCCTAGTAGCTGGCAGGGTGCTATGTTTTGGATTAGAATGAGAAGAGCGCTGATAACATGCTGATGTTTTAATTGTTGTAGAGCAGTGCTTACACCAAGCCAAGGACTTTTCAGCCTCTCTCTGTCCTGCTAGCGAGCAGGCTAGGGATGCAGCAGAAGCTGGGAGGGGACAGACCCAGGACAGCTGACCCAAACTGGCCAAAGGGGTATTCCATACCATCTGACGTCATGCTGAACAATATATAGGGATGGCTAGCCGGGGTGGAGGGGTGGCCGGCTGCTCGGGGATAGGCTGGGCATCGGTCAACGGGTGGTGAGCAATTGCATTGTGCATCACTTATTTCGTACACATTATTACTATTAATACTATTATTATTATTATTATTGTTGTTATTCTTTTCCCTGTCTTAATAAACTGTCTTTATCTCAACTCACAGGCTTCACTTTCCCGTTTCTCTCCCCCATCCCGGAGAGGGAGGGGGGAGGGTGAGCGAACGGCTGTGTGGTGTTTGACTGCCAGCCGGGCTAAACCACAACAACACCGATTCAAGTAATTTTGAGAAAAGCCTTTGTCTTGGCTTTTTAAGAGTATAGTTGTTAGAGTTTAAGACATTCTGCTGTATGAGGTAGAAATTGTGATAATTGCTGTATACTACGGAGGGAGCCGAAACTCATGCAGTGACACTCCTACAGACCTTTTCTAGCAGTCTCTAAAGCAAACTTCTCTGGGGAGAGCTAGTTACAGAATACTAGCAGAAGGCAGCAAACTAACCGCTGGGCAGTAGGGTTGATTTTGAGTCTAGTATGTGAAATTGCTCCCTTAACTTTCTTTATTATGGGTATATCCATTATAGACATGTGGTCATATCTACTGGAGCATCAGTTTATCGATGGGCACTATTGCCAAGGTATAGATGCAGCTTGCACAAAGCAAAACGGCACTTATCCTGCACTCAGATGGAACAAGGAGGCCCAAATGGAATTAAACACTGAGGCCCTTCCTCATCCTACCTTTGGCTGACAGAGATACATCAGAGACTAAATCTCAAGTATTAAGTGCTCAGAAGAAGGAGCTCTTAACATTCCTTAAAAACAATTAAGGCATAGTAATCTTATTTCTTTGTTAGCCTTATTAGATTCTCTTCCATACTGTATACCAATTCTGGTGGAGCTCCTGCAGGTGGTACAAAAAAAAAGAAGGTCATATACATGTTTCAAGAGCTGTGTATATAATAGGCTATGTCATTTCAACAGATACTTTCTCATTTTTTACATTTATTCAATATCCAGGGATCTTTTAGGAACATTTGCTACAGTGTTTAGATCAACGCTGCAGCTGCTCATACTGACTGAACTGCTGAGGCAGACAAGGAGCAGAGATTTTTTTTTTGTTGTTACATGCTTTTCTCTAGTTTCAAATAGTCAATGTTACATAAAGTCAAGTCCTGAAACCATTATTCATTATTTATTGTGTTAAAAGTTCATTTATTACTGAAAGAGCTTTACATGAAGGTTTGGTAGTAGCTGGAATTTATGGATATGTTTTAGCATCATTATTTCATAATACATCCTCTTGTGGGATATCTGGCCTAGATTAATTCTACGCAGCTGCAGGTACCTGCATTAAAAACCTCATTGCTTTAGATTCCTCCTGTAATCACTTAACGCCTGGGTCACCCTGAGGAATTGCTTATCTTTCACTAATGGCTTAAAGGGAATTTAGGATGACAAGGCTCCTGCTTTAGTCCCTGCAGATAGGAAACTGGAAAGATAGTTGAGCCCATGTGAAGGTGTAACTTTAAACAAGGGGGAGGAATATAGACTTCTAATTGTAGACAGGGAGTCCTTCGGTCTCATTTAATCCCAGAATTAGTTGACCTAGACATATGAATGTAATCTTCTAGAAGTGCTCAAACAGGAATTTATTATTAAATTCAAAATCATTCTGATTTATTTTTTTTTCAGGAAGTCTTTGTTATTAGAAAGTAGTCATTTTATAAGGTCAACTGTCAAAAAAAATGTAGCCTTGTCTTTCTCAGGATTTCTATACAATAGAAATGCCAAATTTAATTAGCTAAATTGCTGTGTTTTGCAAAGATTGTGTAAAATCCTAGTTTAAATTTTGAAATTTTATGTGTAAGTATTTGCTTTTTATTTTCAGGTTTCCCAGAAAAATAGTTAGGAACAGAGGTTTCTAACTTTTACAGCTTTCCCCAAAATGTCTTTGCCTGCTTTTTCCCCTGTACTTTTTTACTTTGTGAATCTGTCTTCACACTTGAAATAAGATAGTGCTGAAATTATCTAATAAGGGGATAAAATACTATATTTCTTGAGCAGTTAATCATTCAGCCCTCAACTTTCTAAAGCGTTAAAAATTTTTAACATCTTTCCAAGCATTTGGTAATTCAACCAGATTACTTGTGCTGAAATTAAGTATGCATATAAATGTTCTCAGGGATTAGGACTGTGCTCATTCATTTAAGATCCAAGCCTTTGTTGAAGAGAACTGATATCTGGCTTCTCAGAGGAATGATGACTTCAGTTCTGCAAAGGAGCTAAACTGGAGTTTTGCTTGAGTATTGGCTTTAGTTTTTGCCATTCTTCTCACTAATGATGCCTGATAAGTCCTTCCAAACATAGCTGAACAAGCCAAAAGATTGCATATTATAAATGAACAGAGAAACATAAAATCATCTTTACTTCCCCTAAGCAAATCTGGATGTTAAAACAGCTATACCCCCAACTGCTTTACATTTCTAACTTAAGAAACAGAAATGTGGTACATGCTGAGAGGCTCTGACTACAGGAAGCTGTTAAAATAATGAACAATTTATTTTGAAGGATAATAAGGGTTTGCATTTGAATGTCTACAGTGAGGAAAAACAAAAGCAATACAATTAAAGTATATGAAATTAGAGTGGTGTGAAATCTGTGTGAATGAGGTCAGAAAAAAAAGATTGAAAATGTATTTTCTGGTGCAACTCTGTTGTTAAAAGGAAAGTTAGTTTTTTCGGGTAACATCAGCAGTTTTTATAATCATGCATTTTAGGAAGACAAAATTGTTCTATAGCTTTTCTACTGTTTGTGTGCCTCAGCTTTATTGTGTAAACATGAGGCCTGATCCTTTAACCACTGTTCATCTTGAAATGGTCACCTTATTCAAACAGCCCACTAAAGCCTGTAGGCTCATAGGGTGGCTTGGGTTGGAAGGGACCTTAAAGCTAGTTCCGTACTGCTCACTGAGGTGGATAACATTTGAAGGGCCCAGCCTTCAACTGATGAGAGTTTCAACTATTTTAGAAAAAAATATCTGTATTAGATTAAAATACGTAGTTATATGTTTATGGTTGAAAACAAAGCCCCTTCTTTTCCTAGTTATGATCAATCTATTCAGAAATTCAACTGTAAATACTTCTACTTTTGTAGGCATTTAAATCCTGTTGTAATAGTCTTGTACATTACAATGTCTACAAAGTATGTTTTTATATCTTTGTCTGTTGGAATTATAGAAATGTTCTAGAGAGTACTTTGTCATCCTATTATTCTCTGGATAGCAACAAATGAAAATACTGGATCAAAGTTTTCTACTTTTATCTACATTATCCAAACATTCTTTTTAGGTTTCATCAGGTCACATTGCTGGCAACTTGTACTTCACTGTGTAAGGTACTGTCATGTCACCTCAGATACAGTGGGAAAGGACTTGGCATGGTGTCACCTGAGATCATTATGGTTAAGACAGATTTACTCTAGCTTAGAGAAAAAGAAAAAAAAATGAAAAAAAAAAAAAAAAAAAAAAAGAACCATTTTAGAAAATTGCTGAGGAGAGAAACCTCAGGTTGTGATATTTCCTGTTTGGAAGTTTTTGGAAGAGCATTCTAAAATAATTATGCCAGGATGGCATAGCTTCCATGCCTTGTTATAAGAAATAGTTATACTTTGTTAGGGAAAAGCTTGATTAAAACAGAGAAGACTCTCCTCTAGAATATTTTGTCCAGTGGCAAGACATCATGCTTGTCAATCCTTATGAGATGCTAAAAATGGAATTATTTTCTTGTTTCCCAGATTTGGAGATATAACTTGTACTTTCAGATTGTTCGAGATTGAGTATTGCAGTGTAACTAAATGGTTTCTGATGGTTTTGTTCTCACTTTTCCACCCTCCTCAACACTTATGTTTTGGGAGAGTTAGAAGTTGGAATTACATTTTTAAAAAAAGTTTGTCATTTCCCTCTGCCAGTAAAAATCTGTGTGTTTTTCATCTTGCTTGGTACACTAGGTATGTAAGTCAAATTGTGTGAAGTCCTATACATCAGGTAATATAAATACAAAAACAAAACTTGTTTTTGTCTAGGCAGCTGTTTTCAACCTCACTGTAAATGAAATAATTTGGCAAAACCAACCTCTTCTGCTGTTGTGGAACATTCTTACCAAATCAAACTAAGCTTGAAGATCATCTGTTAACAGGATGACAACTGGAAGTTTTTCAGGTAAATTTGACATAGTTTTGTCTTCCATTCAACATTGTTTTTGGTGGGGAAAAGATAAAAACCCTCTAGGAGAGGGAATGGATGCTTTTTTTCTTTATCTATTTGTACTAATACCAAATAAATCGCCTTTAGAATACTAGCTAATCCTGAAATGTTGAGAAGAAAGGCACAAAAAGGCTTTTTTTTTTTTTTTTTCTCCCCTGCACGGATGGTTCATGGCAAACACAGCAAGAACAACAGCAAAACATTAATTTCTTCAGTTCAAGAGATCTGCTGGTCTACTTATGGTGTCACCAGCAATATTTGCAGTGGAACAGGTGGAAGGAGGAAGAGCTGAGATCTTCTTGTTCAACTGTTTTTTGCATTTTAGCAAAACTTTTCTCTAAGTTTTGTATCATTCCAGCCCTAATTCATAAGCATGTTTAAATTTTAAATATGCTTCAAAATTAAATTTTAATAAGATAGCACTCTTCATGAATGAGAAATGTTCTGTGCAGTGAAATCAAAGGCAATCTGAGTGCTGCACAAATACATAGACAGACTAATAGATAAATGCAAGATGATAACTGTTCATGGATTTGTTCTTAACTCGATTATCAATAGGGTTTAAATTATATAGATTCTTTTTTGTGTGTTATAACATATGATATTAAACTCTTTTTACAAAAATCTGCAATGCCTTGTAGCACAGGCATTACCAAAATATTGGCTTATTGAAAAATTAATGAAATGTGAATTTCTGATCTTCAGATTTCAGAAGCTGGATTTAGTCATTACTTAGTCATAAAACACATTGATCCTTGGTGTGGTGGGTATCTATGTGGAATAACTAAGCTAATAGGACACAGTTTATATTCCCCAAAGTGACAACTGATGCCTGTGACAACAAAGAGGTGCACTGTTAATGGCTGCTATATGCAGGTGTGTGCTTCCACACCAGTAAGAGTCTGATTTTTCAGTTTAAATTTTAAAAAACATAAAAAATAAATCAGAATCCTTCAATGCCGAATCTCAAGGAAAGACAGTGGAAAACCCAAGGATTCCCAAGGTTAGTATTATGGTGCACTGAACTATATATTTTGTTACTTTCTAGGATAACTCAGCTTTATTTAAGAACATATATAACTTATAGAACTTATAACTGTGTAATTTTATTTGTATTTATGCATTTATATATGTGTTGTAGATGTCTCCATCTTACTGTTGTGAGTATATATGCAAGGCACAAACCTTATATGTTCAAATTAGATATTTAAAAGTGAGTATTACTTCCTCCAGTGTATCTAGGTATTTGACAGAGTGCTTCTAGGCAGGGTTAATAGATCTTTCCCATATCCCTGCTGAAGACACATAAAAGGTGTGAGATTTCACGTGTCCTTCACTACCCTCAGAATTAATTAGTAGATAACTCCAGGTCACGGCTCTGAATCCACCCTCTGGATCTGGATCTTTCAGACACTATGGTTGGTTCGGTTTGAAGGACCAGGAAGCTGAAGTTCAGCCCATAGACCATTATAACTTCTGTAACATTTTTGTTTCATTCTTGAACTCATTCTTGAACCACATCTGACGAGGTAGATTCAAATTAATACTAGAGAGAATTTAATTAAATTTTCACTTTTTTTTTCTTTTTAATTGATAAAACGTCACTAGTCCAAAATACGAATTTTACGTAGTTGTATTTAAAGGAGACATAAAACTAACAATTGACTACACTCAGAAAACACAGTAAAGAAACACTTAACCTAGGAAAAGATTCTCACATACCAATCTACAAATACAGGTTTGTGACACTTCCTTTATATTGTCCCAGGAAACCCCAGTTTTCATTTCATCCAGAGTGGTAGAAAATCTTGTCTTCACAGGATTTTTTTGTTACCATAGGTAAGACTTCTGTTGCTACCCTCTCAGCTTCAAGATGTACCTGCAAACAGCCTGTCTGCCATGGTTCTTGGTTTAACAGAGCAAATATAATTGCTACAAATACCATAAATGCCCAGTTGAATTATCCTGTATGGCACCAGTTTGATTGATGAGCTGGGGTCTCGATCCTTCACTGAAGGAGAGTCAAAGCCTAGACCCTAGACCTGTGATGGTTTTGGTGGTCTCCAACATGGAGTGTGCATGTTAACCTACTCTGTGGAATTCCAAGTGTTATTAGTGAACTTGCTTAGCAGAAACAGTGAACTACTGTACTTCTGAGAGGCAAAGAGATTCCTTTAACAATGTGCATACAAAAATTTTTGTAAATACAGAAATAGGCAAATCACAAAAAGGTGACAATTCAATGAGTGCAGGGAGATACAAAAAAAAAATCTAGTCTTGTTTCTGACAGTAGTTGTAGCTTAATTTTTGATGTGATATATTTAACCATATATATATATAATTCTAAGGGTTTTAGTCCTATTAGAGGGAAATCGAGGACAAAATTGCAGAAGCCAACGCTAAGACTGGCAACAGTGATTACTCTCAAATCTTTTTTGGTGAGAGGAAGTCATAGTTTTAGATTCCAATTCAAGCAGAAATATAACTTGACTAAAATACTATAGTTTCAGAAAAAGAAATCTGATATATTATATGAACACTGTAAAGTCAGAGAACAAATATTTCTTTTTTTTTTTTACAATGTTTGATCTAATTCTAATTAGTCTGGAATTCCCAAAGAATGTTAATATCCAGGCTTGTAGAAGGAGGGGAGATCTTACTGAAGTAATGAAGATTCTTTTTGGAAATACACAGAAAACTGTAAGTTCATAAACACATGCAAAACCAAAAAAGGATTTTCCCTTTCTAAGGAGAAGACAAAATGCACCCAGATTATTGTATTTTATAGATTTTCATTCTTTTCAGTTAAAATATGGCAAATTACTAAAAGAAAACCAGACTATGTGAATTATCAGGAGTACTTGCTCACAAAAATATGCTTTTCTAGACAATATATATATATATTTATATAGTAGTAGTATTAGTAACTGGAATATATTCAGAATATATATATAATATTTGGACTTCAGTAGGTTTCTTCATATTGTCTCACAGCACCTGATTTGGAAAAATTGAATCAAAATTGGTTTGGCCTGTAACACTATCTCGTGAGCACCAAACTGGCTAAAAGACAAAGCCTACTAATTAACGGATACATGCTGAATTGCAGGGAACAGGCTAGTAGTTATTTTTGTGCAGACTGTACTTATGCCAGGGCTGGATACGGTTCATTGTTTCCTGTCTTTTAAGATAACAATGACCAAATGAGCATAATTAATCCTGATCCTTTTTGTTGACGATTACCTGAATTGTAAAGGCACCTTCACAGTTGGGTTTGTTTGGGCAGTCACAACAGCAAATAGGAAAGAAAACCAAACTGCTTCCTCAGTTCAGAGTCAGTCCCTCAAGTTTAGGGCAATGGATGAGAAATGCTGACTGTGCAGTAACTGGGGTTGCAGTTTATTGCTGTGAATAGCAGCTGGACTCAGAGACATCAAACTGTTCTTTGATAGGTTTGTACCATGGAGGTTTCTGTATAGCTGTTTCCTATCTGTTTCATGTAGTTACATTGGAAGGGGGAGGATTAAAACACCCCAACAATATAGTCCCAACTTTATAAATAACAAATGTGATTTACAAGATTAGATTGTTTTCTGCTCTTTGCCAACTAGAATGGCAAAATCACATCCATCAGAGCTGTTCTGCATAAATAACACTAATCAACCACCAAAACTACACAGTGATTGTTCACAAGTGTAGGTGAACTGTGAAATTATCTCATCACATATTGAACCAGGTATAAAATAAACACCTGTTTTACTGCTCTCCTTGTCCTCTCTTCAATTTACAATAACATAAAGAAATCTTGCAATATATTTTTCCAAACTTTTGAAACTAATCCATGTTAATTCTGGCTCCTAAAAACAAACAACAAACTGCCATTTCAAATTACCAGAAATTTAATTACAAAGCAGATTTCTTCACTGAAACTTGAGCAAACTAGTAAAACATACTAAAAGCCTTTCGGGTCTGGTCCCATCTCAGGCTCCCAGTTTCTCAGTAGTAAGTAGAACATATCAAGTTTGAACAAGACATTAAATCAACAGAGTCTAGCCTAAGGCACAAAACAGAGATTACATTAGTGGTATTAGACTGTGACGTACTTGCAAGATCCTGGACATGGTAAGAACTTGCTCGAAGTATTGCTGTCAGTGCTGCTTTTAACACAGTGAATTACAAAATATTTCTGACCTGCCTTTACAATAAAAGAGAAATAGATATGTTCATTTTTTCCATCTGAACACAAGTTTTGCTGGTGGATACCTGCTGCTCCCCTTTCAATGTATTCCGGGTGACACCTTAAAAAGGAATTGTATTATTTCAGCTATAGCAGTTGATTTAAGGACAGACATTTTCTCTTATCTCTGTGATATCAACCAGATTTTGAATAAAATCCTGGCCATGTGGTCCCACGGTTCAACTTGTGCCAGCTCTAAAAACCTACTGAATTTCCCCTTCCATGTAACTCATTAAAATGGAGGAAATACAACTCTGCAAAAGCTGGATAGTTCTCTGCCAGGTTGATGAAGTAAATTGAGACAGTGAAAGTCTCAAAATGCCCTAGAGGCAGCACAAGGAGGAGGGCAGGAGAGGGTGACTTTGAGCAGTAGGGCAATGAGGAGGAGGAAGGAGGGGAAGGAAGAAGGAGGGAAAAGGAGGACCAGGGAGGCGGAAGGAGGGAGTAGTATCTCTTCCCTTTGGCGGCAGCAAACTGTTACATTTGCCCCAATGCCTGTGGAAGGGCAGTCTCACCTAATAAGCAGAGGGCTTAAAGTAATAAGTGGACTCTGCTTAGAAAGGAAAATATTAAACATTAGAATAGCCCTTCACATACCTCCCTCCACTATTGCTACAAACTTCTGCTACCTCAGGTAGCAACTTCCCTGGAGAAGAGCAGGAAGCCCTGATGTTCTGTGAAGACTCTAATAACTGATACAGTCTTTATAAGCACCCCTGTTTATCTCAATGAGATAGGGGGACTGCATAAAATCTCAAGACAGACATTGTTATCAACCACCCATCCAATAAAACCTTAACAGATTCATATAGAATTAGAGTGTTTTCAGCTGTTTTGGTAAGATATATAGATATACCATGACGAAATTGGAACAGCTATATGGGAAGTATTTGTGAAATGCTTAATAAACTATGCTTTACTTGAAAATAAAAGCCAGCAAAGTGTTTCTGGCACAGACAACTGTATGTGATACTAGGCCAAAGGCACCACTGTTAATAGCTACTCCCATAATACACATATTTCTGGTTTTTGATTTCTTTGCTGTAGTTTTTTTTTCTGTTTTTTTTTTTTTTTTTTTTTTTCCTCTTGTCATAAGTATACTGTCTTAATTTCTGCAGTTAAATATGTAAAGTCTTCTTCTAAGTCTGCTTTAGGTGAGGGGGTTGTTTAATTTTACTCATCGTGACAAAATTGTACTTAAAAGGTTGAACAGATGCACAGTTTATTAACTGCAGTTTCAGAGTTTCTGAGGAAAATCCTAAGTGCCTGTTACCATTAAGCAAAGCTAGGTTTAGGCAGTAAATCAAACTTTTGAAGTCTCTATTGTATCCTGGTCGAAGACCCTCACAGTTTTTGGAAGAGAATTAAAAAATAATTACTATATATCTGTTCTTTCATATGAAAGGCACTAAGACACATCAATATTTAGTTAGCTTTTCTATATTTAAGAGGGATATGTGATGTAATATAAAAAAAAATGGAAGATAAAGATAATTGGAAAAGGAAATTTTGATATGAAGAATGTGTTCTCTATTAATGGCTTACAGACAGATACTTTAGATAAAGCTTAGGTATAATCCTAAGAAAAAAACCTGCATAGTAATTACATGAAACAAAACATCCATTTCTGAAAGTCAGTGATATAGTAAACAGCAAAATGTACCCACAGTTGTTTAGTTTGTGTCTGATGCCATCCCTCCTGTATCACGGAGAAAGGTAAAGCAAATTTTCTCTGAAAACAAATTAGATAAATCTGAGGCCTCACTACCGTGGAACTGGACAGAATTAGTTTGTAACCTATTACTAGTGTAGAGATTTTTGGACATAAGTAAAAAATGCAAATAACATGAGAAGTCACACTTTCTTGATTAGGACAACAAATGAAACAGAATTGCAGAACTATCAACAATAAAAAGAGACAGTCATGCTAAAACGTCATCTTACCTGAAGAAAACTGTTAAACTAGTCACTACAAGTAATCACTGGGATATAGAACTAAATCAGAAAAATGTCATGTATTTATCATACTGACTCTTTAAAGGTTTATTTGTTTATTTATTATTTATTATTTTGGTGTTGATCAACTGTAGCATACAGCATTAAAGACTTTTGAATCAGTTTCACATAGTGTGTAGCAGTAGCTACATTCTGTGACTGACTTTATGTAATCACCGTGTCTTAGTTGGGCTTATTTCTAGACCTTGAATAAACTGAAATAGAAAATAGATATCAGGGTTGTTAGAAAAAGACAGTTTGGGCTGCTCAGACATTTGACAGTTTGAAAACATAAAAGTTAAAAAAAAAAAAAATTGAAAAGATTCAAGGTCAAATTTTCTTCAGCCCTTGCAAGATTTGGGTTTTGTACCATAATTTCAGACTTAACAGTTCAGTTCTCCCTTAGACCTTCTAGACCTTATTCAGGTATGGGTTTCAATTTTGAGGAATTCACAAATTTTTCAGGAGTGATTATTTTCTATAGGTAAGAAATAAATTCTATAGATAGTATTTTCTACGGACTTGTATTGAAATGTCTATTTATACCAGGCCTACAAGAAAAAAAAATAATAAAATAAAAAGCCTTGCTTTGTGACTGTTTCCTCACTTCCAGATGCTTTTTGAGGGCTGTCAGTTGGCCATTCCTTAATCCCCTCAGAGTGGGTTGTATTGATATTTCATAGTGGTCATTATTAAATCAGGTCAGCTTTCTTATGGTAGATTACAGATTTGTCTTTGAACCATCTGTGACTGTGTATATGAATGTGTAAGCCAGTGGATGCCTATTTAGAAACAAGACAGTAAGTTGCTGAAGGTTCAGAAAGAAAGAGGTTGAAAATGAGCCTGGATGCTAAAATTTGGAAAAAAAAGAAAAGGAAAAAAAAAAAAAAAAAGGTTGTTTCGTGTGGGTAGCTCAGCCAGCCTGTGGTCTGTGCTGTGCTAGTGCTCCAGTTGAGCATCAGCAATACAAGAACTACAGGAAGCTTCCAAAATTGTCAAGAGTCCCACCAGAAGTTTATTTTTCTTTAAACTGCATTTTACTAAGAAATTTCTGCTATAAACAATCAACAAGTTTTATTATTTCAATCAGCCTGACAGGTTTTCAAACTAAGAATTTAAGCCATTGGGGCAAAATTCCCAAGACCAGCTGTAGATCTTTCATACATATTTGTTGCTAATACCAGGAAAACAAAATACTTTTTGAATTTTAAAGGCTTCTTGTGCCTCAACTATTTGATAAAGAGCCTAGTTTTCT
This sequence comes from Cygnus olor, assembly GCF_009769625.2. NCBI lineage: Eukaryota > Metazoa > Chordata > Aves > Anseriformes > Anatidae > Cygnus > Cygnus olor. Next base: position 27,622,212 of record NC_049172.1, read on the forward strand.
TAACAGAAAAACTTTACTTATTCACATTTCTTCAGCTCTCCTACTTTCTTGAGAAGGTGGATGCTTCAAAAGAAGGATTTTGTGATGATAATAACGAAAAAGTCCTCCCACTTTATATTGCATATAAAATTATATGCTACCCACCTTTAACTTGCTTTTAAAAACAGTTTTGTCTGAAATTTTCCATAAAAAGAGTTTTTTAAAAGACTAGTATTAATAAGATATTTTGTTATATAGAAGTTTTAATATGTGATATTTCACAAGTTTTGACATATTCTTCTAACTCTAACGACATATACCTTAGAGATATTTGTTTCAAAGCAATACAGGTATTCATTTTTCCCCATCGAGAAATGTACAAAAAACTATTTAAAGCAAAACAGGCTTAAAATTTAGAGTTACTTAAAATTTAGAGTTACTTATTAAATGATTTAATATTGAATAATTTCTTACAAAATCAATTTACATTTTCAGTCTTCTATGGAAAATTATAAATTTTTGTGCAATAGTGACAAACATTGATGATGTAAAAGATACTCTGTGTGTTTACATTTTATTTTTGAAATAAAATGGAAGGTGGTAGGATGCATGGAATTACAGAATTAGTCAAAAGTACTTAATTTCCTCAGTTTTGACTATTTTTTTTTTTTTATCAGACAGATTTTTTATTTACTTGTTAAGGTTTGTATACTATATTGACTATATTAGTTTAATTAAATTTCTATTTGTAATTTGCCTTATTTTTTAAAGCTATAGGGACCAAGATTTTCAAGCTTCAGCCAAAGGCATCAGGTTTATGAAGACATTGTAAGTATGAACATAAATGACCTCTGCAGTGTTCAGAATCTTCTTCTAAAACTAAATGCTTTTATTCTGAATCACAGCTCACCTTGCCTGATGTCAATTGCCTTGACCACAAGGGAAAACAGCGTCCCCTTCTATGAAAACATGGCCTTCCCTTCCTTCAGAATTAAACCAGATGTTGACAGACAGGTGTCTCTGGGCACATTTTTCAATAAATTTAAATACTTATTTGGTGTCTCATCATTTTTTTTTTCCTGAGACAAATTTGTATGGCTTTTCTAACTCAGAAGAAATTTCCCCACAGTTGCTTAAACTTCCTTGTTTCACACATTCTCAGCATGTTTCTAAGTTCCTGCACAAATTTACTCACTGGCTGCTGGCAGCTTCATCCTATGAATCAATTTATGGAGACTGGATATTTCCTGAAAAAACAAATTGATTGTGCTTTCCACTGTCTCTGGTTTAGCCCCCTGAGCCAGAGTACTTGCTAAAATTCAAACTGCCTTTTTACTTTCGGCTCATCTATTATGTTTGCAGCCCTGGGGTGTGGAGTCCATGGGAATGCAAGGTGATTTCTGCCTCCCCTACCTCCGTCATAGTATACACAGGTTAGTGCCTGATCTTTACTGGTGATGAAACCTCTGAAGGTTTCCTGTGCTCTAAAAAATTTGCCTCAGTTTTTTTTTCTTTACATTGCAAGTAATTTATTTCCGCATTTTCATTATACAATTATTTTGAATGAGCTACCTCTGAGTACAAATTTCTGGTCACTGAAAACAGAAGGACATTTATTTCCATCTCCTCCCAAGCTGGTATGACAAATTTGAGGGAAAATGTATTGTCTTTATCTTTAACAAACTCCAGAGAATAGAAGGACTTTTTTTTTTCTTTTTTTTTTTTTTTCCTTCCTATGAAGTTCATTATACTTTTCAGGAACCATGGTCCTTTCATATTTTTTTAGGACAAGAAAGCCTATCTCGATATAACTCATTAATTATCAGTAAAATGAAATGTAAATGTGAAGAGTTGTGATTATGTAAATTCACTTAACTCTTAAGTATTGTAGTGGACCTCAGAATAAAGGATTCATACATGGAAATTGACAGCTAGATCACAGAGTTACAAATGTAAGGAGGGTGATGGGACCAATGTTTTGTTCAGAGCTGGACACAGTGAGGTCATTCAAGAAAATAAGGAATTATGGAACAACTATCTCATCATGTTACTTTTTAATCATCTGAACTTGCACCATACCTCCATCATAAATCTTAACATCATAAATCTTATCATCATAACTCTTAACAGCTGTGTCCTGGCCAAAGCATAACAAGAAGAAATATTTCTTACCTTTCTATGTAGATAATACACATAATAGCATGTATGTCTCCAGATATTTGCTACCCAGAAAACACAGATCCTTCTAGTTCTCTTTTCCCACAATGATAACCTAAAAAGGTCAGAGGTTATAGAACAGCATATATGACACAGTCAGTCTATTAGCATTTGATTCAATCAAGAGAATGACATGTTTAACCCGATTTCTCTGTGACTCTTTTCAACACTCCAGTGACAAGGCACTTTTTCTTCAGAAGTAGCTGATTGGATGCAATCTGGTCTGCTGTGGTAGAGCAGGTCATAATCAATCAAGATACTCTTAAAGAAAGTAAAAATAAAAAAAAAGAAGGATTATTTACTTACTGGTGAAATACCTTTTTACAATTTGAAAGGTAATAAACAGGTGTCTGAAATCCTTTTTGTACTCTTTCTTCCTTTCATGTAGATAATTTTTCATTACCTGAGGGCCTAGAAGATTTTATTTTAGTCCCATCAGATTGTCAGTACCACAAAAACAGGTTCTAATCGACATTGATTGCAGGGAAGAGACCTGTCTGCTCAATCATGAGGCATAGATCAGCTCAGGATCTGTACGTACCACATGACGTGAATAGGAAGGCATTTACTTGACAGCTCCTTTTCCAAGGGTAAATTGCCAATAGCTGTAGTGCTCTGTAAAGGCACTAGAGAGTTTGAGAATTTGGGGTTCTTTCACATCCACACATATTCTTCATTTTCCTTTCCCCCTAGTGCTTTTGGTCAAAATTAGTCATAGAAAATGATACAGAAAAAAATGAAAATGTAGCTGTGACTTTAACAGTTTGCACTGGTAGTTCTGGCATACCCGGGCCAGTATTGCCTGTGGTCTACACTTACAGAATTTAAAGTTCAATGTGTTGTATATCTATCAGCTCTGCTTAACTCCTCTTTCTTGTTAGCTATGTTATGGTGGTTTTTTTTAAGTCTCTCGTGACTGAGGTACAGTGTGTGTTACACATAGCATATATGCATATCTTTCTTAAAATTAGAAGTGAAGATATGAAGTTCCTGCTTAATAACTTACTGGGAATTGTATGTTGTGCCTCAATGAAAAACCAGACACAGGAAGCCTATCAATCCATAATGCATGTAAGATAGATTTGGAGAACTTTCCTTGCTTATCCCTTGGGCCCACCCATACTGCTCAAATACCTGAGGACCTGAGAGCACAGCCAGCCTCCATCAGCCAGTTCTAGGCTCAGCAGAGACCACTCCTGCTGAGGTCCCAAAAGCAAAAGAGCCACGTCAGTGAATGTTAACTTCATGTTTTCTGACCATTATGCTTCTAGTGTGGAGCCAGCTCTGCTGGTGATGAGGGAAGGATCTCTGCCTGATCCTTTGCTCAATGATCCTTTGATCTGAGGCCAATTGTGGATTTTGGCCTTAATCTTCTAATGCTTCTTTTTCCCAGAAGCGTAATAATACATATCTCCTTCCTCAGTATTTGAGAGATACTACCACGTATGTTTTCCACAGCCCCAAAGAGAATGGAGAAACTAATATAGGATATGTTGTGTATGTACTACCATAACTCAACTTCTAATGACACTTACCCTGCTCATCTTTCACTGGGGATGTGCCACAACTACACAGGCAATAAATATCTAACGTAGCTGAATAAGGCCCAAAACACCTAAGGATATTTCCTGGCCTCAGGAATAGAACTATATTCTGAGGTAATGTTTTCTTCACAAATCAAATTTACAGGAAGAGGCACATCGGCTGCAAAATATTACTGTACTAATTTTGAAAGGCAAATAGTTGAAGCTGTATTGTAAACAAAAGGGTGCCAAAATGCAATGCTCAAACTTTACATAATGCATTAAATACAATGTTATTGATTAAGCATAGCTAGGAAAAAAAAAAAAAGAAAGCAACAACAACAACAGATTAAATTCATTCTTAATGTAATACTGTGAAAGAAATCAGGTAAAAATTAATGTTTATAAATAGGATAAAATAATCTAAATCATCTCAGCATGACACAGAAGATGATACAAGCTAATGACAGTGCTTTCAAGTACTTTTTATAGAGAGGATTAAAAAAGCATGTGAGAGAGAATAAAGCTCCAAACTACTTCAGACAGTTTATTTGTGTTGCCTTGCTAACAGCTCTTTGCATATTGGCGCATAATAATTGTTGATCTCTGTAGCCTAAAAAATAAACAAAACAAAATACTGGATTTGGTCCTTTGTCTATTTTCTTACCATGTTTTCAGTATGTGATAGCAATTGTTTGTTGCTCATGAATTTCAGTGATCCTTTTCATTCTAGGTTCCAAAGAGAAAGAACATCTGAGACCAAATTACTTTGTGCCAAATAAGCTTCTTGAATTTTGATTTATTAATATATTTAATTTTCATTGTTTTGCAATTGCAAGCTACCCTGCATCTTCTTATATTGTCGTGACTGCAGTAATGGAGCATTCCTTCACTTGAGAAATATGGCTTGTGGTTTCTTCTAGGGATCACTCCACCATCTTCATCATGTTCATTTCCTTTGGGTGCTTAGAAACTAATAAAGTATTGCCAACCACTGCAGCATCCACACAAATGGTCCTCATTTGCCGTCTGAACTAGCCATTAGATGATATTCAAGTGCTTTGTGATAAGGTCATCAAAGAACAGAGAGATTCCTGCTTCCAAGAAAACAACACATCCAATTCTTCTTACCTTGAATGACTAGCAATAACTCCATATGCTGTGTACCTGGTATTCTGCACTTATGTCTTAGAATCATTAGAAAGTGTATTTGATATCAGAAGAGCTTTTGTCCTCCTCCAGACCGCCCACAAACAGTAAATACTGCCCACTGACTTACCAGCTCAGTAAGGTAGCCCTGATCGGTCTTGCTGCTTTAGCTGAAGGAAACAGATACCGAATGTATTGCAAATGGCCATGGATATCTCATGCTAATGGGCCTTTAGCTTTATTCTGTCATAACATGTGAAAACAATAATTTTGGTTGTGATGTTAAGAAATAGATTACAGTTTCTGCTCCGTCAAAGAATATGCAAATGACTGAACGAAAGCACCCACCCTGGAGAAATGATCTGCAAGCCCTTAGTTTGACCATATGACTACAAGCATAGACTTCAAAATGTGGACAAGGCTGGCACACAGTTGCCTAAGAGAACTGGCATTTCACTCTAGTCTTAGAAGTTCCAGCTGGGATGCCCTTCTGGGGCAGTATTAAAGGAGAGGCACAGAGGGAATACTGGTACTGACATTCAGAACCCCTTAGGCAATTTTATTGGTCCAGTCCGAGTTTAGGACGCTTCTGTACACACTTGCTACAACAGAGGTAAAAGGATTTATGAGTTCATGAAAACATATTCATACAGCATTGTACATATTTCCCTAATCCTTACTCTCTTTTTTATTACCTGATGATATTTAAAAGGTGTCAGTCTTTAAATTTTTGCACAGCCACTTAACAGTCTCATAGCTATTACTCTAAATTCACCTAGTTTTCATTCATCAGTTAGTTTACATTTTTTTCATAACCATAACAGTAACACATTTTCCTTACTCCTTTTAATGAAAACTATGATTAAACTGTAGTTTAAAGTTGTGCTACAATGATTCATGAATTTATGTGTTTCTGAACTTTTAATTATTTAAACCTTTAAATGACCTTAAATAGAAAAGACTCGCCGCACTTTGCGGCACTTTTCTCTCCAGATTAATTGAAGTGAATACTGTACAGAAAAAGCTCTCTATTTCTCTTTGAAATAGCATGATTAGTCAGTATTCCCTTTGTTTTACAAATGTCAGAAGTGCCAAATAAATTACTTACAATATGGACTTCTACTTGGTCCTATGTTGTCCTATTAGTCTCTGCAAACACGGACATTCTGTATGAACTAAGAATTGGACTCAAAGACAAGTGAAGCAAATGAGATATTTTCCAGTAATGCAAAAAATGTTTAGATCTCAAGTTTCCAGTTGATCTTAAAATTACGTATATCATTTTTTGAGCAATATAATGCTATCTAACATTATAACTCTGCTGAAATTGCAAAGGGAGCTCTTGCAATACATAACTCACCCATTACTGATTACAAGTTTATTTACTGTTTAATCAACTAATATTTGTGTTAGTTACCTTGTTTCTCTCCTGTATAACTGCTGACATATTTCATAAATAAGGATAAGATTTAGGGAGATCATCTTATACGGGTATAAACTGGGACAATATACCAGTGTTCCTCAGATGAGATGGAGTTGCTGTTCTTTTGCTGTTAACCCCTCATTAAAAGGAAGACCTAATTGTTAAGGACTTTGTGAAAGAGGCAGCAAAAGAAAATGTCTTGAAAGGTGCATGCTCTCCTCTCCTTTTCATGCCTTTTTTTTAAAAAACCTTAGTACTATCACCAAATCTGTAATCTTTTTTTCTAGTTTGTCATGGCTTAAAGGTCACTTCTAAGATTAATTCAGAAGCACAGAGGAAATCCTACAGCTGAGAGCTTTAAGTAAAAATTTCCTTAGAAAATGGCTAGTCAGTTTGTGCTACAGTAGGAGCAGGTGTACGTTGGATTGTAGTGGGTAATATTTAAAGCTTCTTACTCTTGCAGACACTGCTGCCTGCCATTATTCCCTATTTGCAGTCTGCAAAACAGAGGGTATTTCAAGAAGATGGAGTGAATGTTAGAAGATATATGCCTCCATCATGAGATCTATGGGGAGACTTCAGCACATTGTATTTTTAGTCCTGAAGAGGAAGAGGTGCCTCCAGGGGCACAGAGGAGATTGAATATCAATTGAGAAAAGTTACTTTATTAGCAGCTCTTCAGTATAACAGAAAAGTAAAATTAATGAATTAAGAGCAAAAGGCAGTGACAGTCCCTTAAGGGGTACAGCAGATTGTGTGAATGAGTCATATCACTTAGGGGAGCAGAACATTCGTTCTCTTTATTTTCACACAAAGAAGGGATAAAATACAAAAGGGAGATTATTCTGCACAAGTAAAAAGGAATACCAGAACCTACAGGTCTGTACATATTTTTTTCAGAACGGACAGTTCAGAAGAAAAATTGCTACCATCTAGTTGTTCTTTTATTATGCTACTTTATGGAAATGTAAGTGAGCAGCATAGTCTGCAAATTTAGCATCATAAATAGTGTGAAGATTTAGGGTTGGAGATAACCTTGTTATCTTGTTCTACCTTCCTGTACTCATTTCAAATCTCATTAAAGTGTGTCATGACTAAGGAAGAAGAAAGTCCTGTTTGTGCGTAGTGTTTTTTTTTTTTTTTTTTTTTTTTTTTTACCTGGAGAGATTCATAAGCAATGCATAAGATTAAAAAATGCCTGCACCTTTTTAAATTAACTTTTATGCTTCTTCTACATCTGCCTCTGCTCTTCTTGTTGTTCTTATGATAGTGCTGTTCTGTTATACCATTAGAGATCTGATGAGAGGGAGAGTGGGCAAACTGTACTGCTGTAGAGCTATGGCTTGCAGGCCATCCTGCAAGCATCAAGAGCTTTATGGAATCCCCTGCCATGTAACACAGTGACACACATTGTCTCTGCATTCAACGTAGTTTTGCCTTTCTGTTTGACTTACACACACACTGCTCTGATAAAAGTAGTTGTTTGACCCATGCTCGATCCTGTTATGTAGTGAGAATCCACATGTACCACAGGGAACCGCTCAGAACTAGCTTAGGCAGAGGCAGGGGTACTGTGACCCAGGCTGTGTCCGAGTTATGTTTTTTTGGAGCTGATAGGGAAAAAAATTACGATCATGCATGCAATGTTAGAGCTGTGAATGCTGTTGCAGGAGAGCTAGATTATGTTGGCAACTGACTCATCTTTACTCTGTGCTTTGAGACAAAGGAGAGAGGGAAAAAATGAATCCTGCCTTCAATTTGTATATTAACAGCATGTTGTTTTATGTTTCAAATGTCCTTCAGCAAATTTCAAGGGGCCTATACTATGTCTTGTATTAGCTGATTTGGATTTTATACTTGAAGTCCTAATAACAAGTGCTAAATTGTTTGCATGTTTAATCCATGCAGTACTGTGTTCATTACAAAGAATATAAAGAAGAAGTGTTATGTATAGATATTTAGCTCATAAAATGTTTCAAATCCCGTGCTTGTTCTAAGAATGCACTTGAATGTTTTTTCAGCAGTGAACTATATATCTTTTAGAGGTAAAAATAGCTGCTCTTTTCTTTCAGTAGCAGGATACTACAAATCAAACCCAGAATTTATTTTTTTTTCTCTTGAGAATTTCCCCGAGGCTTATTGCAATGAAGTGTTTCATGCCCTTTGACTTTGGTAGTAGGACACTGAAACCTGCAGACTGCTTGCCTGGCTGGTTAGACAATTCTGTTCTATTGCTGCCCTTGTCCTCACAAAACAGTATATTCTCAAGTGCTGGTGTTTTAGTATATGAAATATATTCTTAGTATATAAAGCCAATGATATATGGACAGGCAATCTAATTCCACAGTCTCTCTCTGCTTTGATGACATTTTGTTCTGATCTGCAAAATTTGACTGATTTTGGAGAAAACATTTCCTGCTGCTGGAACCTGTTGTCTAAATAGTGAGGAGATACCCATGTAAAGAGAACAAAGCCCACCTTAGATATCTCTTCCCAAAACACAAGGACAGAGACAGAAGCCAGCAGTCAGGAAAAAAGGAAAACTTCATTGCAGAGAGGAAGAGGCAGGAAAAGAACAGACGATCTCTAACCGTCCAGTCCTCTCTACTGTTTACAAGTCAAAGACCATCCCCAAAAGTGCCACTCAGGCACTCATTTCTTTCCTGGATTTCAGCATCACCAGCCAAAACAGCCCTTTGGCACTCTGTTAACTGCCAAATGTTCTTGTTCCTTTCACTTTCAGCAGTCTCTGGAAATGTTTGATGCGGCACTGCAAAATGACTGGTAAAAAATTCAACAGCATTATTTACTATGGTACTTTGATGTTTTATTGAATGAAACCATCTGCTTGGGAATGTTTCCCAACATTGTGGGCTAGATCTAGAATTTACAGTTGCAATATAACTTGTCTGAGGGATTTTCACAGCAGAAATGCCACCCAATGTATCACAAATATTTGAGACTCTGGATAAGAGGAATATAGAGAAAACTTTTTTTCTATTCTCCCATAAACAGAGTCAACTGATTTCTTGATGGCAAAGATTCAAAATAGTTGCAATTTTTTTTCATGCTAGTCTGACAGCTATTCTCTATGTTCTCTGTAAATCTGTGATTGAGTGTATTTCCTAAACAACTTCAATGGCTAACAGGACATCAACTGTATACTTGTGGCTGATGGCAAAATGCACTGTAGGTCAGATTTATGGGCCTCCTACTGAGATATTTGTAGCAGACAGAAGATGTAAGAAGGTAGCATTTTCATTCACTTTTTCTATTACACTGAAAGAAATGGGAGTTTTAAAATGAGAAGAATAAATTTTGGCCTTTTCTTCAGCTTCTGGATTACTTGTTGCTTTGAGGTGAAACAGGATGCAGCTGCTGATAGAAGGCAGCTTTTAGGTTTACGCTGAGGGTATTGTAGTTTTAGGGATGGATGTTAGGACAGCTCATATATGAATAAAAGTAGCTAGATGATGTAAATACTGAAAATCTTCCTTGATGTCTACTTGCAGCCTGGACCTTCCTTATCAAAATGTTTTATATATTTCATTGACATTTACTTGCATGTCCAAGAACAGGGAGGAACTTTGAGCTGGAGAGCTGAAAGATGCTTTAGTTATTTTCTTATTCTGTCACCAGATGAGACCTTTTGTGAGCAGTAGTCTGAAAATATGCCTTTGAAGGATTTATATAGTTTATTTTCTAAATATGCTTCATTTAAACTGAAGTAGTCTGCATCATGTGCAATGAGATGACAGTCTCAAAGATTTCTGTTTTTCATAAATATATATGTACTTGAGGCAAAGACTTACGGGTTCTGATATAGAAAACATCTTTGATCCAAATCTTCTGCCTACCATTCTGAATATCTTAACCTGAGTCCCGCTGACTCACCACAATTTCATAGATTAGTGAAAAAAAAAAAAAAAAAAAAAAGCTATGCTATGTGAATACGCTTCAAAGCAACAATATTTAGCTGGTACATAATATAGTCACACACCTACTGTTGTAGCTGCAAGGTTGACTAGATAAAAATGTTTTGGAAAAGCAGTTGAGGTGTGTTTGCCCTTGAAAGTGATCCATAAAGGAACAGTGCAAATGAATAATGGTGCTCAGGCACTGCAGTTAACCACACATTTGCTATTCAAACAAGCAAACAGCCAAGCAAGGACTTAGCAGTTTTGTAATGGGCCTTTTCTGCAAATTGGCTATGCTCACATAACTATTAGCAAGAATAGTGTAGGACAGGGGAAATATTAGCAATTGCCAGTATTTTTCTGGATTTATTTAGGAACAGAAGTACTCAAAAATTCAGCCCCTTTCTGCTCTGCTTGCTCTGCACTGGATGGAGTCCACATGCAGCATGAAGCTCTTTTCCTAGCTACAGAGCAAGAGCAAGGAGAGAATTCAAATTCACCCCCCTAGAAAGTTGAAGCCAGAGGTTGTAACAGCATAAAATCAGTTATGTTTGGGTTGTGTTCAGAGCAGGGACAATTTTGAAATCACAGTCAGATTATTCAGTTCTCCTTTTCTCCAGTATTGAAGATTACCAAGGCTGATAGATTTCTGTACTTTGGTGAAACTACAGACATTCTGCTAAATCATCTGTGCAGTTCTGAATAACATAAATACAAGGAACGGTGTCATTCTTGTGGAGTTTGCAAAATGAGGAACATGCACATATTTCCCTTAGAAGTGCACTTTAGAATTGAAGAGTGACTCAGAAATCTTATGAAGGACCTCCTATGCTTAGAAGAATCATGAAGTAGGTAGCTTGCAAAACACTTAAGTCATAAAGCGTTCTGTGCTTAAATACATACACAGACAATCCGAGTATGTGTACTCTGGTTTGTTTCAGAAAAAAAAAAAAAAAAAAAAAGAAGGAAAAAAAAAGGATCAGGCATTCAAAATAAGAACATTTCATCACTTCAGTAGATTTTAGAAGCTGTTAGACTATTTGTATAGAACAGATATAGCTCCATCCACCACCTATTTAATTTTTTCTTTGTTACAATGATATTCAATCAAAGCAAATGTATTACAGGAAAATCTCCCTGAGTGCCTGGCTTCCTACCAGAGTTAGCAGTCATGATAGAAAGCATAATTATCTGGGCCATGGCAAATGCTTGCTTTTTCTAGAGATCATTAAGTTTTATCAATGTTATTTTTCAGAGGTGGTAATTCCTGAAACAAATAACATGGACAAATATAAAAATGAACTTTTATTTCTTTTGCACTTGTCAGGGACAAAAAGCACATACAAGAAAGGGGTCCTTTTGAGATTACAGTGTGTGAAGCACAAAATTTGACATTTAGCTAGAAGTAGGTCCTTAACTCATGGTCCTCCACATCATTTACTTTCTGTACTGAAGCATTAGACAGAAGTTGTATGCACACTGGTAACCAGTGACCATGGCATTACTCATTAACACCCATTGCACTGGTCACATACATTTTTATTTCTCATGCTGCATAGCAGAACAAATCAAAGCACCAATGCTGGAAAGAGGCTTTTGACAAGAAAATCTATTGATAACTACTTGCAGTAGACTTCTGCTCTACTACCTTGCATGTACCTACCATTACATGTAAGCATTATTTATTGCATTTTGTTTTCATCAGTGTCATGGTTTTCTGTGTAAATACTGCTTTTTATTTATTTTTTATTTATTTTTACAAAATTTAATAGAGCTATTTGAAAATGTTTAATTATTGGGGCATTCCAGCATTATTTTCCTCAGCAGGTTACATGGTTTATTGGGGAATATTATCATCAAATCGGTCGATTAACACAACAATTTAGTAAGAAAAAAAAAAAGTCTTCAAACATTGAGTATTCATACTAAGGGCAAGTCTGTCCAATTTTGTATTACGAAACCATGCAAATGGTTTCACAAATAGTGACGACACCCAGCTTAAATATTTTTAATTTCATAAGCTCAATTGTACAGTTAGGTTCTGTAAAGACAAAATTATTCGACTATGTTTTGTTAGATCTATGTAAGGACTGTCTTTCACAGAAAGAAAATTTGTCCAATATGATAGAGGATAATACAATTCAGGTTTAATGCAATTCTGAACTGAAAACATATTTATGTGTCGACATACAATAATTACTTCACATGAGGACAAGTTGTTCCAGAGAAAAACTAATTGGAGGCAGATTAAAATGAATTATTTAGAAGATACCATGTTTTTATGAATTTCTCCTAATAAAAAGGTTAACTCTGGAAACCTGCTTCAAAATATGGGATATAAACTATTAACTACCCTATAATGAATTAAGAAAAAGGAATCTCTTAAACTGTACTCCATTTGGAAAACAAACAAACAAACAAACAACAAAAAAATGCACTTCAGCGCTAACTTTGCTCTGTTGTGGATTGCTTCATTTGGGTCAATTAGTTCAAAGGTTTGACACACAGGTTTTCAGTGGTACTTGAGAATCATCTGCCTGTGTTCAGTGTTGGGTGCTATTTAAAATTTCTCTCTTCAGCACCAGCTGCCACATCTCAAAGCAAGGGCTAAAAATGAAGCAGCATTTTAATCTTCAGCAAGGAAGATAGCTTAGAAACTTCCTGCTCTATTCTGCTTTTCCTGTCATTGGTCCTCTTAACTACTGTTGTTCATTTATGTTCTTGTGTATGTTTAGGCAACAGTGCTACAAAATTTTAAGAAAATCCTTGTTTTAAGACAATTAATTTGATGATTTTTTGATAATGTTGATAATGTTGATAATTTCAGTGGTTGGCTCACAGTGCCCTGAAATAATACATGTATTTCAGAAAAAAAAAAAAAAAAAGAACTAGGGGGAGGGTGAAGGGCTGAGTATATTGGGAATGAGGGGAGAAAAGAGCAATATTTCTGGGGACATTTCTTTCCTGGACAAAATGTATTCTGCAACTATATGCTCAGTTTCCTATGTGAACATACTGATAGGTAAGTTTGCATTGATGAAACTCTATTTCTCTCCATTTGTGACTACTACATAGATTTTGAATGGGTGTTTTTTCCCCATGCACTGAGAAATCATAATCTTTCAACTTTACAAAAATATAAAGAGCCTTTATAAGGGAAATTGATTGCCTGGCCAAAATGTAGTGCCTACTTCCACTTAGGTCAGCCACTTACATGCGAAAAAATATATTTTGCCTGACTTTAAAAACTGAATCATCTGGCCATTTTCTTGGGATGCCCAGTAGGGCTGAGGTTCTAGAGGAAGAATATATCTTCCATACCAACACAAAATGTAGGCAAAACCAAGAAGCCCTTGTGGTACAGCTGGAGTTATTTGGATAGTGCTTTTGGTCACTCAGTACTGACAACAGCCAGCTGGCTGGTTTTGTTCTCCCCCTCTGACTGTATTTTTTCATCACATTATCTGTACTCCAACTGCAGCAGTATTTGTTGTTTATTGTAGAGTCTTTGTATCTGAAACCGATGAAAAGTCACCAGTGGTAGAGAATTTACTTCATTATTCACTAGTTAATTAGTAGGAATAGGTGGGGGGGCTTACAAGAATTTGGTCTTGATGCTTTTGTGTCATTACTGCTGTCATGTTCTCCTTTCTGTCTTTACAATTCTACTTAACTTCACCAAAATCCTGCCATTATCCCTTCAGTTACTATGAATGAAATATATAACTTTAAAGTTTATTTCCTGCTGTTGTCCTGCACAAAATAACATTAACAAATGATTTAATTCCTTTGATAAAAGCAATGTGGAAATAATATGTTGCCAGCAATAAGTTCATGTGTAATACTCATCAAGAAATCATAACTAGTAATCATAAATCAAAGTCATTGCACCAAACTGTAGATAGTAATAAGGGAAGTGACTGTCAAATCTGTCCTCTGTAAATATGTCTGCTAGCTGAAGTAATGAATGATGTTAAAAAATGAGCATTAGGTTTTCTTGTGTACCCCCAATATTACATGGTTGTATATGGTACATTATTAAGGTGATTATCTTGCTTTTGAAAGCCACCCCTAATAAAGCAATGTATTTTAAAATATATTGCACTTACAGAATCAGAAAGGATGCCAGACGCACAGTCTTTTTTCTTGCAGATGTGAAGCAGGTAATCAGTCAGTCTTCCTGTATTAGCTGTAGACATGATTTTTTATATTAGTTTATTTTCTTTTTAAAGTACCTTTTCTTTCTTTGAACCAACAGGGAATGCATTCTCCAAACCTTTAGATTAAAAATCTTCTCTTAAATTAAACGGAAGAAAAAATATTAAAGCAGTTTTTCAACACATATATTTTAAAAATTTTCAAAAGAATGAAGTTTCCTGCCTACCATGTATAGCTAAATGTCTGAAACTTAGAAACCAGTTTATCTTACTATTTACCTCAATGATTTTTGAGGAGTGTCATGTATTTATCATGAGACATTTGCTGGCAAAAGTCTGGGGAACAGCAGCATTAGTTCTGAATTTCCTACTTCTTGACATTTAAATTATACCATTTGGACACTATTCAAAATCCCTTGACATAGCTACAGCAGGTCCCATCCACTGAAATGAGATAGATGAAAATTCAATGACAGAAGAAAAAGAACCTAAAAAGTTTGATTACAGTGATGTGTAGCTGCTTCGCTCACTACAATGTCACCACAAGGTTATGAGGCATTTCCATTTTTAACAATCTTAATGGGTTCAGGTCCCCCGAAGTCCTTATTAAATTACAGTCCAATTGATTTGTCAAATGTAGATCTAGCCTATATTTCTGAGACAGAGAAATAAATACATGGTAATGTAATCTATCTTGGGATTTAAACTGGATGCTGCTAGTAATATCAGTACTAATAATGTGAGTAGTATAACACAAAAGTATGTTCTCTGTGTGGTGTTTTTAAGTGTGACACTGTCCCTGGCTGAATGTTTCTGAAGCAGAATAAAAACTTGGCTGCCCTTTACCCTTAATTATCAACCATGAATAAGTGCTCAGTTAAAGCATACGTACAAGAATCAAACAATCAATCAACAAATAAATAAATCAGTTCATAATAAGAGTAGAAATTGGTCTTAGTTTAAGGAGATTTTACAAGGAATTAATTGTAAATTTTCCCAAACCATAAAACTCACGAAATATTATTGTTTTGATTTTTATGTATATGCATATATCCCCTACCACGAAACCTTAAGTTTTCTTATTTATAGAAAGTTGTCTACAGAGAAAAAAGTGAGAATTCATACTTTCTTATCCTGTTTATTTAAGTTAGGAATTCTCAATCTGATAGTTTCACAATTGTTTTAACAAAAATGTTGAGGTTTCTGTTTTCTTACAATTTATGGAAAAATAATAATACCAGCATATTAAATAAGTATAAATCATGTTTAAATACATATAAGAACATCCACAAAGGCAGAGAGGAGTGACCTATTTGATTTTTTGCATTTTTACTTCACATTTCATACTGTGAATGTGCAATAACTGTTAAATGAAAAAACAAGTCTTACTCTGAGACTGCTCTAGGCCATACAAAAATTACTTTCAAATGCACAAGCACTTCTAGCCATGTTTATAACCCACAATCTTTAACAACTTGGAAATCCTTTACACTGACCATTAACAAAATATGCACTCATAAATGCATATTGGGATTGTTTTCATGGAGACATGAATAAATGAATAAGCTAAGAAGAGTGAGAAGCAGGTGTCAGAGTCACCACTGGAACTTAGGTATGGCACTGTCACATCAAATAATGGACACAGAAATGCCCACAGTAATTCACAAACAAGCATTTGGCATTTCATCTAATAATGCAGAAGAAGCAAGGGATTCACAGAAGCCAATGTGCTGAAGGGAAAGATATCCCTAAATAACTGCTGATGAGAGGGATTTTGGTTTACCTTTGTATGCTTGGAGGACTTAGATGTCTAACTCTACACTGGACATAGCTGTTTATTTTGTGTTTTACAACCCTTAACTTCTCCTAAAAATAGAACCATAAGTCTTATAGCAACAACTTTATTTCTACCACTGTACTATTGCTACAGTACTTCATAATTCTTTCCTGTAGTATAACCTTTCCTATATTATTACTCGGACCAAAATTTCTGCTGCAAAAATGATCTGGAAAATACAAACTTCCTAAAGAAAAGAAACTTGGAAAATGCAACATTTAGATTAAATTTTCCCTGTAGGTACCATAAATGGTGTGTGCTGTTATTGCACACTATGGTTTTCCACTTAAAATCCACTTAAGATTTTCCATCTTAAAATGACTTTCTTTGTGAACCCAAATCTTATTTTATTTCCAGAAAATTTATAACTATTTGTATGCCACCGAGATACCAATTTTGTACATCAGAGAGATCAAATGCAGATTTTAGCTTTCATAGCTAAAAATAAAATAAAATTTTTTGAGCTTTCTGAGTCTAGATTTCAGAACATGAACTATTTTTCGGTTAAAAAGTTATTTTTGCAAATTTCTTTAAATATATTACATAGATAGCAATCTCTGATCATCACGGTTTTTTGTTTGTTTGTTTGTTTTTGTTTTTATATTTGATTAAATGTGATTTTGTTTTAGGGATTTTATTATTATTATTATTATTATTATTATTATTATTATTATTATTATTCCCCAATGAATACCTATGATTTAATTTTGTTCCATACAGCTCTGAGGACCATGTTGATATGTAGGTTTCATATATATAAGAATATTTGGAATTAACAGATGCACAGTAAAGAGAAGTCCAATTTACCTTACTAATGATCAAAAAAAAAAAAAAAAAAAAAAAAAAATGCGTTTGTTCAGCACCCAAGCACTCTATTTTCAATAAATTTGCAAGGTGTTTCAGAAGTGTTTTGCTGAAGACACATGTTAATAATTGATCACATAAAGCTTCTTAGATATTTAAACCATAATCTTTATGATTAAAAAAAAAAAAAAAGAAAGAAAAAAAAAGAGCAGTTGTTATTTAGTTAATTAAATCACGACTAAAAGGCCTGAAGTTCCCTGACAGTTTGGCAATTACTCATTCTGTCTCACTATATCTGGCTGTCAGCATCAGTTACCCTGCCAGTGTAAAATTGGCTAAACTAAGATGTAACTAACAGTTGGATATGTGAAAACCAGACGCTTCCTACAATATGTCTTGAATTTGAGGATATAGTGAGTAACAGTATCCTTAGCATGATAAAAAGAGTTCAGAATTCAAGCTTACGAATATTTCCATTGTATTTCTTTATGCCTCAGAAAACCATTCCTTTCAAAATAAAAATTTTCATATTAATCTAAGCAAAAAGAAAAAAAAGTTTCTTCATTATAATAAAGATTTATAATAGAGAATTTTAAGCTTTTTAATTTAATGAAAAAAGCAGAAGTTTTGTGTGCTGATTCAGCTGGTGTTGATGGTGAGAAGCAAATTACCCTGTACTGCAGCTACTTTTTTTTTTTTTTTTTAATGCAAGTAAAAGTGACCCTGTACAGTGGTATAAGTTTTTACAAGTGGGTGTAGCCCCATATGAGTGACAAATATCTCTTGCAGAAACATAGACACTCCAACTGAAATTGGATCTCAGAAATTAAAAAGCTGTTCAGCATTTCCTTTTAAAGCAACACCCTTGTACACAAGGGCCTTGCTCCAACATGCTAGTTGGTATATGTTGGTTGGTCTTTCACTATGTGATGTGATGCTTTTCTTATAGTTATAAATGCTGAATCATTAGTGCTGGGCTAGTAAAGGTCACTAGAGTCATCTGGACAAATCTAAAGATTTAAAATTGTACTTCTTACTAGAAAAGTTTGGCCATGATGTCATTTGTTTAACTCTCCCATAATAAATGGAAATTTAAAAGTTTAATAAGCCCTATAGGACCTTTGTGCTGAAAAGCCTGCTTCCAGAACTCACTGAATTGCAAGTAATTGCTAGGATTTTAGTAGTGTCCAGTGGATGTTGCCACTTATAGTTATAACATTGTCTGCTGATGTATTCCTGAGTGTGGAAGATCAGAATCAAGTCTATTTTCAAGAGATGTGTCAGTGTCCTGTGCTTATTTAGTGAGCTATGCCTACAGCACATTTAAACCTATTCTTTAACATTGACATACATATATTCAATTAGCAATGGATAATTTGTCTCCTGATGACATTCCTGTTAAAGACATTTTTTACTTCAGCATATTATTGCCTTTTGTCATTTTTTTTT
This sequence comes from Cygnus olor, assembly GCF_009769625.2. Taxonomy (NCBI): domain Eukaryota; kingdom Metazoa; phylum Chordata; class Aves; order Anseriformes; family Anatidae; genus Cygnus; species Cygnus olor. Next base: position 27,640,667 of record NC_049172.1, read on the forward strand.
AAGTACTTCTTGCTATGAGCTTTGGCACTTCTCACATCCCAAGACATTACAAATGACCATAAGCATATGGATAGTAGGGGCTACGGGCTGAAAACTATTATCATACAAGAGCCTGCATTCCTCTGCTCAGCCATTAACAAGAATTAATTAAATTTTGAGAAAACAACAACAACAAAAAAGAATAAAATGTGGAGTTGAAAAATTGTATTCTTCCATTCTTCCAGGCATGCAACTTTTCTGTATAACATCACCTTACTACAGTAGTATTTTCAAGCATTTAACCATTTGGAATTATGAGAATATCTTTATTCCTATCAAAATAAAATAAACCAGTACTATGAAATGAAATTGATGGCTTTTTAAAAAGAATGTTTCAAATGGCTTCTACAAAGAGGCCTAAGCATTTATTTTCATTTTACAAATAGCAAGCACTTTGGGTTCTAATTATTCACAATTATTATAAAGGCTTTCTAAAATAAGACATAATAGTTTATACTAGCAGTTTAAAGAGCTGCTTGATACATTGAAATGAGAAGTGAGAGTATGAAAAATACATTTCATTACTTCCTGCTGCCTTGGCATCTTGGGGCACTATGTTTCCAGGGAGAAATACTGCAAATAAAGTAACCCATGGAGCAGTTTTATGGTGGACATTTTCCCCTGGAGAATATAGCAATTTTGACAACAACTTCCACATATATGCATGCTGTACTGCACCACATTTGAATGTCATTTAGGGAAGGAAGTGAAGAATTACAAGAAAGGTCTGAGTCTCAGTGGATGTTAGAGAATCAGAGTGCAGAAGAGGAAGCAATCATTTACTTGCAATAAGTGGGGAGTGCAATCCACAATGGACAGATTGGATTCCTGTGCTCATGGGTGACCAATAAGGAATTTCTGTTATGACACTGCCACAATTACAGCTCTGTCTCATTTGAACCATAAAGCTGGGGACTGAAAGACATAAGATGTATATAGAAAAGAAAAAAAAAGAAATCTGGTGTCTTTGGGTCTCCAACATTCTCCTGAATATTGCGGGGAATAGACACAAATAAAAATTGATGTTTCTGCATTGTTCAGGGACATTAGTTGCTTTCTCAGCTGTACAGAATTAGTTACTTCATGGGTTTCAGGACTAAATTTTCACACAGAGTAGCTGTTTTTTTCCCCAAGAAACAGCACTGCAATCCTTGCTGCCTATTCTGGGGGTAATCATAGCAGCTCTGGGGATATGTTATCATTCCTTGCCATATTGTCTTGAATTACAGCAAGTTCAATGAATTACAACGTCCTCCTCTCTACATTTCAGTCTGTGGTGATACCAGCAATCAGCAAGTCCTACGGGTAGGAGAAAACCCAACTGAATGCTGCCTCTTACCATAATAATGATGTTGTCATTCTAGCTTCCTGCTTGGGCTTCTATTCCAGCTCCTAGTGACTCCATCTCTTTGCAAGCTGTGGAAACAGACTGCAAAGAAATCATGTCAACTTTTATTTGAATCTCATAAATTCAATTAAAAGCTATTTTTGTACACTGTAAACAGAATATTTACAAACCCTGTTAAACCTAAACCTAAACCCTGTTAAAGAAATTTGTTCTGATATTACCATTTTCTTTTCATATAGTTCTCTCTCTATAAAGCACTTTCAAGTATAGGCTTGAAGGAGGGTTGGGACTATAGCTTGCTCTCTAGATATATTTGGTACACTTTCTGTGTTCCTTGAAGACATCATGAGGCAAATGATGTTTCATTAAGGGTCTGTACGTGAAGTTTTTGTTATCTCCAGCTAGTCCAAAATTGTCGCCCCGCTGGAAAAAAAAAAAAAAAAAAAAAAAAAAAGCAAGCATGCTTACATAATTCAGGCCCATTTCTGAGCTCACTTCCTTATGTCTTTCAGAAGATAAATTTTATACAAGGGACCAAACCCAGTGGAAACACTGCAAAGAAAATACTTGATAAAAATTTTGTTTCTGGCAACCTGGAGTAAATGCAAAATGAAAAATGATTTCTTCTGTTGAATGAGGTTACTTTGGGCTCACAGCTTGGAAAGAAAACTTAGAAGAGAGTCTGGGAGTGTGATCAAGGTGACAGATGACCCTGAAACCATGATGACAGAGAACATCAAAAACATTAAGCAGAACAGATATAAGAACAAAACTATTAATTTGAAATGAAACTTGTAGAAACCAACTACATGGCAGTGGGAGCAATATGAATAATGACTGTTTCCAAGCCTAATCGATTTTTAAAAGCTAAAATTTGGCACCAGATTTAAGCACAGGAGACAGAAAGCAACAATTCTAAGAATATTTTACTGCATAATTTTCTGCCCCCAAAATTTATTAACATTTTGTATATGAACTACAGAAAAAATATGTGGCTAATAAAAGATAAAAATAGTGTCTTTGAGTCCCAACTTCATAATCTGTTCTTTGTAGATTTTAAACGGTATTTTTTCTTAAGGAGTTTGTATATATATTTATATTTGCAAATGAGCAGAAGGTGGCTAACTATGCATCATTTTTTAATCATATCTGGAATCAGAACCTCATAATGTTGTACTTCTGATCTAATCTAATTTCAGACCTCCCTAGTTTAAGGATTTTAACAGCTTTGGTATACATTTTGAAATAAAATGGGACACAGACCGATGTTTGTAGCTCTTGCCTCTTATATTTGTAAGATTAAATTACTAGCAGAAGATTTTTACAGTGACTTAGACACTTCTGGAGCCCTTCTAGGAAATTATTTGTCATTGCTATCTGTTCCACTTAAGGCCCACGGTTATCTAGGTTAGCTATTGAATATGATTCCCATATGAATATTGTAGGCAACTGCAAAAGGTGAAATTCATCAGTACAAACTAATGCTAAACACATTTCTTTAGTTAATGTTTATTTATTGACTGTATTTTTCTCTATTATACATTTTTTACTTTTTACAAGTACAATCATGGGTGCAAATAACTGCAAATAATCTGTGCAAGAATTGCTTTTAGAAATAAGGAAAATATATGAGAAATCTTTGGGGATGGCTACAGAAGATGAAAGATAGGAGTACCTGAGAGGAAATATGCAGTAAATATTTGTATGTAGTTATGCCTATATATAGATTTTATTGTCGCTAACCTGAGTGGTTGTGTTTCTAAGACCAAACTCCTGCTGCTGTGACAAGTAAAGCTTTGTATGGGCTTGCTGAATGCATTTTAAGAAGATGTCCACAATTGAAACAACTGACAAAACAAACTGGGCTGTGGCAATTTCCCACCATGTGCACTTCAGTCTTCAGTCTTACTTAAACAAGAGAACTCTTCTTCATTTATCTCTATTCTTGTTGTTTTTTTGTTTGTTTGTTTGTTTTTGTTTGCTTCTGGTTTGTTTTTTTGGTTGATTGGTTTTTGTTTTGTTTTGTTTTTTTCCGCAGCCAGTACTGTGAATGACCCTTTTTCATATCCATGGGCAAATTTTATTTCATCCTATGATTTCTGGAAATTATTCTTTCTGTAACTATTTTTGGTTGCTTGGTTATTCTTTGTAAGAGGTAGTGAAAATCCCAGTGATTTATACTCACCTTTCTGAGTCTGACTTAGAAGACTCACTTCAAAGAGTCTCAAAACTGCCTTACATTTGGTTAACTTTTAAGTTTGCCTTTTTTTTTTTTTTCTCCTGGAAATTTTATTTCTTTTCACTAAATTAGTATGACTCTGCCCTCCAAGGATGGGAAGCTTAGATATAAGGTGAGCATAAAGGCCTTTCAGAAATGATAGATTTTATTGTAGAAAGAATTAGTTAAGTAATGGAGCACACATATTCTGGGTCAACTACCAGACTGAAATGTAAGCTCCCAAGAATCTTAACTTTTCTTAGATTAAATTGGTGCTATTAAGAGAACTCTCCAGAAAGAAGTGTATACCATAGACTTTTATGGAGCAGAGACCAAGAAAAACGTTAAAACTTTTACTACTTTATTACCTTTCTTTATGTGTTTATAGTAACAGTTTGGCTTTCTTCCTATGTTGTAACAGGACCTCAGTCTCCTGATCACCCATACTTTGTGAACAGCTTCCTGCTGCTGTCTTTTCCATGAGTTCTCATTAGGTTTTGTTCCAGAGATACAGTATGGATAAACAAAGAGTAAAATTGTTCAGGCCTCTTCCATCTGGGGAAGTCTTCTAGCACTAAGTTCAACAAACCTCCACATTCACACATCCCCCACAGCTTCCCCTGCGACACACACATTGAGTGAACTTTGAACTGAAAAAGAAAAATCTCCACTCAGAGAAAACACAGTGTCCAAGAGCTAGAAGGGCACTGGATGGGACCCACAGAATACGTAGAACAAGAATCATGAAATCTAGCAGTTCTCCCAAACCCACATGAACACAGGCCAGTTGGCCCAAGGACTGTGGTTCTCTCTCAAACACATTACCGAAGGATAATCACAGCATATGGCAATTCACATTGAAAATGAATTACAGTAACCTAGGGCAGTGCTTTTCAGCTTGAGTCCTCTTCAACAGTCATGGATCATAGATATCTGGCTGCCTAAAGTATACTACCAATCCTATGTGTTTACTGATAGTAAATCAGATTAAAAAATTAAAGGAAACACAACAAGTTTAGCTGAAATTACATGTAATACTTACAATGCAAGCATTTTGCATGGATGTTATGTACTTGTGATAGGGAGAAATTACGTGACTGAAATGAGAAGGCTATTATTCTGCAGTTTGACATTTAATTGGGTGAGGAAGAGTCACAGGAGTTAAATTTTTTTTCTTTAAATAAAGTTGAAGTTCAAATGATGAATCCCTGTTTAAACACTGACACAGTCAAGTCCATAGCTGCTAAATGGCCAAGCTGAATGCATGCAGCAGACATGCTTATTCATTGTGGATGGACACAACACAGCCTGATGTATCACTCAATAGACATTCCATCAGAATGCTCCTGGGAGACAGATGCATATTCAGACAAAGGCAGTCAACCCCCTGCTCTCACCCCCCAAAACTGGGACATCTGGACTGAGTGTTTTGTTTTGGAAAAGAAAATGCATTGAACATGACTGGCATCAGTTTAGCGAATGCGACTGAGTGAAGCACTGTCTAAGCTTTTTGTTTTTTAGATGAGAAGATGTAGTACAAAAATGAACATGCAATTTCTCAGTATCAAAAAAAGAGCCTTCAGGTGCCTCCAGGAAATATAAATATATTGGTTCTCTATACATTTTGCAGCAGATTTGGATAACTAGAATGTATTCAGAACACAAATATCATTGATGTGTTCTTACATTGAAGAGTAAACAGTATTTACACCCACATCTTTAGATGACTGAATGCCAGAGAGTGCTGTGAGAAAGGAGAGTGAGTAAATAATAATGTAGTAATGTAACCCAGAGACATTAAAAAAATAAATAAAATCATATGTGCATTTCCTACCACAGGTATAAAGAATATCTATTTAATGTAGTGCTATTACAGAGAGATTGTATGTAGCCTAAGTAAGTTATATACAATATAGATTAAGAAGCAATAAAACTTTTTGATTTTTTTTCTATGAAAGGAAGCCATTTCCATAAAAAAGTTTTGCTAATGTCTTGCACAGAACAATTTTAATAGAGATGCATATGCAAATGTGTTTGTGGTTCAGTATAAGATGTGGATAAGTATTTTTCATGATGGGCAACCTGACTGTTTTTCCTTGCAGTAGTAGAGGAATGACTGAAAAAAATAATAATTAATGCAGGGACTCAGACAGGCTCTTTTACAAATATAGTTCATTTATATAAAAGCAGAGCTAACTAGCAAGGAGAAAAACAAAACAAGAAAACACCAAAGGAAATCTTTGTTGAAGTAGCGTAGAGAAACAACCCACCAGTCCTTCAGTTCATTACACTGATGCAACTTTTCCAAAAATCTATGGGGTTCTACCAATTTAACTTAGACAAAAACGTCATACGTTATAAACAAAATATGCTTAGATTTTGGCAGATCTCAGGGGGAGAAAATTCCCTGTGGATTTTTATTATTCTCAGTAATGAATTGTCAGATACTACCCAGTGTTGTCCATAAAGAATAAAAATAACCAACAATGGTGCTTTAAAAGTCTCATATGGATACTAACAGAATGGAAATCTCACAGAATATCAGAAAAAAACAACATTGCAGCTGCTGTCTGTATAGAGCTTTCTACAGGACAGCTTGTGCAATAAGCCTGCGACAGATAGTGAAAACAGTATTTAGCAAATAAAAATACATTATGAAATTAGGCACTTAAATAATTTGTTTCATAGTAAAGTACAAATTAAGAGTAAATTTAAAAGTTTTTTCAAAACCCCAAAAAATCTGCATCCAAAACATGTATTTCTATATGTAGATAGATATCTATTACAAAATTATTTTAATTAAAATGCAAGGTGTACCAGAAGAAAACATTTGGAATATTGTCAGAAAACATTAAAAATGGTGGTTTAATTATTCCCATTTCTGGAATGAAAAAAAAAAATCAGAAGTGTAAAAATGTCATACTTTTTTTAGAGACTGAACCAAGTAAATACTTGTACCATCTTGAAAACTGAGACTGCTTACTCCTCCTTAGCAGGATGCAAACTACTGTCATGGAAGAGAAAGCTGGTGCACTTGAACATTCACGTAGTAGGTGTCATGGCAAAACTTCAGGCTGACAAATGGTATCTAGCAATAAATAAATAAATAAATAATAGATCGCCTAGTGTTTCTTTAATTGGTAATACAGTAGGTGCATTCAATTTGTAGGCCGGGGCGATGCAGTAGCAACTGTGCCTCATTTAGGTTAAAAGTTTTAATTCCCCTCTCCCTGACACACATTTTACATTTCTATGACTCCTTTTACTTCTGTGTAATTTTTCAACTACAGTTTAGGTTAAAAAAAAATAAAGAAAGAAAGAAAGAGAGAAAGAAAGAAAGAAAGAGAAAGAAAGAAAGAAAGAAAGAAAATCAGTCCTGTTTCGTCACAGTATTTGGATGTGGAGATTCTCAAGTTATATTCTGTTCTAATGATGCTGGCTGTGTCATCAAGCTAAACTGAAAACTGGGGTAAAGTGGTGAAATGTTTCATTCATATAAAACTTCAGTGACAGAGAGTTTCTTGAACATCACTTACAAGACAGGTCTGAGGCATGACACTTGTCTACCATAACAAGCTTGTTGCACAAGTTTTTCAATGTTACTCACCTTCTCAGATCCCAAATGTGTCGGCCAGTCTTCAAGACTACCGCAGTAAGAATTGATCCTACTCCCACTAAACGAGCATTTTTTCTGCTGATGTCAATGAAACGTTACAAAACCAGTGTGAGCAAGTAGTACTGTTTTCGTATACAATATTATGGTAGCTGGCAGCCTAAACTACTCTGTGATCTAGTGGCACTTAATAGCCTTTCACACTCTGGAAGTACAGCTAATCCTGGAAACCATGTGAGATGTGACTACAAGGACTGAACAGCCTGTGCACTTGGCATTGCTTCTACCCTATTTTTTCCACACTTTATTTGTCATTGAGAAAACAAACTAACAAGAAGACAAGATTTTTCAATCCACAACATAATAAAATTGCTTGTACAAGGTCATGCAGCAAGATAAGCCGAGTACTTTGCCTTTTAGTCCAAGTGTCAGTTTGTTTTCAGCTGCTATCAAACACTTTGTCACACCAGATGCCCATTATAACTGTTACATGGTGAAATGTTTCAGTACATAAAAGACCAGGTACACAATTTTCTCATATTTATCTTTGAACTCACCAAAGTACTTTTCAGGATGGCTGTCTTTCCTTACACCCACTGCAGTTCACTTTAAAGTTCCCCCTATTGTCTTTTTTTCATGCTCACGAACGTACACTTCAAAGTTACGTCATCTCCAAAAGTAACAAATCTTTAAGCCATGCTTTCCTTACTTTCTCCTGCTCTCCATTTTGCTAAATAAATTTACTCCAGTGGCTGAAATGTTGCAATGCCCTGTAGGTTGTACACTCAAACACAAAGAGGACCTATTTCTTTTATTCACATTTCGTGCATTTCTTTACTTCTTAGGATGCCTGTCTCAAGTAGATCCGTAAGATATTCTGCTAGTTCCAAGTGTGCTGACTGCCTCCATAGCAATACTCTACTTGCTTTGCAAAGGCCATTGTTACTGTAGTTCATGGTGAATTCATTTTCTTCTGTATTCTCCTTTCTTTCCACCCCCTAACCTCCAAACTTTTTCTCCTTGTTTGCTTATGGCTACATGAAACATAATATAAAGTCTTGTGGCTTTTGCAGGCCATTATTCACAGGCTGGTTTTGGACCAAGCCACTAAACTAACTCCTATTTTTACTCTGCAGCTCTGTAAATAATGTTGGAAGTCATTAAAATTTTATGTAGGCAAGTATGCAATATTTTATCTGTTCTGATGATATTTTCAGTTAGGTACATGAAAGTTTTATGTCTGTTTTAATAAAATGTATAGTTCACATTGTTTTTAAAAAACGTTTCTAGATATATAAATATTTCTAGATTTCCTGCTCTAAGGAACCTGCTTTGGCAGGGGGGTTGGACCCAATGATCTTTCGAGGTCCCTTCCAACCACTACAATTCTGTGATATGCAACTATGCTTTCCAAGGTTCAGACTCATAATGGCATTATTTACCAGCGCAAAGAAATGACATCGAGCTAAGACAAAGCCATGAACAGTCCAGCCTCACATGGAATAGTGAATAGCATGATGCCCTCAGATATTTTGCTTTGGATGAAGGGGAAAGGAGAGGGTTTTATGCTTTCTGTTCTCAGTGGAATCTAATGGAAAATGTATGCCTTAGCCAGAGGCCAAGCAAACAGCCAGACACAATGTTGGCTACAGCCAGGATGACCCGTTCATTTGGCCACAGAAGAAAAACTCTGCTGCACACAGCAGCGCTTTGAGACAGCTGTACCCCAGTACTGCTTTTGGTGGAGTGCTAAACACAACAAGCAAACACCCTTATGTATTAGAAAGCTGAGGTAAACCAAACAAATTCAAACACAATTAATATCCATTGCCATTCTTTATCAATTGTCACTTTGGCAGATTCCAGACGCATGGAAAGAAGCCATCACTTAATATCCTCTATTAAAGACTGGAAAAGCAACTGTTTTTTTTTTTCCCCCTTTACTATGTAGTTTAAAGGACATAAATACATCCATGAAGGAATTTTTGTTCAGAGTATAAGATGTGAATATAGAAGCACTCAACGTAAAAAAATAAGCTGGTATCCAATTTTAATTTATTTATTCTTTTGTACTGTCAGCACTGGAGACTCATTATTCAGTGGAGCAGCTGTTACTAGATATTGACAAATATGACTTCCATGGCCATGACAGAAGAGAGTATTCTGATTATTTTATTTCATTTAGTTTGATCAATTATGTTAATCTGAAAAAGAAAATCAAAAATCCTGAAATGCAGTCATACAAGTGTTCAACTGAGGCTCTGTTCTTTAAACTTATATTCCACTTTTGAAATGTGGAGGCAGTGTTTAAAACTTAGAGGTTTTTTCTCTAAGGTAAGATTAATACAGTACAGAGGGTCAGAATAAACTCTTAATTCCATTTAAACAGCAGAGAGACCTTTGGCTGACTCTGCCTAGAGGTAAATTTCATCTTGGGTGCAGACACTAGTTATTTCATCAAATAGGGTATTGGCCCATTCTCAGAAGCCCCAGAGGCACATTTAAACACAGGTGAATTCAGATGAGAACCCTCAGTATGAAAAATAATGCTGCATTGTTTCTTTAGGCAAAAGGACAAGCCAAATAATTAATATAATTAAATCTACTTCTACAGATTCTTTTACAGTAGGAGCTCTTTCTTTTTTTACTAAGTTTAAAATTTTGAAACAACAAAACTCTTAAAAGAAATGAAAGACATTTTTATGTTTCAGTCACTGATTATTAAAATTACTAAGTTTTCTATTATATGTTTGCAGATCTTAGGTGTCAATCGATGTGCAGTTCAAAGAGGCCAATTCAGAATGCTCAGATTTTCTCAGAGAGTCAAGCTGTAAGCTACAGCAAATAATGCTTATTCCAAACACAACAAATAAACTGGAGAGAGATGGCTTTTTTGTAAGCTAAGTGGAGCCTTTCTGAGGGAATTGTTTTCATGGGGTTTCTGTTTCTTCTGTTGACCTTATGTGGGACTATGAGCTCTTTTATTTGAATGAAACATTTCTGAATTCTGCAATTTGAAATATCCACAAAGAGGTTAGCTGACTTTAACCTTTGCAGAATAAGAAGGTAGAAACATGTCAAATAAATACTGACATAAACATAAGAAGATAACAGAGTCATAAAATTGACCTGACTGTATATTGCATCTGCTGGAAGAGAAAAACAACCTGAATATTGTAGAATATAATCTAATTCAATTCCTATCTATTATTATGATCAAATAGTTTCAGTAATATTAATTGCATGCAGAAATTTTGTTAATAAATTGAAAGTAGTTTCATTTAAATTTAATGTGTTTTATCTTTATTATGAGGCAAAAATTAAACAGTAAAGTTAGGAATTATTTTAAGTAGAGGAAGTCTTCATATTTCATCTTACTTTAAAATAATCAGTCTTTTTTTTTTTGTTTGCTTTTAAAATAAGAAACACGTATGAACTAATTTAATTAGACTTTCACAGAAGAAATTGAAAAGTGGCATATAAAATTATTTAAATTATCTGTAGTTCTTATACTACTCTGCACTTCTAAAATTTTGATTGCCTGGGAAGATCATGGAATGAATCCTCCTGGTGGCAATGTTAAGGCAGACGCAGGACAAGGACATGATCTGGGACAGCCAGCATGGCTTCACCAAGGACAAATGTTGCCTGACCAAACTGGTGGCCTTCTATGATGGAGCAACTGCATCAGTCGATAAGTTGATATCCAATCGATGTCATCTACTTGGATTTCTGTAAGGCTTTTGACATGGTCCTACACGACATTCTAATCTCTAAATTGGAAAGATATAGATTTGAAGGGTGGACCATCTAGTGGATAAGGCTTGATGGCTGCACCCTGAGAGAACCGGTCAATGGTTCTATGTCCAGATGGAGGCTGGTGATGAGTGGCGTCCCTCAGGGGTCTGTCTTGGAATCGGTGCTTTTCAATATCTTCATCAATGACATAGACGATGGGATTGCTGCACCCTCCGCAAGTTTGCGAGCTGAGTGGTACAGTTGATAAAACGGAAGAAAGAGATGCCATTCAAAGGAAACTGAACAGGCTGGAGAAGTGGGCCCATGTGAACCTCATGAGGTTCAACAAGTCCATGTGCAAGGTGCTGGGCTGGGGCAATCCCAGACAGGAGTACAAACTGGGAGAGGAACTCATTGAGAGCAGCCCTGTGGAGAGAGACTTGGGGGTTCTGGTGGACAAAAAGCTCGAAATGAGCCAGCAGGGTGTGTGTGCAGCCCAGAAGGCCAACTGCGTCCTGGGCTGCATCAAAAGAGGAGTGGCCAGCAGGTCAAGGGAGGGGATTGTCTCTACTCTGCCCTTCTGAGGTCCCACCCGGAGTGCTGCATCCAGGTTTGGGGCCCCCAGCACAAAAAGGATGTGGGGCTGTTACAGTGAGTCCAGAGGAGGGCTACAAAGATGATCAGAGGGCTGGAGCACCTCTCCTATGAAGAAAGACTGAGAGAGCTGGGGCTGTTCAGCTTGGAGAAGAGAAGGCACCGGAGAGACCTCATTGCAACCTTTCAATACTTAAAGAGGTCTTATAAAAAAGATGGAGAAGGACTCTTTACTTGGGTAGATAACGGTAGGGGGAATGGTCTTAAACTAAAAGAGGGGAGATTTAAATTAGAGGATAGAAGGAAATTCTTCATGCAGAGGATGGTGAGGCACTGGAACAGGTTGCCCAGAGAAGCTGTGGATGCCCCATCCCTGGAGGTGTTCAAGGCCCTGGGCAACCTGATCTAGTGGGTGGCATCCCAGCCCATGGCAGGGTGGTTGGAACTGGGTGATCTTTAAAGTTCCTTCCAACCCAAGCCATTCTATGGTTCTATGATTTAAAGGAAAAGATATGGACACACATATACACTTACCTGTGTGTGCCAGGTCTCTTAAACTGCTCTCAGACCTCATTTGATCTCAGACCTTTTCTTCTGCTGGTGACCGGTCCTGGGGTCCCAGGCAGATGACTCCTTGTCACTGACTATCTCCCCTCCTGGTTGCCTTCTGTCCTGTGGGACTGAAGCATAGCCATACTTTTATATGCAAACTCCCCTGGTGCAATCAGAAAAACATGTTTAAAAGCACGGTTACTGTGTTTGGCTACCTAATTGAGATGATCTTTACTCAGATCAGTTCTTTTCTTTTCAAGATCTTTTGAAGCAAGTAAGCAATCACAAACAAGCATTTAGAAGTATGTAAACTGTCCTCAGCAAGAATATAAATATGGACAGTTTCCCATGAAGGAACCCTATTACAATGACCATGACATGCTCCTAGCCTAAGAATTAACACACTAATATTTCTTAATGATTAACATTCAAGTTTTGAGTTTTTCATATTGATATGAACAATAAGAGAAATGTATGAAGTGGTCTACTGTTCCCTGATAACAAAACTAATTGATTTTGAGGTGGTGGTATTTGTTGCAGTTTTTTTCCCTCTAACTTTTGGTTTCAAAATAGAGTATCTATTAATGTCTGAATCCTTTTTAGAGATGCTTGCTGTTTGCAGCACTCTTAATTTCAAAAGGATGGGGAAAGGGCTGTTTTATTTCAAGTATCATATAAATTAAGTATATTTGAACTACATAATTATTTCATATTTTAAGAATAACTTTTAATTAATTAAATGTCAGTATAATTTGAAGTAATTTGAGCTGAAGTATGTGGCATTAATTCTGTTCTATGTAGTTCCATTTTCAAAGATATAACATTACAAGCATATTTAACAATATTAAGTTGTAGTGATATCTTATTAATGAAATCATCATGGATGACCATTTGTTAAAAAAATGATAATATTAAAAAAAAAGCAACTTTCTGCTTTTGTAAAATTCAAAATTTCAGCTTTATAGAAATAAAGTGGAGAGAAAGATTATAAAATTTATGATAACTATTCTAAGTGTCCAAGATAATTAGCATTCCTTTTCTTTTTTCTTTTTTTTAATCATTGACTTATTAACATATCTACCTTTCTTAAACTGGTATACAAAATTTTTGCATTTCATTTTTTTTTGTCAGTTCTCAATATAGTGTATTACGCAGCTAAAATAATCCCTAGAATATTTTTCAGTAACACCTCTGTTTGAGAGTTGGTTTTGCAAGACTTCTAGAAGAAATAGGAAGAAGATTCTCCACCTCCAGAAACCAACATTTCATGGAACAGAAAAGGATCTTCGTGTGTCCATGGAGGACAAAAGCTGTCATACAGTACCCAGCTGAGCTGGGTAAATAAATAGTCATTCAAAGAAGGAGAAATGGTACTTGGAGTCAAGCAAAGTGTGCAGTTCTCAAAGGTCATGCTATTACAAATTTACAGACATCTGTTGGGAATTAGTAATACATGTAAATGGTAGACTTGGTTTTAGAGATGGTGAATGTTCTATTTAAAGGTGTCATCAGTACACATCCATAAAAAAAAAAAAAAAGAAATTCAATAATAAATATATTGCATTACTCTTTTTGGATTCCATTTTCTAGTTCTTTCTGTTCCCCAGCAGTATTGTATATGCAGTCTTTACAACTGTGAAGACATCAGTTTTGTTCTTACATTATTAACCACTTAATGGTGTGAAGCTTTACAAAGATTATCCAGTATCACAAATTTTTGACAGACTACAGTAAAGGACGTGCAAAATCATTTGTGATACCTGTCTGCAGTAGACTGACTACTGCTGTGGAAATAGCTTCAGTTGTGTAGTCTGTTACATATACATTACTATCAGCAATGTTGTGATAAATGAGTTGTAGGAATGCAGTTCATAATCCTTAGAGAAACTAGATCCTATGACAGTAGAGAGACTTAGAAAACATATTTAAAATAATACTTAAAAAAAAATAAAAATTGCCTGGTTTCAGCATACAGTACACTCAAGATTTCTGTGTACCGATGAGCACCTGTAATCAGAAGTATATTTTCAATTAGGTACTTGTTGTTTCAGCTGTACTGTTTATGAACACTAAAGAAACCATTCATTTAATAAAAGGAATACATGTAGTTCTCACTTGTTCTGTGTAAACAACCTCTACAAAGATTGTGGTATTGTAACATGAACAGAAACACAATCTCTGTAGAGATCATGATGTTAATACTTCTAAGCTGCTAACTGCCCTGAGAGTTAATTTCAGAGGAAGCAAAGAACTCACGCCCCAAGAGAAGCAGAACTGTACCTGAGTGTAGGAAATAGCAGAGCTTCTAAAACACTAACTCCTGTTTTGTGGACATAGCTACAAAGCTATCAGACTAAGGAAGGAATCCTGAACTGTTATTTGACACATACCTTAAATCCCACAAGCATTCCTGGCTTTTTTCACATCAACATTCACTGCAACAGTACACAAAATGGAGGAGGTCTGCTGAAGTTTAACAGGATTCCTAATCCTGTTAAGTGGGGAGGGCAAACAGCACGTCAGAAATTTTGACTCCACCCAACCTCTTGTTTAGGAAGTCACCTTCTCCTTTCTAATAGTATGCAAAATGAGCAAATTAATTAAAGCTTTGCCCCCTGTTCATGATGAAGAACTAGAGAAGAACCTTCTTGGATTTCACTGCTTGTTGTACAGCTGGTGAAGGTAGCCAGTGTCAAGCTCAATTAGTCTACACATTGCTGCCTTATTTAGCTAATATCTTCAATCTAGCAATCTTAATGTTCATGCACACTTGTATATACATTGACATATCCCATATCCCATGTGTGCTGGACCGTCCATTGAAAGACAACTGACCTGATGCAAAAGTAGGCTTGTCTGACTGATTTTAGGAGATCCTGGGTGTAATGGCTACATTGTCATTACTCGTGAGAGGTAAGATTTAAGATTATGTTCTGACCAGTAAGTGAGAGATATAACTCTTGCTAGTATTGAGAAAGCAAAATGCTCCACATTCAGGTGCTTAGCTCCATTAGGAAAGTCTGGTAGATACTACCATAACTCTCTGGACACCTTGCTGAAGTATTCAGGACAATTACAGTGTCAGCAGCTAAAAGGAGAGAAATCATTCCCTAAAGGCCCTTTTCACTGATTGTCAAGAATCACCAAAGAGATTTCTCAAAAGCTGGGTCAGCTCTCCAGAGGGGGTCATTCCATGGGTCTCTCCAATGTAGGTTTTTTTTTGTTTTTTGTTGTTTTTAATTATGCTGAAAGAGCCCTGCAAATTATGCAAAACACTCATTCAATTAACATTCTGTGTCATCAAAAAGTATTTAAAGTAACTTCAGGCTTTCTGCATTTCTGGCCTATTTTTTCACATTGCACCTAAATTGCAACCTTATTGTTTTAGTCCGATATAAGTTATTTGCTGCTTGAAATGAGATATCTATTAGCAACTACATTTAATTTTTAAATTAAATGTTTAGGGCAATTTAGAATGAAGTTCATGAATAAAGGCAAAATTAAGAGCCAAAGACTCTAACCCTTCCTTTCAGTGTGAAGTTTTCTGTGACTTCTGACTCAGTAACAGTCAGCTTCCAGCTGTCCTATTTATAAACAATCTCTCTATTGACAAAACAGTCTGTCACTAACTATTTAATGCATTGTGATGATGATCAATATGGTATTAAAAACATTACTCATGTGCACCCTTCTGGGAAAGTGACTGCTGTGAACTATAGTAGAGTCCTTGTTCCACAGACTGGCTTCTCCCACAAAAATAATGCTGTTGTTTGAATAATAAATATCGCCCAGTCCTTCCAAATAAGATGGACCTTCTGCGCTTGCATCCTACTGAATTAGCTATTTTCCCATTTAGGAAAACTTCAGATAATTTTGACCATATATTTTTCCTTAAGTTTTCAGTAATGCCGTGTCTTTGCACAACAGGGAAAACTGTTTTGACAGGGCAAAAGGCTCCCTTCTTCAAATGCAATATTGAAGAAAGCCGGAGGGGTTATAAACAGGTGAATTTTTCCTCATTTTTGACATTTTCAGAAATATATTCCATATGGCAACTCAATTAGTACACCTTAGAACAAAATCTGCTTTCTTTTGCAATAGTATTACATTGTTAGATGATGTTAATTATTTATCTGCAAATATCATAATAATTTTCTTCTGTGGTACTGCACTAGACTGTCTCTGAAAATTTTGAGTTTTAGTTATCGAATCTAACCATTTTGTTTAGGAAATCTTCCTTAATTTCATCTTGTTTTGACATCCAGAAAAAGATTTTCCACGACAAGCTTCCTAATTGCTCAAATAACTGTATACTCCATTTTAAGCAGAGCTGTTTATTGGTATTCTGAACAGAATGCAAACCTCTACATACATCTTGGGCATTCCCCTTGAGGCATCAACCTGCTATTGATAACTGATCTTTAGTGTTGCTGCTCAGCAGGGTAGCGATTTTATGCCTGTGCTTTTTCTACTGGCATGGCGGAAAATATCACAACGTTGTTGGAAATTAGGGTAGTTCACACTGCTCTGCCTCATCATTCTAATCTCTGCACTCCACACTGATTATTCTGTCAAGGGGAAAAATCCTGTTCCTAGTCAGTTTTTTGGTGTGATCAATTACTGTCTTTTTTTTTTTTTTTCTTTCCCCTACTCTGAGCTGTTTTGGTAAGAGTCATTTCCAGCAACATAACACTTTTAAAATATTGAAAAATATAATCCATGCCTACCTCAGAAAGCTCTTTAGGTAAATGCTTATGTATTTTTGTCGACATACTGGAGGTGTACTGTCATTGAAATCAGTTGTGTCTTGTTGGCAGGAAGCTTAATGTGCTGATGAACAGAACTGATGAACAGTCACCTTGTGCAAGCCCATGTAACTTATGTAATACTGACAGCAGCAGTGGAGCTCCTTCTATAGTACTCCAGGAAAGATATTTTGATGTTGCAAATATTGGCTGTAAATGTCCTAAGATACTTAAGATCCTAAATGTACTTAAGAGCACCATGTTTTGAAAATCTCACTAAACACTGACATGGGTCTTACCCTCTGTCATTAAGAAAATTTAAGAATTCCATTATTGTAAAAATAAACTGAGCTGGTACAAGTACAGATAACTTTGTTATTCCAGTGTTACACAATGATCAGAGGTTAATTATATTCTTTTTCCTCTGTTAAATTACTTTACTAGAACACATGCCCTATAATATCAAATAGAGTCTGGTAGTGAAGAAAATTATAAGACTATCAGCAGAGATGAAAAGGGAAGTAGCTTACACAAAAGAAGTGGAATGTTAGGGTATGTTGTGAAATTCAGTGAACTTGATAGATCACTAATGTGCAAGGAAAAAAAAAAAAAGATACCTACATTATCTAAAAATGCAGTTCTTCATAACAATAGCAACTCCAGACAGCATATCTACAAAGAAAACAAAATGAACAGTGTTTAAAGTTACTTGGTTAATTCACAGCACAGCAAAACGCTAGCTTATAAAATGCATCCAACCTGCTGCTACTTGTGTTTATTGCTGTTTCAAAAGGCCTTTTCGAAAAACTTTCCAGTACTTTTTATATATACCTTAAATATATAGTTCCCTTTTGCAGCTTAAATCCCTTGCTTATTGCTTCCAGGAGTGTTAGTAAAGCATGTCTTCTCTGCAGCAGTATGTATATGTATGTAAATAGATGCATGGAGTTTTAGTACTGATTCATATCTGTAACACACCTTTATTTTACTGCCACAGAACCAAATTGTTTTTTCCAGCTGCATTGGTTGTAGTCACTGTCTTTCTTCCCTCATGCTCTATTCAGGGCATTGACACCAGAGTTTGCAACTGTCAGCAAAATTTTTACATGTAGAACTAGGGTCAAATATGGATTTACTGATCACATGGGCAGGCACAAGGCAGACCAAGAAAATTGAGGTCAGCATTCAGGATTACAGTGTATACCAAACATAATGCAATTCTAAATCAACATATATGAATGTGAGTGGTATGCTGAACAACTTTGGATATGAAAAGTGTTGCTATGAGCCCTCTAAGAGTTAGACATTTTGAATTAAGGATTTAGCTTCAGAAGTCCTGCTCTGAATCTGCTGTATGGTCTTGAAACAGGCAGATGCAAGACACAATGGGAAACTCTCCCCTTTTGGAATTTAATCAGACCCTGGGAGACCCAAAAGTTCATTTCTGTTTCTATGATACATGCTTTTTTAGCAAATGCCTGGAGTGAACTCAGCAGGGTGCATGCCCTGCTGTACTCTGTTGCATTCACTCTGGTAAGTCTCAGCAACGCTTTGTTTCCTACAGAAATGAACGAACAACTTCAGTCCTGGAATAATAATTCTCTCTGGTAGCTTGCAAAACTTGTTAATCCATTCTAAGCAACCGAGATAGAAATGCACACATGCACACACGCTCACTCACATACACACTCAGATGAGGGGCTTAGCAGCCTCTGCTGTTCAGGGTCTCAGACATTTCTCCCCACTTGTTCCCAGTTTGTTTGAAGTGATCTAGAAGCTTCAGGGTTAGGATCAGGGACTGAAAACTTTGCAAGCGTGATCAGGAGGAAAAGCTTGTGTGAGAAAAGTGGTCCTAGGCTTTGAAGTAATACCAAATTTCATGTTTTCAGCTTTTGGGAAAAACTAACCACAGTTTGCAGGTGAAGTAGATGTTTTCTTTCATCACCTAAAGTTGCTGTTGCATCCAACACAAGTATACACACCCTGTCCATGCACAGATGTGAGCTGAATCGAGTCTGCGTGGGCATTCCAAAGCTTTTAGGTATTTGACAAGGCTTTTAGTGCAGCCAGAGGAAAGATCGGTACTCGCCTCTATTCAGCAAGGCCTCAGTGCGTCAGCTGGCCTAGTTACATTGTCTTCAGGGGAATTTGACTTAGAGTGCTGCCTTTGTGTGTGTTGTTCATTAACACAGAAAAATCTCAGGGCAAAATAGCCTGTGATGTAAATACCAAACATCAGCTTTGTGTGGCCCAAATGCTCCTGGGAGGTCTCTGAAACTCTCTGAAAGTCTCAATTCAGGAGCCAAAATTTTAAACAGATGTCCTTCTTACATATTTGCTTAGATGTCCTCCTCATAGCAGTACTGTGCTCAGTAGCAATAATGGGAACATTTGACATTTTTCAAAGAGCTGCAAATGTACATAAGTCTGGCACTACCACCTCATTTTCAATATACCATACAACTCTATGACTCCTTTCTTTTGACCTATGCCCATCTCAACTTCTTTCTGCCTAAACAGATCAGCTGATATCTTTTTTTGTTTTGTTTTGTTTTGTTTTGTGCTCATCTATTGAATCCTAATACCACAGGCTTTGCCTGTGAGGCAGCTTTGGTATAAGCACTAATGTCTTTCTCAGCTGTGAAACCATTATCAACCTCAGTGACCATTTTACATATTGTTCCCCATTTGATCTCGGTAACCACAGTAAATATTTTCTTCAGAGCTATGATTTGAATTATTTTTACATGAGGTCCAGCCAACACACTTGGGTGTTATTAGGCATTTATTTGGTGTTGCTTAGATATGTCTAAACTGGGCCAGATAAGCGTCAGAACATAGCCCAGATTACTGGTCTCCAGAGGCTTTCCAACTTGTGGTCTCCTTAAAATCAAGGTGCAATTTCTGTCATAAATTTTGTATTTAGATTACCACATAGCAAATTTCAATCTATAAATATGAATACCATGTTCGTACCCCCCCCCCCAAAAAAAAAAAAAAAAAGTGCGTCTACCATTTTTGTCCTTTAGTTCTAAAGAAACAGTGAAAACTATTTTTTGTCATCAAGCAGGTAAAGGCACGATATGCTGATTATTAGACCTTGTTCATTTCATTTATAAGGTAATTCATTTTTATTTTGATAGTAGAAGTGATCAAGAATGGGTTTGTAAATATGATTCTGAATGGATTGTTAAGCCCTATCTACAGCCACACTGCTTGTTCTTTTCACATTTAGTAGGTTCCTGCATGAAATCCTATTTCCTCCCACCATTACAAGATAACCCGTTGAATTGCTCAGTGTCCTTAAATTGCAAGCTGGAACTACAGATGTTTGACAATGGCTCTCATTCTCCTTGCCCATTTCAGAGGTGTATTGGCTAAACTGACAACTGAGACTTATCAAGTGTTCCCCTCTCTAGTCTTCAATATCAGACTGTTGAGTGTTTGCTCATTTTCAACCACAAAAGGTCAGGAGGTCTTAATGTGTCGAAGTTGCTTTCTCTTACTCGACAAATCCAGGGTTGAAACTTTTTGCTGAAGGCTACAGTTTTGTCATGTACATTGAAAGCCTTCAGCTCTAATTTGAAGTCAGTAAATCATGAGAAAATATCAGGGACATAAATGACTAGCAAGGTCATGACTCCTTTTCAATGTGAGGCAATCAAGAACTGGGACAATCATGAAAGGAAGCAGCCTATATGAAGATGTAAGCCGGGTTGTTCGCTGAATAGATCTGAAGAATTCAGTGTCTTCACAGTTGAACTATTCCTTGAGATGCCTAACACATTCTTTATGCTGAAAGATAGTTTCTTACCTGATAGTACTTTCCGGTGGAGGCTGAAGTAATCCTCATGAACTCTGAGGTATTTTACAATCATGAGAATGCCAGTAAGGTTTCTGGCCCTGAATGTGCACATGCAGGCAACTTCCAAGGTAGATCTCTAAAAACAGTGGTAGCTGGGGGATTCTTCAATGGTATCAGGGTCTTCAAAGAAAATGCTTTTCTGCATGCGTGTATGTGAATTTTGTGAATTCTGTGGCTATGAAGGAGAATAAAAGGAAAGTAAAGACTGATAAAACTCCTGGATAGCTAATGGTGATACCATAAGCTTGAATTTGCTTCTCTTTTTTACCTTTTCTTTATTAAGAAGAGCACTCTTTCACTCTGTTTTGGAAACATCTTCCATGGAAACACATTACTTATTTCAGAAGAGGTAAATTAATGTATGAGTGAAGAATAAAATTTACACCAGTGTCAAGATGACTACAAGTGACTACAGGGTCAAAACCTCAGCAATTAAAATGAGGGACCCTCATTCAATGAAAACTTGTGAAAGGCCAAAAGAAACACAGGCCTGTGTATGAAATTATGCAATTCTTGTATCAATTGCAGGCAAAAAAAAAAAAAAAGTTTAGATTTTTAAGTGGGCAGAATGTTGGCATGTAATTGTCCTTCGCTATGGATCTCTGCTGTTTTACCATGTTACTTTCAAGAGATGGTGCCATCATCTACATTACAAATAGGCTTGCTATTTGTTAAGAACCAGTCTATTAAAGTATAGGTTTGCTGCAGATTAACATTTTCTCTCTAAATCTGAATTTACAGGCTGGAGTATTCTGGAGTCAATGTTAACCATGATGATCCACAGTTATGCTTTAAAGATTGCACTGAATTCAGAGAAAGCATTTAGCAAGGAAGCATACAAACTTTATACAAAGGGGAAAATTGCCACTGCAATAGCTTTGAATGTTAAGTAAATAAATCAATGGTTCTCTCCAAAGGGAAAAGGGTGGGAAAAAATAAAAAAGCAGCAAACAAAGAAACCTGAACAAGCCAACCATCACCAACAAAGAAACACTAGGAACTGCTTCACTTGAAACTGGAACTAGAGAATTGCAGAGAGCAAAGCAGAGTTAATGCATACCTAGTTTAAAGGGGATGGAGGTGGAGGGGCAGCAGGGGTTGCAAATAGAAATCAGTATCCATTTCAACCACAAATCTGAACAACTTTTTCCTTTAAGAATGCCTGTAAAGACATATGACATTGTGGAACCGAGAGTTTGAGAACTACAGATGTTCAGCTGAAGAATAGGAAAGAGGTTCTCATGTATCAGTCACCTAGGATAGGGAACTGGGACATACCTTCAGAATTTATTTCTATGAAAATATATCATGCATATAATAAAAAACTGCATTTGAACACATTTCTTACCTAGAAAGTATTTGTAAATCATGTTATCCAATGCCAAACTTCTTAATGCAAGTCAGACTTCGTATTTGTATTTCAAGCTAGACTCACTACTTGACATTTTTGTATTTGAGCTGTTTAGTACTTGGAACACATTATAGAATACAGAGATAAAAAGCTTAGCATTTGTTGTCAAAATTAATTGCTTCTGTGTATCTGCTTCTGCTTGACTCATAAATGGACTAAAAAGGCTTTGGGTATCCAGCTTAATTGAAAATATGTAAAATTGTCTGTTCAGGAACTTCTGGATATATATTTTGAAAGTGATCTGAAGCTCACATACTTGTTTGGCCCAAGTGACCTTGCTGTTTTAGCACTATAATACTACTTAAAATGTTTATGGTATCTCATGTATTTAACTCTTAAATATGTGGTTATTTCTTAAAGACATATTTAAATAACCATCAGCCTGATCCAGGCAACTATGCCTAAGTCATAGAACATATTTTTTTCTTGACAGCCAACAAGGTATTTTGAAAACTTCTACAACACTTCAACATTCAAAACAAAATAAACAACACTTTCAGTACAGGCATTATGCAGAAAGTCATTCAAAATAAAGTTATGGTAAGGAGACAAAGAATAGACAGTAGAGTGCCAAACAGTATTAAGTTCCTATTGATGACCTTGACTCCGCAAACACTTATACAAATATTTATATGCATGAGGTTAACATGTATAAAACATTTGAAGGACCCAAGCATAGAGTTTGAAAAGTGTTACTCACAGCTTACCTTGCAGAGCTTTTGAAATAGCAGAACAGTGTTATACCTTACAACATATTTTTTTCTTGGTTTTGTGTCAAAACATTAATGATTTGCTTTGAAGTACAAAGTCTCAAGAAAGAGCTTTTTAAATTTTTTCTTGAAATATTTGCTTCAGACATTTGTCAAATGAATATAAGAAGATTATAGCAGTTTAGAGCTGTCTGAACTTGTGCTGTCTAGACAACAAGCTTAAATTCAAAGACAAAATATTAAACTCCAAATCTATAAAGTCTTATGCACATACATAATACTACTAATGGACCAGTCTAATTGACTTCACTGGGTTATTTGCATACACAAAGTTAAATACATTATTATCTTAGATTTGACTGTACAAACACAAGCAAACAAACAAACAAAAAACTATCCCCCCCATCCTGTTCATTCAGGTTAAATAACTACTTTTTCAAACCAAGTAAAAATATGGCAATTAAGCCTCCAACAAAATTTGTGAGCTCTGATTTATATTTATTTTTTTAGCTCTGTAATGTATATGAAGACACACACCAAACTTTTAATATGTGCTTTTCCAAAAGGTATTGAAGGTATTGAAAGGTATGACCTGTTATGATCTCTTCCTGTGATCTCCTCAGGACACTATTCAACTGGCCCTTAACACTACTTTCTAAACAGTTAACCATGTCTAGATGAAAGGCCAGGACTATTCCCAGTTTTGTAATGTACTGTGCCACTAATGTATATAGTAATGTAATTAATTCATCATGAAAGAACTCTTACGGCTGCCATGTGAAATGACAAACACCAGTAAATATTATACCAACTATATAACTTGATGGTTCTCTCTACAGCAAATAACTTCAACCATTATTTCAAAACCCTTTTAAATACTGACTAGAAAGGTAGCCCATTAATGTCTTTGATTTTCAGTTTATCATTTTATATTGTTGCTTATTTGTGTGTTCTCTCAGACAATTTCCATCTTCTATTCCTCTGTCATCTACCCAGTCATCCATTTATTTTATCTGCTCCTTTTCCAGTATTTTCTTTCCTTACATACTTTACTTCATATTATTTGTGTCTTAGCTGCTTTTAGAAAGTAAAATCATAGAATGGCTTGGGTTGGAAGGGACTTGTAAGCCCATCCAGTTCCAACCCCCCTGCCATGGGCAGGGACACCTCCCACCAGACCAGGTTGCCCAAAGCCCCATCCAGCCCAGCCTTGAACACTTCCAGGGATGGGGCATCCACAGCTTCTCTGGGCAACCTGTGCCAGTGCCTCTGAAACCACTCTCTGAGAGAAGAATTTCCTCCTTATATCTAATCTAAGTATACCCTCATTTAGTTTAAAGTTGTTAACCCTTGTCCTACTGAGTAGCAATGACTATGCACATTATTTGCTGCTAAAAGGTCCCACATCTTTCTCCAAAGCCTAGAAAACACCAGCCCTGTCCCCTTGTATCAAGAGCATCAAGATACAATCTTCTCCAACTGCTCTACCTTCCACAGCTAACTTGTCATCCTCTGGTTTGGGACCAGTTTATATTCATCTGTCTCTGAGATTTAGCTCTAGGACAATAAAACCCTGAGGCATGTCTGTACTTACACTAATTTGTTGTCATGTTATTCCCCCAAAACCTGAGGATTTTCCCTTAAGGACTTCTTGTTTCTCCTTGAAGCTGCATGCCATCATGCTCTTTATTTCTGGTTAAGGGGCAAGTGATGTGCATTTGCTTGGATGTTTAGTTCAGTCAGGAGATAACTGTGCATCATCAGGCAGCATCCAAGAAACCATATCTCATGAGAGTGAGAAGTTTCTGTAGCTGTGCAATGCCCATGAGGCCCAAAGCTTTCAGTACACGTGCTTGTGATCAAATTGGAGAAGTCTCCAGGTTTCAGGAGTTTACTGCATCCTTAGTGCTCGTGAACAGAAGATTACTCTTGTCCTGGGTATTGCGAACTCTGCAAGCTCAGTACCTCTCATATAGGCCCTGTTAGTTTGCACACAAGCTTCTGATGTTCCTGCGCTATGAAATATGCCCCCATGACTTATCTTCTGCACTCCATTTAAAGGTTTATACTGCAGCTCTTCAGTGACCACTTCAACACTACTGACAGATGCACTGCCTGTTGAATCAGGAAAGGTCTTCATCTCAGAGAAAAGTGATCCCCATGCCATTAACCACAATCAGGAAATAAGGAGTCAAGCAAACAACATTCCTCTCAGATAGCATTGTCTGTCCTGTTTGTAGTATGGTGTCTCTCCCCTGAATAGAGGGAGAAATCTATTGTGTTCCAGAAGCTCCACATTGTTCATCCTTTCAGACAATGGTGATTGCAAAACCATCAGTACTTAAAATACAGCAATACAACCTAATTACCCAGACCAGTCAAAACCTTCCTCCTTTTTAATATCATCTCGCAGGGTAGGAGATGCTTGTGTTCATGGTCTCCTTTGATATAGTACAGCTGTGTAAGCTTGATCTAAGTGCCATGAAAACAGAGAAGCTGTGCAAAACAGCTGTGGGAAGTCTTATCTGGGTCCTCCAACCACTTGTTAACTCAGGAGCTGCAATTATGCTCAGGCATTGGAGCATAATTGCAATTATGCTCATGTCCTTAGCCACTGCCTGAGCTATGACATAGCTGTACTGTGCCTGGCATTTCATTTTTCCTTACCTTCTTGATTTGGCTTCCTGGCTTGGCCTTGGACCTGCCTCACCGCTGTTACCTAGTGATCGCTGGACTGTTAACTGAACCTGGTTAGCGGACCCTTTCCCTGCTCTTTTTTGGGGATACTGTGAGATTACGCCCTGATGGCGAAGGCACTGCCCTGCTGGCTGGATTGTCAGTCATGGCTCCTGACTTGCCGTCTCTTGCAAATGGCCTGGTCTGTCTGCTGACAAAACCCCTCAGAGAATGAGACCCATCTCTGATGCCCTGGGACAGATGTTATTTTGTCTGCATATACAGTGGCATCCTTCAGTCTGTTCTGGTACCCACACAGGTGCCACCTCTCCACCTTTTAAAGCACGAGCACTGCAGCATGAAGTAGATGTGTAATGCCATCTATCACCTTTCCTGCTGTAACTGGAAGGCATCAAGCAGGTATTCCAGGTCCTACAAATATTCAGGTGTCAAATTCTCATAGTTATCTACAATATGGCCTACTGGTTCTGGTTGTACATAGGAATGATGTTGGGTTTTTTTTTGTTTGTTTGTTTGTTTTTTCCCCTCTCCTCTCTTGTATTGCACGTTCAGACCACATATTCATGGTCCTGTCACAGATCCTTTGTGATGTTACTGGAGAGTTGCTTACTCCCCTCAAACAGTCTATGCACTCACATTAAGTACAGGAATTTATTGCTGTTTCTGTCTACAGGGTAGCATTTTGTACTCCTGAATGGCAGGTAAAAATCACATTGTTCTCCTCAACTGAATTCTCCATAAACCCGGGATCTGCTCAGTCTCTCTGAGGTCAGCAGGGACAGTTTCTTCAGGACTGGATATCACAGAACACTGTTACATGCGATAACTGTTTTTGCTCTAACCAGTGCTATTAGGGGAGCCAGGCAGATAGGCCCAGGCCCAAAAGGAAAAAAAAAAAAATTCTAAACCCGGGATCATTTGTTTTAAGAATGTGACATCAGAGATTCATCAGCACCGGTGTTGTGTGAAAAGTTTTAAATCTGTGTTCTTATGGGACTTACTGTTTTGAACTTTTTGATTTTTAATTGTTATGACCTTGAAAATTACAATTATATGAAAAAAAAATCCCTTTAAAAATGTCCTATGGAATATTTATCCCCTTTCAGTTGAACAAATTACTTTTAGTATGTTCTGATAAATCTTTAGCATTTTAAAGTAAACTGGAGGTGAACTAAAAATAAAAATAAATAAATAAATAAATACCTGTTATTTACTTAGCTACTGCCTTAGCATACTAGCTATTACATCTCACTACTTCCCATGGACATATAAAATATAGTTTCTGTTATGGTTGAAACCTTTGATCCCTTGACAGAGAATGGAACATATTACATAAAGATAACAGTTCAGAAAGCAGAAAAAAATTGACTTATCTGCAATGTACCATGCACATTAGAATTATGAAGGATTTTTCAAAAGAAAAAAAAATAAACGTTCATTGACAGAAAAGCCTCCTCACAAATTATTTCCAACTACACATTAGTAGGTGTACATATATAGATATATATGTGTACTTCTGAGAATTGCCTTAATATGGGGAAGACAAAAACTGCTGCTGGAAATAATGAACTCTTAAGAAAAATACTCTCACGCTGAGCAGGTTTTTTCCATAACCTTTCGGTTTAAATGGAAAAATCTCAAGCAATCTGTATTAACTTGGAGTCCAATTTTTTTTTTCTATCTTTGTATTTGAGAGTATTATAATTAACTGAATGAAGAAATAAAATCCATTTTAAACTAACAATTATGAGAACTGGCAATATCTCTACTTTCACATCCAGTGGCATGTGTTGTGATGATCTGCACCCTAGGGCTGTACCTATATACTTACCAATGCAGTCCTTAAAATGTGCTATAAGGAAAACTGGGTATCGTGCCAAGAAATTCAAACCGAGACACACCCACAAGGACCAATAACCTAGGGGTTACTGAATTATGCCCAAAAAATCAGACACTGAAAATATAATTGCTGTATATGAGATATAGGAACATTTCATTCAGTCAATCTTCTATTGCAAAGCACATTTCAGTGTGTCAGGCATGGGCTTATAGAGCCTGCCTGAATACAAATGTATTTAATTGCTTTCTGAAATGATACCAAGGAGAATTATAAAAATACAGAGAAACCCTAGAAGAGCTATAGAACTTCAGAAACTAACTGTTTAATAAAGCAAACAGTTTATTCATAAACGTGCCATTTATAAATTTAAATGCATTTTAAAGCTTGTCTCTTCTTTGGGGTAATAACGCTATTTTTATTTTCTTTTTCCTCAAGCAGCAGGTTTACACTTGTTCTCAAGTACTAAAAAAATGCTTTTGACTCAAAACATCAAGCTTAAACTAATGAGCTTTATTTTATTTTGTTGTTGATTAAAAATATAAAATATATGTACTTGACATAGTATCAACTATTGTAAAAAAAAAAAAAAAAAGATAATATTTCTTGAGGGATGTTCACATGTTGCCATAGAATTAGTTTGAATGATATTCTGGTGTAGTAATACATTTGGAGCTGAAAGGGTTGTGCAATTATGTAGACAGTATGCATTAACCATGTTTATTGTGGTAGCCAAGGCTACACTTCAGCTAGGGACATCTTTCTGCCTCATCCATATTCTATGCCTGAAAACTATTTACTTGGTTGGAAAGTTAAATAATAGTTCTGTCTTACATATTTTTCCCCCATTCACTTTCTGAAGATCAAATATAAGTATGCTCTGTGTTATGCTGACAAATGCTAAAAGTCGCCACTTTTCCCTCCAACTCCCCAGTCTTACAGAGCTAATTGTTTGTGTCAAGGGAGAAACAACACCACTTTTTCTTTTTAGAAGTGATATTTCAAAATTGCAAGGCCCAACTCTTTGAAGGTCCTTTCTTAAACAGTCTGGAAAGCAGTTTCTAGAACAATAAAATTTCTGGAGAATTTCATGTCTTCATTGTGTAAATTCACTCAAACAGAAAATACCAGCAAAGAACCTGGGGGATTAAAAGTGTATGAAGTGCTATATAGTTGCTATGTCATGCATACATGAGTCTTCTGTATGATACCTTGCCACTTTACTGTAGTTTGACTATCACTGAAGAATAAGTTAGAAATTTCCTCTGTAGATTAGAACCCAACCTACCGTTGTGTCTGGAGAGGTGTCATTTCTTGCTTTTGAAAAAAGATACCTCTATATTTAGGTGCGTCTAGATGCCCCTAGATTTAGTCTGAAATTTGATCTACCCATGATCTGAACATACGCAAGCTTTCTTTGCTATACCAAGTGAAGACCAAAAGCCTACTGGGGAGGAGGGCATGCTGGCACAGGATCAATGCTAAAATTTGCATGGATCCCTGCTGGCTTGGGCTGTGAACAAAGTGACTGTAGCCTAGCTGTAAAACACCCGGATGCACTTTTCTGTGTGATTTAAAGAAAAATTCCTATATTTATGGAAATCTTCAGGGGAAAAATAATAGTTTCTCTCTGAAATATAAGGACATAAAGCCAAAGACCTCCAGGCTGTATCAATGAAGTTCAGATATCTGATCAGGTGATTAATGCCAGAAAAAATCTTTGTGTTTTAGAGAGGAAAACACCTGCTAATATTCTTTCTAGGCACCAAGAACAAGTAGCTTGCCCAAGGACAAAGAAGATGTCTGTGGCAATACCAGAAAAATAGTCAAGATTTTATGTCTGGATTCTGGGCTTTAACAGTGGAGAGTCTTCTTTGTCTTTCTTATTCAATGTGACTAAAATATTATTTAAGAACTTTCAAAGTGATGTCTTCTGAAACATTAAAAATGCTAATAATTAATTTGCAGTAAATTAAATACATTTCATACTGAATTTATTCAAATATCATGAAGAAGTTGGTTAAGATGTAGTTTGGTCTGTCTATGAGTCAGATTATATGGAGAGCAATAATATTCTCACTTGTCTTTCTCCCCTGCCTAACTACCTAAAGAGCAGCACAATGGGAAAAGCAGAGTGGGGAAAAAAAAAAAAAAAAAGAAAAAAAGAGTATTTAGCTTTAGCCCCTATATAAGGGGTGAAATCCTGAGAGATATTGACCTGGTAGTGAGTACTTTCATTAGAGCAGGGAACAGCAAGGAGGCAGATCGTATATTCTTTATCTTCATGTAGACTGGGGCAGCAAACCAGCAGTTCTTTGCTTGGGGCAAAGCCACAGATGAGTCCAAAGCCAACAGAGTCCATCTGTCTTATATATAACAGATTGGCTAAGTTCATAGTGCAGATTTACACCATGGGCTATAATAGTGATGAAAGACTGAAACATAATGCTACTCACTAGTTTAAAATTGCAACTTTCTTAAATATAAAAATGCTAAAATACTTCCCCACCCCCCCCCCAAGCATGGGAAAAAACAATCCAGGTGTAATCAAGGGCCACTGAAAAAGCTGCAAAAGTTAGCATAGATTGGAATATGGTTTTCACCTTTAGACACTCGGCCACAGAATCATGGTTATTCTTACTCTATTTCTGCCATTGTTTAACTTGTCATTTATCTCTGCAGTAACCTAACTTCAAAAGAGAAATAGAACCAACTTCTTTCTCAGGACCATCTTCTGAATAACTCCATGGACAAGAAAGATGGAGTTAAAATTTTTATGTTATTTATTGGCAACCAAAACAGGGCAGCTCATGGCAATAAATACTTCACTGTAAAGCCAAAGGAGATTGCCTATTTCTCTTCCACTTCAGTTTCAAGAGTAAAGGTCACTCCTGCCCTTGGAGCTTCCCTGAATTAGTGGAGTTTTAGGAAAACTTCACTGTAACCTTGAAGTCTATGAAAACTCCAGTCCCTAGAAAGCAGGAATTTAAAGTCAGGTTCTTGTCATTAGCAGTTCTTATAGGAAAGATAAAATGCTAGAAAAAAAAATAAAATAAATAAAATAAAAATAAAAAACACTCATTTTAGGTAGCCTGTCATTAAGGCTAAAGCACCTAACCTTTCCCATGCATTGAGTGGCAGCTACAATGTGTTTTTGTGTTCTAGTACCGGAAGGTGGCTAATTCCCCCTTTACCTCTACTCTAAGACTCCTGAACTATTTTGGAATGAAGACATTTTCAATGTTCAGCTACATAACAGCTGAGGATAGTTTATTTGAATATACTTCTAAGTAAATTCTGAGAATATAGTTTAAAACATTGTCTGCTTTCTCCACTGCAATACACTTACATCAACTTACAGTTTTTATAATGCCATATAGTAAAATTTCTCTAATATTACCATATATTACAAAAATAATTGAGTCGGTAAAATTATATCTTACCACTTGTTTTTCTGTAAATGAAGAAAAGGGTCTTTTTTTTTTTTTTTATATTATGACTAGTTATACAGCCTCTGGATATTTTGATTTTTTTATGACATTCTTTCCTCATTTCTTAAAGTTTTTCACATTGTTTATGCCTATTTTGGCTCAGGACGGTTATTTCTGTAACTGAACTCACCATTCAGTTGAAGTCCAAATCTCATATTCCACATACGGAGCCCAGCAATCAAATCTTCCACAAAGCATCAGTGGTACCTTGTGTTGTCTTATATACTTTAATTCCTTCTCTTCTTCTTTTTTTAAACAACACACTTTCACTTTCTGTGGTTACTAGACTTCTCCTAAAGGCTTCTGTGACCATTTTCCTTAGCATTATTTTACTGTCTGCTCCTACAGCACCTGAAATATCAAACAAATATCTTATATTCCATTTCCCGGCAGTATT
This sequence comes from Cygnus olor, assembly GCF_009769625.2. NCBI lineage: Eukaryota > Metazoa > Chordata > Aves > Anseriformes > Anatidae > Cygnus > Cygnus olor. The sequence continues at coordinate 27,671,922 of NC_049172.1, forward strand.
ACTTTCAGTACCCTGTCCCTATAGTTTCCACCTGTTCCTGACAATTAATTTCCTGCATCTGCTTTACTGGCAATCCTGCAGGTTTTTTGTTTGTTTATTTGTTGTTTTTTTGTTTTGTTTTGTTTTTTAACTTAGCACTTTCTTCTTGCATAGGCCTAAATCCAGATGGCATTCCTCTATATTTCTAACATTCTCCTTTGTCTTCTTTCTCATGATCTCTAATGAAGGCCAGACTTCCATAAAAAATGAGAAAATGGGAGAAATTATATCTAAGCCCTGTTAGAAGCTGCTACCATTCAAGAAGACAGCTGCAGAAAGATACTACAAATGGCATCAACTAGATGGAGTCTAAGACCACGTGGACTGAAGGAGCAACCTATTTTTTCCTCTATATTTATCAGCTTTATTTCTCTAAAGATTTTTGTCTTTTTACCTCTTTTCTCTTTCCCATGGGATCACCTACCAATATCTGCTTCCTTGTGAGCCTACGTTCCATTTCTGCACTTATCCTCATGTAGTAAGCTCATTTCTCTGCTGTATTTATCACCAGCAGACTTTCTGCCTTGACTCTGGGGACACAGATTTCTTTCTGGCATGATAAAATCTGCCCTGTTTGTTCCAAGATAATCTGTCAGTCTTGAATTGCTTGAACAATATTTTTACTCCTATACTTTATCTCATCCCCACAAGCTCACATATATTTCATCCCCCACATCTGTAATCTTCAGACCTATTTATCTATGAGATCTACCAGGTGACACCTAATGTTAGATGTCACCCAAGGATAGCACACCTGTGGCTGTACTACATGCAGATTCTTCTTGTCTCTACCCCCTTTAATTTCTGTTGCTGTTACCTCACTAGTTGACATTGTCTTCCATTTTATGTAACCTAAATGAAAATCAGAAAATCCTGGAAACACTATTTGTTAAAATGGTCCTTGTGCTGGTTGACATGTCTGTGAAACATTCTGCTTAGGTCAGGCTTTTCTCCTTTTTGAGCAACAGGGACAATTAACTCTCTATCAGCTACAATCAGAGATCTCCCTTAGCAACGAGTCCTCTGTCCTATTACAAAATGTAGACTCAACAACCCCCAGCCAAGTTCTACCATCCTATGTACAGTCAATTTACTTCACTCCAGGAAAAGTGAAGCTCATTGAGGGCAAGATACCTAAATGCACTTTTATTATTTTTTTTTAAAGTATTCCTCCCCCTGCCCTGCCCCGCCCCAGCTCAAAGCAGAATTTTCTGGTTTTTAGGCTGTTGACTATCAGATTCTGTCGGTCTTTGATCAAAGCAATGAATTCTATTTACTGTCTCATGAACTATACTGAGCTTGACAAAGACTTTGTCAGAATTTGACAGACTCTACAATGAAAAGTATTGGGAAACTGCAACCAGAAAAATCTAGCAAAGCTCTGGACAATCAAAAACAAAACAAAACAAAACAAAACAAAAAACATACAAGTCTTTATCTGAACAATATAAACTATCCCACCCACTCTCACTGTTAGACTGTTTCATCTTTGAGTTCAACATGTATGATGTTTGCAGATACCCCATGCATGTTATCTTGAGTGACCTTGATTTGTAAACTGATGATCATCCACTGCAGGTTAGCTGGCCTCTGAGTTGTCTTCTGGTGGGGCAGTCTAACAGATTTCCTGCTTCCCTGGGGAAAGGATGATGGGAAATTAAACATTTCTGAGAAAAGACCACCAAACCACCAAAAGACCACTGCACCATGTGTTACATTCCAGCAGATTAAACCACGGGCTACTGCTAAATGTAGCTATGAAATAGAAAATCTTATTTATCATTTCCTGCTCAGATTTATAAGATGACAAAGAGAAGAAAATGACAGTAGGTCCATATGAAAGAAATCCAAGTGTGATATTTTTACCAGCCAAAAGAGAGCCATGATAGTGTGCTTGCAGTACTTCAGACCAAACTGAGCTGGAACAGTTGCCTCAAAGAAACCTGTTTTAAAAATGAAAATCCATATTTTTCTATGTGGCAGAAGCTCTAGAATACTTTATTTATTATTTCAGAATTATTTCAGAAGATTGGGGCAGCTGAATGACATTGGCACCTCCTTAGTCACAGCAGGATTCTGGCATGCTGTTAGTATTAATATTCATTTTGTCTTTTACAATCGGTAATTTTGTAAAAAAAATCCATAAATATATTGAGATTTCTCTCTCTCTTTTTCATACTGAGATTTCTCTCTCTCTCTCCTTTTTTTTTTTTTTTTTTTTTTTGCTTTGTTTCACTTGCATGTATTCCTATCCAGCTCTAATGATGAATATACTTGGCTGTTGGCAGGTGTACATATATACTGTTGAGCTGGATGTGGAGTTGATCATTCTCTTTTCATGGTTATAAATTGAATTCTTCTGAGTGCATGTTGCAGTATTCACTTTTAGAATCCAGGGAATGTTCTGTGACTCGGATTCCTTTGTATCTATTTGAAAAGAACAGAAATAAAGTGAAGACACAAAATCTAAACATTTCAAATTATAAGACTGAATTTACAACTTTTACCTCTATGGTGTTGGATGCTTTAAAGAAAAGAAGTTTCCTAAAATTGCTGACACCTCTTTTTTGATAGCCAATGCCATTACAAACTTTATATTACTAAAATGACAGAGGAAACTAAATAAATGTGATGCTTCTATTATTCTTAAAACACTAATGTATAAGTAATTATTTGGTCTACAAACCTACCATCAAGTGCAGTCTGTTAAAACTAATATTGTTCTGAAGAACTTATGCAGACTCTGGTCTTTGAACTTAGCTGAAGCAGTAAATGAGACTTTTCAAAAAGCCATTGCTATTTAACAAAAGCATGAAATGTTCCCTCGATTAATTCTATAAGTTTTATTATTAATTTCAGCTGAAGCAGGATCACATTGGAGGGAAAAAGTCCTGTCACTTTGGTCAAGAGACAATGTAGAAAACTAGTCATAAATCTCACTTGCTATTTCTGTAACATTTTATATGACATTATTTAGTGTCACGTATACCCTACCTTATACCAGAAACAGTTCCAAGGCTGTTTTCCTGGGGCAGCCCTACTAGCTCAGTTTAATATAGTTGTAATATAGTTGTTCCTCATAGTTAAATATTTCATAGAATCACAGAATGGTTTGTTTTGGAAGGGACCTTAAAGATCATGTAGTTTCAAAACCTTTTCCATGGGCAGGGACACCTCCCACTAGGCAGAGTGCCTTTTAAGTATGCCATCCCAGGTGTGCTGTATTGATATTACTTTCTCCAGGGAAAATGTATAAAACTATGGATGAGTTTCTGAGGGCAAAAGTCCTCTCAAGATTGTAGAGAAGATTAGAGAAAGAAGCAGGTGCATGAAAGACATCATAATGCATTTCTGACAGAGTGATGATGACAGCTTACTGAATGCTGTCAGATAGAGAAATATTTGATGTCATCAATAGGCATGCAAGGATAAAAAATGCAGATACAAGGGGAAAGAAGTGGTTGAGGGAATAGAAGTCATTAAAGGGACTTAGGTGAGGCACATGGGAAAGCACAATGGAAAAGATGCAGGGAGTTGGGCTGACAGAGAGAAAAGAAAAAGGCATGTGCCTGCAGATAAATAAGGGTAGGACAGTAAATAAAAGGACTGGACTTTTATTGAGGAACAGCTATAAGACCAGAGTGTCATAATTAAAACAATTGAGAAACAGAAAAGTTAGAAAAGATAAATCCTGAATGCCTCCATCTATGCAAATTTTGTACTAGTGAGTGGAAGTACCAAGAGTAACTTTTTATTCCTCACTCACGTGCAGACTTCAGGGTAAAAACAGAGGAATCATATTAGAGAAGGTTTAATTTATTTACAAATATTTGTTACTAAGATTTGATACTGTAACTAGAATATTTATATTATTGGTGGTTTCATTTTAATTACATGTAGAAAAATATAAAATAATCCGGTTTTGAAAACCTGTGAGTGGCAGCGGTATGGAAAACAAGCAGCAATAGCAGCGAGTACTAAAATTTGCACAGGTTTATAGATTTCTGGCTTCATTAAAAGCGAAATACTAGCTTCATCAGTGTTGGGTTTCCTAAGTGAGAATATTTGCCCAGATTTTCAGTGCAAGGCCAATCTACCCAGACAGCATCTGATTGTCTCTTGAAACCACAAAGATGAGAGGTATAAAGAAAGTGGAAAGTAAAAAAAGATAAATAAAAATAAAAAAATAGCCCAAACTTACACCAGACACAGACTTTTAGATAATTTAACTCTCACTTGTATGAATATCCAGAAAATAACCAATGTTAGTATGTGAAAATAGTAGGACTAATAGTTAACACTAATCTTTACAGGTTTAGGGCAGGACTATGAGGAACAATAAATGGCTTTTGTAGTTGATTAAATATTAATACACAGATGAAACATTTAATAATTTCACATGTTCATTACAACTGTACTCCACTACCTTGAACACTCTTCCTGACTGAAAAGGGACAACACAAGGAGATAAAAAAAAAAAAGAAGAATATTTCTTCTGTTAAAAGAATGGTGTTGCCTACCCTTACTGATGATCCTCTTGAAATATTTAGTATATTTTGTGAAACGTGGTATGTCGAACTAGCCTCCAAAAGTACAAAGAGCACTTTCATTTGAGCTCAGGTTTGCTCTGGTCTAAGAGGTGCAGTTTGGAAAAGGCCCAAGATATTGGGTATAAAGTTACATCTCTTCTTGAAAGGGTTCTATCACCAAATCACGGGGCTGATGTTGATCAAATACATCATACATGTTTTATATATCTTTTCACAGGTGCCATCCATGTTTGTTTGTTTGTTTGTTTTCCGTTGTTAAAGCCTTTTCCTGAGGCTTGTGCCTATTGATATTTCAATTGCATTTTAACAGGTAAAACTAAATTATCTTGAACTTACCAAAAGTGCTGCAGATTTTAATGTATCTGTGTAATAGATTGTATGGATTCTTACAGAGGAATAAGAAGCAGCTGGTTCTATTCTATAAGGTGAGTGGGTTTAGAGTTTGGGATCAGAGGTTTGATTCACAGCTGGCTGATTTAAACAGGCTTCCAGCACAGAAATTAGCTTACCTACCAGTGTAAAACTCTACAAATGGACAGGCTTTCTGGGAGGCCATGAGTAAAAGAGTGTTCCTTTAGCAAGACAGCAAGGGCATTTATGCTGATGTGAAGGAGGGCAGAAAGTCTCTCTGTTCTGTTCTTCAGTGCATTGAACAAAAGAGACCATGCCAGTGTGTCTGCCAGTAACTTCTGGTCCTGGCTGGCAGAAGGTACCACCAAACTATGACATGAACATGGAGACAGAACATATCTGCATAAACATTTAAATAAATACATAAGTTCTCTTTCACACTCGTTCATCTGGCTGTCTTTAAAAAATCAGTATTCTAAATGTTAATGAAACACCAACTTTCTGACATAGCATATTTTGCAACCTAAAACCCACAGATAACAGCATGATTTTGCTACAGTTGCAATGTCAGTTGCAATGTCTTTCTTTAACTGGAAACCATACTGGGTCTCTATGTTACAATCTTCCAGTCAAACATAATTATGTTAATGCTGAGAATCAGATGGCAACACCTCTCCTGAAAATATATTCTTACCTTAATAACCACTTACTCTTTGATGTGTTCTGGTGTAGCTGAAGTGTTGTGGTTTTCCGCTGTCAGAAAACCCTGATGCTGCAAATTCTGTGCAAATGGCCACTGTGTGTGTTCAGCCCATTTTCACAGCTCTTCTGGAGTAAGTGACATGGGACACACCAGCCATACTGCTTCTGGTTTCATCAGCACAGGTTGGCTTTCTGTATGATGGACCATCACAGGCATGACCCAAGAGCCACCCAATACAGGACGGGGGTCACAGTGGGATGCTCTAAATGTTTTGCGGTTGATGCGCTAAATAATTTAAAGTCAGAGCTGTCTGTGATTCAAGCTACGCTTTCCCTTTCACCACATCTCCTGTAAAGACAAGGAAATTAATACATGATATTTTAGTTAGAATTAAGACTACAATTAAGTGATTAAAATTACAATTATTTCTTAAGCATATCAATAAGAATGGCAATTAACATAATGAAAAGTACTTTAAGAGATTAAAATAATAACAAAAATAAAAACTGTACACATAAAGAGACAGCAAAAGTTGGTTATAATGAAAGTCAAATTAGAATATAATTGAGTTTCAGGAAGTCTGAATGTGACTTATCACAAGAAGTTTTTTTGACATTTGAATATGTGTTTCCATTTAACGATCAGCATCCATAATTGCACATGGCCATTTAAGTTCACGTGAGCTTAAAAAAAGAATCACGTTCCTAACGTAAAATTAGCTAAACTATGTGGAGAGCTGTTTTGCCTGCAGGACTGGCTGGAAAAACAATCTGGCAAGGGTTTCTTGATTACCAGAGATGTGTTTAGCTCCAGGGGGTGCCTTTGTAAAATGTCAGCTACTGGGAATGTGATAACTCAAGATAAGGATTTACATTAAGAAAAGAAGGATGTAACATTTAGAGACCATTCATGGAAGTGCTAACTGGATATAGATAAAAACAAGTTACATGTGTCTGCTAAAGAGTCTTTTCATTCATGATTACTTTTTCCATTTTTTTCCTGACAGAAAAAGATCTCTAGGTTTATTTGATGTGCAGCATAATTTGTTTATATTACAAAGCCATCAAATCTTAAAATAAAAAAATAAAAAAATTGAAAAGCAACATTTTTGCTATTTAAAAGAAACATTGCATTCTCCCTTTAGTTTCCACAAAACTTGCCTGAATCAGCAGGGCATAATGTTAAGATTTTGTATATGCCTTGTTCTGCAGAAGATTTGTCATGGTGCCCTCCTCCTCATATATAAAATCATTGTAATGTTTATAATTTACTGATGTCACATCTGGCATAATAGCCAAAATTAGCTTCTCACAGAACATCTTAACAGAGAGAGATATTACCATGAGAGTGGGGAAAAAAAAAAAAAATTCCCTGCCAGAAAAGATGAAGAAATTGTGTTTCTGCGATGTACACCAATATGCACAGTCCATTTAGTGAACATACATCTGGATGTTAAATGTCATCACATAAATTAAATGAAAAAAAATATATATATAAAAGGTACAGTATTGCTAAGTAAACAAGTTAATTCTAGACGAAAGTACCTTCTTGAAAAATAAGATATACTTAGAGAGATGTCTAGTGTAACAATCAGATTTATGCCAAACATATGAAATAAAGAATGTTTTTTTCAGGTTTTGTTAAAACATGAATACTGGCAAGATTGGAATAAAAATGACAATTGCTAGAAAGATGGAAATCTGATAAGCTCATCAACTACAGTAACCTGTCAGCACAGAATTACATGGACATTCTTATTTACATCAACAATAATGAAATATTGGTCTCTCTACTGTAAAAGTTTATCATGGAGGGTATTATAACATTGTTACAGTGGTAGCAATATCACCATAGTGTAATGAACTTCTAAACCCTGAACTGAACTTCTAAATTTTCTATTAGAAATCTGATTTTATGGCACTTGGCAGAATAAAAGAGCAAGTATTACATAACAGATGCCAATCCTTTTTATCTTGAGAGCTAAAATGTAATGATGTAACTGAGCAAAAGCAGCAGAAGAATGCCACACAGGTAATTTTAATGCTTTGCTAGACTTGAAGCTAATAGGAAATAGCTTTTTTTTTTTTTTTTTTTTTTTTTTGGGGGGGGTGTTGACAAAAGTAACTGTCACATGCAGAACAGCTGGAGTATGGAATCCAACCAGACACAGAATTCCAGAGCCAGAAATGTGTTAGCTCTGTAGTGAAAATGTACTTTATTTTTAATTTTTACAAGTCAGACCTTTATCTAAAAACTACTTTAAATAATGGAAATGCAAGAAGTCATATTCATAAATACATCTGCACACAAACTTTTTTTGTTCTTTAAATGCAATTGATACAATTATTCATGTACATTAGTACTTCCAGAATCTGCGGTTTAGGATAGTTTGCATTTTTTTTCCCTTTTCCATCCTCTTAAATGATTTCAAAGTCACATTTAACCTGGACCCTGTCCACCCAATTTCAAAGCCTTCATTCAGCTGCAACATATGCCAGAAAACAATAAACTCTATGGTGTTGCAGTTTTTGTGGCTTAAGATTGTCACAGACCAACAGATTTTGGTCTGGGCACAGGTCTGGAGCACAGAGCAAGAAGGTGCCTGATTTATGCATAAAAGACAGAAGTCTCAGAGGAGAGCTGTTTGCCCATCTTTTCTCCAGCTGTTTAAGTTCTCCTATGACATGTGGAAGACATGCATCTAGTTCTGGTTTCCCTCTGGTGAAGTTCAAAATCATATTACTCACCTCTTGGAAGAGACACATAAAGACTACCCTCTAATGCGATATTGAAGCTAATACACCACTCAGGCTAGATTCCACTTAAAACCCACTACAGTAGCTCAGTGCTTTTAGGTCTCTTCTAATATATGCTGAAGATCAAACCCTACATTCCATATTAATATATTAATGTACAGATTTTCATTTATTCCTGTGAAGTCATCTTGATTTCCTAATTAATGTCAGTTCATGCTAAATAATACATTACTGTGTTTTAAATAAATGGTTATACTTTTGTGCCAAAATACCCAAGATTATGGGTGATCCAACAGTCTTTCAAAGCCTATGGAAAGCAAGATCCCTGAAATCTTTAAAATAAACAAACAAACAAACAAAACAAAACAAACAAAAAACATACTGAAATATACAGAGATAGATGAGAAATTAAACTATCTAAAACACAATGAAGACAACCCAATGTTAGGATATGATTTAGCATACATAGCTAAATATAATGCACTGTTGAATTAATACATCTGCTTTTTTATTGAAGACCTTAGTTTGTAATGAAGTTGCTTTAAATAAAATATTAATTCTTTAGAGAATAGTTTTATACCAAAATTTAACTCAAACATTAATTAATTATTCTGTTTTAAAAGAAAATTACTCATTACATTATTTCTATATATTTATGTATTTATATATACATATATTGCAAAATATAATTCCAGACCTGAAACTGAACATGTGCAAAAGCAGTATTTCATAACTAAATCAACAGGCTAATTTATTACCAGCATTCAGCCAGACAATTCAATTTCTTGCACATTACTTATTTTCTCATAATATTCTTCCCAGATATCAGTCAGATCCCATATTTATTCATTGAGTTTTGTGGTATTTGATAAGTCAGTGATTTCTCCATTACGGTAAAATGAAAAAAAAAAAAATTCTTAACTTTTAAAATTTCATCATATTCCTCTTGGCAGAATTATATACTGAATACTTTGAAACCTTTAAAATAATCATCATCCAGATTTAACTCCTAGATACATAGGAAGTGAACCCTTTATCACTGCATTTTATCAGCTTCCAGACAGTGCCTTTTCAGACTGCCTGACAAAACATCACATTTAGAACTGCAAAAGATTTAGACCCTGGAAATATTTTCTTCCTCTCATCCAAGGTGCATGGGGTCTTCAGTAAAAATTCAACCCTAGTATAAATAATTCCAGAACTGTTTACCAGTATGTTATGGTTTCAAGTATAGGAAAGATATATGTTTGTTCCTTGTTCCACTAGGGTTGGGAGAAACTTCTCCAAACAAGCCTTGTAAAAGTTCAGTTACAAAGCAAATCATGCTGCCTCATACATCCTCCACAGGGATGGCAATTATTCACAAACTGGATCTCTGGCTATGTTTTACAAGACTTTCAGTTTGGTTACATAACTTCTTAATTATGTCCTCAGAGGTAGGGAGTGTGCTTTACACAAAAGCCATTTTGTCTTCAGTTCCCCCGTCCATCTGAAAACCAAATTTTTCATGTGATGTGTCTCTCATATGCTCCCAAACACTGAATTTTACATCTGGGTTTTATAACACTGCATTGTTTCCACTTCCACACCTGACCTCTGTATGTAGAACTGCTGTGAAAACTGTCTCTTCACAGCAGTCATTACTAGGGGGAAACATTTGTTTTGCAATAGTTTTCTTAGCAGAACCTAAGAGCTTGTCTCTGTACTGGGAGAATTTGCTGTACCTCCCAAACCTTGCCATGGATCAACCCACATTCAGCTATTAACATATGCTAATTCCAGCTGATTTGGCCAGACAGGTGAGAATTCCTAATGAGTACTTCAGAAGTGGAAGCTTCTTAAACCATCTCCCAGCCACAATTAATGCTAGTCCTTTTGAAGCTGGCAGTCCACTTTCAGCAGTCAGTTCAGCTGTTAAGTTCAACCTTGCCCATGACATACAGCAAAAACTTTGCACAGTCAGACACACATTTCTGTGGAGCACATGAAGCACAGTACAAAGCTCCGATCCACATCAGTTATAACTTCAGCCTGACGTAAGCAGGTTTTCCTTGCAGATCTATCACGCATAGAAATGCTGTTGTAGGCTTTAAACAGTTACATGCTTTTAGAAAAGACATATTCTAATTTGCTCATAATATTATGTGAAACCACTTTTTACTAGCTTTCTCAATTTTTGATTAACTGATGAATAAAAAAAATAATAAAAAAAAAATTTTTGCTTTCCATTAGTTTAGTTTGACTTGAAAACACACACAAAAATGTGTAGGTGTCACATGCAGCTATCTTTACTCTCTCTTTACCTGGGCCAATTCAACAAAATTTGCAACACAACAACATCAGTGTCATTGTGACCACTTAGGCCAAGCATCAACAGATATTTCATGGGAACAAACCCTGCACTCATTCAGAAAATTCATAGATAAAGCTGTTGCATGTGATAAAACAACGTGCTGGTGTTCAGCTCCTTCAGTAGACACAGTGGTGAACGATAAAATAGTCTCAAAAATGTTATTTTATGGTATTAATATTTTCTATAATCATTATCTCGATTTATTAAAAAAAAATTAAAAAAAATAGAACTACAGCAAAACTGTTCTTCCCTTTATAGGCTTTTATTAATTTTCCTTGGGCATAACAACTTATTTGCTTGAGTCTAATTTTTGATGGATTCTGGACTAAAATCACTTTATCACATAAGCAATTCATTATATGACTCATAGTGCACTCATTTAGGGTGCAAAAAGGTCATGATTTTTAGTTTTCAAAGAAAAACACTACTAGCATGCTTGTTGTAATCAATAAAGGCAGTTTAATTAAAATTAAATCTCTAGCACAGGTGAGTGTGTACTTGACAAACGACATTTAGAAATGTGCTTTAGTTTATCTACAGATAAGCATATCAAAGTTATTTTTTCATACTTTGAATACAAGAAAAAGGAAGAAATTGGATCTTTTTCTTTTAACTAAATATAGAGAGAAGATATAATGTTGATGTTCATCCTGAAATCAATATAAATCTGGTCAGTAATGAAGTTGTTAACAACAGTAATGGGAGATTTGAAGCCATGGAAATGTAATGTTAGCTATTTTATGACCAGGGAAGTTCTCTTATTCATTGACCTGTCAATTACATATAGAGAGACATAAAGCATAGATTGCACATCAGGTTGGGCATCAGCTTTCTAAATCTATTCATAAGTTTTTTTTTTCTTTTCTTGTGTTGCTGAGGCCATTATTCAATTGGTATAATCTTTTTCCAGTGAACAGTTATTGAAATTTGCAGATTTTATAGCAATGCTTTGCTGACATGGCAGCTAGATAATCTCGTGTGTGTATGTTCACACTTACGTATTGATGAGAGGATTTATTTAAAAAATAATAAAAAAAAATCTATAGTCCTTCAGATTTGCTTATTAGTGTATTCTTATTCTGAATGACTTCTCATAATGGACATTATAAATGATCTTGGCAGTTAACTGGGAAATGTTAATCAAGGTTTTTAATTAACAAGCACCTACAAATTGTCCAACTTGTTTAATTTTTAGATAACCATCTTTCTGATTTAATTATTAGAACTGTTTTTACCCACCACTCAAAGACAATGTATTGCTTACTTAGTTTTATATACTGTATTATCAATGATTTTTCATCATAGTAGTAAATAATAATAATTCTATGTATAGAACATCAGTTTAGTGGTCTATTAACGAACTCTTAATAGTTATACTTTCAAAGTATCTGTTAAGTATCACAAATCTTAATACGGAAAAATTATGCATGGAGAGAAAAGTCCCATGGGCCTTGCTGCAGCCTTGAGAAGATTACATTGGTAACACATGGGGAAACAGAAAATGTCAGATTTAGAGCTCCACTTGTTAGTACAACATGAACCATCTATGCATTTTTTCCAAGAGTGTTGAAGGAAGAGTTCCTATCAGAAAGAGAGAGTGTCACTCTCATCACACAATTAGCACACCCTGGTAGTATTCTGTCCCATAATGAGCATTAGTGTCCTATTATTCCTGTCTTACAGTTCCTGTCGTTAGTTTACAATTTGGGCTCCAGACTAGATGGCAGTCTAACTATTTTCTTACTGGTCTTTCTATTTTTTGAGGCATTTAACTGAGGACTGCCTACAGAATATGTCATTACTATGTGAAAACATGGGATGAGAGAACAGAACAGGAGAGAGAACCCATTCTCCTGCCATTTAAATTATACAGTGCTTTCAAATCAACAGGAAGTCTAAGGAGTTGTTTAGACAAGCTCTTGGGACATATTTATATATCCCAGGCATAGAGCAAACCAGGATTAGAAACACATGCAGTTAATTTAAACTACTGAGCTCTTCTCTTCCTCTCATCACCAAAAGCAGATTTTGTTCTGTGCTGTTACGACATGGGAATGGGCTTTACCAATGCCAGCATGACGTGTGTGTATGGCCATGTCTGCACTGAAAAGTGCATCCTCCCCTGGGAGAGCACAGACCCTGGTCTTCCTCTCACATAGTGCAGACTGGATTCAGTCTTTTATGAAAGCTTTGGAGAACACAAATCAATCCTGGTCTGGTCCAGCCCTCATCTGGGTGCCTGTGGCCCCAACAGGTTGTAATTCTTTCTTTTTCCTTACATTTTCTTTGCCACACTACAACTTACCGAGCAGGGGAAGTGGAGGGGGAGATGTTAATCTCTTCTCTCTGGTAACCAATGACAGGACATGAGAATGGCACAAAGCTGCACCAGTGGATATCAGGAAAAATATCTTTACTGTGAGGCTGGTCAAACACTGGAGCAGGCTTCCTTGAGAGGTGGTTGATTCCCCATACTTGTCAATGTTGAAGAGGCATTTGGATAATGCCGTCAATAACATGCTTTAACTTTTGGTTAGTCCTGAAGTGGTCAGGCAGTTGGACTAGATGATCTTTGAAGGCCCCTTTCCATTAAACTATTTTGTTCTGTTCTATTCTACTAAATTTTATTTTCTATTCAGTTTGTTACATCTGTGTTGTAGTTATGTACAACATGAAATTGAGAGTTTGCTACAATTCTATCAGGGGGTGTGACATGAGGTACCTTGGTGGGCACATGTATGAGTCAAAGGTCTATTGGACAATTTTTGGAGACCTGTGAAGGTCAGGCGGAAAGAGACCCTGACACAGCTTGGTCATCATATCTATCTCAGACACTGGGAGAACCAAAACAGTCCAACGCCTGGACTTTGCCCCAGAGGAGACCATTTTCTTCAGTCAAAAGGGAACCCAGGGACAAAGTAACATTTGTCTAATTATCAGAGGACTAAAATTACATTTCTCAACTCTTTATGTTATTATTTACACCTTTTCTGAGTAGATGCAAAATGCTACATAAACATAACTTTTTAAAACTCCTGTGTTACATAGGTGTAAATGATTCCCAACAGAAGCTTGGCATCAAGCAGTGGACACATTGCACAGAATGAAAACAGAAGAGCTTTTGTAAATAAATTGTTGAAAAGAATTTAACAATCCAATGTGGACCAACAATGGTACCAAACAGAGCTATCATTTCTTTACTTAGTTTAATAGGATCATATTATGAAAAATACTCTTCCATAGTGTCTACTAATCTTTTAACTGCATCTTACTGAAGTTTCAGCACACCCACATTCTTAAGATTGTCTATGGATGTACTATTACTTTTATGGCTACAATGACAGGTTTTTTTTTGTTGTTGTTGTTGTTTGTTTGTTTGTTTTCTTTTTTTGCATCAGACAGAGCTCTGGACTATTTAATTGAGTTTTCAAAGAAGAGGTGTAGATTGGAATAGATAAATCTCCACAGTACCCAAATCTGAACTGCTCACTTAAAAAGAAAGGACAGAGGGAATATCTGAAACTCTCACAGCTGTCTAAAATCAATGCATGGAGCAGATGTCTGGAGTGTGGGGTGGGATGGTGTGCACTGAAGAAAGAGAGATGTGCAGGTGGCACACATCTCTATACCACTAATAGAAGTGAATCCAAGGTAATCTTTTGGGAAGGGAACATGTACTCAGATCATCTTAGAGGAGGAAATTGAATATAACTCTCCTGCAGGCTAGAGGTAGGTGTTGAAATTCTAGGAAAAGGTGGGATTTGATGCACTCCCATGTCTTCATGATTTTCAGTGTTTCCAGCATTCTTTTGATAGTCTTGCATTACTGCCTAGTTAATGAGGTGTCTAACTATGAATGGTGGGTGTTGTCAAATCTTTTGAGACCTAGTATTCAAACACCATGTCACTGGCATTGTGACAGCTGATTCACAGTTATGGATTAGTCTGGAAACTGACTAAGTTTTGAAATATATTTTTTCAGTGCTGGGTGCATAGAATGTGGTCATTCAGGGCTTCTCTTCATCAAAAAGACGCAGATTCATTGATATCCTTAGGAATTCCCATGAGGCCAAATGAACTAGAAAAAGTCTGTACATACTTCTGCCATAAGATAGGACAATAATTTATAGAAAACACAGACTTCAGTGAAATAGAACTTACAAATTATTGGAGACAAACACCTACTAAAACGGAACAGCCACCCTCTTTTTTTGTGTGTGTGTGTGTGTGTGTGTGTGTGTGTGTGTTTGTTTGTATCTCAATACAGCTGCAATCAATTTCATTTTGTTTTCTTTCTCCTAATAGCTAGGAATATGATTATCCCTCAGAGAAAATCTTTCAATCAAACCACATAAAAGCACTTCGTCTGAGACACTGGTGTCTATGAACTATTGTATGAGCATGTTAATGTGCTTTTGTAGCAATAGATAAGGATAGAAGTGTGTGGTCAGAGAGGCCAGAGTTGTTTATAAAGATTCTTTGGGGACTAAGAAATAATCTATTCGTTAATATAAATCACAAGCTGATAAACTGAAAAATAAAATCTTCTTCACAGGAATGAAGAAATCACCAGACATCAATGGAATTACATTTGGTGCACTTATGTATTATTCAATAGACAATAAGGAATGTAGTAATTGATTCTGGAGAGGATGAGATTTGTCCAGATGAATGTTTTAAAGACAAAAGTATATTTCACCCCATTAGTATCCCCAACAGCAGAGCCATGAGCAGAGGAAAGCACTGAAATAAAGATAAGTTAAAGAACCTCAGCTCAGGATAGTTTAAGAAATTCATAGCAGTGCTGGTGTAGTATTTTTGTGTTTTTCTAGCAAAACTCATTTTCTTACTCTTTTTAAGTGTTCTGTTTAATCATAATTGCAATAGTCAATTAAAAAAAAAAAAAAAAAAGAGAGAGAGAGAACAGAAATAATGTGATTTTCCTATCCTTGATGTTTAGAAGACACTGCTACCCACATATGGTGTTTTTCCAGTTTACTTGCCTTTCTTTATGAAAGCAGGGATTTCTTAAATGGAGTCTCTTTCTGACTCCCTTGTGAAAATATTCTGTGGGTCTCAGATCAACTCAGTATCAAAAAAATTATCCCTCACCCTTTCTAGTCCAATTTGTCAGATCAAATATTTTTCTGCTGTAATGAAAGCTAGTACAAGACTAAAATCCACATTTAATCAGCTAATATAAGACTGAAACCTGATATTAAATAAACTATATGGAAAGAAAAATCTACAAAGATATTGACACCAAAGTCTGGTGTGATAGATAAGTACTGTAGACTAGTCTACTTGAACTGTGCCAAACTGATTTTTTTAATCCAATACTAGATTCTAGAGAAGCATTTTTTTCCTACAGTTTCTTCCTTTATCACCAAATATTTATTTCTCATTCCAAACCTATTTAGTGGACAGAAAAATACCTCCAGGTATGCAGAAGCTATGTATTAATGAATCACCCACTTCTCTGCAGAGGGAAAAATAAGCACTGAAGTACAGGGTCCACAAAGCTGTAGAACTGCCTAAATGGGATGTTTAATGAATGCCATGGATATGGGTGTTTCCTATGCCTTATTTGTAAGAGGTATCTGAGAAAAATGGCTGTTTGCCTCTGCTTCTGATTCACAAACACAACTATAGTTCATAATTTTCCAAATTTGCACACCTTGGCTAAGACTACTTTTCATAAAGGAAAAAAATAAAATAAAATTCACTTGTCAACTCAATAGCAAAATTGTTAGGAAATGCAACAAAAATACTTCTTTAAGACATAATCCTTGCTCTTTCAGAGTCTTGGACCTGTTTCTGGGGTTGGATTATATACAAGTGCACCCATGCCATGTGTAGCACACTAAAATTTACAGGTAATCAGCAAATACCCTAAACTTCTCTGTTTTAGGGAGAGACAATCAAACTGTCACTCTGACTTAGTGAACATGTACTTATGAAATACAAGTATAAAAGATTAAGACTTACACTTCAACTGTACCTGCATTAAAGGGTTCAAGGACTACCACAGGATGAAGATAGCATGGGTTTCAGGTCTGTTGTGCTAGATGAGGCTGTGTGCTGGTATCCCATAGTCCGGCTGAATTCTCTGAAATGCTGTCTTTATTCCTCTCTTTTGTGAGGTGTGATTGAGTACTTATTTTCTCAGAGGATTCACTAGATCGGCATGAACTTTGAGATAGGCTGAAGAAATTGATTCAAACATAGGATTATTTATGAAGAGATTCCTTGCCACTGCCAAGCCTGATGTGTTTCTTTTAACAAGTGTGCAGTCATAAGTGGATTTTAATAGCATAGATTTAGATATTTTTTTTGCCTTTCTGGTACAAAACTGAATTGGATTCAGTGACGAATTTAGTTACCCACCAAGGTCCTTTCCTAAGCACATCCCAGTTACTTTTTGCACATTTAATTTACCCCACAGCTGACAATGGACTAAAAATCTAGAAAACCCCTTACTCATTTTGACTGTGAAAAAAAAGTGGGTGCATTGAGGTGCATAAACTTGACCAGACCTTTTAAAACATGCTGCTTTAGTAATTCCACCTTAATCATGATCTGTCCTATTCCTCATGAAAATGATATGACAATCATCAGCTGTCGGCACACAATCAGTTTTGCACTCTATGGAACTGTATTAGCAGAGAAGTGATTGTGATTTTATTTTTGCTGTCTTTTTGCCTTCCCCAAATATTCTCCCAGATTTGTCTCCAGCATTCTTGCTTCTCAGAATACAACATTTGAAAATACAGACTTGAGATTTTTCTCTCTCTCTTTTGTGCCCCAAAGATCCATATGTTTATAACACTTTTGATTTCTTTTTCTCTACCTTTGTGAGATGAAAGATTGGCTTTCTTGAGGTTTCTGTGAGTCTAATCCTTGAATCTTGAAGGTCAAATCTTCTGCCCAGTTTAAGACTACAAAACAGACAGTTTCATTGATAAATACTTTGTAGATAAAATGGTAAGCCTTATAGGTTGGTATAGATGGGAACAGAGCATTATACTTTTGACTAAAGAGAAGAAAAAGAAAGCAGTTTGCTGTTAACTTTTTGACAATTACTCTTTTCTGCCTGGTAAGTGTTACATTCTCTACACTAGAAACAAGATAGCATGATAGGAAGGATGTGATTTTACTGGTAACAATACAGATCATAATAAAATAGGAAAAATTTTAAATAGCTATTTCCATATTTAAAAAGAATCATATACCCCGACATATAATTACAGAAGCACTTGGAAAAATAAAGCCAGTTAATTAATATAGAAATATTGTAATCTGCCATGTAAATACTTTTCAAAATAATCCCACTAGTGAACCAACTTCTTTATAGTCAACGAGTTTGTCTACTGGAATATAATAATGATTCTAGCTGAAGCAGCTTACTTATTATGAGGTAGTGCTGCATTCTGAACACCAAGTATAATAAAAGAAGATTTAGCCTTGGGCTGTTACTGCACAGTCATCATAATTTTGTCATACACATACATTAAATTTGTTAAAGTCTTCAATATCTAAAAAAAGAAAAAAAAATGGAAGAACAAAACTATGAGAGGAATATGATGAATCATAGAAAATGGTGTTTGTTTTCCCAAATGTTAATCTGCAAATTGTTCCAAAACAATGCATTTGTTTCATTTTTTATTTTTTTTTCTTTTGAGGTGTAGATATAGTCTAAGCATTATATACCCTTTAAGTTAAAGTTAATATTTGAAGTTAGATTTTGAACTGAAAGGTGACGTGGAGTTAAGAGAAAATTATACCTTTTGCTTCATAGTGTTTAGAGGACAGAAGTGGTAAGATAATCAAAGACAGAAAAAAATATCTTTCTTTTTTACAAACAAGGATTGACCATTCTGTATATCAGATGACAATAACCAGGCTTTGCAATAAGCCTATAAGAATGAAAACAACTTAAACTCACCCTTGTCAAGACTAAGATAAACTTTTAAAGAAAGAAAAAAGAAAATAAATAAAATAAAACCAGAGTTGAATTTCAGCATGTGTATCAGTAACATCAAAATCATTACTGACCTTTTTGATGGTTAGAAATTCAGAATGTTACTGCAAATTTCAGTCTTAAAACAGCCTTTATAGGAGTACTCCAATTTATTTCACAGATACTAGTCCCAAGTCATGTCTTCGGAATTCTAATGCGGCTCAGGAAACAGGATCTGTAACAGTAATATGATTTTATTAAATCAGGCTACATTTGAGTTGATAAATCTAAGTTAATAATTTGTCTGTAATGAGCCTGAGCTCTATATGGAAGCATTGCATTTTTCAGGTGTTCCCTTTAGTTTTCTGGGAGGCCTCTCCATGACCCTCTGCTGCTTTGTCAGGGCAGAGCTCCCCAGAATACTGAAAGCAAACCCAATAAGAATTTCCTTTTTCTACTACATAATTTTCTTAGAAATAAAAAACTATGTTTTATTCTTCTGGCTTGAACCCCATGGTCCATACCCCTACAACAGAGCCCAGTTCATAAAGCTCAAGTCCTAAGTTTTAGTGCTAAATCAAAGACAAGTTTATTCTTTCATATCCTTTAAAGTTCTGTTTTCCCTGAGTTTTACTCCCCATACAGCTCAGCACTTGACATAAAAATAAAAAGTGTTTAAGACATCCCACTTTAAAGAGCACAGAGGTGGTATACTGGCATCTAGATAAAGTTACAGATCTCAAAGATATTTTCAAGTTGCCTGAATCAAATGAACACCCAGTAGAAGGTGATAATAGAATAATCATAACAGGACCCTCCTAAGGCTTGCAGCTTGCTTGACTTTCTTTCTTTCTTTTTTTTTTTTTTGAAAACTTCAAGTATTTCCTTACCCTTGTATTCTTTCTCTTAGAATTTTCCTTAAGAAATTAAACACATGATTTAAGTCAAGAAAAAATTGGAAATTGCTCATATTTTATGTCTTGTTGGTAAAATGAGTACTGCAAAAAAATGATTGCATTTTCAAATGATAATATGTGGACTTCAAGATATTTATAATTAACTCCTGTAGAACTCTATAAAAGTACAGAACAAGGTAATATAACTTGTGTATCTAACAGGGATAGTCAGAAAACGATTGCTTTTTTCTAAAACACTTTTTTCTCTGCCAGAGAAAAATACAAAATAGCAAAATACAAACAAATAATAAACAAATATAAATAGTGAAACAGTACGATAGCAAAACACATATCTCCAGAAAACTTTTTCTTGGGGAGACTGAGCTGAAGCATATTGCTTCACAAACTACTTTTGCGAGGGGCGCTTTATGCAGACAGGTGAACTACTTTGCCAGTGTACCCTTCAGTCCTGCTGATTTCCTACCTGTTTCCCAAACCAGCTAACAGAATGTGCAGTTCACTGTCTTTGCACATAGCACATGACTTCATAAACTTCAGGAAACCCTTTGCCTTATTCATGGATCCACTTTGACAGAGAAGCAGCAGTGTTTGTGCTAGAACAGGTAAATCCTGTCCAGGATTATCTAAGTAGGAAACCACAATGTGAAGGCACAACTGGAGCCAATCTTTGCTTTATTCTGTACAAGTAAAAAAACGAAACAAAACAAAACAAAAAAACAGAATAAAGCAAATATGGTACAAATAAAAGCCAACTCATGTCTTGGCAGACTGAACTGCAGCAGACTAGTTCCCTGACTTTTGGAGCAGTAAGATGCTGGCTAGATGTTTCTTATGGGGAACCCATACCAAGTATCCAGATCTACCCAGGAAACCAGCAGGATGCCATAAACCAGCCCCACAGAAACTGGGCATCTGCTGAGCTTGTCAACAATAGGAGGAGGTTTCTGCAGCCTGACAGATGTAACATCAGTGCCCACCATGGTTGAGCACTTCCCCCAGTTAGTCTGGAGGTTGTATGGACACTTTGCATTATTGCCATCATCTGGCTGACCCCATGTGCTCACACTGCTGTCTGGCCCCTTTCTCCTTTCCTTAACATGTAGCACCAAAGTAACAAGGTGACCCCTCAATTCCACATGCTCCCAGAGGGACTGTCTTGTCTGAGAGTCAGCGTTGTGTGGTGCCAGCACCTGGGAGCACAATTCAAAAACACCTTTCAAAACTGCTGCCCCAAGATGCCATAGCAATTTTTCAGGATAGACAGCAAGATATCCTCATAACCCTTTCCTCTATTTCAGCCCTCTGGTACCTACCAATCCCTCTGTTGCTTTTTGGGGTACCTCCACTTAATCTACTTTTTGGCTAATCTAACAGAGAAGAAGAAAAATACCATTGAAAAAAAGGACCCAACAGGTGGGTTTCCATTTAAAATAAAAAACAACACCTATATTGATATTTATGGAGAGTGAATTATATCTTAAACTATTACCCTGAGATTCAACGGCAGCAAAATCAAATTAAGAAACACTAGAAGACTATATTTCTAGCCCATTAATATCCACTTCTATTTTTCCTTTGTAACTCTATGCTGTCCTTTCCTTCTCTACTACTTGGCCTTCCAGATACAACAGATGTTATATTTTGAAAATGAAAATTTTACAATTTTGTGGAGAAAAAAACTTTTTCAGCAGTAACATCAGTTTCTTGTTCTCCACATTTAGCATTAGCAGAACCATTTATTGGCATATTTGAATAAATTCCTAACTTTTTTTTTTTTAATATTAAGATAAATAACATTCATCTGTTCTTAATAATGATGGTGTTATCAGATATTCTTTTTCTGATGAAAGACCTAGGATGATAAATGAAGGCTTAGAAATATTAAAATGAAGACTTAGAAATAATAGGCTTGATACATGACTTTGCCTGAAGTGTTTGTTGTTAGTATGTAGCTATAATTTTATAAAGAAAAAAGAATAACCTTCTAGAATTCAGATAGGACTCACCATGGTTGATCAAGCATAGACTTGAGTGGTTAAAAATATAAGAACTGATGTTTTTCCAGTGATATTTTTTTCTGTGTCCTCACAACTGGTTGTCTTTTTTTGTTGTTTGTTTGTTGCTGTGGGTTTTGTTTGTTTTTGTGTATGTGTTTTGTTCTTGTTTTTGTTTGTTTGTTTTCTAGACCATGAAGAAAAAAACCTATAGTTTGACTGTGTTGGAAAGAAAGAGAAGAGAAAATGGGCTAATTAGGCAAAGAAAGATGCATTTTTTTTCTGCACCAGTCAGAAAGCAGTCTGTTTGATATTGCAAACAGGTCAGGAGAAATTATTAGCAAAGTCTTTTGTATAAAGTAGGTAGCCCTTGACTAGCCACTGATTCCCAGCAGCAACTCCACAACTGCTTCCTGTTATCAGAAAGCAAAGAAGATGCGTCATCACCTAACTTGTGGTCAGCAGGGTCTCACAGGTTGAGATTTATGCAAGACTTGTAAGGGAACAGTACCTTCTGCCAAATATTCATCACAAATGCGTGTATTTAAAGTTGAGGGTTTAGCTGCTGGTTTTCTTCTCTTTGAAGAAACCAATAAACAATGTAGAAGTTATCTTGATTACAGGATAAAGTACAAGAACCTCTAAAAACATGGAGGACATAAAGGAAGTAACAAAATGTAAGATTTTCACATGGAAGCATACGGAAATTTTTAAGTTTATCTCACCTCTTAGACAAATTTCCAGGTTATTTTATTAAATGCATTAAAATGATGTTTTTGTTCACTACCTGTCTACTCAGTTGTTTATTGGACTCATTACAGTTAAGAGAAGCTTTACAATAGCTTTGCAAAAGGAAAGCAAGTGACCTTATATTTTATTACTGAGATGGTCTTCCAGAAGAACAGCATGGGAGGAAGAATAAAAGTATCTAGTGGGCAAGTAAAATTAGAAAGATATTTGTAAGCTAACAATTCAATGAATATTGGGAAGGCTGAGATTGAAAGGCAAGGAGAAAAGATAGCTTTTGGCGTAGCAAAGGGAATTCAAAGGAAAGGAATAACAAGATCAGAGGAAGGAGCAATAAATTCTTTTGACAACTTCAAAGCCAGCAGAGTTACAGGGAGGAGGCATATGCAGGAGTTTTCATTTTGCTGAACTGTATTAATTTTCACAGTCTTTTTCAGTTATGCCCTACTTAATTTCTATCTGTAAATGTATTACCAGCATGGAGATCCCAATTATTGTGGGAATTGCAAAGATCACATTTATTATAGGAACTTGTTAAAATTTCTTTTCTAAACACATTATCTACAATGTTATTTAGTTCCCAAGCAGAGAAGAACCCCAAGGTTGAAAATGGTGCAGATCATAGCGTTTGCAGAATTCAGACCATTTACATGCACATTTGTTATCATATTTATATTGAACATCAATTCACTTTACCACAATGGAGACAGAAAATACTTTCTTTGAAGGTGTGGTGTTCTGTCAGTTAAAGAGATTACAGGTGTAGGCTTTTTTTTCTCTTTCTTTAGGGTGGAAGAAGGGGCTTGGAAAAGACAATGACCATGCATGCCTTTCCCCCACTCTTTTGCACAAAAATTGGAGAAAACCCCCAAAAGATGTTCATACAGTGCCCTGGTTTCTGTGCAGATTCTCGTGGTTTAAACAATGGATGTTAAGTGGAGGCTTTCCTGGCAAGTACAGGAAGAGAGAACGTATTCTACATTATTTAAATGCTGCTGAATTAGGAATGTATGATTTATGCTGAAATAGATAAAATGATACAGGTCAGACTCCCTTGTGTCACTCTCCATAACTGCACAGGAACCTTTTCTTCATTACTCGATGCCTCAGATGTATCTGTGCTGCTGTCCAACTGTCTTGTGGAAAGAGCCCAGGGGACAGAACTGAGGGAAGAGATCTGTGACTCTACTTTTGCATATCAAATGGCTGTAGACATGTCTCTAAGAGAGGTAATGAAACTGAGCAGCTTGCTGACTGGCAAAATGGATAATGAAGAGATGATAACAAAGGTAGAAAATCAGAAATGAGCCATCCTTTTTCTTAATGAGTCATATATACAATTATACGTATACATATGCACGTAGATACATACGTATATTATATACAATTATCTGGGCAGTTGATTAGAATAAGATAGAATGAGTAGTAAGATTTTAAGGGAGAATTTCACTGTTAAATTAATGGAAGACATAAATTTAGATAACAGAAAAACCTATTGGAATAAGTTTCCTTATTATTATATTTTTTTAAAAGTCAAGCAAAAAAAAAACCCTGAGCATTCGGTATACCAGGAGCTCATGCAGTGATTACAGAACAAGAACCTTACAATAGTGCTTATGATTATGTTTACCTGCAGATGGTGACTAATTTAACTCCTGACAGGTGCTTCAAACAGAGTTTGGCATTGGGTAAGCATGTGAGTCAGCCTGAAAGTAACAGCCTGACTCCTGTGGACTATGAAAGCATGTGCATCCTTGTTTGACAAGATACAGAGAGCACTGTCTAATTTTTTTCCTTTACTGTGTTAGAAATTTACACTTTGGCAAGCATTCATGTGTAAGTCATACCATCTGATAAACACAGCTACAGAATATTAGGCTTGAACTACTGTTGTTCTGAAGTTGACACAATGAATTAATAGAATTTTTGACAATGATTTTAGTAAGACTAAAATGACTTTCATCTATTTCTCAGTGAGAAACAGCAAAAGTAATTTTATTTCTGTTCTGTTTTTCAGTACTGAATCAATTAGCCTGTACTGTCTGGCTGTTCTATTCAAGGGGAGAAACCAAATAAAAGCGGTAGAGTTACAGCACATCTGTTTGTTTTCTTGTAGACAACATTTATATGAGTCAGTGTAGACTGCAGAGGAATGGGAAGTGAAAAATTTCAGGAATCACTTTGTCAGCCCTTGTTCCATCTTTATAACTGTGACATCTTTGGTGTTTGTCTAACAACGACTGCCTTTACAGCAAATTAAGGACAAACCTAAAATATTTTTTAAGAATGTGAGTCAGTTCTCAGGGACTTCTCTAGCAGCAAATGCACGTGAAAACTAAAAAGTGATTTCCAGTACTATTATTGGTAGCAGATTTCATCTTTTAGTGGTGGGTGTCATGTGGTCTTTGCTTAACCTTCAAAATATACGTGACTTTTTTTTTTTTTTGGCATAGTAAAACTGGAAAATGAAGTTTTATCTTTTTTATCTGCAAAAAAAAAAAGTATTATTTGACAAATTTTATCCAGGTTGGTTTGTCAATTTGCTCCACTATACTACAGAGCTGACAGACCATGCACTGTTAGTCTTGTACTCTTAGCTGAATGTACTTCTCATCTTCATCTGCAACTGTAACTTCCTTTCCTTTTCTCTGTGCTTATTTAAAGCTGTTACTACTGCATACTATATAGGTGAGGAGGAACATTTAAAACACATAGCATAAACTTTCCCAAGGACCCTTACAAGACACACTATGAATCTAATGTCCTTGGAAACGACATATTTCTTATTTATTTTACCTGGTTCATGTTTTGAAGCGATAACCTCAGTAAAGTGAGCTACATCTCAGCTGTGTTCATAAGATTTTTGTGATTACAATATCATTGCTTCTTCTGCCAGTAGGTGCCATGTTTGGCAGTCCCACTTGAAAACCTCACAGCTCAATCAGCATTGGAACTGGTCTATCCAGTGCAACACAGGAAAAAAAAATGTTGTATTGTCTGTCTATTTTCTGTTAAAAATGGAGAAATTCAGTTTTCAGTGTTAACTGCAATGACAGTCTATTACTAGAACACACTTTTTAACTCTGAGAAAAATAACCATATGGAAGTGCACTAAGTAAATTAAGAATCTAGGGACTTCATTGGAAGCTTAGCCCAGCATCATAAATTCAAAAGGAGAAGTGTTTGTTTGTTTGTTTTAAATTTCAGCAAAAGTCAGTTCATAGTGACCAAGTAATGAGCAGAGTCAGGTGCTTCACTGAAAGGTGCAAATATCCGGCCACATTGATAAACCATGCAAGGTGATCAGCTGCTACTTAACCTCAAGTACTTAAAGTTTGATCAAAACCCTTTAGTAAGAAAGGAAGCATTAAAATGCACCTCCCTGCTGGAGATGTGTGCTGATTCGTGACAAATTCTCTCTTTTCTTTTTTTTTTTTGTGTCTGTTTATATTGTATATAATTATATTCTCTTTAACGAAGGGACACATTAATAACTATGCTTACTGTTAGAAAATTCTTGAAAATTCTTCTGTCAGTAGACAAATATTTACTCTCTGAAATTGTATCTCTTTTCATTAAAATTGGCTATAGATTATGTTAAATATATGGGTAATAAAATGATATGTATCATGTTGTAAACATAAAATTAAATATGTAGGTGAAGAGAAGAAAACATTTTCCAAGAGGAAAATCATTAGTTTTAACATCCTAGAAAACTCTTAGATCAATTCCCATTTTAAAAATACCACATTAAAATAAGCATGTTATGTATTCTGTGATTAGTTTTATACCCTGAGTTACACAACAGCAGGAAATATATCATACTCGTTCTCGAAATCGTGCTTTGTTGGAGGATTGCATGCCTTTTCTCACCCCCCATGTAGGAACCCTACAAAATCTTGTGTCTTAATCCAAGGATTTACTCTGTGTGAATATCCCTCTCTCAGCTCCCACCTGTTAGATTTCTCAGTGTTGTCCCCTGCAGGATCCAGAGCACTGTTTCCCCTAAAACTGCCTTCCATTCTCTATACGGACATATATTTTCTATAAATTTCATGTAGTATGTAATGCTTGTCACTTTTACATACTTCTATCTGATAATTATACCTGACAAAAAGGTGAGAGGTGTTAGGTATTACAGGAAATTTATCAGAAATGTCTATTCTAAATAGTCCTCTCCAAGCAAGCACAAGACAACACTCCACTGCCAGCCTCTCAACACTGTCAGTGACAATAGTAACATCTGCTGCTCCTATGTTCTTCTCAGTCCATCTATAATTTATCAGCATGAAACCCTAAAGCCATGCATGTTCCTCATGGAGTCTCTAGCAACAGGAAAATCTGAGATGTAGACATGATTCTCATGAGATATGTTGCCATGTATTTTTCTTTAATGAACTGCAGGGTTTTTTGTCTTAGTAGAAATAAATGAGCTTCAGGTAATGTCCTTGCTGAGCATACCTGCATAAAATTCTAAGTATATATCTGTAAAAATCTTGTTTTCTAGGGCTTCAAAACTGTCTCACATTTAAGTGAGTCTAGAGAATCTCTTGGGCTTATGGAGCACAACGTGTAAACAAGCTGCAGAAAGTTATAAGGAAAGTATACTGAAAGTGTACTGAAACAGGTTAAAAAACATGTACTCCTGAAAGTGTCTGAAGTTCCTTATATAATGTAGACACTTCCACAAGATGAAGGTTAGCCCTGTTTAAGAAACTCAACAACAACAAAGAAAAACATAAAGAATTTACTCTGAACTAGGTCATCTGGATTCCTGTTCAAGATAGTACACTTTTGTAAGTCATATGTTTATTTCCAACTATGAATCTCTTGATACATTGTAAAATGACTTTGGAAAAGCAAGGGGGAACACAGAAGGAAATTTGACTTTTAACTAATTAAGTTTTATAATATCCCCATGAAACATTTCTTATTAATTACTGGGGAATTGCAAGCATACTTCTCATCTTAATGTTAACTGGAGCAGTAGAAGCTCACAACCATGAAAATAAGATCGTTTCTTTTAGTGCCTAAAGTGGATGTGAGAATTTTGGCCTTAGCATCTATCTAAGTAATATATTGATTTACCGGCAGAAATGAAAAAAACCTCAAAACATCAGGCTCATTCTCATCTGTGTATTTTAACTTGAAAAATTACCTTTTCTTTATACCTCACCCTTGCATTTCAGGATTGTTTCAATATATTTGCTGAAAATATATGATGCACTGTGCAAATAAATATGACCTATTTCAAGAGCCCTGGGAGGTATGTTAGGAACTGAATTGTCCTAAACATCGTAATGGTTTTAGAAAATTTTCCTGTCATTGTTGCAAACTGACAGACTCTGCTCCCAGGAGGAAGGTGGAAGCCAAAGCAATGTCTGCCAGCTGGTTCACAAAGATACCACAGCGTCAGCACATTAGGGAGCCAAAGGGCCAGATGGTGAGAAAGACCAGACCTTTGAGTAGATTCCCATTCTCATCGCTGCAATCACCTACGGCTGTAGTTAGGCTAAGGCAGCTCATTTCTCTCTATCTTTCCAAGTGCAATTGGTTGGCCTGTAACCACTACTTGGAAGTAAAAACAAATGATGGACTACTAAAATTTATGAAGTAAAATCTCTATTTCCCCTTAACATTGCTAGGTCCAGCAGCCTTATGTATTGATCCCACTCAACCAATATTTCAGCTTGTTGTTTATACCTCTATTTTGTTTTCTCTATTTCCTTTCCAATGCAGCTGTATGCAACCCTACTTCTGATGAGCTTAGTACCCACCTGCTTCTCATTGTAGTTGACAATAAAACCTTGCTCTGGATGACAGGGTAAGTAATAATGTAATTACAGTCTTTCCTGTAAATTGTGAAACTTAGTGCCGCCCTGTCCCTACCCCATCCCCCTGCCAATGGTCTGCATACTCACCATAACAGCAAATATGAATGACGTCATAAGCCAGTTACACCAAGAGCAGAACTCCTAAAAGCAGTACTGTTTCCTATTACTGTAGGAAAAAAAAAAAAAAAAAAGTGGAAACATTAAATAATTTAAATTACAATCTACATAAATGGAAAAGCTAAATCTTTTCTCCATACTAATGTCTTTCTCCCACTAGCTGAGAACAATCCCCAGGAAACATTTTCATATTAAAACATCTTGTATTTGTTCTCTCCTTGTTAAGTCCCTATAAATGCAGTATCTCTTGCTTAAGTATCATTATAACTTCCTTCTTTTGAGGAGTGCTGGAGTGCACAGCAGCCTGGAGGATTATATGAACCTATTGCAGCAAGACCAGGAGGTACCTCCTTTGAACCGGACTCAGACACTTTCTGTCACAGGCAACCTCGTCACATGTTGCCTTTTAAAGTAAACTTGTTTAACTCCTCCTTAACAACAAACAGCATTTTTGGCCTTCACTTTTCTTATTTGGAGCTATATCCTCTCTCTCTGACAGTTGGTTTATTCACATGTATGTTATGCTTATTTGGTTTGATGCAGTCTTTTTTCCTTACCTTATATAATTCTTTCCCCTCCATGGTGCTTATCCATTTGCAGTAGTTACAGGAAGCAACGATAACTCCCTTTAGAATTCTCCCAGAGTTGGCTCTCTACAGCTTTGAATTTAATCTATAATCCAGGGTTTATTTTTTTTCTTTCCTGTTAAGAAATGAATAGTATTGGGAAATTATTAACTCTGTATCGAATAGAAGTAATAATCCCCGATCTTCAGTGGAGATACTTCACATGATATATCTTGGGGTAACATTTGTGTGGTTTTTTCAGGCTAAATCAAATTGCTGACTCAGTTACAAGAGGAAAGTCAGGCTTCCTCTTTCCCTGTTAATGAAGTATATCCTCTAAAACACATCCTCATACTTACATTTAAGCTGTGAAAATTTATCTCATCAACATTCATTCTCACATAATCTTCTTACAGTTTATTTTGGTTAAAAAGGTCTTAAAGTAAACATAAAAAGAAGTGAAAACTGAGACCTTTCTTCAAACATCTGCATTGTTAGCACATCCTAGAGCCTATAGGTGGTTCCTTAGCTAGAGGTCTTACACTTATCCCCACATTAACCAGCTGAACACAGTTTTCCAAATGGAGCTATATCAAATATTGTACTCTTTCAAAAGCTTCATATCATATTCATGGTTGAAAAAAATATAAGAAAGCTATTAGATTGTTCTCATATAATCTTTCTTTGGTACACTGGCCCTGCTACTGCTCACAACATTTCCAACTTGCTTTATCTCGCACTGGCAAAGTAATCAGAAACCAACTACTTTAATTCTTAGTCTTTTAGTCTATCCATTAAATTGCATTGCACAGGCTGGGCTTCTGTACACATAAGGAACCGGTTGAAAATTTGTCTCATGCTTTGGTAAAACAGAATAATCTCTCTCAGATATTTCTTAATTCTAAAATGACAACAAAAAGGTTAAAAGAAACTCCAGAGCTTTGCTGCTTGTTTTCCATACTTAGGATGTGACATTTCTCCTTCCAATATTATGTACTCTAGTTTTTATCCATTGCACACAGGTGTTCCATCATGTTTAGCATAAATTAAATCAGGTTTACTCGAGAGAAATGCAAAAGAGCTAACACTAAAGTGCTGTTTTATATTCAGAGAAGAATGAAGCCATTAAAATAAAATAAAATAAAAGTTCCTAGGATTATATTCAAACCCTTTATATTCACCTGTTTCCAAAAGAGGAAGTCCAGTGAAATACAGTTTCCAATTCCTCTTAAACATAGTAATCAATTTCAAAAGGCTGAATAATGAGCCCCCTGAGTTACAGAAAAGCAATGATCTTAAAACAAAAGGATTTTTACATGCTGATGCAAGAGTTTTGGGGAGAGCATAAGGGTGAAACAAAGGTTAGGAAAATGTAGACTCTGCAGCACCAAGACTATTCAGGGTCCTTTGCCTACTCACTGCCAATGTAACAAAAATGTAACTTAAAACTTTTTAAATGTAGTATTTCAGTTTAAATATTAACAGCAAAAGAGTGTAATTCTTTTCTGAGCTTTCAGAGTTAGAGGCATAGCTTTAGTTCACCAATTCACTGGTCTAAAAAATATCACTTCTTCATGACAATAAGCATGACATTTGTTAATCTGATTGCAATACAGCATTCCAAAAAATTCCAATTCCATGTAGCAGAAAACTTACAACAACGGAAAAAAATAGAATTTTTGTGTGCCACTCCACATCTGAAAAGTCTGTCTTTATAAAAGAAAACAGACCTAAGCACAAAGCACTAAGGTACTAAACAAAATGGGAGACAACCTTCCAGGTGGCATGACTCTGTAAGCATGAACTGAAATTGCTCCAGCAAAAAGCAGAGCTGCCTTAGCAGAGTAATACAGGAGAATCCCGTGCGTAACAAAGTCCACAAATCCACACTTCTCAGGCAATCACCATGTTTTTCTTACACATCCAGATCTATCTACCCTACACAAAATTTTGCACAGCCCCTAGTAAATCTTTAGCTCTGATAACAAGGGTGGCTTCTTTGGTGGTACTCATTTGATATTTGGACATGTTAGCTCTGAGTAGATGGTGACAGAACCATAATCTTCCTGGCTTCCTCCCCCTCAAGGTCAGCACCATCATTTCCCTCCAAAATTCAAAGCCTCTAAGAGTTAGAGAGAAAATAAAAAAGAAAATATAGAAATATTTTCTTTTCCTCTGTTATTTCTTTACTCCTACCTCCCCAGTTATGCTCGAAACTGAAATGAATGATTTGAATCCCTAAAATACAAAAAATAAAAATCCTAGAAAATTTATCTGTATAAATTTTATATGGGTAGAGAAAAACTAAGTATGGTCAGCTATTGGTTCAATTCTGATAAATAAATTATTTTTCTCAGTGGGTGTGGTGGTTTTACCTAGCTGGGCAGCTGAACTCCACAACTACTCTCTCACTCCTCCTCCTCAAAGGAAAAAGAGGAGAAAATACAATGAAAAGGGCTCAAAGGTTGAGATCAGGACAGGGAGATCATTCACTGATTATTGTCACAGGCAAAATAGAATCCGCATAGGGAGATTCATGTAATTTGTTGCCTATCGCTAGGAGAATAGAGAAGTGACAAACTTAGAACAAACTAATAACAGACTAAAAGCAAACTAAAAACACCTTCCCCCCATCCACCCTCTTCCACCTCCTCCCCTCGAGCAGCAAAGGAGAACGTGGGCTGCGGTCAGTCCCTAACGCTTCATTTCCACCGCTCCTTGAAGGTCACTCTCTGCCCCTGCTCCACGTGGGGTCCTTCCCACAGGATGCCGTCGTTCCTGAACTGACCCTGTGGGGGCTTTCCACAGGAAGCAGCTCTTCAAGAACTGCTCCCACATGGGTCCGTAGCATGGGGTCCATCCGTCAGGAGCAAACTGCTCCAACATGGGCTCCCCATGGATAGCAGATCCCCCCAAATCACCTGCTCCTGTGTGCACTCCTCTCCACAGGCTGCAGCGTGGAGATCTGCTCCATATGGGACCCATGGGCTGCAGGGGGACAGCCTGCTCCACCAGGGGCCCCTCCACAAGCTGCAGGGGAACTTGTGCTGCTTGCCTGGAGCACCTCCTGCCCTCCTGCTGCACTCACCTTGGGGCCTGCAGGGCTGCTTCTCACCCCTCTCTCCCAGTCACCGTTGCAGAGGATTTTGTTGTTGTTGGTTGGTTGGTTGGTTTTGTTTGTTTGTTTTCCCTTTCTTCACTCTGCTCTCCCAGAGACTCAACCAGCATTTCTCACTGGCTCAGCTCTGGCCAGCGGCGGGTCTCCTTTAGAGTCAGTTGGAACTGGCTCTGATCTGACATGTGGCAGCTGCTGGACTTTTCTCAGAGGCCACCCCTGCAGCTCCCTCTGCTAACAAACTCTTGCTACATAAAGCTGATAGAGCGAGAGGAGAGAAAATTGGCACTGAAAAGTACAGAAGTGATGACTCTTGTGAAGAGGAAGGAACTGAAAGCACTTATCTCACATTGGTTTGGGTTTATTCCATATCTCAGTGTTTCTTAAAAATGAAACTGGGCTGTGGGTATTTAGCAGTATTCATGAGGTTTGCCTACTTCTTTTAGAAAATTTGCTATCAACTTGTATGCATATGGAATTGGGGGGGGTTGAGGCTGGGAAATCAGCTGAACTTTTCAAAGTAATTAGTTATGCCTCAGATAAGTTGTTTGCTACAGCTGCATAACTGATTTTTTTTTTTTTTTGATTTGGAATTCAAATTAACTCATAAATATTGAAATTATAAGCTTAAGGAAATGGTACTATTTGATGCATGGCCTATTTCTAAGAATTAGTCTAATAGAGAAATCATGGCTAAAGCGTTACCATTTTAGTACGGCTGTACTGTTATTCTAATAACGCTTTACTGACCCTCTTAATAAAAGGCCCATGTAGTGATTATGGTGCTTCTGTGCATTATTGCCTTCAACCTCCTGCTATACTATTCCCAGCAGCTCATTATGTTGGATTTTCATTCAGAAGTGTTTTCCTCACTATTAACTATTGCAGTGCTAAAGCACCTCACATCAGTCTACTTCACGGACTGCTTATACAGAATCTATAGTACTGTTTTCCAGTATTTTAGTTTTTTTACCACACTGGATATGAAACTGTCAAGTGTCCTCATACCCTTACTACTTCCTAGCAAAAACCCTATTAACCAGTAATATCAGTGTGAAATGCTCAATGTGAAAATTCAGACATAAACATTCTAACCTCTTTTTTTTCTAACAGGCAAACATTCTTCCTACTTCTACTGGGCCCCTTTGCTGACCAGGTTCACATTTTATGGCATTCATGAAAGCACAGAGGCTTTCTTTGTGTATATAATTCCATACCTTCTATGTAGAGAGTCTTATTTGATGTGAATGGTTTGCATGCTTTTAAACTACCAAGCTATCTCATAGCTGGCGTTCATGTCAACGTTACTTGTTAGTAAAGTCCTTCACCAACATTTATCTGAGCCCCTAGCATTCTACAGCTGTGATCTATCGCATGTGCTAAATTGGCATGTGAGTGAGGTTACGATATGGAAGTTGCTCTGCTTTTCAATGACTTGCTTTTAACAGCCCTCGATTTCTAACTCCTACCATTTCTGATCACTTCTGTCTATTGAGCGTGAGAATGAAGGATTCTGGTAAGGTTTTTCCAAGATCTTTCTAGCACTGCTTCTGTTAGCTGTTTTCATTTCTGGTTGGTTTGCTTGAGCTACTGAGATTATAACCCACAGTGTGCAGTCTAACTGCCAATGTCTCCTCCTAATGGACAAAGTTGATGAGCTTTCAAGGTTTTAAAATTCTTACCATTGTCGAACATCCAATTCTCAGGTACATTCATTCTTGTCATTGATCTTTACATATTCTTTGCTCCATGTTGTCACCTTGCTTCAGTGAAGCCTGCTTATAGAGATGTGTCACAAATTACAACACTGTTGAGAGTGGAATCTGATTAAGTACATCACCATTTCTCCATCTGCTCTTTTTGTTCTGAGCTGACTGATTTGTCTCCTTACATTAAAAGTTTGAATGCTTCTTTGACTCCCTCTTTCAATCATATCTGCTCCTTATCAAGTGTTTTATCCCACTACCATTGATAACTGGAATTGCACTGCAGCAGATATGGGAACTTGTTAAAATAGACATTTTACAATGGTCCTGAAAAAATAACCTTCAGTATATTACCACCTGTAGTAAATATGACTGCTACAAGAATTGTGACTCACATAAACTTAATTCAGTGCATTCTTTCCTACCCTGAGAATATTAAACACCAACATCCTGTTAATCAACTGTTCAAAAAATTATTTTAATGACTTCTAAAACTGTCTCTGTGCTGGGAACTGTATCTCAGCTGTCATGAGATCATAAAATGCACTAAGGTAGGTCATCAAATGTGGGATTATTCCCTGAAGTATTTTGTTGAGTGTTTCTTGCAAGTCTAACAATTACCAGGAAAATTTGGGCAACCAAGAGTCTGCATATAACACTGAGGCACAGATAACCAGCAAAACACTCTAGCTTAAATTCTTCCCCATGATGAAATCATTTCCACAGCCGCATATTTTCCTTGGTGATCTTACATCTAAATCTAAATTAGGCATAGCCCCAGACTGAGAATACTACAAAGGTTCAGTTCTGGTAGTTCTAGAAAGTTGCATCACATCAAAATCCAATGAGAAATGAATACACTTTACATTGATATAGACCATATGAAAAGCATTATGGTCTTTAGCAATTAATTTCAGTTTTAACAGTGCTGTTTTTTTCTTTAATAGCTTGTGATACATTTCTAAAATTTGCATTAGATAAGCATAGAGGAGAGAATTTGCCAAGGCAAGCAAGAAAAAAGTGTGTGTTTGTGGTGGTTTTACTCAGGTGGGCAGCCAAGCTCCACCACAACTGCTCTCTCACTCCCCCTCCTCAAAGAGGAATGGGGAGAAAATACGATGAAAAGGGCTCAAGGGTTGAGATAAGGATGGGGAGATCGCAAAGTAATTATTGTGACGGCCAAAACAGACTCAGAGTAGGGAGATAGTAAGATTTATTGCCTATTACTAACAAGCTAGAGAAGCAAGAAACAAAGGAAAGAAACCAAAAGCAACCTCCCTCCCATCCACCCTCTTCCACCTGCTCCCCCCCGAGCGGCATGGGGGAACGGGGGTTATGGTCAGTCTATAGTGCTTCTTCTCCGCTGCTCCTTCTCGGTCACTCTCATCCCCTGTGCTGTGGGGTCCCTCCCACAGGATGCAGTCCTTGCTGAACTGATCCGGCATGGACTGCCCACAGGCAGCAGCTCTTCAAGAACTGCTCCAGACATGGGTCCGTACCATGGGGTCCATCCCTCAGGAGCAAACTGCTCCAACCTGGATCCCCCACGGGCAGCAGCTCCTGCCAGGTCACCTGCTCCTGCGTGGTCTCCTCTCCATGGGCTACAGGTCCGGCCCGGAATCTGCTCCGGCAGGGGTCTTCCACAGGCCGCAGTCTCCATTGATGCAGGTCCACCTGCTCCACCGTGGTCTCCCCCATGGGCTGCAGCGTGGAAACCTGCTCCACCATGATACTCCATGGGCTGCAGGGGGACAGCCTGCTTCACCATGGTCCTCACTACAGGCCGCAGGGGACTTCTGCTCCGGTGCCTGGAGCACCTCTCCCCCTCCTTCTTCACTGACCTTGGCGCCTGCAAGCCTGTTCCTCACTCCTCTCACTCTCCCAGCTGCTGTGTGGTGCAGCGTTTTTTCCCTGTCTTAAATATGCTCTCACAGAGGCACAAAACAACATCGCTTATTGGCTCAGCTCTGGTCAGCAGTGGGGCCCTTACCAAACATGGGGCATCTTCTAGATCCTTCTCACAGAAGCCACCCCTCTGGCCCCCGCTACCAAAACCTTGCCACGTAAACCCACTACAGTGTTTAAGAACTACATTCAAGCTGCAGAGTGATATATTTAGACTTCATACTCTAAAAGTCTGAACATTTCAGAAATCAATGTATAGTCAGTCAAGCAAGCCACAAATAAAATGAACAAGTTGGACATAGAGACTAGACACAGGGATACAAACAACTGAATGAAGACATAACTCTGCTGCAAAATGTAGTCTTCTTCCTGAATTCCTCAGTTCAGAACAAATTCTTACTGACTATAGTAAATACATTTCTGATGCTAAAAGATTTCCCAGAGATCTTGGGGACAAGAATATATTTTAATGTAAAATAATTCATATTTTCTGTGGGTCAAATATTGCAGAGAATTCTAAAGCAATCTTGGTTCAGGATTACCAGGGAGTACCAGCTAAAAACTATTAAGGTAGAGGAAAAAGAAAAGAGATCTTGAAATAAGAAGATGCGAACACAGACTGAGAGAAAGCAGACACACAGGCCCAATTTATATGTACACACATATGCAAAAACTATTTGCAATACAAAAAGGAGGCAGGAGAAAAAAAAATCATAGAATCATTGAATCATTCAGGTTGGAAAAGACCTGCAAGATCATCTAGTCCAACCTTTAACCTAGTACTGAAGTCCACCACTAAACCATGCTACTAAGTTTCAAATCTACATGTTTCTTGAAGACCCACAGGGATAGTGACTCAATCACTTCCCTGGACAGCCTATTCCAATGCCATACAACATTTTCAGTAAAGAAATTTCTCCTAATATCCAACCTAAACTTCCCCTGGTGCAACTTGAGGCCATTTGTCCTTGTCTTATCACTTGGTGAAATGTGTACCAGTATAAATGCACCTGTATAATAAATAAATAAGTAATAAGAAATAATTGTATTTAAAAACACAAGAATGAATATATTTAACAAACAATTTTTTAAACTTCAGCAGCTGAGGAACTAAACTGCAGACTGGTTCAAATCAGTCTTACCACTTAAAAAAAAAAAAAAAAAAAGTGATCTGGTTGCAATAAAATCTTCATGCTTATATCTTACCTTATGATTCACAGTTGTAAAGCTCGCACCCTTGAAAACAAAGTATTGTAGAGCTGGAATCATACAAGTTACCTTTTTGGAAGCGGGCGACGAGATACTTCAAAGAAATAAGAGAGTGGATATGTACTTCTCTGAAAGACAAGAGGAAACTCTAAAAAGAAAATTTCTCCCTAGAAATGAATCAGACTGGACCTATACAAGTTAGTTGGTTCAGAGTTTAAAGACCAAGTACACTAGACTTAATTTTTCTTTTATTTCAACAGCCTTTTTTCCTGTAACCACAAAAATATTTGACAAACTTAAATTAATGCAGTTTCTGTAATTTAGACAATTCTTAAGTGATTTCATGCAAACAGATAAAGGAGAAAGCACTATTTCCATTAGTAGCCACTGCAGAAATATGATAGATATTTAGTATGCTCTCACCATCCTCAGGCAAAAGGATAAAGTAATAAAATGGCTTCCGGTAAAGCCTTTTGCCTGCCTGAAAAAGGCCTAATACTCAAGGAAGAGAAACAGGTTCCTGAAATGACCCTCGGAAGCTCTCCCAAATGTGTTACCATCCATTTTCAGATCTACTACCAGAAAGTTGGTGAGTGGACTTTATTTTCCTGTCCGGAGTACCAGCTGATTCACATCTATCCTGATTAAGACTAAGTCAAGGCTGGTCAAGCCTTGGAGTGTT
Source organism: Cygnus olor (assembly GCF_009769625.2). NCBI lineage: Eukaryota > Metazoa > Chordata > Aves > Anseriformes > Anatidae > Cygnus > Cygnus olor. Next base: position 27,709,426 of record NC_049172.1, read on the forward strand.
CACTGCCTGTGACAAAGCTGCTGGTGGCAGGAACACAGTACTATGACCTCTTCCTTTAGGACAACAAAGTGCCTCCAGTACATGAATTCCTCTATCTCATTTACTTAACATGTAAACTGTGATTGTACCAGCATGCCTTTAATAGACTTTATAAGGCTTTAGGATTGCTAATATTCTATAGGACATAGTCCTTGCAAGTGTTGACCAAAGCAGCCTTAGTTTTCTGCTCAAGTATTATAACTCCATAATGTCAAACTCAATTGAAACTTACTATATGTCAACATAGTGTGATGCTACTCATAGTAGAGTGAGCTTTGGGGCAGAGAATATGCAAAACCACAAGAATTTGTGAAATAACTTCTGCATAGACTACATGGGTCAGAAATCCAGACAGCATAAGCTTTATTTATACTGTAAGCAGGGGTGAGAGCATATGCATTTAGCCCATGCCCAGATTTCCTGAGGTTAATGACCTATTTAGTTCACTCTAGAAGGCACATGAGCATTAATCCATATGGATGATAAGCAACCATAGCATCCACCAAGAGATACACCAGTATTAACTTACCTGTAGTGAGATTTTTTCTTGACATTGACCTCCTAAGAACTGGCAGGGGTTTTCAAACCAAGACATACAAGCATTAGGAAAATGCATGAAGGAGTTTATATCTAGTTACTATGATGCTTCCCCTTTCTTATAAGAGGTGGAAAGACAACAGGTCTACTGAACATTATCTGCCTCAGGGTAGAAAAAAAATATAAAATAGTTCAGCAATTGTTTTGAAATGTAGGCTAGAAAGAATTAGGGCTTTAAAAAGGCTGTTAATTCTAAAATATCTGAATAACTTGAATCTGAGTGCTTTCAAGCCTGTATGTCTGCATCATAAACTTTTGAAAATGGTTCATAACAGCAATAATCCCAGAGAGAGTTGCCATTGCTGCAGTTCCTCCCTATTTTAGGGGAATGTTCTCTACTCTCACACTTGCCTCAGGCCATTAAATAATAAAGAAATAATTACCAGAAAATTCCTTGGTAACTGGGTTCATTATTAAAGCAAGATATTGTTTACAAAAAATAGTTTGTTGTTTGTTTGTTTTTCAGAAATGACTTCACATAAAAAGTAAACAAAAGCTGATTTCTTTCCAATGCAAATTTTGTGTTTGCAACTCAACTCATGTGCAACAAAGGCGAAATAAGCTAAAATATAATGGGTGATATTAAAGTAAGGTTTGCAGCCAGACGAAAGCCAGTTTTGGAAAGAAAATGCCACCTTTGGAACCAGATTTCTAAATAAATCAGGGATTACAATCTGGATGAAGTATATAGTGTGTAGCCTGCAAATGGAGGCCCACAGTTTCTAGGTTTTAGCTAAGTACAACCTTATAGAGTCTCTTTCCTGTTTGTCCCTTCAACTGCTGTTTTATTTGCCTTGTCTCAAATGCTCTCACTGTGCATTTTACAGATATGATTGACAGGATTCAGTTACCCACAGATAAATAACTGGGGTCATCTGAGGTGCTGCTAGGCACCTGGAAAGGTGCAGGAGTTCACTACTCCAGTGTCTGCCTGCTGCTGCAGATTTCTTGGCTGTCCTGAGCATCGAAAATGTTACTAAATGTCTCTGTTTAGGCCACTGAACCCAGGCCAGGGTGTCTAATCCTCCATTCCTCAGTGAGGTAAGGGGCCCCAAGGGCAAATCAGACAGCTAGGTAGCTAGCTGACTACCAGGCTGAACCGTACTGACACCAGGTAACGAAGAACAAGAAGACTGCTTTGAGATGACTGATTTGACTGTTCCCAGTATTATAGAAGATCTCAAGAGTACTCCTGAAACAGCTGTTTGACCATTTCAAGCACAGCAGGACTGTGTGCATGTTTCTAATTTTCTTTTAACCACTTCTAATCAAATGTTCTTAATCATAAAAAAATTTGATAGATCAGACAAAATGCAATCTAACAGCAGAGTGCATGGGCCCTTTGATTTAAAGAAAAGACTCTTGCAGATAATAGTCTCAAGTGCAATTTTGCAAATTTGGTGAGCTCTTGAAGTTTAAGATACAAATAATGTACTGACAGAAAATGGATGCCCATAACAGGTAAAGAAGGTGGGCTGGCCATGAAGAAGACAGGAATCTTTTATTTTAAAGGCTACAAATGTATAAAAGAAAGATGAAAGATAAGGTTTTTCATGTCTCATACTGCCTCAGCTTTCTGATCTCTTGAATTCTGTATGAGTCTTACTGTTTACTTGGTGTAAACATTGTGCTCAGAGATATTAAGTGCTTGAGGATCACAGATTTGTTTCTGTGCAATGCAAAGCAAAATACTCATGATTTTTAATTCTATTACTGCATTAGGATTGTTCAGTAATAGATAAACAATTTCTTGAATTCCTTCTCATTAAGCTAGTTGTGTAAAACACACAGGATTAAGTGGTAAATATAATAAAATTAGTAAAATAAGCTGGAATGTATCTATCATTTACGATAAATAACTGCATTTAACTGCATTAAATTATCCACAGCAGAATTAGAAGGGCTGAACACCTACTGATGTATTCTACTACATGGTCTGTATGTGTATGTGTACCTATAGAGCTACTATAAGGAAAGGAAAAATGAAGACACTAGTGTCTTTTCAGCTTACATGCAAAAATATCATTGATCTCTTTCTCATAAATAGCCTGGTAAAAGTATTCCTGAAAATATCATTGCTAAGGAATATTACCCCTGTGTAAAAACTGCCCAGAAATAGCTTATTAGACAAATTATCATATTCATCTGACTTTGCCCAGGAACACTCACCCATGTAAGAAATTGTTCTAACGTTTTCTATAGTTTATGAATGAGCTCTCTATACAGCATTGCATTACACAATTAAAGCTATTACTGTAAAATCCAGGAAATTGCATTCATGGTTAATTGCATAATTCATGAAGCCAGGCAAAGTGTGGGGTTGGTAAATATGTAAAACTTTTCAATCAACTCAAGTAGAATGAAAGAGGAAAAACACATTATTATTGGAGCTTTATATAGAAAATAAATGTTGAGTGGAGAAATGCATTTTGTTTTACATTCTCATTTAATGCTACAGAGGAAAAAGTGATGAGCACTATAAAAATAAGCAAGAGTTACCTTGATATTTTTCTTTTCCTGTTGTGGTGTAGACAGAAAGACTCAAAGATTTCAGCTGCTTATTCAATCTAGTGTTGATTAGCTTGACTTACAAAGCTCCTAACTGGAAGTTGATAGCTCTGTACACTTATTTTTATTTTTATTACTTTTGATAGGAGCAAGAGGTGAAATAGGAAGAGATAACTATCTCTGTCATGCAAATATATTTGAAAGTATAGAATTGAATATTAAATGAAACATATACATCCGAGGCTTTAAATTGTTTTTGTACCAATTCCCATCTCTTTCAAACTTAAAACACTTTATTCAAAAGATCATTAATACATTGCTATAATAAATCATTTTTTAATGATTATTTATTTTAGCGATCTATTATTGATCTTTCCAATCTTGGTCATCTAAGTGCTATGGTATATACTTATGGCTATTACTATAATGCTTACCCTATTACCATGCTTAAAATTTTTATTATATAAGATGCTCCCTTTTATAACATTCTAGAGGGGGAACTATTGTTTAGAGCAGGATTTTGAGTACAAGCAAAAGGAAAACTTTCAGACTAAGCAAATGCTTAGCCTTTATTCACATTTTGTTCACACTTATGCTGTTTATTCTCTTTTGTGTCAGGAATATGTTAGTAGCCAGCCAAATAAAGCATGACCATGAGTATTGTAAGGGTTTGGCCTCATGTTTGTGGCAGAGCTCAGCCAACAGACTACCAGTATGAATGTTTGGAAATAACAGAACATCTGCAGGACGATAGGGGAAAGCTGAGGAGAAAGCTATTGCTCATCCATTCATCTATAACCACCTCCAGTTCCTGTTCTGGGCTTGGCTGTTTTGATATACCTCAATCTAATCATATAAAATATGAACACACCCCAAGGCTTAGCTTAAGACTACTGTGCTAACCTCTTTGAAACAGAAAGATTCTTGTTTCAGATGAAGTTGGTAATGCTATGGGAATAACCTAAGAACCAAGCAAGCTGCCCTTCAGGTTAGATATCTACATCAACACTTTATTTCTGTAAAAGCTTCTGATGCCTATTGCCTGGATATATCAGAATACATACTGAGGTGTTTAAACATGGAATAAAGAATTTACCATGAAACTGGATCCTGTAATCTCTGCAGAAATTTGTGATCTAGGAAAGAAAGGACATGAAAGCTAAATGCTGCGAAGTTGCTAGTAGATTGCAGCTTTCTCTTGGATGCATTGAGTGACTGTGTTATTTCGAACATTGTTTTATAAACATTGTCACCAATAAGCATAGCTGTGTTTTGTAGCAGACTGTTTTCAGTCAATGCAATACACATAAAAACATCCTACATGGAGTCACTGATACTTTTTTTCCAGCTAAGAAGAATTTGCCTTCTCTAAAAACAACCTTATTGCTAACTACTCTGTAGGGCTGCAGCAAGACTAAAAAATTACATAGAAAAACATTGACAACTAGAAATTAATAAGCCAAAATTAACAGTCCCTCACAGTGATTGCACACAGAATTTGAAATGTTCACAAATTAAGAAACAAGAGTCAAATATATTCTTTTTTCTCAGACCCATACAGTTATTTGCCCTGTGCTTGAACTTCAAAATGCAATTCGAACTCCACAGAACATAGGAGATTGTAGTAATCCACTGCTAAGTCACACAATAAATGTGAATTGCAAGTCATGTTATCTGGGATGGAGTTGCCACATGAAGAACACAGTAGCATTTATTACTGTTAATGGTTCCAAGAATGTATTCTGCAGATGGTGCAATATTCTTTCACAGATGTAAAGATTTCAGTATCAAAAAATTAAAGATTTTCTTACCTGTTTCCTAGTCCAATATAAAATTCTGATTGATATCAGTATAGCACAGCAAACAGCAAAATAGCTGTTTTTACCAGCTCTTCTGAGAAGCTTTCAGATTTTTAATTGCTTTGCTTTCCTTAGTATCTCTCTCTCAAGACCTGAAATCTGAGCACCTGATAAATAAAGTTGAAGAATATCTAGTACAATAAAATATAAAAGCAAAATATTTAAAATAGAAGAACAAAGACTTTTGCTAGACTGTTTTAAGTAACATTACAACATCCACTAATAAAATGTCTCACAAGGAATTTGGGAATTTTGGAATACTGGTACTAAAGAAACAAATGTGAATATTCCAAAAAAGTATCCATACAAAATGAATTATTGCAAGAGACTACTGATTGGTTCAACGTGATACAGAAGCTGGGTTTTTCCTTCCTTCTGCTCAGTCTGAATCTAAGGGTCTGTCTCACAATGTCCTTGTCTGAAGGGGAGGAAAAAAAAACCACCACCACCACCACCCCAAATAAATAAATAAATAAATTCAGCCAACCAACCAAAAACCTTCCTGAGTAAGACGTGATAAGGAAAGCTGGGAAGGACAGTTTTCAGGTTCTTAAGATATACCTACCTGGACTTCTAGTGGTAAGGTCTGAAGTGATTTTTCTGGTTAATCTCTGACCACTGAAGGGCTTGTCATGCCATTTTCCTAATAGCTGTTGCAACAGCTGCTCTTCATATAAATCTACTCAGTGTGAGACATAGTAAAAGTTTGTTGTTTTCTTATGTATCCTTATTAAATGAAATGACCACCTGTTCAGTGTCACTGACGACAAAATGAAAACTGTCCTGAAGTAAAAATTTTCCAATCTAAACTTGTTCATGCAGTCCCAATACATAATTATGCTGTAAATAACGGAACACCCTGCCAGGGACCTGCAACTGTTCAATGAGCCTTAGGTTTTCTACAGAAAATGTAATTAATTATAGGCAACCTAATCAGAAGTTGAGAGTTGACACTGGCCTTTCTATACAAATCTACTCTTCCACAGAGAAAGGATTAACAGAGCCCTGGGCTTCACTCATTTATAGCAACACAGAATAGAATAACACAAGATAGAAAAAAGGTATTGGAATCATTTAAGGAAGAGATGAGATGTTGGTAGATGAGGGAGGAAATAGCAGTAGCTAAGATGAAGATAACAAAATCTGGCAGAGTAAAGCAGAGTAAAGCGAAGAACAGCTTTTTAATAACTGTACATAGACAAATAGGAATTACAGGACTCTAAACAAAGGGCTAAATGAGATCACTAACTACATAGTCTAAAATGCAGTCTATATGATTTATAAATGCTTTTGATGTTCCATTGTGCTATCAGGTTTAATAATTCTTTCAAAACAATTTTACCTTTAGCATTCTCTCTCATTCGTATAGCGTGGTATAAAAACAGAACATCTGTATTCCAAAGCATAAGAGTGTTGCACTGTACACATCCTTACCCTTCTCACATAAAAATGGAAATATAAATAGTCTGAATACTGTCTACCGACAGATGAAGCTAATGTACATGGAAGAGATCAACAGTTTGGAAGTAGAACTGTGTCACTTACCAGGACATAACATGATAACCTTTCAAATGAAATACAAATAAATTGTTATTTCAAATGCATTTTATACAAATGAAGCAAAAATTAAAGTTCACAGTGTTAATTGCTAGAATTCTGGAAAAAGCAAGCTAACTAAAAGTTTGTCATATAAATGACGAGTCCAGCAATTTCTCTTTAACAAGACATAATGAGTTTACATCTGGAAGTTCCTCTGGGAATAGAAAACACATCCTGTTTGAAAGTGCGATAATTTGTCTTATGAATCTACAATTAATTCCTCCAAAAGTTAACTTTTCAGTGAAACTCAATACTATGCTCTGCTTTCTGTCTTTCTATTGAACAGCTAGCTCACAAATTTTAATACTGTATGTATTTCCTTGTAGTGAAAAGTTGAGCATTCTCTATGGAAATTTTTATCCGTTCAGTAAGCTGGAATTAAAATCATAACCATACTTTTCGTTTTAAACCTGAGACAACTCAGGACTCTGTAGTGGGTTTACGTGGCAAGATTTTGGTAGCAGGGGGCCAGAGGGGTGGCTTCTGTGAGAAGGATCTAGAAGCTGCCCCATGTTAGGTAAGGGCCCCACTGCTGACCAGAGCTGAGCCAATAAGTGATGTTGTTTTGTGCCTCTGTGAGAGCATATTTAAGACAGGGAAAAAAAAAATGCTGCGCCACACAGCAGCTGGGAGAGCGAGAGGAGTGAGGAACAGGCTTGCAGGCGCCAAGGTCAGTGAAGAAGGAGGGGGAGAGGTGCTCCAGGCACCGGAGCAGAAGTCCCCTGCGGCCTGTGGTGAGGACCATGGTGAAGCAGGCTGTCCCCCTGCAGCCCATGGAGTACCGCGGTGGAGCAGAGTTCCACACTGCAGCCCATGGGGGAGACCACGGTGGAGCAGGTGGACCTGCATCAATGGAGACTGTGGCCTGTGGAAGACCCCTGCCAGAGCAGATTCTGGGCTGGTGACGTGGCAGGAGCTGCTGCCCGTGGGGGGATCCAGGTTGGAGCAGTTTGCTCCTGAGGGATGCACCCCATGGTACGGACCCATATCTGGAGCAGTTCTTGAAGAGCTGCTGCTTGTGGGCAGCCCATGCCAGAGCAGTTCAGCAAGGACTGCATCCTGTGGGAGGGACCCTACAGCACAGGGGATGAGAGTGACCGAGAAGGAGCAGCGGAGAAGAAGCACTATAGACTGACCATAACCCCCGTTCCCCCATGCCGCTCGGGGGGGAGGAGGTGGAAGAGGGTGGATGGGAGGGAGGTTGCTTTTGGTTTCTTTCCTTTGTTTCTTGCTTCTCTAGCTTGTTAGTAATAGGCAATAAATCTTACTATCTCCCTACTCTGAGTCTGTTTTGGCCGTCACAATAATTACTTCGCGATCTCCCCGTCCTTATCTCAACCCTTGAGCCCTTTTCATCGTATTTTCTCCCCGTTCCTCTTTGAGGAGGGGGAGTGAGAGAGCAGTTGTGGTGGAGCTCAGCCACCCACCTGAGTAAAACCACTACAGACTCATCAGAACTTAACCTTTTTATCACTAAAAGAAGGGACTAAACAAATGTTTCTTTGCTGAAACAAAGAGTGTGGGCAATATCCATATACAGAAATAAACCTAAACAACATTCAAATATTTTAAATGAAGGTGTTATATGCAAAAACATGTGCAATTTATAACTGAGACACCTTGCTTACACACATATCTAAAATAGTTGAAATCTCTCAAGAATTCTTGGTGACAATGTTGCTGGTAAGATTGTTGTTATTGTTTTTTGGTGTTTTGTTGTTGTTTGGGAAACACCACTACCATATTGATATTTTATATCTCAGTAGCATTTTTTATATTTCAGTAGCATTTTTATGTGCTTATCAGCAGACAGAATTTTATCATTCATGAAAGAAAGGAAAGTCCTTACATTGACAAAAAAAAATGCAATTACAAACCCATTAAGGATTCTTGGTAGAATCCTTGTGATTTGGGAAATCACTCCCCCACTCCCTGACACACACACACACACACAATTATATTTCTAAGCAGCATTAAGAAGATATCAAGGCATCCTCTAACTCAAAGTAACAAACCACTATAGAGGTAGCTGTTAAAATACTTATGATATTCTGAAGCAAGCTCTTGGATAAAACACGCAAGTGAGATGATGTCAAGAGCAAAGCATCTTGTGACAGAGGATGATGAAAATAAAAAGCCATCTTCCAAGAGCAAGCCTCCATACTGGAAGTTGTTGCTGTAAGTTATAATTATGGGAACTATGAAAATCAGAACTCAGGTTAAATTAGTTTTGCCACAATTTCTGTGGAAATAGAAAACTATAAAAGTGTTTATTTCCAGCTAGCATTTAATTTCAGGTAAGACCTGTATAATATGGAACCATCATGATTTTTTTCTTTGCAAGGTGAAAATTATGTCCCTCACAAACTTTTCATTGTATTGTACCATCAAAAATTCTGTTTTCCAAACCATATTGCATATTCTAAATCATTAAAAAAATTGGCTTATTACTCCACTAGTGGACATCACTATATTTAGACCCATGCCAATGACATTGCTGTTTCTATAGTAACTAATGTACTTCAGATGGGAAGTAGCAAATGAAAACTGGAAAAGATGAAGCTGAAAAACTACTAGAGTAAATCAACTTTCTTCAGTTATCGTATATTTCTGCAAAATGCTCATTATGCCTCTGGTTCAGGATAAAGCTCAATCTCTCACTTGTTCCATTATCTTGGGAGAAAACTTATTCTAGAGTGGAAAGCTGCCACAACGGTTTCTGAACCATGTAGTAATAGTGTTACAAAAACTTGTAGGAGTAGGAGACCAGCCTTTAAAGACTCTGATATTTTACCCAGAGATTTAAGAAGCCATTGATAAGGACAGGATAATTGAAGGTGATTAAGACATTTTAATGTAGGATTTAAAATAAATAAATAAATAAAATAAAATCCCAGAGAAAGAGAATGAGCTGGGAAAAGGAAAAAAGAAATTGGCTTAATTCACAGTTGAGAAAAGACTTTTAGAATCTTATATTTAGAACAGATTTATCTATGCCTACTTTTAATCCAGAAAACTCTTATTACATTTCATACATCTTAAATGAGGGCTAGAAGGGTAGTGAGAAAATACAGATGTTACGGAGAAGATGTATAGAACACATTCCCTCTTAAATATTTTTCCATAAGTCAATTTCCCTTAGCTAAAATAAACATTGTGCTCCTAGTACAACAACTGGAGTAATAACAATTGTTCTTATTCCCACACTCCAAGAAGCTCAGACAGTTGAGTGCAACAGATTTGCACATTCTTTATTGCTTTTTAGTGATATCCATTCAAAAGGAAAACCTGTGTTCGCTGAGTTGAAGGTGGATGCAAATTGCAGTGGAGATTAAAGGGAAAAGGAAAATTTAGAAACAGTTAATATAGATACACAATATTATTTACCCTCCTGAATATTCTTGCTAGGCTACCAGCTAAGATGTGATGTCTTTGACACAAATAACAGTGACATTCTGTTTACCATCAATTTATGGTTTCTCTTATCTACAAGATGAAGTTAGCTGAAAATTGTAATTCTGTAAATGACACAAAAAGCATGACAGTACTTACATACAAATGATAAGTACTAAAATAATGTTTGAGGACATCTATCCTTAGCCTGTCATGTGTGGTGAACACTCCCATGTAATTTAAGCTGCTTAGGCATTGTTCTGCAAAGATTGTGGTCTGAATATATGTCGTTATCTAGTAGGCCATTTTCCTTACAAAATGCATAGTGAAAAAAATAATTTCAAAATGACTACTTTCACAAGTATCTGCTTTCATTTATGTGATGAAATACATACACGTGGATATCTGTATGGTTTCATTTTTTACTGGTATACTAAGTATACAATGACAGTCACCTCCTTCCATATACTTGCTTTTATGGCAGCGCTTTCAAGACTGATCAGAAATAACTTAACAAATAACCTCTCTGCAGTTTTTACAGCATATTAACCACATCTTGAGGTAGCTAACTATGTCCAGAAAGATGCACGTTAGAAGCCTGTCTTGCCTGGTGATTGGTACATGTCTTCACTGAAGTAAAATGGTGTTAAATGTAAGCAATTGTAACCAAGGTATTTTTTAAAAAATAATCAAGTTGTTTTAGCTATCTAAAACCTGAGAGGTAGTAAAACAGTGCACATTGAAGATAATTACCTAAAGCAGAAGGAAAAATCTTCTAGGAAGTGAGTATCAAGTGAAATATAAGATTACCAATAGATAAGTTCATTTCCATGTCCAGTGAATTTTACAAGAACATTCCAGAGAATTATGAAGTGCATATTTCTCTGGGCATGAAATTATCATGTTTTGTGTCCAAGTCCCTAAAATCAGGATCTGGCCTCTGTCATAGATATTTTTGAGAAGCCTCATTCACTGTTGCATCTAAGTGTCATACTATCACAGTTTATTGGCACAAACTAAGCCTTAACTATGTTTCCTCTCAAAGTTCAACTGCTTTGTTTGATAATATTTTCTCTGTTTAGATAACTCTCTCTCAAAAAAAGTTGGCTTTCTGGAAAAAAAAAATACTGTGGATATTAACTTCCATATATATAGAAAGAACATCTGAATTACAGTTTGCAAAGTTCTTTCTGAATGTATAATTAAACAGGTCCTTGACAAGGTGATTTAATGTATTTGATGTGAATGATGGAAAGCTTCTTTGTAGAGTAAAACTGGAAATGGACATTACTTGGAATATATTTTGTCAGTCTGTGCTCTAAAATATTTTCAAGGCTCAAAGAAAAATCAAACGTTTTAGAAAAATCAACATTTTGCTGAATAAACAGCAAACCTAAGCATTCAAATCAGAAAGTCTATTCTCCATTAAGAACATAATATACAGAAGTTGATACATAACCTTTTCCTTTGTTTTACACTACTTTGTGTTCTGTAGTATAAAACTCTTAAAAGCTCTAAAATATAAACTACCTGGTTATGAAAAAATATTGACTGCAACATGGTTCCAGCAACTGAAGGTTGATGCAAATATAGCTATTATTTTACACAGTCTGTGTGACTGCAAAGTGGTCATTAGAAACAGATTTCTTAAGACAGCTGCCAGCTTTTCTGGTATTTCTGTCAGGTATGACTTCTAAATGGTTATGTACTGTATAATTTACTCACCACTCCTGGTAACTTAAACTTCCTTGTCTTAAATTATTGATTTGTTTCTTCTCTGAGTTACATGTCAACGTACCACTCCCAACCTACTTACCCTTTCCTGCAGCACAAATATGCATTTAGCAAGTTGCTCACTGCACATCCCCCCAGTATTCTGGATAATAACCAGCACCAAACAATAAATAAGATTTATTGTTGGAGTTACATTATTGGAGTTACATTATTGGAGTAATATCTATCCCTTCCTAGTCTTAAAACGATTAATTCGAGAGACTAGTGTTATCTACAGGACTGCAGTAGTGACATTATCCTGTTTGTGCAGAATCAGTTAGAATCTTTTTACCCAAATTTATCAGCTGCAGTAGAAGCTGAAGGAAGAATCCACTGGGCTCCTGAAAGATTTCCCAGGTTATAGCCAATTCTAACTCAACTACAAATACTTGTGTCAATGCTTTCTAACAGTATAGCATCCCTGCCTTTCCAGTCTTTTGACCAACCTTTCTAAAATGCAGGATGAATGAAGCCTCTTGACTGCTTGGTATTTTTTCTAATTAAAAAGAAGTAAAATACTTTGTTAAGAATTCATGTCCAGCTTCACTAGTCAGATACTTTAGAATCAGACACTACATACATCTCTGGACTTATATTCTACATAACAGAATTTAGAATTTAATTGAAATTAAGATGTCATGGTAGTTAAGACTGTTACATCTGGATTTATCTGATTATGTAATGTACTTCTGAAAGAGCTTCCACCTTCATTGTTACTTGAATCATTTGTTTTAGCACTACACTGAACTCAGAATTTGCTGCATTCAGCACAGCTACTGCCTACATAGTGTACATTGCTGAGCTATTCATCTGAAAAAGGGCATTTAAATATGGCCAGTTTTTTCTCCCCTATTGTATTTCAAATATAATTATATGATCCACTAGCTTTTATAGTTTGTCTGTTTTACAGTAAGACGCAATGACATGGTACAAATACTGAAAAAAATGAATCATTTATTTTCTACATTAAGAACTGCATTTTCATTGTTCACATAGTTAACTAAACAAATGTCAGAATTCAATGCCTTCACGATATTTCAATCAGAATAATGATGAGTACTATAAGAAACTGAATAGACCTTTTTTTTTTTTAACCTACCCATTTGCAAGGCAAAGAACAGAAAAATGTGCAAGGCAAAGTTTCAACTAACAGGAATATAGACAAAAACAAATACTAATGTGGATGCAAAATTGCAGGTTTACCACATCTAAACATCAAGTACAGGCTGAAGCATACTGGTAGTTAATGGTGGTTACCATGCTACTTTGTAAAGGCTTTAGATGGCAATTTATGCTAAGCATTAGTTATGCTGTACTATAAATTATCGTTATTAATGTGTTTAACATTCTAGCAAGATGTGATAGACCTTCACTCATTAATTTTATTATGTCAGCTTATTTCATAACTGGAACACAGGATTGTAATTACACACAAATGTACCTGGACTAATTTTTAAGGGAATTTGCTAAACATCTGAGACCTAGTCATATGTATTCAACAATAACTGTGTAGACAGTCTTAGAACCCAAAAATTCCATCAGAAAAGTAAAGAAACCCGGGAAGATAAGATTTTTAAATAATATGAATATTAAATGTGTGGGACCTAACAACTCAGGTGGATAATAAGTAATTGCACATTTTTGATCACCATACTCAGATTTGCCTCCACAGGAAAACCAGAAAAGAAAAAAAAAAGAGCATATTTGGAGCAGTGTGAGGAATCTAATAAAAGAAGGTATATTCCCTTAGAAAGGATATTTCTAAGTTGTATAATGTAAAGGTTTATTAGTATAAGATAACATTCATACAAATATTTTGAATGGTATTCTTATCTTGTAACCAACACCAATGGTGTGTTTCCATTTGATAAATATTTCACTTTTTCTGTCAAAATGATGACAGCTACAGCTGTGATTTGAAAGGGGACAGATATTTCTGAAACAGGCACTGTAGTTATCTTCCCATGTGCAGAACTGGCTCAAAGAGGCAGAGGATGTCATCATCCTAAAGAGTACTTTGGGTGGCCTACTTTCTGCAACAAGCTCTCGGCACAGACAAACAGAAGAGAATAATTGTACCACCACATCAACTGAGCAGGCAGCATCACTATGACATGGATACAAGAAATAGGCCTAAGCCATATTATGATGAATTTCATGGCCAGTGACTCTTAAACTGATTTTCGTTAACCCACTATGTTTTCTACTTTACAACTTAACTGGAGGGTGAGAAAAGAAGTAGCCCAACGAAAACATAGGAAAGGAGTGATGATTCACTTTCTCTTTCTCCTTTCTGAGCTTTATCTGCTTTTGTTGTTTGTTTGTTTGGTTGTTGTTTGTGGTGTTGGTGGTGGTGTTGCTTTGTTTTGTTGTAATTTTTCTGAGGGCAAGAGAGAAGGAGAAGGTTCAGTGGAAAAAATCTGTTAATTTCCTGATGTGGAATGAGAAACTTTTCAGATCCAATTTTCCCAGGGGACAACATCTAGTGTAGGGAAGTTCCTACTTCCTACTGCAGATATGTTAACCAGAAGTTAAGGAGACTGGTACATATGTCATTCTGCTTTTTCAAGGCTGACAGATAGTCGTTTGGAAATATTATCAGTTATTAGCTTCAGAGCAAATATAAAGTATGTATTTTCTCCCTCGGCAGCTGCACTACTGAGTTCACTTTAGTGCAACAGCAAAATCCAATTTTCATGGCATTTGAAGAAGTATTCTGAAATGCCCAAAGTGTGAAAAAATCAAAAGATCAGTGCAGAATACATCCATTCTGGCATGCTAGTCTCTTTTGACTGCTACCCAGCAGCAACTGATAATGAACAAAACTGTTACAGCTACTGGTTCCTGCTCACATATCCTAAAGGACTGTCCTCTTTACAATTCATATGGACAGCAGAATCCTCCATTTGCAATGGCTGAAATTGGACAATTTAATATTGAGCACTTTGAGCATTTGAGCACTTTGTTGCTCAATTGAACCTAGCTGTATATTTAAGTAGGCAGGAGAGAATGAGTCCTACGTTTTCCACATAGCCATGGTAACGAGGAAGAAAATGACAGTATTTTACTATCTGTTCATCCTTAGAGTAAAGCTATAAATGCTTTCTGTTGCATATTCTTTTTTTTTGTACCAGTCATTGTGTTCCACTGACCTTTACAGCCTCTGCCAGAGTCTGTATAAGCATCATGTGCCAGTGATCATCTTTGTCTTGATATCAAAAGGAAATATAAACCCTCTGATGAAGAGAATGCCCATATTTAATTTGATGATGACTGGGGATTCTGGTTGCTGCTTTATGAGGAACCATAAGGATTAACTGGCAGCACCAATGAACAAGGAGCTAGTTCAAGGTTCAGACAGACAAAAATGACACATGATTCAAGAATATGCTAATGTAAACTTGGTCTGACATATATACTAAGGAATCTGTAAATATTTTCTGAGAAGAATTTTATGTTTTTTTCTTACATTTGTGCTCTTGTGCCACTTGTTCCTTGCAAACCAGTGCTGATGTGACCATCCCATTCGTCCCAGAGATGAAGAGAGAACTGTCCTTCTAGCCACATAATAACAGACAGGTTTCCTTCTCCTAAACATTAAGGAAAATCTTTTAGAGGGAGAAGCACCCTCAAATGCACCTTATACCTTTCCCTCCATTTTGCACAAGCCTACAGCAATAGATAAACTCATTCTCCATACAACCACTGCCTAAGGACTTGTAGTCTAGAGACAGCTGCCAAACTACAAGGATGGCAGAAATGAACATCAAGCACTGTTGAAAAGGGAACACATTTCATTACTTGCCCAACAGCCCAGCTTCATTCACACTGTTGTACCAAATCCAAATTCAATCATTATGCTGGGTCATCATAAAAGTGCTCCTAAAAGCAATGAACAACTTTAAATCACATGATTTTGCCTCTACCACAATTATAAAATCAGATTTGCATTTCAAAGCCCAGGATTGAAATCAGTCAGGAAAAAAGAATGCATTACTCACCATTTCCAAACTGTTTCAGATCATTGTCCTAGAACAATAATATATTTCAATTAAATTTAATCTTATAGCTAGCAAATAATTATTAAAAGTCCCTTTACTTTTTCTTATTATTATTATTTTCCGTTAAACAGTTGTTTTCTAAATGGAGTATAAATTGGAGGGAATGGGGGCAGAAAACATGCAGCAAACCTAGAGAACTTGCCAGTTTGAAATTATAAGGTCTCAAAATAAGCATGTAGGAGACTCTTCAGCTGAATCATGCTCTGTACACTCTTTACAAGTGTTAATAAAGAATGGAAGAATGTCCTAGGGCCTAAATCACTATAGTACAAAATAGACAAATGATAAACTGAAGCACTGGTGATTGCAAAGCTGAGATTAGCTCTACTGAGATATGATATAATGTTCAATTTATCACTGAAAAGGCTTTCAGGAGACCAACAACGGTAGAGTATGCTTTATATATTCTAACTCATCATAAGGGAATATCTTAAAATACTCTGCTGTGCAAAACAATGAATTAGATTAACATAAATCAGTGATGGATGTAGGAAAAGGCAACCATTCATAGTTAATATCATACAGCCCAAGACATTACAATCAGTTTCACAAGACAGAGTGTACTGACAATAATTCAGAGGTTATCTCCTTCTGGTATAGTACAGTTCTCCCTGGACAATAACCAGAAACAGAAGGAACTGAAGCTTAAGATTATGACCAGAGATCAATGTTCCTAAGAGTACAAAGCATTTTGTAGCAGAGCTTTCTGAAACATATATAAGTTCTGAATAGATACAGCTTGGGTTTTTAAATGAATTACTAAAGTATATGAAATATGAGCTCTGTGAAAAGTGTTTTATTTGCACTGCTTAGTGAATTACAGCACTCAGCACAATGGCTAATATGTTTATGTAATATTTCACTTCACTACACAGAATGTCAGATGTTTTCATACATGTTATTTATAGCCTTACATGTTATTTATGGGCTATTTATAGGTTATTAATATTACCTATATATATGTATGTGTATATATAAACATAAAAGCATGCTACAAAAGAAGTTATGAAAGACAGCTATGTACTGAGCTAAAGAAATGGTGTATAATAATATTGATACCTGTTATCACCATTTATACACTTTATTTTTTCTTAGAATGGTAATGCTGGAGAGATTCCTTTTCCTGAAGGCCAATGCCCATTAGATTCCAGGAATGTTCTTTAAAATATACCCAGTTCAATCAGAGGCTGCCAAGGACAAATGTGACCTCCTCTGAAACTTTTGGAAAAGAGTATGTTTGTGTTTAACCCTAAAAGTCAGTTTATTCTCAAGACACTCTGCAAAGCACACGTAGCCCCAGTCTCAAAACTTAAAGATGTTCAGGCTAAATAAGAACTTACAGGACAAGGACCTGTACTCTTCAGAGAAAAATATGTTATCCATTTTCAACAAAAAGCACAGAAAAGAAGACTTCTAATGGTAGGTTCATAGTTTGTAAACAAAGTTTTAACAAAATAATGAATTTGAATTTAAATGATGTATCCCTGTTTCATTCTGTTTACGGAAATATTCTTTTCCACTTATTGCAAAAATATATATATATCCTATTTTAATTCTAACTACATATTGAGAAACCAGTTTTTTGTGGTGTGAAATGAAACTTCATTAGAAGTAATTAATAAAGATTGCAGTATTAAAGCTGGATAGAAGTATCAACAAAACAAAAGCTGGAAATGTGTTCCAGAAATAATAAACACACATGATTTTCATTTGTATGTATCACAGAATAGAAGTCCTCTAAATATTACCATTCTTCACAATATTGAGGTTCCAGTGACTAGAATGTCATCAGCTTCTGAAGAAAACACTGCTACCAGACTGTAGAAGAGCCGCTCATAGTTTCTGTTTTCCTGAATACCTGGCAGGTTACCAGGAAGAACTGGAAACTTTTCATTCCACACCTGAATTTGGGAGATAAAAGCCACAGGTTTCCTCACACAAATTTGTAAGTATACTAAAATGCAGAGAGAGGAAGGAAATCTGAATCATACGTAACTACTGACTTTTTGAATTATTTAATGAGGATAATGTTCTAATAAGTCTGCTGACACCTCTTTGTCAGGAAAGGACTTTGAAAGATAAATGTAATGACAGATTAACTGGTTATGCTTGAAATATTTAGTAATCATAGCACAGTGTATACAACTATATCTCACAGAGAAACGTTCAGAAGACTCTTCAGTCACTGTTTAGTAATGTTTTTTTGAAAAAAAAAAAAAAAAAAGACTTATTTCTGCTGTTTATACATGTTTAATTCCAGAGAGCTTAATGAAGTTACTTAGAATAGAATTTGATCATATCACTGTCAAGGACTTTTTTTTTCTTTTAATTCATAAATATTTCTGAATATAAATAGCTGATCACAACTAATTTTGAAATAAGAGAAACACAGAATATTATTGATTGTAACTTGTCTGTATCTAAAAATAGTCACAACCTTAAAGGTTTTTTGGAATAGGAACATCTTATCCTTATTATAATTTGATGTACCTTGAAAGTAATCCTCTAAGTGTGTCTGAATAATTCTAGGTCAGGATAGGCTCTTGGAGTTTTATACAAAAGCAATTTTTCTCTTGAAAGAACTGCACAAACAATTAATTACAAATCAGAATATTTCCATTAGTTAGATGTATGTTTTCTTATCTCTGTGCTAAGGATGGGTGATTTCAAGCACAGATGAATAACTCACTGAATTTGACACAGCAAATTGCAAGTAGTGGCAGAATCACAACCGACGGATTTTTGCTTCTAGCACTTATTTGACCACGCTGTTACTCTCAAATGCATTTACCTGTAAAAAGGTCATTTGAGGAAAAGAACATAGGAATGGCTTATAATAGATTTCCAAAGGTACTGGATTTCCTATACAGAAAAACATTTTTGACTCATTAAAGCACAGCTATATACTCCTATTCCATTCAGTAACAGATCCCCTAGCCTAATTATTCTCACGGTATAAGAGCTACAGTATAAAACGTGCAGCTACAGTCTAAGACATATATGGTACAAATAATACAAGAACTATTTGGATATCACCAAACCAGACAAATCCCGTGCTAAATATTTCATTCTAAGATTAAAATTTTTACTTTCTATAGGAAAATATAATGTCCAGTCCAATTATTGTCATTCCTCTCTAGCTGGTCTACCAGCCATCTCCGTTGGAGCTGGCATTCTACACTTGCGTGTTTCCAGATTTTCCCCATCACAATCATTCAGGTTAGTCTTCACAATTTAAACAGGTGCTTTATGCTAACCCAGATTATTTTCCATGAAGTGGTTAAGAAAAGTGGCTAATAAAGACTCCACTACATATCAGTATGCTGAGACACAGTGATTTAGCAGGTGGGCAGAAAGAAGCTGGATCCCATCTATTACCTAAAATAAGTGCACTTGCCATAGGACAAAGTGTTTTCATATAGGTCCTAGCCTACCAACCTCTCCTATCATGAGAGTACTCTATCTTAGTGAGAATTCTTGTTGTCTCATACCCATTTATTGGGTTTGTAAAATTTTGATAAAATGTTTAAAAATCTGGAACCAGTTCTAGAAGATTTAATTATGTAATCAAAGGAAGTAAAATGCAAAAACAGAAAAAAAAAATACCTTACATTGCTTCATTTGTTTCTTAGCTTCAGTAGGTCTTTAAATGTATCTAACTGTAGGTGGAAAATTAAACACAAATCAGAATGCAGTTTCCCCCAAGGCCACAAAAACATTGTTAAACAAATTGTTAAAACAACATATCTGATGATGCAGTAACACTGAATGCTTCAACATTCGTTAATTACATTAACTTAATTAAATCAAAGTATCTTTAATTGTTAGCACGCTGGTATTGCACAAGGAGGAAGGAGGCAGCAAGATTCTGCTGACAAGACAGCGTATAAGAAACATTTCCAATTCCTCTATGAACTGTAGAAAACTTTATCTGTGGGCCTTATAGAAAAGCTTCTATTCTTTCTGTAAGTGGGTATATTCTTCTATCAGCATTACCAGAATAGAAATATTTGCTACAAAGCTGATTTTTATAGGAAACTTGCACTGTTTCACCAATTGTGAATAGCAAAGTTTTCTCACATACTAGACAAGTTGTCATGTGGTGACACACATGCTCTGAACCAGTACTACAACAGCATGTTCATTTTCTCAGTCATGGGAGCTTATAAAAATTCTGTGGCCTCTTCTGGTGGCGGTGGTTGTTGTTGTTGTGTGTTGTTTTTTTTTTTTTTTCTTCTTCAGTGTACCAACTTTACTGAAAAGTACTATGACCCTCAGGCAGTTAACCTTCACTCCCATCAAACCCAGAGCTTGTTCCCACCCAGATACTGTCTCACTCTCCCAATAAATTCAGCCAGAGTCATTTTTAATAATCATCACAGTGATTTTGCAGTCAAGTTAAACAGGCAAAGATGGGACACTTCTCCAGAAGTGCTTTTGAGGACAATATTTCTTGACCTTTTTTAGTCCAAAATCTACTTGACTTTCACAAAAAAATCCACTGCCTACTCTATCATTAGTGTAAACCCACAGCATTGTCATAATGAGTTCCATAACTTTAGTCCAATGTTGTTTAGGCTAAATTTCAAATAATTGTTTATACTGTTACTTCTGCTAGTGTGGTAATAGATGTATATTTGTAATATTATTTTTTTTCACACACCCTCTAATATTTGATATCTTTCCTTCTCTCACTTGGCAACAGTATCCTGCGCACACTTTTGACATGCCAGCAAAAAACATGTCACATTAATAAGAGTTGTAGCTCACCTGGATTGGATCTGAAAAGTAAGAGAAATGTGCATTTCAGTATGCACATTTGGGATCTGGCTGGTGTTACGAATTGAATTCTCATTAGCTTTCATAGTGTGCTGGGTTTGCCCTTCAAGCACTTCTGCTGTATTTTCCTTTGAAAGGTACCTAATTCGTGCTGTCCACCACCTCTCCCAGGTGTATAAGCAAAGCATGGGTAGTGGAGCCGATCAGGAGGCTAGCTTTGAAGATCTAAACGCAATCTAAACACAACTGCTAGAGTAGATACAATTAAGTGTTTCTTCATCATCATTATAAAGGTCATTAATCTAGTCAAAGAAATCTACATCAAACCTGAAACTGTGCTGCAGACAGTATTAGCATGAGAAGAATATGAGGAAAACCATAAATAATATCAACTAACATAACAATATCAATAAATCCAAATAAAATCTTTTAAAAAATCCATTAAATTATCTGTAAAATCCATAGAAAATACCATTTTTTCACTGTATCTCTCACTTGAATATGCCTTATGATAAATCAAACTGTTATGCAGACAGCAACAATTTCAACAGGAAATATCTATATTTGTTAGAAAAACTGCTGTAAAATGTTTTTGCTAGACATAGGAATGATTAAAAAAGAAAATGAACCATTTTCTAGATGTCAAAAAAAGGACACATGGGTCTGTATATCTAATCATGTTCCTGGATTTTCTAGGACACTAAGCTGTGTAAGCTTTTATAGTCTCCCTTTGTATTATGATTAATACATTCATAAAATATATACTATACTATCCTTTCGATTGCTTAATATTCTAGGTTAATTCAAAAACACCTATATTCTTGAAAGAAAACTATATGAACCAAACCTTAATTTCTTTTTTTCACTCAGACAGACCTGTAAGAGCTTAGCCATAGTTAAACAAAATTGAAGAAGCTAGTATTTTTACCTTAGTGATCAAGTGTTACTGGCTTTGTCTGCGGGCAACTCTCAGAATTAATTTGTGAAAGAAAAAAGTTGTTAAGGATGATTATGTCATGATCAAAGAGTAGCACCAGGCAAGGTAATGTTCCAGGAAGCCTGGAAGTAAGTGAAGTGGAAACAGCACTTCCTCTCCTATTGCCACAGTAATCAGGAAACTTCACTATAATGTTCAGCAAGAGGTGTTTTCTGTTTAGTTTCTTTCAGGGAGGATGTGCAGATCTCTTATAAACAATATCTGGTTTAAATACACACCACTCAGTAACCAAGTAACTACTGGAGAAAATATTTCTTGTAAGCAAACCGGATATCAGATTTCCAATAAGAAAAGCTGCCAGGACAGCTTTCCTCACCATCTATGTGTACTAATAATTGAATAATTGAAATAGAACAGTGTCTCAATAAATAAGCTAATATATGTGGAATAAATCAATATGCCTGAGAAAACAGCATTGACTAAAAGCATTTTTAACATAATTCTTTACTTATACATAATACTTTAGAAGTAAACTATAGAGATTCATTTTCCCACTTAAACACTATGGATTTTTCCCTCATAGGGACTATACTTTCATTTTCGGCAAAGTCCTTCTGAATTTTTGGCATCACCAAAAGAGGCCTATAAGGGGAAAAAAAATCCTTCTCAAAATACTGTGAAGAAGTATATGAGTGATCTCTGTACTTGTCTAATGAGAAATCCTTTTTATTATACAATAAGGCAGTGATACAAGGAAAAAACCTTGAGGAAGAAGTTCACTCAAATCCATACTTCAGTTAGCATCAATATTAAATAGGGCTTAATGTGCAGCTGTTTCTTTCAGCTTTAATTTAATTTTATTTTGGTTAGAACAGACACTCCACAGCTGTAACCCCAAAACGCCATCCTTAATTATTCTCTGCTCATATATTTTCCATTGTGGATGCCCAATTTCAGCTCAGCACCTTTGCATTTTCAGAGTAGCCACGGCATCCCCCAAGCCCTCCTCCTTTTTCTCTGTCTGTTTGCTCCCGTCTCAGAATTCAGGACAGCTTTGGAATGAGCTGACATGTGAAAGAGTAATTATCTTTCAGACACAGTCTGAATGAGGAATTAAGACATCAGTTGTGGACTGGAAATCCAGCACTAGCCTAACCATCAATTTGTGCCCAAGCACTTGACCCAGCTGTAGTGCATGAAGATTAGACATGATATCCATTAGTGTGTTAGTCGTGCTGATTGACAACCAAGTCTTGTGTGCATGAATTGGTGTTTGGGTACTCAGATAGAGAACAATTACTTTCATGTTCTTATTAATTGATTTAATGTTAGTTAAAAGGTTAGTTTGCAAAAAAAAAAAAAAAATAATAGAAAATAGAAAAGAAAGGAAGAAAAAAGGCAGAAGAGGTGGAAAAGTCTCTGTATAATTTCTTTTATGTGTCACTCAAAGTGACAAATATAAGGTTTATATATACGTATATGTATATACGCTTTTTCTAATTATTCTTTCCTGAGTGACTGTATGTTTAAACTTCCTTCAAAGAATTAAACCTTTTATTTTATTGCTTTTAAGTCTTTTTGGCTCGTGTTTGCTGTTGACAATTTTCTTGCTTGAGACATTAGCCCCAAGACATCTTATAACAAGATACTAGGTGATGCCACGGATAGCAGGAGGAGCACTTAAGGCTCTGAAAACTGAATTTGATTTACGATTGATGGGAACGATCCTTAACTATTCTAACAGAAGAAAGGTGCAAATAGCTCTGCTAAAAAAGTGCTTTGTTTCAACAGCCTCTAACCTTATACAAAAACACATAATTATACATAATCATTATATTGTCTGAGCTGTGTTATTAGGATGGTGCATTCAGACTGCTTGTGATAAACACCAGTGAAGAATTATAGTCATAGATACAAATCAGTCTTATTCAGGAGTTTCTTCTCTTCAACAAAAGTAACCCCAGCAAGACCTTTTCATGCTAAGTACACAGTGCTATAAAGATTCTTAAATATTGAACATTATAAAACAAAAAGAATTATCAGATGAAAAGAGAAGAAAAACCTTAGCCCTATCCTCCAAAGAAAGTATATTTAATAGATGTCAGTAGGGTGAGGATTTTATCCCAGATATTTTACCATGAGGAAGGTGGAAAAAAAAAAAAAAGTCATAGTAGCCTCACAGCAGGGACCTTCTTGATAGTAATAGCAATACAAATTGCTTGAAAAAATATAAACTGTTCAGCCAATAAATATTTAATTACATCCTTTAACTATCTAGTCAAATTTGTCTGATATTCAATATAGGTAAATAATATTTTTCTAGGTGGAAAAAGCAACTAAATAGAAGTACAAGTATCATACACTTTAATGTGAGCCCCAAAAGACACCTGAATTTCATCCTTTTAGTCTGACAGCAGAGGAACACACTTACAAATATCTTTGAGTTTTCACTATATATCAGCCCGTGTATCATTATTTCAAATCGCTAGAAACTTCGTCTTTATGCATCTTGCTGTCCAGACTACTTGTGGTAATATTTTTTGTTTTGTTTCGTTTTGCTTTCCTCCTTTTTTTTTGTCCTTTTTGATACATTTGTGGACTTGCCTTACTATCCAATTGTTGGCTTCCTAATATATAAAGATGCAGAATTTGTGGTTTGCTTGCTCTTCTATTAGCATCATCTAAAACTGATTGGATATTAAAAGTGTTTTATTTAGGATTGTTTCCTTTGTTCCAACTTTTGAAATAAGACCTGCTGATGCAGCATTATACTGTTTCGCTACCAAATGCAGATATTTGCCTTTTAGTTGGTATTTTATTAGTTCCATACAAAAAGAAAAAGGTTTCATGCTATCTATTCAACTGTCACACAGATAAGGGGAAGCATTAACACATGCCTACTACACTCCACATATAGTTGAACCGCAAAATACAGCAGCACTGTTATAAAATACTTACTAACAAGCATTCTTCAAGTTTTTGAGGCTTATGCTACAGAATAAAGAAGGAGGACATAGTAATGAAAATGAAAGTGCTTACCCTGCAGCCGTCATAGAAAGAAGCAATGTCCCGAAGACACCTAATGCACTTGCAGGCATTTCTTTAACAATAATAGGTAGAGGAAACATGGTTGTATAAAAGATTCCATATGTATTTGCCAGAAAGGTAGCATTCAGCAAATCTGATTCCAAGTAAGTCCTGCATCTGCAGGCAAAGTAAAAGATTAGTGGTTTCTGACCAAGGAAATTCTTAATCTTATATATGGCGTATCATAAATATGGTAACAGTTCAGAGCAGTTTCCAGAGAAGTTTGACACAAAACAGGCCTTAATAAATTTATGGCTTTGATACTGCAGCATAATCAAGAGTGACTGTTCAGCCTAGGCCAGGACTTCTGACAACCATGTCATGTGACATTGGGCAGCAGAAATTGTATTCTGTCAGTCAGGAAACTAAAGAGCAGCTGAGGCATGGCTCACCTCCTACACTCAGCAAACTTCCCTTCCTGTAAATTATGACCCGAACAAGTTCTCAGTAACTTCTCCAATCAAACACTTAATCTGCAGAAAATTAATATGTGAGAATGCTGTGGATTTGTATGTATGCAAGTATGTGTAAAAAACGCAGGACAACATAGTGATGAAGAGGACAGAAATGACCTCATTTCTTAATTGTAAGCAATCCTCAGATTTTTTCAAGACACAGCAAGCTGTATTTGTTGATCACTATGTGGCTAATGAACACCATCCAGCTAGATTTTTATTAGATTTTACTTAATTAATTAAATCCAAACAGTTGCAGACTAAACTAACCAAACCACTTGTAATTATATGCACCACCCAAATAGATTGATATCACCTAGCAATTGGTTAACACCTCAGGGCTTGGAAAAGACCAGCCACTGTGATGGAGGGGGGGAAAAAAAAAAAAAAAAAAAAGCCTTAAGCCTTAACTTCTAATTTATGGGTGACTGGGACGGGGGGAGAGCTTCTGTTCTAAGAGTCTTTACTGTTTCCATGCCTTCCTTTTTTTTCTTTTTCCTCCACAAAGTGTCTTGTCTTGTTTTCCCTTGTCACCCCAAGGTTAAAATGAAAGTGTGATAAACAGCATGTAGCAAGAGCTAAAACCAACGGCAGAGCAGAAATGTCAAGGCTGTTTGTTTGATCTAACTGAGAATATTAAAGCTTCCCACTTGCGGGGAAAGGCCTGATTTCAGTGGGTGGGAGGGTCATGACTAGTGAGCATACCAGACGGCACAGTGGTGGCATATGGAGCATTTTAGTTCTGGGTCATTGGGTTCAAATCTGACCTAGCTTTTAGTATCCAGTAGTAATTACCATCTGTTGACTATTAGTGGCTATATGAATTAGTCCTCTGTCTAAATCCTAGTAAAATTATTTCCTTTTACAAATAATGACAGTATCTCTGATTTTGTTAGGTGTCCATCCACCTTTTAATCCCCCTGCCAAATGGCCACCTCTCAAGAAATCATCCTCTTTTCCATATGACTGGGTCCTACAGGAAGGATTCAGGCTTATCAGGGAGGATGTTTGCACTGGTGCTTATCATGTGGTACCTGCTGTGCAGATAAAGGGACTTTCATGCTTCAGGGCTGACAATCTGGCCATCTTGCATAGAATCAGAAATTTTAAAACTAGAGGAACATGCAAACCATCTCATCAAGCCTCCTATATTTTACACAGTGTACAACACAATCTGATAGGCTCTGCACTCTGAAGCATTGTTTTAAGCTATAGCAGTCCTATGTTGTGCCCTTCTACTCTTAGTGATTCAAAAAAGTGTTGATAAAACAGTAAATATTCCTAAGTAAATTATTAAATTGATTAGTGTCACCATTGATGACTTGCATGTCATTTTGAGTCTGAATATCTCTAACTCCAGCTTTCAACTATGTCATTTTCTGTTAAGAGTCAAATATCATCACAGAACTCTTCCTCAGGTAAGCATTGCATGCCAGGATCAAATCTCCACTGAATTTTTAGCTTCTAAAGGCAAGTGTCTTTCAAATTTTAAAGCATTCCTGGGTGCTTTGAAAAATATTTTAATGAAACAAAGATTTTCAACTTCCATTCTGAAGACAGCTGGGATTTATATTGCTATAATCAGAGAAAAATTTCATCTCCTTACCTTATGTCTCCAGGCTTTCTTTTCAGGTTTGTTATTTAAGTATTTAGTAACATCAGTGCACTCAAAATTTATTTCACATAATCTTTAAAACCTGCAAGATTCTCTAATTCACATTGAAGAGCATGTTACAATCTTAATTTATAGTCACATTACTTTGCATTTGTTCATCAAATGAGGTCCTCTTATGAAGAAATGTAATCGTATGGACTTTCTCCAACACCTTTCACCATTTCTGTGTCACCTGAAACATTATTGAGAAAACATTACTGGCTTTTGAAAACATTCTTCCACTCCAATGAGTATTTCTGCATTAAAAACAGAATTCTATGACACACAAAATACAATAATCTTATGTTTCTTATTCTTTACATTTTACTCTTAATAATTCAATACCTTATCCAACTATTTCCGAGATTTATTTTTTAACCAGCTTTTCATCCATTTAATACGAGTTCCTTTAATTCTCTACTGTTCTATCAGAACAACTTTTGACATTAGAAGTGATACCATTAAAAATTATAATTCTGCTATATACACAGCTGTGGCACAAGCCAAATTGTAGCTGCAGTTTGCATGATGTTTCTGGGACTCTTTCGTATTGATTTATTCATTTTTTCTAGAGCTGTCAATGGTTATTAGGGCAACAATTCATATGTGTTGCTTGATATAAGGAATTTGAACAATTCTTGCTTTTATCCATTTTAGAAGAACCGTATAAGATACTGCTTCAAGAGTATCTTGTGAGGAGGAGAAAGGCTCACCTTGTGTCAGCAGGTTTGAGTAAGGTCCAGCAGAGGACATGGCCTATTCTTCAGCTCTCATGTAGCAAAAGCCTGGAAGGTCTATAGTACACTTAATGGCTGCTGCTCCTGAGGACAGCAAACTGGTGTTTGCACACTTGTTCTGTTGTCTGGTATGGGAAGAGTCAGTCACAGAAAGTAGATGAAGCCCTATGGTAACCGAGACCAGCGTCAGGCATGGTCCTCTCCGTTTCTGTCCTACCAGTTAGTGGTAGCTCAAGTGGTAAGAAGCAGTTAGATGATTACTGCTAGTCCCTTCATTTGCTCATTGTCTTTTCTCTTGGGGAAAAAAAAATCTATTTATTTTAAAATAGCTATTTTAAAATAAGTGGCATGGGAATTATCCCATGAGAAAATAAACAAACAGGTCTACATATTTATTTTCAGAAAGAAGCATTTCTCATTCTCCTTATTTCCCCACCTCTACATCTGGGGACAAAACAGCTGCAGGCATTGTTACCATCTCCCTTAGTGTTTTAATTCTCTCCATTCAAGCTAGTTGTGAGCTACCTACAGGACACTCTTAATACTCTTCCATTAATCACAGTCCAGGAATACCCAACAGCAGCCCAATACCTTTGTAGGCAGCCCAAAACCAGACTTTTCCACGATGGTGCCTCTCAACAGAATCTGCTGTTTCTGAAGGCTGTATTGGTGAACGGTCTCCTACAGCAACAGGGGAGTGGAGGGTAAGTCCAGGAACTGAGATGACCAAAGCAATCAACCAGATGGAGCAAAGAGCCCAGAGAGATCTCAAACTACCAATTCAAAGTCCTGTCAGCTCCCTCAGACCATCCTACAGACTCACACAGAAACAAGAAGTACTTCTGTGTCTGTTCCAAGACCACCATATAATTACAGACAGGACAGTTCATAATGGCCTGTCATCTCCTTCCATTTTATCCCTTACTGACTCTTTGCTGAGCAAGTCTCTGGGAATCTCTGACCTGATACATCACCCAGAAGAAATGTCCACCCAGCACGCACTTTTCTTCCCAACCACATCATAAAAGGGCACAACCATCATTTGACATAAAAGCTTCCTTCCTCTTTCCCAGTCTATTATTTCCAATTTTCTGGTACCTATCTAATTATTGTGAGACAAGTAACATTCATAAACATCACAAGCATTTTCCTTTTCTTTATTTCCCTTCTGAAGCCTTTGATGATCTCCGAATCAAGGTAATTTTTGCCAGGGCTTCCAGTCATCAATGGGACTTTTACCACACCATTCTGACTCCTATCAGCCCTCTCTCCGACATATGTTTTTATTGCATCAAGAAAACACTATGCAGACTTCCTGTTCATTTACCCTCTGCTGAATGTCTTGTCTGTTTTTCTTAAACGTCTTCTTAACGTCAAGAATGCTGAATTCATGAAAGAAAAAAATAAAATCCCACACCCCATGAATGCAGTTACTGAGTATTCCTAAAAAGTGCTGACATGCTCTTTTAACGGGTATCTTTTAACTATCAAATATCTTCACACACTAAATTACTTCTATGCTTGTTTTCCTGTTAGTTTGGAGAAAACACTGCTTTGAAGTGTTTTAAAAGATGTGTGATTTCATTTGTCCCAGTACCAAATTGCAAAGCCTTACCTTTAAAGGATTAGGCCAGCTTTCTGAAAATTGTCTGGAGACTTTAGGGTTATTTGTGTTTATGGCAATTGTTCCTGTAAATACATAACAACAACTAAGTATTTTCTACAGTGACTTTCACAACCAGAATCAATCAGGTAGCAGCACGAATACACAGCAGTACGTAGCAACACGAATACACAGCAGTACATACTCAACCATAAATTGATTTACAGGGTCATTAGTTTTCTCACTAAGTTTAAGGAGCAGCTCCTCTTAGTGACACCAGGAGATGCTTGACATTCAACAGTTTATAAAATAATAAGACTCAGAAACAAGACTGAATCTTTCAAATCAATCCTAGTGGCTAGTGGGAAATTGCATTTAAAGCTAAGCTAATACAAAAATTCAAGATTCCAGGGTGACCTTGCTGAAACAGTAACACAAATAATCTAACTATGTAGAGTGTATTATAGAATTAAACTTGCAATGGCCTGGAATTACCATGGAATTTCTCCATATGTATGCGTATCTGAAAGAAATCTTCGGAAACAGAAAAGCAATTTCTTATGGCAACCTTTCATAGAATTACAGAATGGCTTGTGTTCAAGATCAAGATCATCCAGTTCCAACCCCCCTGCCATTGGCAGGGATGCCACCCACTAGACCAGGTTGCTCAAAGCCCCATCCAACATGGCCTTGAACACCTCCAGGGATGGGGCATCTGCAGCTTCTCTGCACCACCCATTCCAGTGCCTCACCACCCTCTGAGTGAGGAATTTCCTCCTAACATCTATATCTAAATCTCCCCTCTTTTAGTTTAGAACCATTCCCTGTTGTCCTATTATTATCTGCCTGAGTAAAAAGTTTCTTACTATGCATAGCTACTATGAAATTCCTGTTTCAATTACTGATAATTTTCATGACAGACTTCCTTCTGATAAATATAAATAAAACTGTCACTGTTATATCAGCTCTGTGTTCTAAGACTTTTTTAAAGCCAAAGTCTTTAATTGATCTTTAAGTGTTCAACAAGATTCATGCGGCTTAATATCTGTTGTCACCACCCTCAGACTGCTACTTTTCAATGTTCTACCACCAAGTCTACGTACTTCAACTTGAAAGGTGAGTCCGCCTCCTGAACATCAAAGGCTGACACTTCAGAGCTTTTATGTTATCGCATGTGCTCCTCCTGACACAGCTGAATAAAGACAGTGCACACAGAGCTCACCTGAAACAGCTTTGACACTGTAACTCTAATAATTTTCTCTCTTGCTAGCCCAACTCCAGTATCTCTTCTCCCATTTTACAACTGCTTTTAGTGTTTCTCCTTGAATTCAGGACTGGCCACTGCTCTCAGAGTGATACAATGGAAACTGCAGGGCCATACCATTGACCTACATGCTCTCTTGCTGTCTTAACTCTTTGGCTGGTAACATCTCACAGCAGATGGGTAACTGGCATCATGTAGTCTGAATACTCAAGTGCCATTCCTGGCAATGTAAATATATTTTTGAGAAAATATAATCTTCTCTTTCTTCAGGACTGAGTTGATTCAGAACTTGAATGGATTTTCCAAACAGGTTCACACCATAAATAATTTTTAAGATATGGGGTCCTTCAGATGACATCTTTCTCACAACTGACAAAGTGCCAAGATATTGGGCAAATAGACAAAGGAGTATAGTATCCCCAACATTTGCCTTCTCCTGTTTTCTGGATAAGTACAGGCACTTCATTAAAATCCTCATGGTAGCTTCTGTGAAAAGAATTATAGAACACATATTTTCTGTTTAAATTTTCCTCTAAAATTTCAAGCTTAAAATAGGACCACATAACAAACTCTATATTCAGTTCAATCTCATCTCAACATGGAAGGTGAAGTCTTCATATGGTTATGGGTTTCTTCCACAACTGCTTTTGTTCTGGGATCGTGTTGTTTGCCATTGTCCACCTTCAGCTTTCTCCAACTTCCTAGTGCTTTATTCTGTGTTTAGATAACATCTTTATAGCTTGTGTTTTCTTTTCAAGAGCATGTATCTCCTTTACCTCAGTCACATTCACTAAAAGATTTTGGATAATTCTGTAGGCATTAATAACACTAAGATTTAGCTGTGCAAAGAGTAAGACAGTCTATGTGAGCATGCATTGTATATTAGACTAGCACCAAGGTAGAAAAGTTAATGTAAAAAACTAGAAAAATAGAGTTTAAGTCCTACCTTGATTATTATATTACTGAATGTACAAATCACTTTTTCTTCCTGTGCATCAGGTTCTCTAATGGTAATATAGGGGCAAAATATTTTCCAGTTTGTAAAGCCTTCACAAACTTTATGAAAGGCATTGTAGAAAGAACTTTAAGACTATCTAAGTGTCTCAGAGTTAATAAAAAGAAAACAAGAGCTGCTAGAATAAAGAACATCATTATTTTCTTATTTAACATTTATTTTATGAAAAGAATCCTTTATCAAGAACCAACTCACTAATATGTTAGATGCTGTGCAAACACAGCTTTGGGCACAAGGACTCCATAACATATATATAAGACAAGGGACAATAGGTGAAAAAAGTGAAAAAAAAATGGACATTTCAAAAAAATGAATTTTCTATTTCCTGGCTAGAAATAGAAGTGATTCCTGGATGAAATAGAAATGGAATTCTACTGATCAGGATTAACAAGAACGGTCCTCCTATAGCAGTAATGTTTTTTTTGAAGGTTTCCTGTGAGTAACAGTAGAGGGCAATTTTAAGGAAGATAATGAAGCAGCTTTGTGGATATATTTATAACAATTCCTCAATGTAAAAGGGACATCATGGGTCAAAGCATAAGGGTACCTTTTGAAAACTTAACAAGGGGGCGGTGAAGGCTGTTGCCACAATATGAGTAACACTGATGAAAGAGAAGCCTCTTGTTTGTGCAGAATGCTTTTGCTACAAGGAGAGTATGATTTTGTTTGGGACTCTATTTTCTGTCACAAAACAGAAAGTTTCCGCTTGAGAAAATCTATCTCCCTGCTGTGTCAGTCCTATTTCCACAAATAAACAAGAACATTTCTTAACCCAGTTAAATGTTCCTGCTATGAGACTACGTGTTTGTAACAGCATGTACTGCATGTTACCAATTCATCAAAAAATATGCCCATCATCTATGTGAGTCATTTTTAGAGAGCAAGATCTTTTTTCACCTTAAAATACAGCCCAGGATTGTACTATTTTCAAATTTTTAGCTTCCCATTTCTGCTACTTATTAAGGCAATGCTGGCTCCCTTCTATGAGACTCCTTCCTCCACCCCCTGCACAAGCAAAAAAAAAAAGCGTAAAATAAATAAATAATAATAATAATAATAAACCATAAGCATAATTCTCCTGAGACTGCAATTTAAAAGGTAAAATGTACACAGTGCCCCTTTAGAGCCCCCCTTTCCACAGCAAATGGAGTGGATAGTGCTTAGACAATATTGCTGTTATCAATTAGCACTTTGACAATTAGCCAAGCAGAGGAACTGAGCCTCCTGCAGCAGGCAATGCAGAACTTTCAATTACATCTTTCTATTTCCCATAGCTCAGCACTAGATTAATAATACATTTAGGGAACTCTGGTGGCAGGCTGATAGAAATGAAGACATGGATTAACTGTAGTAATAAGAGCAGAAAGGAGAAATTCAGGTGAACAGTAAAGGGGCCTTATATATAAGCCATATTCCCTGTGAGACAACATTAAGGTACAGTTGGCCTTTATCAAACTAGAATACACTGAATCATATTTACAAATCTGTTTCACAAAGTCTCATAGCTACACTTTTAGAGGATCCATGTAGCTCACAAACTCCTCTTGCTATGTACACAATTTATGCACCCATTTTCCTAATCTAGCACACACTTAGTTCTCTGAGCCCTCTTTCCCACAACCTCATTCTCTGCTGCTATGGTAGAGCCAACTTTGGTCCCTGAGCCTTGAAGACTGTTAGCCTTCAAGATTTTATGGTTTTATCTATAAGACATAAATGATTTGTTGGTAAAAGGGCACCACTGAATTGTTGCTTTTAGATATTCAGTTTATGTACTATATGGCAATTCATACAAAATCTTCTCTTCTTTCAGATAAGAAACTTCTGAAGTCCCACAGAAAAAAAAATACCAAACTACCTAGAATTGGCCAATCTTACCAGAACACATCTGAGTTTGTCACAGTCTATCTCCTGGCACTGCTCCATTTGTCACAGTCTATCTCCTGGCACTGCTGACAGCCGTCTCACTGTATCTGCACCCATGAAAAGCAAAAGTGGGGGATGGAGAAGTAAGCTCAGAAAAAAGTCCTCAGAACTTGTGAAAAAAGTAATAGCGTGCTTACTAAAGTCTCCCTGTAATGGTAGTTTGTACAGGCAAGAAAGATATTTAGGAAGGGACAGCTATGTGTTATGAAAGGCACTTTTTCTTAAAGGTACTTGAGGAGAGTAACTGCTCAAGAACTAAAAAAAGAAAATAAAAGGAAATCCTTTAGTGTTCTGGGTGTGGAAGAAGAATAACTGTTACATATATTTACTCTCCCATCCTCTCCATATCTCAAAATGTTTAGGTTTGCTGTGTTTTTATGATTTTTATGGACGTAAACATGACAATATATCTCCTATCATCTGTTATCTTGTAATCAGTCAGTGACACCTTCAGTGTGGAATGGATCTGAGTTTTCAGCTACAAGAAACACTTTATACCTACTTAGATATTTATTTCTCTACCATGGTTGCTGTTAAGCATCTGGGAAAGAGAAGAGCAGACCAAAAGGAGCGACATGACTTTTTTCTATGTGCTAAATTTATATGTCTCACAGAGGCATTTGCAGTCACTTTTTAATTTTTTTCAAAATAGTTAATATTAGGTTTAAAATATGATCTAGGTTAAGACTGAAACGATGATGTCTAAGTCTATATTAACCTCTTTACATAAATCTGGAGCTGATCACTCTTCCTGCAACTCTTACATTTGTTTGTGAAGTATGGATGTTTCTTCCATCCTCAACTTGTTGTCCTTGTCTGAATAATCTCTATGACACTGGAAGAAAAGAGAGACTTTACTTATTCTTCTGTGATGCATTGTTCCACTAACTGTTGTGTATCTTGACATCACTTCAATACAGCTAATTAATAGTGAATACATACCTTTTATTTTACATGGTTGATCCTCTTCCACAAAGAACAGTTTCCATTCAGGTAACCACAATTGGTTAGATGAAGCAGCTTCCCATGTTTGCCTTCTAATGTAAAACCTGAAGGAACAGATGGTGCATGTGAATTTGAAACAAAGTCTAATTTAGGGGGAGGGGGGGAAAAAAAAAGGAAGGGAAGAAGGAAGAAAGAAAGAAAAGAAGGGAAAGGGAAAGGGAAAGGGAAAGGGAAAGGGAAAGGGAAAGGGAAAGGGAAAGGGAAAGGGAAAGGGAAAGGGAAAGGGAAAGGGAAAGGGAAAGGGAAAGGGAAAGGGAAAGGGAAAGGGAAAGGGAAAGGGAAAGGGAAAGGGAAGGGAAGGGAAGGGAAGGGAAGGGAAGGGAAGGGAAGGGAAGGGAAGGGAAGGGAAGGGAAGGGGAAGGAAGGGAAGGGAAGGGAAGGGAAGGGAAGGGAAGGGGGAAGGAAGGAAGAGAGGAGAGGAGAGGAGAGAAGAGGAGAAGGAGAGGAGAGGAGAGGAGAGGAGAGGAGAGGAGAGGAGAGGAGAGGAGAGGAGAGAGAGAGGAGAGGAGAGGAGAGAGAGGAGAGGAGAGGAGAGGAGAGGAGAGGAGAGGAGAGGAGAGGAGAGGAAAGGAAAGGAGCGGAATGGAAAGGAAAGGAAAGGAAAGGAAAGGAAAGGAAAGGAAAGGAAAGGAAAGGAAAGGAGAGGAGAGGAGAGGAATGGAAAGGAAAAGGAAAGGAAAGGAAAGGAAAGGAAAGGAAAGGAAAGGAAAGGAAAGGAAAGGAAAGGAAGGAAAGGAAAGGAAAGGAAAGGAAAGGAAAGGAAAGGAAAGGAAAGGAAAGGAAAGGAAAGGAAGGAAAGGAAAGGAAAGGAAAGGAAGGAGACAACTAATACCCTGTTTGTTCTGCTGTCTCTGCTATCTCCACAGCTACCTACTTCAGCTACAAGACACAAGACAGAAATGTGCTACTGCGTAACCTTGTCAATTCAATTTTTCATATGCTGTGCATGTGTTCTGTAACTCAACACCATTCTTTCTTCTCAGTCTTCTGCCATGGACATTAGTTTGTAGCAAATTCCTATATGAAAAATTTGAAACATACTGGGAAAAAAAAAAAAAAAGTAAAAAGGGTTCACTAAGAAGAAAAGTAGGTCCTGTTTTCCTTTTTTTTGAAGGCAATTTTGGATCGCTAAAAAAAAATGACTGAAAACTGTGGGCTTTAAATCATTCTAATATCCATGACTAGACCCTGGGCCCCTTACATGGGTCTCCAGCTCCGACCTCAGGTCTTTGCACATAGTACCCTCCAGAATATCCTCAGTGCTCCCCTAAAATTGCATGAGAAGCATGGCTGCCTGTTCCACTTCCACTGACCCACTTGGGAAAACCTGTCCTTCCTCGTAGTGCTGTATGTAACTTTGTCAGCCTCTTCCTCTATTATGTATGTCCAGCAGTTTCTCAAGGTCTGCTCAGGTAGCTAAGCCAGGGGCTTTTTTTTATAGCTGACATCACGTTTCCAAATGCTTTCCTAAGAGTTATTTTAAACATTATGTAAAAGTAACCCTGTACCACTTTAAAAGTATTCTGTACACTGACAGGAAGAAATTACTGTGCTTTTCTACAGAGGAATTTTGGTCAGGGTTTTGGCAATTTGATGTTTTATGCTTTACATTTTGTGAGGCAGACAGCTTAGTACCACAAATCTGGAAATAATTTTACTATAACATGCAATATATTTGCTTCCCTTCATCAGTAATATTCAACAGCATATTCACTTATATTCCCTGTCGTCTTTGATCTGTTTTAAATATGACCAAGGTTACTGAACTCCTTCAACTGCTTATTGTGGGAGCCATCTGGTATCTGGGCATAGGAAAGAGAAAACATACATAGGGACATATGAAGCCTGCAGCAGCATGCACAGCTTCCAGTGACAGCCAACTTGCTTCCCCTCAGTGAAGCCAAGGCAAGACAAGACTTGATTAAGATGGACATATAGTCTGTATGATATTTGGTGTGAAAACACACCTTTAACTCTGCATAACTTTACACTGTTTGCAAGTTGAATTTAGCAGTCTATAAAAACAAAATTGCTAAGTGAGAAAATCAAATGTCTGAACACAAAGGTAGAGCCACCAACTAAAAAGGTTACCTCTCTCAGAGAAGAGTGTTGGAGCTACAAAATCACTGCAGTTAATTATGGATTTAAATAGTGCTGGAGTAGCTTGGATCAAAATCTCTTATATGCCAACTGAACTGGGAAATTTGCAAGTCGGTTTTAAAATCCTCCTCATTCTGTAAACACTACATATGGTAAACAGGAAATAAGTGACCTAGTCAAGTGAAAGTTTGCCCTCTGGCTCTGGTCTGTGCACTCAGCTGGCTGAGTCACAGACTGGCTGCAGGGAATTATTTGCCTTTTTTCAAATGGTTCAGACGTGCAACTCAGAATCTGTTTCAGAAGGAAGCTGAATTTAATTCTCTGCAGCCCATTATTGTTCAGGATAATTACTACAATGGAATAATACCTGTGGGAGAAATGTCTATTTTTCTCTAGGTATGCAGTTGCTGTTATACATTGCACAAAAAAGATGGAAAATGCTGTAAAAAGACCATATCATGAAATCTTAACTGTAAGTCATTCCAATTTAAAGAACATCAAGCATAATTAAGCATAATCCCTTTGATAATTTTAATTGATACACATTTTTGTAATAACAAGTATTTGCTTTTAGCTGAAGAGCCTATTTTGTCTGTTGATAATGTTCAAGGCTATTGCAAATTTGACTATCCAACAGGTAGAACAGAAAATGCATTTACATTTTCCCAGCTTTCTTTGGCCATAAGGAAAAATCAAAGAAAAAAAAAAGCCCTTGTTTTTGTTTAGCTGAAGGCAAAGCAAATCTCCCTGGACATTTAGATAAACAATAGACATTTCTTGCATTATTATTTTTGTCTATGTACAAACTGCTCTATAAGCACTACAAACTGCTTTCTTTTCTTTCAAATATGTCAACTAAGTGAACATGAAATAATTTAGTGGGATTAGGTCTTCTTTTTAAGTGTGGATGTTTACTTAATATTGATACTGAAGATCAGAATTTCTCTGTATGGGAACTGCAGAATTGTGAAAGAAAAAGGAATCTCAAAGAAAGAGCCTAGTCATGGTTAGTAACACAGTTCACGAATGAATGCTAATGAAGTGTACAAAGGCTTCAGGTAAATAAGAAGGCAGACAAGAAAGATGATCAGAGATCCTTCTGTAAGGCATATACACAAAAGACAATGGCAATTTTTGTACCTGGGAGCTCAAGCATACAAGAAATCTAAAAAGTAATTTGGAGCTAACTTTGCTCCAAGTGGAAAATGAACTACTTGTTCTCCCTAATTTTCTGTCAATATAGAGTAAACAGAAGAGACAGAATGACCTGATATACTACCTATTCAAGCCCATGTTGAAAAATTTCACATCTTACTTTCATTAAATTCTTTCTCTTGCTTTCTAGCACATGCACAGACACACATAGGTAGGGTAGGCCATTTTATCTAATTGTATCCAGCGAGATGACAGTGTGGTTATGATTTTACTACAAGTGATGCTGGTACCAGAAATTTTGAGAGAGAAAAAGCTGTCTGATGTAGCTCCATTTATAGCTCCAAAATTCAGCCTGCAACCCCTTTCCATGGCAAAATCTAGCTAGTTCTAGCTTATCTCCCTCAGCACTGCAGAATTCATTGAGGAGTTGAGAGACATTGAGAAGTCCAGAGTTCAGCATATCCCCCAAATAACCGTTGTACTATTTGACTTATCCAACATGCTGGAAAGAAAGTACGAGAGGATACTGTTTGTATTGCTTTTAAATACTCATAAGTGATTGGTGATGGATGCCACATGAGAAGATAAATAGAAAACACCTGGAAAGAGCAAGAGGTAAAAATCAGCAATACACTACTGATTGGAGGTAAAACAACCGGAAGGTAGATCAAAACACATAATTTCAGAGGCAAATAAATCTAGTTGATTTTCAGAGGAATGAAAAATTTGACACTGTGTCAGATGTGTGTGGAGAAAGTAGAACGCTAGACTAGAGAAGAAGGTAAACCTCAGCAAATTTGTTTGTATTGGTTGTAACTCTGGCTTTCACCTCCAGTTGAGGAGAAACCAGAGGGTTTCTTCCAAAGGCAGATCTGTTTGTCCTTGAAATTTCGTCTATATCTCAGAACAAGTCTTTATTCTTATAAGTAGAAAATCTTATCTCTTACTACATTTTGTATGAATGTAATGTACAGACACACAGCTGTCTCTAGGTATAGGCAGGGGAGGCTGTTTTCTCTAAGCAATAAGATACATTATCTGTATCTCAAATAATAGAAGCAATGTTTATCCAGGATTGACATCTAACAGGTTTCTACACCTTATGTAGAAGGTTATGTTTCTACATACATCTCTTCTTTCTTATGTTTCTACACCTTATGTAGAAGATTAATCAAAGAGGAAGACAGGTATGAGTGTTCATCTGCTTGTTTATTAGTAATTTCCATCAATATGGAAATATCAATATCAATTTCCATCTTTTCCTCAAGAAACTGGCTGCTCATGGCTTGGACTGGCGTACGCTTCGTTGGGTTAAAAACTGGCTGGATAGCCAGGCCCAAAGAGTTGTGGTGAATGGAGTCAAATCCAGGTGGAGACCGGTCACTAGCGGAGTCCCCCAGGGCTCACTACTGGGGCCAGTCCTCTTTAATATCTTTATCGATGATCTGGATGAGGGGATTGAGTGCACCCTCAGTAAGTTTGCAGATGACACCAAGTTAGGTGCGTGTGTCGATCTGCTCGAGGGTAGGAAGGCTCTGCAGGAGGATCTGGATAGGCTGGACCGATGGGCTGAGGTCAACTGTATGAAGTTCAACAAGGCCAAGTGCCGGGTCCTGCACCTGGGGCACAACAATCCCAAGCAGAGCTACAGGCTGGGAGATGAGTGGTTGGAAAGCTGCCTGGCAGAGAAGGACCTGGGAGTATCGGTTGATAGTTGGCTGAATATGAGCCAGCAGTGTGCTCAGGTGGTCAAGAAGGCCAACAGCATCCTGGCTTGTATAAGAAGCAGCGTGGCCAGCAGGTCTAGGGAAGTGATTGTCCCCCTGTACTCGGCTCTGGTGAGGCCGCACCTCGAGCACTGTGTTCAGTTTTGGGCCCCTCGCTACAAGAAGGACATGGAGGTGCTCATGAGAGTCCAGAGAAGGGCAACAAAGCTTGTGAGGGGTCTGGAGAACAGGTCTTTACGAGGAGCGGCTGAGGGAGCTGGGATTGTTTAGCCTGGAGAAGAGGAGGCTCAGGGGTGACCTTATCGCTCTCTATAGGTACCTTAAAGGAGGCTGTAGCGAGGTGGGGGTTGGTCTATTCTCCCACGTGCCTGGTGACAGGACGAGGGGGAATGGGCTAAAGCTGTGCCAGGGGAGGTTTAGGTTGGATATTAGGAGGAACTTCTTTACCGAAAGGGTTGTTAGGCATTGGAATGGGCTACCCAGGAAAGTGGTTGAATCGCCATCCCTGGAGGTCTTTAAGAGACATTTAGATGTTGAACTTAGTGATATGGTTTAGTGGAGGACTTGTTAGTGTTAGGTCAGAGGTTGGACTAGGTGATCTTGGAGGTCTCTTCCAACCTAGACGATTCTGTACAATGGTTTTATGTTTCATTTGGCTGATTCATTTGGTTCTTTTAAAAAGCAGAGAGACAAAGCTGAGTTTCTGCTTTCCATTAGCCAGTGGATTGCTGTACTATTTCTCAACATCCTTCATGGTTACATATCTTGCACTGAAAACATTTGAAGAACATTCACATCCACAGTGATTAGGCTGTCCTTGACTGTGAAGAGAAGTATTTTATGTGCTCTATACAGGTGCAATGGCTTAGACACAAACCAAGAAAAAAAAAAAAAAGAATACTTTCAGGCAGCACTATACTATTAAAATGCTCTCGTGGTTACACCTCCTTATACTCAACAGCCTTTTAAACATCTTAGACTATGAGGTCGTATAGCAGGAAAATATGGCCACCATATTTTAAGTATAACAGTGACATCTAGTGTAATGAAACTGCATGGCAAGGCTCAGAAATTTCTTAGTAATATATTTTCATTTCCTCTAATACTGAGGCAAAAGTCATTGCCTGGTACTTTTCTGTAAACTAAGTTTACTAAATTACCTTTAATGTTAGATGTTAATCATATTGAAATAAAAGTTTCTTATGTGTTTTATTAAACCTGTATATATAACACAAAAGTCTGAACAATGTAATTGTTTCTGAATTCTTTGGTTTCACATGCAATCGTTGCAAGGTTCTCCCATGAAAGATGTAACTTTCTGATCAATATTTTTAGAAAAAAAGACATTTCAGAATACTAAGACTTCAGTGCTGGTGGAACAAAAGTAAGCAAAAAAAATTACCTAAGGAAAAGTAAAAGTTTCAAATATAAGGGCTGTACTAACTCATCTATGTAGCCATTCTTTTAGAGACTTGTCTGGTATTACTCACTGTATCTGAGGAAGCTAGTTTTTATAACTCACAAAATCTTTTTTAACAAAGACAAAAGCAAATTTCACATGTTCTAGCAGGAATGTCATCAGAACAAACAATGAAAAACTATGGTAACAGGAGAAAGAAAAGAAAAAAAGAGAGAGAAATCGCATGCCGAACATGCACCCTGTATAGTTCAGAGCAAAAATCCAGACCAGAGATAGAAATCATTGACCTCCTACACTGAATGATTGTAGAAAGAAATATGGTGCATATGTCTGTCCCATGTGTGGTCAAATAGGCAGCATACCTGCTCCACAGGCTATATTTTGATCAAATAGGTAATGGTTTTTTAATCTTGTGGGGCTGGGGGCATGTTAAGCTTGAGAATAACAAGAATATGGTATACTACACCTTGACTGAGAACGTCAACATAGTGTAACACCTGTTGAGGAAGGCTATTCTCAAGGCGGGGAGGTGTGGGGGCACATGAAGTCAGGCAGATATGAGCTGCTTGTAACTGTATAGAAAGAGAAAAGTGTGACTCATAAAGAAGGGGAAGGCAGGAGAAGAGAAGGGAAAGGAGTCTGGGCTGAAGATAATTGTCAATACAACTGATATGCCAGAGAAAGTTTGCTCAGTCTTATGAGAGCATTAAACTGCTTCACTTATTCTTGGGCTCATGTCAAGTCATTGTAACTGAGTTTAGTATCAGGCTCAGAACTGACTGCTTGCTTCTGTGTGGTTAAGAAAAAATCTTACAAGTTATACTTCATCCAAATAACAGGATTAAGAGTAAAAATCTTACAGCATTTCAAACACAGAGCCTTTTATAGAAGGAGGGAATCAAAATATCATGCCTGGAAATGAAGACAAAAGCTTATCTGGAGATGGCTCAGCAAAGAGAAGATAGGAAATAAGAAACCCAGAAAATAAAAAGAGTAACAAACACAAGCCATCTCAAGAGGGTAACAAAAATGAGAGAATGATAATGTAATCTGACAAGGGAAAAATGCAGCAAACTAAATGGCAAACTTTATAACAGGGGAAAAAAAATAGGGGAAACAAAATTAAATAAAGTGTGCTAATTCCAATTATTTTGCACCAAAAATATAACCTTTAAATGATCATTCTTTATTGTTTATGATCACTTCAAGCTGCATAAGGGGGTCAAGAAAAAGTTAGGTGTATGTATCTAAATTCTAGGCCTGCAGAGATTTCAAAAGGACCTCCCACCAAGCACTGTGATAGCTAACACTATGCAGGTGGGTTCTGAGCCTAAATTGACAACATTTGTGTAGATGTATTTAGCCATCCTAGAATGAGAAAAGCAGAGAATAACAAGACTTTCTTATTAATTGCTGTGAATATGAGGGGGAAGAGCAGAACTGACTTGTTGCTGCGATGAAATCTTACTGGAGCAGATGATTAAATGTCCTGATGACATTTGTTCAGTTCCTATTGACTAAATATCTGCAAAGAAAGAAAAAATGGAAAGAAAAAATAAACAAAAAAAAAGGGAAAGACAGAAAAGAAAACCCTGAACCCTTAAGCTGTTAAACATCTGGCCAGTTCTAATACTAAAATATTATTGACACAAAGTAAATTTTCCCTGAATTTTCAGAGGCAAGACCATGCATACCTTGGTAATAGACACAAGGCACTTCAGTTTTACTTGAGATGAGCTGTGGTTGAAGGTATAAAATAGACCTTGTGTTGTTACACAGAAGTAAATACCATAGCTGCTTTTCCTCATTTGTGATTTTACAGTATGTTTGTCACTTCATACTGCAGCCACTTTGTTAGGGAAGACAGTCCTATCCAAGGTGCTTTAAGCATGCTGGAAAGACTTGCATTTGGTTGCAGTCTCTCAGGCTGTCTTCTACTGTTAGTTTTGATTGCTGAGGATCGTTTTGGATTCTCATGGCTCAAAGGAAGGAGAGGACAGCCTATCTATTTAGATAGAGGAAATTAAGTCTGATCTATTTCTTTCAAGGAATTCCCTGACGGAAAATATGAATATGTACTGCATTGCATATGCACAGTAAAATCCAATCCTTCAGGATACATTGCAGGAGTGAATTCATTGTGCAATGTGTGCACAGTAACTCCAACATTTCCCAGAAAAATGGCACACAATCTCTGCACATGTGTGCAAGGAAACTTACTAGACTTTCCAGACTCACAGTCACTCTGTCAGAGTTACTATACAGTAACTACAGCTGGTCTGACATATGGTCTGGATTGCTGGTAAAGGGTATGCAGTTTTGAATGGTGTTACATTTTTCAGA
The DNA here is from genome assembly GCF_009769625.2 of Cygnus olor. Taxonomy (NCBI): domain Eukaryota; kingdom Metazoa; phylum Chordata; class Aves; order Anseriformes; family Anatidae; genus Cygnus; species Cygnus olor. The sequence continues at coordinate 27,752,462 of NC_049172.1, forward strand.
AGTATACTGCACTATTCTGGGGTAAAGTTACTCAGATATGATAAGCGAGATCAGAGGGTTTGATGTACATCTCATCTGTCAGTCTTTCTGATCACCTCATAACTTACAGCAAAGCAGCCTGTATGACCACCTTATAACTTACAGCAAAGCGGCCTGTAAGACCTGTACGTAAACTGCTGGGACTATCCAAGGAACAAAGGAGCCAGGCTTCCTCCTTCTGAGCTAGTCACAAGCAAGAATTCAGCACTCTCCTTCTAGGGGTCAACCTTCTAGGGGGTCAGCTGGAGGAATACAGCAAAAACAGAGGACCCCAAAGGATAAAAAAGAAGTTATTCAAAGACATGGGGAGCTGAAAAGATCAGAAATGCTTAATTTAGAGAGGAAATTAATAAGGGGGACCAGAGAAGTATATCAATAATGCAAGCAAAGAGGAAACAGATAGTTCAATCCATCATCTCAGAGTACAAAAGGGCTGTTACAAAATACAAGCACATATTAACCAAAGCAGCCTTTTAAAGTCCCAGCTAAATACAATCAAGCAGATACTTTGACTGAAAGAATCATATTACCATGCTGACAAGTTTGCCACTCGAGTTATTAAAATCCTGTGTCCCAAGCCAAACCAAAACCAGATCTCACATTTTCAATGGAGCAAGAAGTAGTAAATCATAGGGCAGTTACAAGAAGCCCGTGACAAGTGTTCACTCTGTGGAAGGCAGGTTCTGCCCACACATGGTTGCCAGCTGGGCAGGAACTTCTCTCCCCAGCCAGAACCTTACTCCTTAGAAGAAATTTCAAATTAAATCCTGAGTGTCCTCTCCCCGAATTCACCACCACAGCTGCCTTTCCCTGCTCGTTACTCATTAATGCTGCTCTCAGCAGGAAGGAAGAAACCTTGCATGGGCCCCTCCATTTTTACTGTGTCTGAAGCTTTCACTTTTTCGCTTTCATAGTTGATTGTTTAAAGCTTTTGCTTTTGAGTCCTGCTGTGCCTGAAATTCTTATAAGTTTTAAAAGGTAGACTGTCCAAATATTATGGTATTTCTTAATGGTTAAGGCTACGTGTTTGACTGTGTTAAAAACAGTCAAATGTGACTGTCAAAAACAGTCACGCTGCTCCTCACGTCATCCTTTCTCAGTCTCTAACATGGTCCTACAAGGCAGCCACAGTCTTTTCACTCCAATTCTACAATCTTACTACTTCTAGTTTGACTTCAGCCATCTTTGCAAGATCTCTCAGCTCTCTGCCTGGCACAGACCTATTCTCTTCATCTTCATGTCCTGCAAGAGTTACAACCTCCACAAGTCCTGTCTTAATCTCAAGTTGGAGCCAAGAGCAAGTAGTTATATTCAGACTCCTCCTTCATTATCCTGGTTTTATTGGTATCTGCATGGGTTGCTCACCTTCTAATTCAAATGAAACGTTCTCCTCATATCCCCAGAAAAGATCTTAAGAGCTGCTATTTCCTTTGCCTACACTTATTTATAAGTCTATTTTCTTTACTTCTTGTACACCTCTCATCCTCACGTAACTTCATTTATCTTCCATCATTGACTAGTCTTTCTCTTCTCAGATACTGACTGCCCTCTTTATATCCAGTCTATACTTAATAAAAAGTAGTTGTTTCATTATGCCTTCAAAGATTTGTGAAAAAAAATGCACTCCCAAGGCTTCCTGTGGTGTGAAGTCACAGGACCTCACTGAGAGTCACTGCATTTGCAGTGATATGACAGAAATTTGTCAAGGTACAATCATAAAAAATATAAGAACACAGTTTAAAGGTTAGTTTAAGACCTCAGTGGAAGTTTATATGAAAAAAGCATTGAAGTTGTATATGCACCATGTCAATGCCAAAACATGCACACTCGTGTTCACATAACATTCATTTGTGACTTTACACTGACAGTAGGGCTACAAATTTAACATTTCTGCTCCAGCAACTATAGCTCTACTATCAGAAATTAAACAGTACTTATAATAAGGATTATATGAAACAGAGTTGAGCAACCTTATTCAACAGTTACCACAAACACATTAGTTATTTTATTACTTTAGATTTATGGTAATTTCCCTTTTGGTAGCAAAATAGTTTGAACATTTTCCTAAATTATTTTTCTCTCTTCGTGATTCAGTTGTTGCATTTGAAACAATATCAAAGAACAGAGATTTTTAAAGATGCTCTTTTTTTTTTTTTTTTTTTTCCCCTAAAGTCTTATTTCTAAATGACTGGTAAAAGCTCATCGGCAATTATCATTTTAACTGATGTTGTGTGTTCATGGTTGCAGTATTCAGGAGTTAAGATGTGTATACAGAAAGCCTAAAAAGAATGAATGTGGGGACAAACATAGGTGACGGAGTGATATGAATAATGCCTCTGGTAACCAATAATTCTGACACGCATGGTTGTATGTCCCATTCTCATCTAACCATAAGAAACTTGAGTACATCTCATTTCACTTAATCAGAACAGATGGATGCAGTACTCTTATGCATCATCTACAACAAGTAATTGTATTGCCATCTTATTGACATACAATCTGCATCAATATTATTTTTTTAGTATGCACGTATTTTACAAAAATGCCCAGAAGCTGTAGCAGTGGCATATTAAGAGCTACTACAGGGAAAGATCTGACATTCCCACCTGCTCCATCTTTTACACTTGTTCTCAATCTCACTAAGCCTTTGGGCTGTCTTCCTGAAGTCCTGCAGAATAAACAAATGTTTCAGTGTGGCAAAGCTGAGAACAAGCTTGGGTGCCTTAGTAATTTGCCGTGTTCCATTTGTTTTTAAATCAAATCAGGAAGGTCACTACTGACATGAAAAATGTGAACAAACCTTCACTTCCCAAACAAAAAAAGAGCAACAAAGCCCAGAAAGAATCAAAATTTGCATCCATTTGTTAATATACTGTTTAGCTCAGTATTCACAGAAGTAACACTTGTATAAGGGGGCTTTCTGTTTCATTAAATAGTCTGTGTTTACTGGATTTTATTGTAAAATGATCTAAAGCAAGCATGGTCATTAAAAAAAAAAAAAAAAAAAACACTATGAAACACAGGATCAAAGCTTTGCTCTAATAAAGTCAAAGAAAAAGAAAGCAGTTGTCTTTAACATAGCCAGGGACTCAATCTTGAGTCCTACACAGCATCGCAAGTCACGGGTGTTGCAAAGGGCTGAAATGGAGGATCTAAACTGCACCTAGTGCAGGCTGCTAAAATTATGGAATGACCTGATGGCCTCTTCCTTTCCTTGAAAAGTAAAACATCACTTTTGTTTTTCCCTGCTTCTCTTCACAACCAGCTATTTATGCTCATCTGACCAAGAAGAACAGAGAGAAGGTGTAATTGCTGCCACTGCCCACTTAGACCTGCCGAAGGATGGCTGGCTACCTTTAATTACTAACAGAACCACAATTCTTCAAGAAAAGAGTGTATGACACACATGTCACAGTTTTTCACTTCTCTTCCACAAATAAATTTTGTTTCTTGTCAAAGGAGAGTGCACTAGGGCAGATGTGCCCAAGAGAAAGTCATCCTTAAAAAACCCTTCCAAATAAAATAATGATGAAATAGAAAGAATAGATCATGAAGTGGTAAATCTTTCCAGAGAACAACTGAACAGTAAATAATTGTTGGGCCACACAAGGGAAACATAATAGTCACACACACAGTGTAAGCACACACTGTTCTTTGCACTGACTAGGAAGGGATCTGTAATCATGATAATTACATGCTTTAACAAAAAGCATATGCAAGTGGAGGGCGGAAAGTGGTAATTCAGTATTATTGAATCAAATGTCAAGTCTGATTCCTTCCTACTTCCCACTGCACTTTCCTACTACAACCTTAATAGCGTTCTTCTGATGTATGCGCTTGTACATACGTACATTATAAACGTGCAGAGAATATCTTAATAAAAGTTAGAATTATCTGGATGGTTTAGAAAATGATGTTAAATTTTTTATTACCTCTCCATCTCAAAAATCAGGTTCAGATCATGTTACAGATATTTAGACAAGCATACAGCCAACCAATAACAAAACTGATAAGTTATCAATGCAGGAGTTACTTTACTACAGGTGCTATACTGAATTTACTATATTGAATTTTCTGAAGAGCATATATTATCACTCCTGTCTTTTCATCTGAAATTTGTATGTGAATGGAGGAAACTTTTAACAGGCTTATACATGATTTACATATTAAGGGTATGGATACACTTAGGTGATCATTTATGGTGTAAAACGTACATTATAAAAACACTGTGAGCACATTATAAAATCACTGTGTGTGAGCTGATGCTCCACACAGAACAGTCAAATGGCTCTAAAATATTTATGAAAAATAAATTGATGACACCCCTTTTTAATCCTGCCATATATTATTTGTCATGGCAATATACACAGAAAACACAGATGCTCCTTCTGTATCAAATAAAGAACCATAACAAAACTGACTTTTTTTTTTTTAATAAAGGATTAAAATTATTTTGTGGATACTCTTACTTTTGGAATACTAAGAATCCAGTTTAAATTATTTTATTTCCATGCCTAACTACTACAACACACATTTTGGAGCACACTTCTGAATCACTGGTACAGGTTTCACTGGTGCATAGCTCAGACCATACACTGCTCAAATAAGTGTTGACCAAAGAGGACTCCATAGAGCTGTTTACACAAGATTAAAGTGCTAACAAGGTCAGGAAAGTGTTAAAAGATACACAGTCCTGTCCAAAGTAAGTAATGGAGACAAATTTATTAAGCACGGGATGGTCCAAGCTAAATAATACGGGTGGAATGCGAACATGCAGATCAGGACAGAGGTCATGTGCAACACTCAGGGAGGGCTGTGGCGCAACTGGAGTCTTGTGCACCAGTTTAGACCAGCTTACACCCTTCTGTTAACAGAAGCAGGAAATCTTGTAACTGTATTGACCAAAGGAACACTGCTTTGCAGTAGGCATACAAACACTAATACTTTAGCTTAACAACCACACAAGAACCATCCTTATAATGATAAAACTTGCCAACCCTCAGTCAAACTTGTGGTTATTCCTTGTAACAGAAAAGCAACGCTGAAGGCTTCTAGCAAAAGACTTGCTAGCTTTGAGGTCCTGTCAGACCATACAGCATTGACAAAAAATATTACCAACAATGGACAGCAGCAGCTATTACAACACTTAAAAGTAAACAAGCTATAACACAAAAAAAACAAATGAAAGACCTTTTTATACACGTATTTTCTGTATAAAAGAGAAGATAAAAAAGGGGAAGTTAGATCAGATTTGTAAAATTCCAAGTTTGTTTTCATGTATTAACAACATCTACGTGCACAACAGCACATTGCTACTGCTTTGAGGGAAGCAGAGCCACTCAACTGGAGGAAGTCACTGACTAATCACCTTAGAGCAGAATCTGCTGAAGTGTTAAAATAGCTTTTGTCCCCAGCAGTTTCTTCTCCTGTCTGATTATTTCAGTTCAATAATCCATTTGTTCAAAGTTTAAAACCAATTGGGAGGTGAAAAAAAAGAGCAAAGCTAGTTTTCGTCGTAGAATCTATAGAATAAAAACGATGTGATAGCTGGTGAAGTCTCCTATTTCTACAATGTCAGGTACATACTAATCAGAAATAACCATCTGAGGTCATTAATTACAGATAGAACTTCACAAAATTCATTTTATATTCTTTATCTGAAGTATCAGGCATGTTAAAGGTAGATTTAAATGACTAACAAAAACAGTATCTAACTTGCAATCACTTTCATCTTGCTTTTTTTTTTTTTTTTTACCAAATTTAGTCTCAAATAAAATATCAAAAATAAGCTTTAAATGAATGTCATTCTTTACTTTCTAGTAACTCCAAGATACAGAGTCAAAGCAAGACTGAAGTCATGACTGAAATGGATGATGTATATCAATTCATTTCAGCAGAGATGCTCAATGCTTTATTTCTAATCCATCAATGTCAGATTGTAAAAGTAAAAACAACCATACCAGTGAAACTTACAAGTGATTTTTTTTTTTTTATATCAGATGTACTGTTTGTATCTTTTTCTCAATATCCTTCCTATTCCTACCATGACTGCAGCAGCTGATCACAGTATTTAGTCATCCTTAATCCAGTCAACACTGTCAGCTCATCTACATCATCTACACACCATCTAGTGTAAAACTCATTGAGCCACTGGCCTAACCACTGGCTCCCCTTTCTGAAAATGTCCTCAGTAAACCATCTTCCCCACAGAAAACACAGCCCTGAACAGCAGGGTATTCAGGCCATTTGGAGCTCACCCAGTACATCCTCAAACATAGAAGTGGGAAGTTATTATATTCATTCTAATGCCAGTTAGTTCAGAGATGACAACAAAATGTTTATTATCTAAAAGCTGTCAGCATACGTAATGAAGAGGAATGGGAAGTTGCAGCTCCAAATGTGTTGTAAGCTGTAGCCTCTGCTGGTAAAGAAACACATTCTTATGTTATTTAAGCAGCCCATGCATCTTCAGCCTGAAGCGATTATTTATGTATTTGTAATAGCATAACACACAGAATTATGAATTAAGTGGTTAACAGACTGAGGTACAGCAATTCCAAGTCCTTTTGTTAGCAATACCTTGGTTATTCCTTCTTCACTAGCTAAAGAGGCATTTGTTAAAAGAAAATGACTTACCTTGGGCCTACCCTGCATTTCCTCAATCAGTCAAAAAGAGCAAGGTTTATAAACTTGCCCTCCAACCTACTACCCTGTTTATACGATACATGAGATAAACATTAGGAGACTGCAGTCAACTGAGGACTGCCTGCAAATGTGTTTTCAGTCATGTTTATTCAGCACCTTGAGTTAAATCTTTTGCACTGATTCAATGACAAAATTCATATTGCTTCTGTTGAGAACAAAAGGGAGACCAGTATCATGGAGAGGTTTAAATCCCACCTAAGGTTTCCATATTAATAGAGTACATTGAATTGCATTCTATAATGAATCATTCACAGAAGAGATTTTCTCTAACTTCATGGATGATCTCTGAGAACTACCTACAAAACTAATCTCTGTCTAAAGAACTAATTGTCGAGTTGTTTCATTGGCTAGTTTAAACTTTAAAACTACAAAAATGAGGGAAAAAAAAAGAAAAAAAAGACCCATCACAACACAAACCAATTTATACAAGATTGCTGTACTCCTTAACCAACTCCATTTCATAAAACAGTAAATGGCTATTAGCAAAAGAATGTCTAAAAGAAAGTGTTTGGAAGATGTAAATATTTCTTGGAATGTAACTGTAAGTCAGTAGTGGGTTTTTATTTGGCTTATATGCCTATACTATTGAGTATACAGTATGAGTGTACTCTGGTTTATAATCTCTTGCTGAATTCGACGTGTTTTGCACCCTAGTACAACCTTTTCTTGTTACAACAACACAGAACAGTCATGAAAAATTACCCCCCCCCCCCCCAAACAAAAACATACAAAAACTTTGGGTTATTTGTACCCAAGATACTTACATTTTTGTGATAATTTCTTTATCTTCTTCATGTAAATAGCATGGAGGAAAACCTAACAGACAACTTTTCAAAAATCATCATGCCAAGGAAAATGCAAACAAGTAAATTTTGTGATTCACACTTGAAAAAAGTGCATCAGCTGAATACATTTCAAGAAGAAAAATCAAATGCAAAGACCAGGGCAAACAATCATGAAGACCCATTGTCCTCCTCAAGCTTTTTCCCAGTCACTTTGTTGATTCTACCTCAGACATAAGAAATGCAAACCATTAGTGGTTATTGCAGCTGGACCAGTGGCCACCTTTAGTCATAAAAAGGTACCAAGTCTTGCAACTTTCTGAATATAATTAAGGAGTATATTAGATAGTGACTACATAGTGACTTTGCTCTTCTGGTGACTGTTCACCAATCTGTTGTAGCCATGCTCTGTTTATGGCCATGTTCGGTGATAATGGCCTGGTTAAAATTATTTTGCGCTGTGGTTTTCAATGTCTTTGCTGTGAAACCTGACCATTTTCATTAGATAAGCTTCCTAAAAAAAATTCCACTTAAATTGGATCCTGGCAATTTCATATACGTAACCTTCTGATCAGTGCCTATAAACACATTTTACTTAACTGCCGTAACTAATTCCTTTCATATGGTCCACAAATTACAAATTGTAAATTACTGTTTTAAGAACACAGTTTTCAAGGAGGATGCACATATGTATGGGATGCTGCCCCTTAATGGACGGTTGCATGAATGTCTTAGTTTTACACAGCATGGTTTTGGTGGAAGGAGGTCTGCAGGGGTGGCCTCTTTGAGAAAAATCCAGCAGCTGTCCCATGTCAGATCAGAGCCAGCTCCAAAAGGGACCCACCCAGGTCAGAACCAAGCCAGGAAGTGATGCTGGTTGGGCCTCTGGGAGAGCAGATTTAAGAAAGGGAAAAAATTGCTGCACAACATCGGTGAGAAAACGTAGGGAAAAACAACTCTGCAGACATAAGGTCAGTGAAGAAAGAGGAGAAGTGCTCCAGGCACCAGAGCAGAATCTCCCCTGCAGCCCGTGGAGGAGCCCCCGGTGGAGCAGGTGGATGTGGCCTGGAAGAGGCTGCGGCCCATAGACAGCCCCCTCAGGAGCAGGCCCCAAGCCTGAGCTGCAGCCTGTGAAGAGTAGCCCACGCAGGAGCAGGGGGTCTGGGGGGAGCTGCTGTCCATGGGGGACCCCTGCTGGAGCAGTTTGCTCCTGACGGATGGACCCCATGGTACAGAGCCATGTGGGAGCAGTTCTTGAACAGCTGCTGCCTGTGGGAAGCCCCCACAGGATCAGTTTGAGAAGGACGGCATCCCGTGGGAGGGACCCCACGTAGAGCAGGGGTAGAGAGTGACCGTGAAGGAGCAGCGCAGATGAAGTGCTATAGACCATAGCCCCCATTCCCCATTCAGCTGAGCTTCTTTTGGGGAGGAGTGGAAGAGGTGGATGAGGGGAAGATGTTTTTAGGTTGCTTTTAGTTTCTCACTGTTCTAGTCTGCTAGTGACAGGCAATAAATTACATGAATTTCTGAGTCTGTTTTGCTTGTGACAGTAATTGGTGAGGAATCTCCCTGTCCTTTTCTCAACCCACGAGACTTTTTTGATCATATTTTCTCTCCCTGTTTTTTGAGGAGGGTTAGTGAGAGAGAGGTGTGGTAGAGCTTAACTACCTATCAATCAGTGTGAAACCACTACAGTGAAGCAGAAGAGGAGAGTGAAAAAGCTAAAGCAGAAAATTGGGGATTTCAGGACCACTAACCTTATTTGCAGGTCTTTGAATTAATCTGGAAAGGCATAAAGGAATGTTTGGCTGGCCACCTCTTATAGAGCACTGCACTGGAATTAGTCCTCGTTAGATGAGACAGACCAAATAATGGCTGTTTGTATCACCTGGTTAAGAAGCATGCAACAATGCTATCACTATGCTGCAGAACGTGAAGGTGATACGAACACCTTTATTCCTTTTCAGGGATGGCATATTGAAGGAGCAATTATTGTTAGAAGAGTACACCAGTAAGAGGAAGATTTGCATAGGCTGTTTTTACAGAAGTTATGTGACTGTTTTGTTAAGGCAAATAGTGACTCAGTTTTTATATTCTGTGAGCAACCCTCAGCTGAAACAATAGCAGCAATTGTTAATATATTAATGCTTGCTCTTCATGGCAGGTCTGTAACTACAGTCATGAACAACATCTAGAAGAAAATAGTCTTACTTATATCCTAATCAGCCTATTAACCAACCTGATCAGTAAAAAAACCTGTCTTCTTCATGTGTACTTTCCCTGACAGTAAGGCCAAAAAAAAAGAAAATTACTTTCTGAAAGGGATTTCCTTTTAATGTGTGGTAGTGTAGGATGCTCTGAGGCATCAGAGGAGGGAAGATACTAGTAAGAGTTAGAGAGCACTCTACTAGAATAGCAAGAATTTGCCTAAGGGTGTAGCAACAAGACAGCAAGGTTTGTCCATGCTTCATTTCTTGAGTTCTTTCAGAGTGAGGAACCTTCCCGAACAACTTAATTCCTGCTCTATACTAGTATTTTTTGCTGGCATGATTTGTTACACCTCTCTCCCAGCCTCCAAACAGAACATCTAGCCAGAATACTATTTGTGTTTGTTTTCTCCTCTCATGCTCAGAGAGAAAATCATCAGCTGTCTTTCCACACTGACCCTGTATGAACATGAGCCAAGGTTGCTGCTTTGTGTGTAGGTGTAAACAGATGTTTAACTCAGTAACTAGTGTCCTTGAGTCTTGAAATTGATTTGCCTCTTCCTGTGGGGATGTGATATGTGATAGCCTCTCTCTCTCCCTTTCATATTTATCCAAAAATTTCAGAGCAGAAGCATCCCCACAGTCCAACAGATCCTCTCTCCCCTCCCCCCTGTAACCATTGGACCACAAAGGAGAAGGTAGAGATGACATTAAAAAGAAGGTTGATATATTTGTGGTCTCACCTTTTTCCCCATCAGAGGAAAAGTGAGCCATTTCTCTTAAGCAGGAATGTGTGGACAAAAATTCCTCTTTACTGGGCACCAGCCCTGCAATGTAATCCTAAAGAGAAAAGCATGTATTTTCAGACTGGACTAACATTACCTAGAAAATAGGAGACAATTTAGTACACCTACAAATTTACATAATAACAAATCCCAATTCACTCCTGCAGAGTAATTTTTCCAGAATATTATAGCAAATACAAGTAAGATACATTCAGAAATCCCTCTAGATATTAAAATTCCTTACCTTGGAGCATACTGCTTAGGTCAGTGGCCTGGACCACCAAAGCAATATTGTTGATCTCTACTTTCTTTTGCTACATGTTTTTGACTGAAGTTGCTAATTCCCTACAGGTATTAAGCCACTCAGCTTCTAACCCAGACAAAAGATGGACAGAATCTTCTTCAGTTTTCATTCATGAGAATGAAACCGTTTGGGTCCTTACAGTACAGCCACTTCAATCTCTTCTGTCACTGGGAGATGACTTTCACTTCCTTTCCTCAGAATGCATCACTGTAGGTGCCAGCACATTGCTGAGACTCAACCATGTCTATAGTATAGGAATAGATGATTTCACATGCCAAATGCAGGGAGTCAGTAAGAAAGCATGACAGTGCTCAGCAACCAAATCATTTGAAGTCTCTCTTCACTTTCAGCTTTATATGGCCCCACACCAGCGCAGTAAGAGAAAGTGAGTTCAAGGCTGGATCAACCTCAATCAATTCTTCCATCCAGCATAACGCTGGCACCACTCTGCCTAGCTTCAAAGAAATAACTATAGAAGGACAGCCAGTAAACAAAGCGGACATTTGAACAAGTCCAACCCACTGCAACTGTGTAATGACACTTCTCACTCCCCCATTAGTGATGGTGGAATTTTAACACTTTCCAACTCAGTCTTACTCTTCCATGTACCTGTTGCCTCAAGACCACTTCAGCACATTGTCAACATGTAGCCAACAGCACTCATTTAAACACTCATTTAAGGAATTGTAACTGAATCAGAGGAGGTGAAGAGGTCCTATAAACAAAAGAAAGAAGATTTTTGCCTTAGTTAAGAATATATTTCACTATGAATATATTTATTATTTCACTAGGAATATATATAAGAATATATTTCACTAGAGTCTACTCATGTATTTGTAAGTGCTTCCTATAAATGACTTGCCATCTTTTTCCTTTAGTACTTAAAGATTAGTCTAAATTTCAGAAATGTGTTATATCAGCTTTGATCTGGGTGTTAAAAATAAGTAGATAAATAGTGGTGAAGTCTTTTAATCCTGGAAGGATGTTGGGTGATAAACTGCAAAGGTCACATTATGACCTGCACAACCCCAGTGCAAAACTTCATTACTTCAGCTGTACAGAGAACTAAAAAGAACCAATTTCCTAGTGGTCCCAAGAGACACAATGATTGACAGGCAGATAAATAAGGAACTAGAGTTCTAAGAAATATGGACTATCTCTGAATTTAGAGGAAATGAGAAAAACAGAAGGGACTTTTGCAGTACAAATGAAGTGCAATTTTAAGAATAAAAGGAATAATAGTAATAAATCTTCTAAGTAAACAAATACGGCAGGAGAAAAAGTAAGTTACTAAATCATAATGTTCTCCAAATTTGGATTAGAAAAGACTCTTTATAGATATATATAAACATATAAATATCCATATACCTTGAAAACTGAGTTTAAGTAAATTTGGAGAAAAGATGGACTGACTGCTATTAAGAAAAATATTTAAAATTTGGTTTCTGATGATACTAATGGATAACCTATGTTTTGGGGAAAAGAAAAAAATGAAATGATAGGTTTAGAAATAGGAAATCAAGGGGAATATTCCTGAACTTTGTTTGTAAATACAACTACTTATTCATTTAGATTTCTCTGAATACATACAAAAATACTTATTTTTCCCTCTGCTAGCAGTTTGAAGACAACATGGAGTAGTAAGAAAGCACATAAAGCAGTTTCTTGTTAGGTATTTTTCAAAGTAAATTCCAAAGGAAAATTTCCTACTGTTTGTTTCTTTTATGATAGATATGACAAATATGGGAAGCCCATGGAAGTTATTGTTCTACTTCTTACAATCACAGACATCCCAATGTTGCATTTTTCCACTTGTGTGTCTTTCTATTTTCAGATAAGATTTGTTCTTTGAAGGAATGGCCAAAAATAAAAAATAAAAAAAAATCAAATTTCCACATGATATGTGGGTAAATTCCATCACATAATGAAGTACGAGCTAACAATGCTTAAGCAAAAAATGTTGTGTTTTTGTTATTTGCATTTTTGCAGCACACAGTAACAAGTTATTTGAAGTAACAATGACTTTACATGATGGAATAATTGTTTCCCACTTTTAATTAATGTTTTAATAATATCTTTTTTTTTTTTGAGGGTTGGTGGATTGATATTTTTGTTTTTGTTGTCACATTACATATATTTTGGATAGGGTTGCAGGATGAAAAACAGATTCTGGAAAAACAGATCGATTGTGGATATGACCATTCAACCCAGCTATGGTATATAGCAGTAAAGTTACTGTAGAAATACCGTGCTCATTAATTGCAATCATCAGCTCTATAAATCAGACTAAAGCTTACCCATGTCGACCATGTGCTCCCAAATGAATGACACATGGTCCTGGCACAGACCATGAGAAGAGTGCAGTATTCTGTAGGCTTCATAAAATAAAGTAGAAAGAACTAAACCTATTCTGTACAGAACAACAATGAACTAAATATGTGATGATAAAGCTTGTTTTAAATCTGGCAGGCTTTGCCATTCACCCACCCCTCTAAGCCAAAAGTAGTCAGAGAAATGTGATATACTATGACCATCTCATCTGAAACATAAGGAAAAGAACAGCATTCCTGACATTTGAAGAAACGTCAGTGAAACTCTTTTCCCTCTATAAACGTCACTGCAGCTTTTGTGGAGTGCTTAGCCACAACAACCATCTCCAGTTTCCCTGGAACACACATTTGGTGCTGAATTATAGTTAGTTCTCATGACCTGACTTCATCAGTCCTCCAGCATGGATGCTATTCTTTTCAGACTGTGGTAATCAAGTTAGGCTCTTCTAGAGAGCCATAAAGGTACACAGCATTTGAAGACGATGTACCCTACCACATCTGTAGTCATGATTTAACTGTTTTGGTTCTTCGACCACATGTAGATCTAGACAAATCAATAAAACTTTCATGCTTTTCTCAGCGTCAGCTATCCTAACATTCCTGTGTTCTGTGGCACTAAAAAATGACAGCTTAAGAAACTATAGGCACTTTATCCTCCATTTTCTTCTGTAACTGCTAGATTTCTCTCACTCTCGTAGTTAATTTTGAATGGTTACTGTTCAATATATACCCACTTCCTATTGCTAGTCCAGAGGCAGAAACTCCTGTCCAAAGAGCATGAAAGCAGAACTCAGTAGAGAAAGTGAAAAAAACTGTGTGTTCAAAATACAGTTTGTACTTTGGCAAAAACATGAAAGAGTTCTCAGAATCAAAGTAAACAACTGTACAAAGTCCAAAGTTGTTCCAGAAAAATATTCTTTCATTAAAAAAAAAATCCTGTGGTAGGCACAAGTGAACATTGCAAGTGTGCATCTAATTATGTTAACATCACTTTATCCAGCTTAAATTACCCATTAAATTTCACAGGGAACAGTGATGTTTTCAACATGTTGCATTTGTTGAACATGGCTAAATGTATAAGTACATATATATATATATATATATACTTATATGTTGCATATCCATTACCTATAAGTGGATTTAAAATAGCAGTTGATATCACCTAATGTTTTATTTTAAATGCTAAAATGATATTTCCCCAAAAGAACATTTCTGTTCTTTGATAATATCAACTATTAGAAAAAGTCAAGTTAAGTAGAGAGGTTTTGTGTTATGATCCAAAGATAAACAAATCTTAGTTCTTGAACTGAAAGGTCTGGTAAAATTGTCTTCCTGCATCTTTAAGGAAAAAAAAAAATCAAGTTAGCCTTGACCTTCGGTGCAGGGCATGATGAAAATGAGCAAGACATAATTTAAAGAATACTTAGGCAGATCATACAGTAGCAGTCTAGCATCTTCAAATCATCTGTTTGAGCCTTTATTCTAACAATCAAGATAATGGGATTGCTTGTTTGCAACATGCACTGCTGTGTTTGCATGCTAGAAAATGAAATACTACTTGGTGAGGTACCTTTGTGCTGAAATATATTTGAGACATGCAGGAATAGAATGGGAATTTCTACACATTAATGAATAAGAGAAGTAGGCTCACCAGCATAAAACATAATCTTATTTACTGTATCTGTTCCAAAATACCCTCTTCAAAGCACTCACAATTTATTTCAGACTCCATAAGGGAATAATCAAAAGAAACAATACCAAAAGCCATGCCACGTTACTCACTAAAATTGAGCATGAAAGAGTATAAACAGTCTCTCAATTCCTCATGTCTACTTAAGATCAGTTAATTTCAACAGTTTAGCAGAGATTGTTTCACTCAAAACAAATTTACAGTGGGAAAGACATAACCAAGTTCAAAAATTGTCAGGATAAATGATTTTCTGGGTGGGGATTTAATTCAACGAAGAAACATGACAAAACAGAAAGCAAGCAAGATCTGAATATTGTCTGGGGCAACTGTAGACCTCTTCCAGAATTCAACTATTTGTGCCAGGGATCTGTTTCATTATGCAGTCCTGATCTTATTGGACAATAAATTTTGCTACAAACTCACATTTGGTTTTCACTATTTTTCTTATATATTTGAATAAATGAAGTAGGGAACCAAACAACAAATTCTGAAGTATTCCTCAGGTGACAGGTATCAGAACAAAGTATTTAATGAAGTGCCATAACAGACAGCCATAGCCCTCCTTTTTGGATAGACATCAAGCACTGAGTGTTGGCACTAGTGTACATTTTTCATTTGAACACAATTTCCAGGGATTACTTTTTCACTTGAAATGCTCCATCTTACTTAAGGTGCAAACAGCTGTTCTACATTCAAGAGCTTCACCCAAAGAAGGGATTTTAAAGGACACATTTGGGATATTTTCTGCAATCCTATAGCCATTAATATCATGACCAAAATTAAAATAAAAAAACAACAACAAAAAAAAAGGTTTCCTGTTGTCTTGCAGAAGCAATAACATCTCCATATTTAATCACAACCTTATATTGCTTTACTCCCACAGTGGTTCTACATGGTTTAAAAACCTATTTAGATATTGTCAAACTCAGAAGTTCCTTATAAAGATCCATCACAACTCAATTTTTGACAGTGAGAGGTTAGAGTGTCAAAAACTGTTTTTGTGCAACTTGCTCTTGCAAGGTCATTTATTTTTGCATTGTGGCTAAAAGCAGTGAATATGTGGCTTTCCATAGCTGATGGAAAATACACTGTACTCAAGAAAAGGAAGAGAGGCAATTTCACCTTTATAATCTTACTTCTGACAAATCTCTGTTACCAGTCAACTTCAGTTTAGTAGTCCTCAGCATAAAGTAGGCATAAGCTTAATCCAATTTACATTTTTTGATATTTTCTTTATTGTTTTCATGGATGCCCATCAAATACACCAAGCAATCCAAGTTCCTTGGGGGGGGGGGGGGGGGGGGGGTGGAAAAAAGCATATGCAGAGATTGCCAAGGACCATTAAACACAAGGCATTGAGGAAATTGTGCCTGAATGGCTGGATGCGTGTTATTCATCCAAGGTTCTCTTTATGCCAGTCTGGCGCCATGGTGTTCAGGCTCCTAGAGACCATTGCAGCTGCCTGCCATAGTATACCTGTCTCATTATCCTTTTGTTCCCATCCCTATACCCTGTAGCCATGATGGTCATGGTGAAGACCACAGGATCCACCAGGCACAGCACAGAACTTTATTCTTACTCTGTTATTAACGGTTTTATTTTTACCTAGATCTCTTTAGTGGCACTCACTCATGGTCTAGCTGAGGATACTCTGGGATTTTTTTATAGAAAAACACTCTTTATAAATACTCTACAATATTTCAGTGTTCTCTTCTCTCTTCCTGTTAGCTTGAGTAAATGGTCACCTATAGCAGTAACCAATGTAGTATGTATTTACTGTTTTGTAGCTTGACACCAGATTGTTTACTGGCTAATAGCATATATACCTTTGAAGTCTTCACCATCTGTTAAACTAAATTAAAGTTAGCAAACTGTCCTCAAATGTGAAACATTGGTGGTTTTGAAAATTTTGCAATATTTAAGTTCAAGATTCTACAGACAACAAAATTAGCAAAATGTAGATGCAATCATAAAATCATTAAGATTGGAAAAGACCACCAAGACCATCTAGTCCAACTGTCCCCCTACCCCCTAAACCATGTCCCTAATTACAACCTTTCCTTAAACACCCCCAAGGGATGGTGACTCCACCACCTTCGTAAGCAACCTATCTATTCCAATGCCTAACCACTTTTTCTGAGAAGAAACTTCTTGTAATTTCCAACCTGAACCTCCCCTGGTGCAACTTGAGTCCATTTTCTCTTGTCCTATCACTAGTTATGTGCAGTAAGAGGGATGCCACAGTAAACTTACAAATAAAATTACTACAAGACAGGTATCAATAATTTTAAAATATCATTTAAGGTAAAACTGCTGTGGAAAAAAAAAGTGAAACTGGAGAACAGTATATTATTAATGGACATTTGAATTTTGACTAGGTAAAAGTATTTAATACTTTATAACATTTAATCTGTACCATTCAACTCAAAAATTTCATTGAGTTAAGCTACATTTTTCACAGGAAGATAAAAATATTCTGAAACCTTCTCAGCAATACTTTCCTTGTGCCTATACATAAACATAACACAAACATGTCCTTTGAGATACATAAGATTTATGAGCCAGATTTTCTGTAAATGACATGAGAGCTGCCCCTCCCTATCTCCCTCCAACCTCCATCGTAATAAGGCCTCTTACGGTAATTCACCACATACTAAGTTCATTTAACACTCAGTAAATTTCCCTAATGTTAAGATCCTCATTTATAGCATTTAAAAAAAAAAAAAAAAAAACTTTCAACAATGTAACTGAACAGCCCATTCTTTGAACAGTTGTAAACTCAGAATAATACTAAAATGTTTTATGCTCAAACTGACAAGAAAATCCATGATTTATTCTTTTTTTTCCTAAAATGCACATTTTAAAAAAATATTGTCCCAATGATGCAGCACTCTATAGGAAGATTCACACTGAAATGTCAAAAATTGGCATACTACTATGAATATCTAGAAATATCCCCCAAATCCTTTATTCAGTATCCTCACTAAATCATTGCCTTTGTTAACATCTTAACAATGAGAATTTTTAAATAACTAATTACTTCAATAGGTAATACTCTTATGTCAGTGTGGTCCTCTTAGCATAGCCAAGGATTTTACCAATGAAAATTGTTTGTATCATAATCATGTAAAGAGATAACAACAACATAAAAAAGGCAAGCATATTAATATCCTAAGATATCTCAAAGAAATCAGCTTTTAACCATGCACACAGCTCTTTAGAATATCAGCTTAATAAAGGCTGTTCAGCAACTTTCAGCAACAGCTGTGTAATAAGACTCTATAACTGAAATTTGGCAAGAGGTGTCCGCAGCTTGTAGATGTGGACTGTTACTGTTTTCTATCTATTGTAATAGAACTGCTTTTGTCGTCATCTGCTTCAATTCTTTTAATTAGAAAAGTCTATCATCATTACTTTTAAATTCAGTGATCTATTAGCAAATGTTTTTCACAGACTTTGTTGTGGACTTTCGTAATTGAAATGCCCCTTTGCATATTGCTCTTGCTCCATTAGGCAATATTCAGTACAAAAAAAGCTTTTAATATTTATGAGGTGGGACTATTAGCCCTGGCAAACTATTCCAGCTCAAACATTGGATAGGTCTCCTCTCCTCTCCACTCAGCTTAAATATTGTATGGTTCAAATTCATTTTTTTACTCCTACACATAATCCATCGTGTGCCCTAAACAATTTCACTCTTCTCTGTGGGAATCACATGCTGTTTGAGAGCCAAACTCTCCTTTTCCTTCTTCCTTGTCCATTGTAATTTCCCTCCATTCAATTTCACTGTGTTGCCGTTTACCTGAAACGTGGCTACAAAGAACCAAGTCTAGCACTATCATGCTGGAAGAGAAAAGCCATGGATCACGTTCTAAGAGAAGACTAATTCCTAACGATCATTAGTATTGCATTTCGGATGTTGCCATCGTATGGTAAACTCCATCCAACATTATGTGAAGTCAATAATTCTAACAGTCCTAGCACTACAGGAAGAATAACTACGTCTGAAGGTCACTGGAGAAAAAAAAAAATCTTGTTTATATGTATATCGCTTCATCTTGGATTTGATTGGAATTTGATATGTTACAAGACCATCTACAAGACAAGGAGAAAACATGAGAGGAAGCAGTTGTGGAGGCGGGATAAAGACAGAGAGACTTAAGCCTGGCTACTGTTTCCCCTTTCACTGTTCACCTAATATCGCAGTGCTCTAAATATTTTTTCAACTGCTACAGCTTGTTTCCTTTGTGAACTCAGAACAAATAACCAAAACATTTTCTAATAAGAAAAAAATTGCAAAATGCGTTTTCCTTCGTTTTTGTTTCTTGGGTTGTCAGCGGTTCCCTGGTCAAAAAATACACTGACCAATCCAATTGTTCATCTAACTCTTCCTTCAGGTAAGTGAAAGCAATACAGCATAAAGCATTTTTAATGACTATGAAGGATACATTGAAAAAAATATATATATTTGCAACAGTGTTGGTTCTGGAGATTATATATAATTTTTTTCTGCCATTTTTTCTTTTTGGTAATGTAACATATTTGTATCTGTGGTATTGTTGTTTTCCTTCTCTGAGCATTTTGTTTGTTCTTGCTCCTCTTTTTTTCCATTTTTATTTATTTTATTAATCAATTAATAATTGATTCATAAAAATAATAAATATCAAATAATAATTAAAACAAAATAACAAGGAGCAAGTCTTTAAATAAAGTTGTGCCAATCTGTATAGTCACATATGTTATTGTAATAAAACCCATTCTATCTTGATACTCATTTGAGCCCAATTTAAGACCTGAAATCAAAGGAAAATTCCCTTCCGGTCTGTTCTACTTTAAGATGGAAAATTTTCCTGGAATTACATATCCATACCAGGTTCTCAACCAACTCTGAGATCTGTAAATTTTACCAGAACAGAACCATTTCATTACAAGAGAAAGTTCCAGTGTGCCTGAGCAGTGACCATGCTCTACGATGGTGCACCACGCAACTGCATTTACCACGGCATACAACTTGTGAGGTCAACAACATTTTCCTGTATTATTAAAAAAAAAAAAAAAGAAAAAAGTGTGCCACTTACACTCCTGGCATCATAGCAAAATTGCAGGACTGATCCCCTGATCCCCCAAGTGAATAAAGCTTCCAGCCAATTAATCTAATTTTTCACAGTGGTTCAAAAGCAAGCTGATTTAAATGAAAAAGCAATGCTGCCTTACCACGTTAAAGATCTGACCTAGCTTTCACCAATGCTTAGTTAGTTTGCTGATTCACATGTTTCACAAGGTAAGAGTACTCAAATATGTTGCAGATTATAACAAATGGCCAGCAAAAAACAGAATATCTGCTGTGTATATACACTTTATTCACTGCAGCTGGACCCTCAGCTCTTATGGAAGATAGTCATTTTAATTGACTTTCATCAATGATTTGGTTTGTTTTCTTTTTCCTAAAGATGGAAGAATAGCCTTTCACAAAAATATCTTTCTTCTTATCTGAGCATGAAATTGACCACAAATTTAAATTTTTCAAGAGCCAGTCAGCCAAACAGGTCCATCTGACAGCATATTCCATCAACTTGACACTTTATTCTGATCTTAATAACATTAAAGAATAATACTCTGAACATATCAGGAGCTCTTTACAGAGCTGAGAAGAAATCTTTATGTCAAGTTACAGGAAAATTAATTCAGATCCAGCAGTTTGCCCATAGTCAAGAAAGGTTGTGGCAAACAGGAATTAAAATAAGTACCATCCTCACCCTACTGGGAGCATTGCCGTTAAACACGCTGTACGTATAGGTCCTGAAGGCAGATCTCCAGGCTGCTGTATTTTGTATCTGGTTTTGTGGACTAGTCAACAGGCAAGATCTTTAAATACTATGTTGAAAAAAAAATTCTCATTTGCAAAGATTTTGGGGGAAACTTGCATAGTTTTTCACAATGTAATCACTGTACATAGTTTTTTCATTATTTTCTCATTGTTAGGCTAATTATAGGTCATACTTTATTAAACATGGAGTTCACTGAATATGTGATTTTCATTACAATGGGAGAAACCTCCTAGAACTCAGAAATACCTCCGTTTTTAATAGCTCCTGAAAGCACCATGAGGCCAATGAGAAGATATGATCCAGACTGTCCATCCATCATCAAGATCATTAAGAACAGCACCTTCACCTTCACTGTTCTTAAGCAATATGGGATCTACAAACAGATAAGCAATTAGAGAAACATATTGTAACTTTGTAATCAAAGTTTATGGCAACTCTTTTCTGACTTCTACAGTAAGTTTCCTGAATTTTTGTAGTAAAACAACTTGGATAAAATGTAATCCTTGTGCAAACACCCTGAAAAAAATGAACCAAAAAAAAAAAAAAAGATAGTGGAGCAGCATTATAAAAATACAGAAATTGTTCAGTTTTTGGACTTCATACACATAAGTTGTTTGGAAATGAAAATGGTAATATATAAACAGTAATACAGGTGTAAAAGCAGTGAAAGACAACTATGCAGACATTTGGGTTTTATTTTTATAAAAAAAGATCAGATTTATTAGTGCCAATGTATGTTCATAGTAAGGTAACAGAAACTAAGCTAATCTGAGTAGCAACTTACATCAAAGGATATCAAAATAATATTTATTGTAGAGTGAAACATAATACTTTTAACTTGATTCTTGCCAACTAGAAATCCTCGTTATCTGTCTATGAAGCCTTTAAAGAAAAGTTGCTACAGTCGAACAGGGTCCTGGTAGAACTTGGCACATAAAGAAACAACTCAATGTTCATCCGCACAATACCTCTCACTCCCCTGGAGCACTCATTCATACAATACTTACATAATGCATATACATTATGACTAAAGCCATGTATGGCCTAAAGCACATAGAGTATCTCAGTTCTAAACGTAACATGTCTACATCAAAAGCAAGTCACTGTATTTACAGGCAGATGATCTCATTCTGCAGATGGTATTTTCTTTTGAAGATCCTTCTGTTAGCATATGCTAAAACGTCTGAGTCGTCGAATTATTTATCAAATTAGAGGTGTATCTACAGGAAGATCTGTCTGATCATGTGCGAGGATTCTAAGGCAATAGTAGTAGTTGTTCCACAGGACTAGTGCTGCCATTGCAACCTGCCCTCCCCCAGAGCAGTAAAGCCTTCCTTCTTCAGATGCAGTCACGCAGAGGGAGACATTCATGATCTGCAAGCTGTTGGCTCAAAAGTCTAAAACTTCTTGGTTTTTATTTTTTTTTTAAATGTTCATGGAATAGCACCATAGGAATTCACTCTCGATAATAAACAAATCCTGTGTCCATTGTTTTGTTTTGCTTTTTTCACCATCACAGATACTCTTCTTCCCCAAAAAAAGAATCTTTAGGAAACCTCCCACTTGGATGCTACTGCAGCTTCATTTCTGATTAGCTAAACCAGGCTGTTAGCTCATTTATAAAGAGGTCCGACGAAATAAAGCTTAGTAGTGGTTCCAAATGTACTGCTGAAAACAAATTCAATAGGAGGAGTTTCAGACGATACTATTTCTGCCTCTCATGGATACATATTTTGATTCATGACAGGTTTTCATCTCAGTCTATATTCTACGTTCAGTGCAAAATAAGAGCACATCATCAGAGATAGCTTACTTAACCAGTAAACCTAACATTTTCAGATTCTTACATTGTTCAAATTCAGTCAACTAGTGATTGGTCAAGCAACTGATGACCAATGTAACAGTTCAGACTTCAGTCGTTAGTAAAACAAAATACTCTGAAGATCAGTTACGTTTCAGAAGTATGACTTTCCAGTTTCAAAACTGATAACCTGATATGGTAGATGAATTGGTAAAAAACACAGAACAATGCAGGAAGACCTTCCCATTTCATATCTTCTTTCAAGTCGTTGTACACACTGTATGCAAGATACAAAGTTAAAGCAACTAGATATAAGAAGAGTATTTTGAGTGTGTGACCTGAAAGAGCTTTATTTTTTCTCCTGGACAACAAACAATTGTCAGAAGGAAGAACAGGTCACTTCCCCTAAACACAACTGATTGAATCTGCACGCATCTATGACAAATGTCAAACTATGAACAAAAGCTTTCATATTCTCCTGGAAGCATGCAAAGTCCTTTCACCAGCTTCACAGAGAAGTGTCGAGTATGGAGCCTGCATATCATCATCTTGTCTATTCCACTGGGACAGGGTTTTTTTGTTGTTGTTGTTTTGTTTTTTTAATTTTATTTTAGTCTCTGGTCTTATAAGTCATCATTTCAACTGAACTCATATAAAACATTTTGTGCTAATAACTTCAGTTTAAAAAAAAGACACCTTCCTTCTTTTCCACTGTGCATTCCTTTTTTTTCCGCATTCTCCTTTTCTTACATAGAGGTTCATGTTATTTTTTGGTGCGCACACTATCTGGATATTTTATACTTCTATATCGTATATGAAATCCTTTCTTGTTGATTGTATCATCAGTGTGAAAGTGGAGTAAAAGAGCTTCCCCTGCTGAATAGATTTCTTCTGGTGGCTAAAATAAATGAACAAACAATAAATAAATAATGTGCCTAGTCTGTGTATTTATCCCCTTCATTCAGATTTTTTCTTATGGATACTTCTCTTTTCCTGTTTTGCCATGTTGTGTAGTTGTGTAATTGCACATGATGCCATCTTATATCAACTAACAAAATACTTCTACTCATTCAGTTCTAAATCACAGGGAATTTTTAAGGCAGACTGAGGAAATGCTAACCTAAGTTCCTAAAAGCTGAAGGTCAGCTTACATCAAGATGTTTGAATTTTTACTTGCTGACAGAAATTTTGAAATTAACTATTACATGTTTTTGGGTTTTGTATTAATATCCAAGCACTCTTTCAATCTTGAGCTCTGAGACTGAACAGCATTCTTTCATACAATCTAAATAAATGCTAATCTAAATATTCTCCAAATCTGATTTACCTTGTCCAATTTGTATTGAATATCTCTGCAACCTTTTCTTAAGAGACAAGGAAAACAAAGCTCTTTTTTTTTGTCCTTCCCACATGTCTTCTACAGTTCTGTTGCAGTCATGTAAGTGAGAGGGCAGGACCATTCATAATATTCTATATTTAGACAAACAATTGACTCCAACATTGACCTATTTTCAAACATATTCTTCACAGCCCTCATGGTGGCCTGCTTTATTACTGAAGCACATTGATCAGAAGTACTAACTGAAATACCAAGTCCTTTTTCTAAAGTTGAGAAAGTAGTAATGTGTATTAATAGTGCTCCCACCCCCCAACTTCAGTTTGGATTAATTGCTTTTAATAGCTTTTCTATTTAATTCCATATTTCCTACATACTTGGGTTTGGAACGATCTATTAAGCCATTCATCCATATCATAGCAGAAAAACAAAAACAGTGAAAGTGATTTTTTTCATCTGAGGCTGGGCTATTCTCCAACTTGCTGCTATTCTACTTGCAATACAGGCCAACTTGAAAAGTATTGTTATGTGTAAAGTAGTAGATGGTGGTCTCAGTTGTAGCAATTCCTTTAGCATATATTGTCTGCAGTTCAGTGGTAGCACCTTTCCTTCACCTAAAGTGTCATAAAAAATGCCTTAAAAATGTTTAAAAACTAGCAACTAGTCTGAATGACTGAGATGCACTCATCTCAAATGCACTGATCAGGCACTGTAGTTAAATCCAAAGAAGTGGCATGTGGCTGATTAAGAGCTCCTACCATCTCATGTAGAGCCTTTCGCAAACCTTTTCTGTAGGCAAAGTCTATGTATGAAAGTGTGCTTGCATTTGCACACACATAAGGAATTGATAAGGACTTGTGGGATCATGGCACCAGCTTTCACAAGGCAGGTAGCCAACAGAACAATGAAACTCTGAAAGGAGAAATAATATGCATCCTTTTCAGGATGTCACCTAGACAATGTCCTCCATGTCTCACAATTAAACCATGTCAGAGATGCATTTGGAATGACAGAGCTTTCTTAAGGCCCATATTAATAACATAGTTAAGAGCATTTTTTTCCTAAAATCAGATTTAAGCAATAGACGACTGCATTATAAATATTTCCCAGGTGCCCCTTTCCCATAAAATGTGGCTTCTTCATTCATATTGACAGAATTTGAATGTGATAATTTTCAACAACAATGCATTTCCCTCTATAGGAAAAAACTGCTAACTTTTTGGGGGGCACTGAAAAGCACTCCACTGCCAGCTACCTAAAACTTAACATAGCATTACAATACTTTGATCAATAACTATCAACTATTGTTGAAAGTATTTCAAGGGAAACTTTTCAAATGCCATAGGTGCATTTTAGTACAAGCCTGTAAAATTCTTTTTAAAAAATGGGGTAGAAAATCTGGTATCTTTATCATAAGGTGTAGTAAGCTAACCTCATCTCTTCTGTCTTTCCTCTGCCCCTTCTTTCTTTCTATTTTTAATTGCAATGAGAAGGAAAAAAAAAAAGAAAAAACACACTTTAGTACCTGGTTACTTACCCCAGATCCACAAAATCGACCAAGTCTCATTGCTGACTTATCATGACCATCGAATAGCTCCACGTAATCATAACCACAGTCTGCCTCTTCTTCAACCTCAAAAGTCTGAAACATTAACTCAACTCGATAGCCACGCTCTGCCACCAGGAGCCAGTCGCAGTCCGCCTGAACTGGATAGTTGTTATCGCCAAACTGAGCATGAGAGTACAGATCTTTGGCCTTGGTTTCAGCTTTCAGTCGACCACCACACTCTGAAAAGTTGGGGTGGAAAAGAGAACTTAGAAGCTTATTCAGTGCAAATTAAAATTTTCTTTCCATAGCTGCCCTACCTTATTCAGAGCACATTTTTACTCTACAAACAGATCAATCAAACAACGTGTAGAGTGGAATACTACCCAGTATGAAGACAGATCCACCATTCCATGTTTCCTCTAAATATATATTTATATATATATATATATTAATAAATAAATTTTAAGACTTGAGCATATTTCATAATTTTCAAGTAAAAGAAAAAAGGGAATGCCAAAGGTGTAAGGAAAGTGGTTCAAGAGGTGGAACCTCCTTCGCAGAATCACAGAATCGTCTAGGTTGGAAGAGACCTCCAAGATCATCTAGTCCAACCTCTGTCCTAACACTAACAAGACCTCCACTAAACCATATCACTAAGGACTACATCTAAACATCTTTTAAAGACCTCCAGGGATGGCGACTCAACCACTTCCCTGGGCAGTCCATTCCAATGCCTAACAACCTTTCAGTAAAGAAGTTCTTCCTAATATCCAACCTAAACCTCCCCTGGCGCAACAAGGTAGTCCAGGTAGTCATTTGAGAGCAAGGCAAGTGCTCTAAGTGGTGTCAGCTTTTTGACATGGGTTAATGACATCATTAACAAGTGGGGGGGGTGAGAAGGGTATCAGCTCTAGCACATGCAGTGAGCGATCAACAGGAGCACATGTAAGAGTCCCGTGTTACATAAGAGTGTCAAATTTAATCTTTATGCTGTGCCTGGAGAACCAGTTCAATACTAAACACTACAGCTAACCTTGCCAGCTTGTTTTGTAGTTCATGGACATGGACAGGCCTTTCTCTGCAAAAGGTCCTGGCTGGGAGAAAGCTGTCACTGCCAGAGAAAGTCTCTTGTGGCAAGTTCTAAACAGAAGAACCTTGCCCTATGCCAAAAACAGATTATCAATCTCTGCTTCTACACAGGCGTAAAAGGTGTATATTGCTTTAGAGCTTGTTTATAACTATTTAAAGAGTTTATAAATTAAATAATAAAGAACTTCACTGTGTCTATCAAGCTGTTGGACAAATGAGATCCTTCAAGCGTTTATTTCTCATTGCTATTCTAATTAACTGATTCTTTTTTTCCTTTTAAAGGAAAAAAATGATTTTTTTTTTTTAAATTTCATTTACTTTATGACTGTTTTATTATTATTTTTCTACTAAAGAAAAAAATATATATAGTGAACTGTGACATGTCCTTAAAGGAAATGCATAGCCATACTAGCAGCTGCAGAAAACGGCAATTCACTTTCACAGAATCACAGAATGGTTTCAGTTGGAAGGGACCTTAAAGGCCATCCAGTTCCAACCCCCCTGCCATTGGCAGGGATGCCACCCACTAGACCAGGTTGCCCAAAGCCCCATCCAACCCAGCCTTAAACAATTCCAGGGGTGTGGCATCCACAGCTTCTCTGGGAAACTTGTGCCAGGGCTTCACCACCCCCTCAGAGTAAAGAATTTCTTCCTTATAAAGAATTTCTTCCTGATTTCTTTGCTCTAGCTGGGGAAGTTCGGGAAGTCTTTCTATCCAATCTGTTTTTTGAATGTTTATCATTTGCTATAGTCTTATCATGTTTCTATTATTATTTGCAAGAAAAAAAAAAATGCAATGCACCGTTTAAACTCTTGTTGGGTATCTATTCATTGGGCATGAGTCTAAAGCACGGAGGTAAAATTCCTATGGAACAACTGTTTTGGTCTCAAGGCTACAAATTCTGAGTTGTCTCTCATTCAATGGTACTTCAAAGCACATGCAGGTGATGTGCTGTTCAACTTAATGAGCATTTCATGCAAAAACAGTCTAGTGAAATAAATATTCTAGCTTAAGGAGGCAAACTTAATAATTTTTACAACTTTCTTAAAAACTGGGCAGATTTTATTCTCCAGGCTTTCTCAGAAAAGCACTATCATGCTTGCTCAAAAAGTTTTTGCAGATAAGGCATATAAAATTCAGCACATTTCAATGGTAGTTTCATAACACCTGTTTCTAACAAGACTTTTGACCTTTTATTATTTACCTTATGGTAATTTAACATGAGTAATTATTACTATTTATATCTAATTTTCTGCCTAAGGTAAGTGTTTACTGAGGTGGGGAAGGCAAATAATGACATGTTTGTAAAACAGAATCTTAAACAAGAAAAGCATAAATTGACTGATAGGTGGTTAAGCTTTTCACTTTCCAGGCCCAGATCATGAGGAGAAAAACAGTTCATATACTGTTGCCTACTGCTTTTCCAGGAAAATTAAAAGGGAAATTAAAAAAGGGAAATTAAATTAACACAGTTTTAGAATTGTTCTCAACAAAGCAGAAAAAAAATAAGAAATGTTAAAACTGATGTATGATTAGCTGAGCATTACACATCGACTTGATGAATAATATCAAATGGTATGAACGGTGTCTAGTCACCTTGATTCTCATCTTCCATTAATGACTGCTACCTGTCAGAAAACCTTATGTACTAGAACAGGTACTTATAAATATTTTCTGCATTAATATTCATTTCCAAATACTGGATGAAAGAAAATGAACTGTTGAAAGTAAAGACAGCTATTGAGGAAGAAAAAGTGAAGAAAAACGAAAGAACACACAAAAAAACCTCGTCTTACAGCAAGCAATGGAAGTTCAGAGATTCAGCACTAGGGGCCACTGTAAGCCAAACAACGTCTGGGAAATAAAGCACACACTGAAAACGTCCCTGTCTATTAATGCAATTGCAAAACACTATACTCAATTTCAGTGATTTCTGCAAAACGACAAAACTAAATGGAAAATTTCTAAGAGATTATATTCTTACTGTCTTAAGAAAGTTTTCAGTATTGTTTTTCTTACTGTTCCTTGGTTTGTCTTTCCTTTTAGCCCTACAGGAAAGTAATAGCTGTTTACACAAAACCCAAACTTTTGTTTAAGTTAGAAAAGGAAAGTAATAGAGGCTCATCTCATGTCCCAGTGAAGTATTGCCATTTAAAATACAATGAAAAGCTATTAAAACTTTTACAAACTAATGAAACCTAGGAAATATTTCTTAGACTGTCTATGCCAACATCATCTTTTTATCAGATTTTGTTTCAAAATCTTTTAATCATTTTCCTATAAAATTATTAAGAAAAAAAAAAAGACAAAGCAAGAAGGAGAAAGAGAAAAAGAGAAATTCAGAGGCAAAGAGAGATAAAGAAATGACTACAATATTAGAGAATGTTTTTTGCATTCTCTGACTTTTCCAAGTGTTCTTAAGGTTTCATTAGATTTAGTTGTAACATTGTGTTATCTATTAAATCATCCTGTCAGTAAAAAGTAAATGCATGAATATCTTCTACTAAAGAATGAAGGGGAAATTATTAGTAAACCACATCCTGATTTTCTGACCTGTAGAGTGCGTTGCTTGAAAGCCCTTTCTTTGAACTGATGCATCAGAAATAAAGCGAATAAACATTTTGTTTCCAGTAGCAATAAGAGGATCTGGTATCTTATTGCCACATAAGCGTCCCAGAATTGGTGATTTTTCACTTTCACCATCAAAAACTTCCAAGTGGTCATAGGCACATTCTTGATGTTGTTCTATCTCAAATTCATTGAAGGTCTGGGAAAGAAAAAAAATGAGGCAATGTAGTAGTACTGTATCTATAACGTACATCTGTACTGTTAGCATGTTTCAGAATACAACGTAGATGTAAAGATGACGGATTTAGCATTACTGCTCCTACAACTCTATAGGTTTGAATCACATACCACTTTTGAGATAGTGGAATAATGATTAAAACTGCCAATTTCCCTTCACATAAAAGGGAATCTTTAGAGTCAATGAGTATCTGTAACAGAATATTAAATCTAGAATACCGTGGCCTTCTTTTGAATACATGCCCTTTATTGTATTATTCCAAATTTCACAGAACATTTGAAACAAAGCAAAAAGCAGGAAATCTATTAGTTCCTCAGATAGCTGAGGCCTTGAAACATCTGTGAATCATAATGCTTTTTTTTTTTTTTTTAACCTCCCTCCACAGCTAAAGCCTTTGAGAATGACCTTTCCACATGACTTGTTATATGTGATAATTATATTTTCTAATCTATTATTCAGAGATACTATTTTTATTGTTACAACACTAATAATATTTCATGCTGCATCCTTCATGCTAACATCATATTTTTGCTAGTGAAATTACTATGAAAAATAGCAAAATGATTTTGACTATGTTTATTAAAAATAAAAAACACTTTAGCAGACTCTTTCACCCTCCTCACCTCTCCCTAGAAGATTCAAATTGCTGTAATGGTCTGAACACAACCATCACAAACTACTTCATCTCAAATCTGTGATGTTTCTTCTACACTTCAAAGCATTTATTTCAGTTTCTGAGCACCTGGGGATTCTTACAGTCTCTATCAGTGCTTACGGAAGCTTGTAAGGACAAATTCAGTTCTATTAAAAATACATATTAAGTGTCCTTTGGAGCAGAGCCTGAGCAACCTACTTTTAAAAACTTTTGGCATTTAGATTCCTCAAACTCAGAGTCTCCAACCAAAGACATTTCCCAAAAGCACATGTCACACCCTACAGAAATTGCTAAAGCAGATAATGACTAATACTTGCTTTTCAAATATGGAAGAGCATCTTCCAAGACTGGACTGTTATCAACAAATTTATTTCAAGACAACAACTAAGAGATTTCAGATGTGGCTTTTTGACCAGGGCCGTATCTGAACCTGAGCCCTAAAGATCAAAAAGTTGGTACTTTCCTCTCCTGTGAACACTGAAAATGCATTATACATATGCATTATACATACACATCTTTGTGAATTTTCACAAATAACATACAATTCAAGGCGGAATTCAAAATATTATAAAAACACCGAGTAAAAATGCTCTCATAAGTAGTTATATAGCTATTTATAAAAAGAAGAATAAACACAAAACACTAAAGGATTAAGAAGCAATATTTAAAAGAATAAAACTAAACTGTCAGTTACTGAACAAATATTATGCATATATTGAATGCATATGATTATTCATTCTATGTGGTACAACAAAGGAAATCTGACCTACAGTGTCCCTTGTGGAATTCAGCAAATGTAAAATGTGATGGTAATTTATATTCACAGCCAAACTAAAGGAAATATCAACAGCTAAAATATAAAGCCTTTTGCCCAGAGAACCAAAATATTCAGAATACAATTTTCATTTTGTGAAAAGTTGGGAGTGAGAGTTGAAAGATACAGTGGCATAAGTTCACTTCACAGGAAACTTGGTGTTTTCTATTAAGGGAAAAAACTGCAGGGGCAGTAAAACCAGCTGTACAGCAGTTCCTCCTGTTACTCTCAAATTGTTGTCAGCCATCCTACTTTTATGATGCCAAATATATATTGTCATTTATACCTAAATAAAATCCCATGGATTAAAAAAAAAAAAAAAAAAAAAGAGAAAGAAAGAAAGAAAAGAAAGCTGAGAGTGTAAGTCAAATACAGAATTGAGTTAGCCAATTTGGAGTCAACAGCAGTGATAGATGTCATCCAATTTTCCTTTAAAAGGAAAATTACAAATTTTGTCCATTTCTCATTAGCACAAAAGATTGCTCTCTAGGAAGTGCCTCTCACCATGAACTGTAAGGCACAACTATTCTTTTTAATATTTGAATCATCACTGAGATTCTTAAACCTGTAGGTAGACAGTACATTATATTGAGTCCTACAAAGAACAGAAAAAAATCCTAAATCCACTGACAGCCTAGCAATTGAGGCTAGAAATTATAAATAGAATCAAAGAAATGTTATTTTAAAAGAAAAGCGAATCTTAATATCAGGTCTTTAAAAAGATCAAAGTAACTAATATTTTCAAACATTCAGAGAATCTCCTTTTTTTTCTTATTCTTTGTAAAGTGGTCAGCTCCTAGCAACAGGCTGTGAACAGGCTTGGTAAGGGAAGAACTAACACAACTTGAAGTTGAACATAACTGAAGAGTTGGTGATAACTTTCTCTCTACTATTTAGTGTCAACAGTGTTCAAAAATAACTTAATGAAGTTGGTAGTAATAATTAAATCACACTTGGCCTTTCCTGGGACAAATACTTTTGAATACCTACCCCTCCATCACTACAGTTACCACTCTGATTGTCTTGTTAGGGGGAATGGTATTCAGAAGTGTTACGTACAGCTTCTGAACAGTCAGCCTATCTATAGCACTTTACTGACTAGATATGTTGGTGGCACTTATGGATAGCTGCCTGAATGGGATACTTAAGTCTGTCTCTTATAAACATCCGGCTGATTAACTTAAGAAAATCTCTCTCTAGTACATACACTTTCAAGGCTGTCTTTATCTTCACATTTCATGTAAAAATTCTGAAGTGCATATTCATTTTTTTCATAGGCTTCTTAATTACACCAAATGCTTAACTTTAACCCTCTCAGGAAGAGACTTCGATGATTATCAGAGTGAGAGCAATCACAAGAAAAGATTAGTTTCTGTACACACACATCCCTCAGAAAATGAAGCACAGCCTAACAATTCATGTAGTTTGTTAGTATAAAGAAATCAATTCTCTTCTTGTTTAATTTGGCTAAGTAAACCATGAGGAGTAAACTTAAATAGAGTGTGGAAGTCCAAGAAAAAATATTTATCTATAGTGGAAGTATTGCTTGGTATTAATAATATGGCATTTTGCTGCACTAGACAGATTTTAAAGATATTAATACATACAGCATTTAGTAGACTGAACCCACTGGTTTCACAGAAAAGTATATTTCAGGCTCTAAATCATTGAGATATTCTTTAAAAAAATTATCTAGGAAAAGTTTGTCTATTTTTTCCAATTTCATTGGCAAAATACAATTTAAAAAAAAAAAACTTTTAGAATAGATCCATGTGATATTTCAATAAAGAAATATAAATGCTGGAATTCTGCCTGCTGAGATTAAAAGCACCGAAAAAGCTTTTATAGTAACACGCCTATGCAGATGTCTGGCTGGCTTTGTTATATGCAGCCAGGGTGAAATACCGTTAATTGGCAGTACGGAAGGCCTTCTCAATCAAAAACGTGTTTTTCACCCCTAAATGGGCAGATCACACATACCACTCATTCCCTCACCCCCTCTCTGTATGGATACATTGACCATTTTACTTCTGGAGAACTGGAATCAACAAATGATCTCACATCAGCACCAGTAACGGAGGTTATGGCTCTGTCTAAGGTCAGGAGTTGAGACGGCAATATCCCTTTCATTCCCATATCAAACTAGGTTATTGCTTCTACCTTTCTGAAGTAGAGACATATCTCTTAAGTTTATTTGCTCCAAAACATTTGTTAAATTATCTTTTGTTATGAAGAGAGTTGACTCCAATTTTCCTTTTTGTGGCATTTTTGTGTGTATTGCAATTCTTATTTTCATTTGCAAATCTAGCATGTTCACATTGCTAAGTTCTTCAGGACAAAGACTCTGCATGCCTGTGCAAATATCAGTGTTTTTTTGTTTTTGTTTTGTTTTGTTTTCCTCTACAGGTATTATAGTAGCACATTTGTTTATTGTTTTAACACCTGTAAGGAAGGTTCTGTGCATGGATTCTAAACATCATTTCTTTAGAAAGCTAGCCCCCTTTTTTCAGATCAGTGAAGGATATAGAACGATGGGAGGAATTCCTTCACCACTGAACCAAGGAGCCATCTGACATAGGTATTGCAGAGACAGTCATGCGGCTCTCCCCCAAGTACCAAGAAACACTGCTGAGCTCACAGCAGAGAAGCCTCCTGGACAGGTCCACGTCTTTGGCTTTGTAAAGATGCTACATAACTTCAGCAGGTCTGCAGAGCTCCTTGAGCTCTGCTAGCCTGTCTTCAGCCATCAGAACTGTCTTCAGCCGGCTAGACACAAAGATCACATAACTCTACTTAAGTTGCTCTTCTACCTATGTTAAAATTTGAAGCCACCTTTCAATAAAAGTTCAGATTCTTGGGTTTTGGGTCTTCTTTTCCTCTTCAAAAAGTGAAGAATAGAAATGCAAAAGGTGTGTGGAGGGGACTGTTCATAACTTCTAATATTGCTTATTGTATACATTGGAGTTTGTGTAAATGTCTTCTACCATATTCTTCAAAACTTTGTGCAAATTTTATGAATTGCAACATTGATATACTGAAGTCTCACAGGAGAAAAGGATTCCTCCTGCCCTTTGCTTTGCTGAGTGCAATCATCACAAAGTTTAACTCACAGCTCTGTGATACTGAGCAGCCCCAGTTTGCCAGGAATGGACAGGAGTCAGCAGGTTTTTTTAAAACAGCTTACCTTTGGCTGCAAATTGGATAGTAAAGATGAGTAACAGTTTCAAATCACTGAGTGCAGTCATTTAAGAAGCAGGTTTGGTGGAAGAAATGAGCAAAAGGAAGGGTAGGTAGAAACTCACCAATTTGACCCTCTGCCCAGGGGTGGCACTGATTTCCCAGGTGCACTCCTTTCTGCTGGGATATTTGTCGGGCCAGTTGGGACTCGTGATGATGCCATTGGGACTGTGGATCTTCTGTTCACACTCAGCTATGCCAACAGTAATAGCATCAGTTAGTCTGGGGGTCTATATTCAGAGGCAGACAGAGAAGTACTCTTGCTTGCCAGGGGACCCACTGAATGGAAAGGATTAGTAGGAAGGCAGCTAAGCACCTTCTTGGTGTGCAGGATTATTTTTCTCCCCTTTGATGAGCACTTTATGGCAATTAACCCAGCATGCTTTGATTCGTGAAACATATATTGTTGTTTACAATGGATTACTTTTTTAATAAGTAAATAAATAAACATAAACAAAGTATTGAAATATAATTAAATATTCTGCTAAACCCCCCCATTCTGCTTGCAGATAAGGATGTGAATCCACATGAGAAATCTTGCCAATCCAACTTCAAATTGTATTTCTTGAACAATTTATTTTTCTCTCTTCTCACTAATTTTCATGCTGCTGCTACACAGCAATCATTTTGATTTCTAAACCACAGTTTCTAGGGAAATATATACAACCAGAAAACAGCAAAGACTGAATTGTAAGTATGTACCAAGAACAGCTTAGTCATTCAAATCATAACTGTTTCCAGAAGTGCCTCTCTCAATAAATGAAAAACCTAAAACTTAGAGAAGGTAAGCAAAAAAACCTGCTTCTTCTCCGTTTGTCTTTCCTTTTTTAACAATATCAATTTGCTTTATAAACATCAGAGAATTATTTGGCAAGAATCTTTTAGAGGAGGCAAGTATCATCCCAACACCAGGCATAATGCAAGCGATTCACAAAGGACACATGTTCAGTAGCAAATTAGATCCATGCTAGAATACAGCCTTGAGAAATTACAGTAGCTCCTATGATATTGCACATGTACAGTTCATTTGCAGATAATCTAAATTTCACTTAAGTCCCCAAGCCTACTGTTTTCTGAGGTTGCTACACCTTTAGACAGTAAATGGAAAGAAAGATGCATAGACTTGACTGAAATTTGGATTGTCTGAATATGTCCCCTAAAATAAACCCTGAAAGGAGTTTTATGAAGACAGCTACTGTTTCACCACTACCTTGGGGTTCAGCCACTAATGGGAGCAAATCACAACTTTACCAGGCTTCTCTCCAAAAACTCTTGCCCCTCTGTTATGTACTTCATTAGATAAATATTCTGTCACAGCTCTAAATACTCTACACTTCACAGCACTACTAAAAGCAGCACTCCCCATTTAAGCTGAGTGGCCAATACCTCCAAGTTTTTTAAACCATGTTTCCATGGAACCTCAAACTCAGCCACACACAAGAGCTATGGATGGAGGGAATGAGGGAAGAGGGGCGAGGGAGCTATTAAGTCCAAATGCCTATGACTGCATGATCCCATTCTTTCCTTTCTTTTCCTTGGAAAAGAAATATCTGCAAAGTTCTTTCTGAAAGAGTTGTATCATCTACTGTCCAAATACCATACTACTTACCCTCCTTGCAGTCATGCTTGTTTTCATGTAGCACAAATCCGTTTCGGCACTGGCAAACATAGCTTCCTACTGTGTTGATGCACTCGTGCTGGCAGCCACCATTGTCCTTTGAACACTCATCCTTGTCTAAGAAATACACAACAAGGATGGGTGAACATTACAGACACCAGTAGTGTTTTTTACCAAAGACAAAAAGGTTTAGCACAGTGGTTGAGACCAGAAAAGGATAAATTAAGGCACAGTCCTTCTTCTCATTTTTTTGGTACCTAACGTCTATCCACTCATTGCTCAGCCTGCACCATGGCACAAATATCCTGCCTCATCTTTCTAAGAATTGGGGGATAGCTCTCAGGGGAGGGGAACACTAGTAAAACAAACAAGCTAAATCAAAGGAGGTAAGACAGTTACCAGAATTTACTCCTTCAAGTGGTCTAGCTGGTAAAGATTTCATAAATATATCATCCGCTATTTATTTTGGTGAACAATGGGAGTGCAATTTATGGACAACACAAAGTATTCCAGCTTTATGCAAATTCCACAACTTAACTGTAGTATCTTGAAAGGCACACAGAGGCCAAGCAAGGTTTCAAATTCTGCACATTAAAGATGTAAGAAAAGAGTGACTAAACATAAACTTTCTGAATAAGATGATTTTTCTTTCCAGCAGACTGGCAGTGTGCTTTACTTTTAATAAATCTGGACATTAGAGAACATCTTGAAAAGGAAAACATTTCATTGAAAAACATACAAAAGAAACTGGTATTAATTATTTCAAGGAGATCTACAATATAGCATGCAGTTCTGTTTATCAACATATAATCCCTTAAAAGAGCTTTTAGTGTGTTAGAAGTAAAAACAGAAAGTAGGGGAGGAAATATGACCTGCATTAAACAGCTACAAATTCACTGCATGGAAAAAAGCCAAACTAGATTAACAGGCTGTCAGTCAAGGAAGAGGCCTCAGCTGCCACCCTTCTATGTCAGCTGTTGTCATTTTAGGTGAGGCCAGTCCATTAAGAGAGGCATACTGCTACTGAGATGTCCATATATACACACACACATACACATACGCCCACATGTGTGTGTGTGTATGGTTATATAGATTTGTATATGTATATATACATACACACACAAAAAACCTGATGTATAAAAATATATACATGTATTATTACATTTTTGTATATACATATATACATACAAACACACCCAAGTATACACACTATCTTACAAACTCCACCATTTCAACATGCAAAAGACAAAAGGAAAAAGAGCAAAGGAACTATGGTCATCCCAGAGGCCCAGTAGTTGCAGAGCTGGAATGTAGAGCATGCAGCCCCTTCAGCTTCATGTGCCTTGGAAAGCAGCAGTGAGTATTATCTTTGAACAAGGTAACATGCGATGTTCAGACTTAGCAGGCACAGTAAGAATTTCTACAGATTACAAACCACTATGGATAATTTAAGACTCTTTTTGTTGTCTTACTAATGTATTTTACTCCCTCCCTTTATAGTTGCTTATATTCAGTAACACAACAAAGAAAGTCTGCATTATAATTGCATATACATCAGCTTTATCTGCTAAAATGTATGCAACACTTGACTCATTGACTTGCAGGTGTTTCAGGAAAAATCAATTTCTCCTTGTAATAGATGATGATGATGTAGAACAATCCTGCAAGTCAAACCCAAGTTTCTACTGCATTTTAATCCTGTAAATCTCAAATCTGTTTGCACCAAAAAGTCTTGGAAGCTTTCTGCAGATGTGAACAGATTTGAAGGTTAAGTAACAGCAGAAAAACGTACGTAGCTCCCAGAATCAAACATCCAAAGGCTTATATTAGTTGTCATTTTGATGATGAAAGAAGCATAAAGGCACAAAAATATGCACCTTTATGCACCTTGCAATGCAGGTTTCATACTGAGGTAGTAAATTCATTCGATTTCAAACAAAATATTTAATTTTTCATCTTTGCAAAAGCAGACACTATCATAAATTAATTCCATGTTACAAATGAAGAATAGTAAAAAGCAAATGAGAAATTAGATGTAATAGGAAGAAAATGCTTCAGTATTTCCCCCCCTAAGCATAAGTTTAGTTTTCTACCAAAATAACATAATAAATGGAAGGCAAGCTCAAAATGCATTCAAGTTCAACTTTCAAGTACAGAGTATGTAGGCAAATTCTGAATAAAAGCCCTCTCAATTTTCACCTTCCACCAAAGCATGAAATAGGGAAAAGTATTTTAACATTAAGTATGCATTCTGTAAAATAATCTCTTAAGAGACAGGTGCATAAGCAAACAGTCCCATGTTGGACCTCTTCAGAGATGAAATCACTATAAAACAATGGACAGAAGGTAGACTAGAGAAGCTTTGGGACATATCTGAACTACAATAATTATTTGTAGATGGTTAATCAAGGATGCAACTGTTGAACAAGCCTTCCTCACACTTCATAATTTGGAACAGACTTTCTGTCAAATTAATTGCCCAGTTTTAAAAATTCATGAAAAAAACAATTAGTCTGTATTAGTTATAGGAACAAATGTTTTGCCATGTAAAAACAAAGCCATTTGTTAGGCTGACAGATGGAAATGAGTCTCCCAGTTTTGAATGGATACTTTCTTTCTTTTTTCATTTCAGTACCCAGAACAGGGAAAGATCCATTCTCAACAAAATGTTAGATTTAAATCATTCAGAGGACAAATGGTCGTACCTCTGAGACCCTCAGAGGCCACCAGTCTGTGAATAATACGTACTCGGCCTGAAGGGACCTGTACCAAGTCCTTGCATGATTCAAAAACAAAAATTTTCTCTTTGCAGGCAGCTTTCTTGTCTGTGGAAAAAAATGTACCAGGATGGCACCAGAGATGAGTTTGTGCTCCAAAACAGTTCTGCTCAAGGCTAGAAACATCCTAGGTTTCTCTTTTTAACTTCTTAATGAATTGATACCCAAGAAAAAATGTCCCAAACTTCATTTTTATACTATTTTAAATACCATACCTGTTTTGAATGATCATGCAAAGAATCACGTATTTAAATCACACAACTAAAATTCATGATAAATGGAGGCAATTAATGACATTATCACAGGGTATTAAATATACCACTAAAGAAAGTGATTTAAAGAAATGATTAAGCTAGCTTCTCAGAAACATCACAGAACAATTTTTTTAATATCTTTTTTTCCTTCCTGGAGTAAATTTACAGAGTTATTGTACACTCCCCTATTCTTATGGGTCAAATAGATAGGAATAAATCACTGACTTCCAACAAAAGCATAAGAGGAGGGGGGGGGGGCAGGGACAGAAGAGAAGCTGGGGGGAGAGGGGGACACCACACCTCACTTCTGGAAGCTGTTAGAAGCCTAATATCCAATTCCAAAAATTTTTAGCAAAAGCATTAAAAAATGAATATGGCATGACTCCCTAGTTTCTCCTCTACACCCAAGAAACTGGATTATAACCATGTAACATTCTTCCTGGCAATTAGATAGATAATGGCTCTCAACTGAGCTTTCTTCAGAACTGTCCCATCGAATGTAAATTTTACAGAATATTAAAAAAAGTTTTTCTCACTTTCCAATAGCACCTGACTGGCTGTTAACACCATTTAACAGCCAAAAACATGATTGCATGTCTTCTTATATCAACATAAATAGCTTCCTAGAGCAGGTCATGTGTTGCCCTGTGTCAATGTTTGCTTTCACAGTTTATCGCATTGGTTTTCAATCACCCCAAAACTGCTTTCTGTCATCTGAGCTGGAGCTGGGCCATAATTTCTCAATTGTAGCCAGGGCTGCAGGATTCACCACTAAAAGATCTGCAAAAAAAAAAAAGTTCCTTGGCTCTACTTGAGGAACACAGTACAGTCCTTAACTTTCATATTAATTTGACTTATCTACCTCCCTCCTGCTGACTTTTGCAGATGCCTTTTACTGGTGAATAGACTGCAAAATGCACAGTTCTACTCATCATTGATTTTTTTTTCCCAACGCTTCATTATAACTAAATACTTACAAATCCTTCTATTGTGATTTAATTGATAAAATTGTTAAATGCCTTCCAGCAAGTATCCTGTACACCAAGAACTAATATTAACTATTTCTTGGCAGATATAATTCTGAAATTGTGTTCTGAAGACAAGTTTATAAAAAGGCAAGAAGTAAAAAGCATCATCAGCTGAACAGTGATCATCTATGAACCCACAAAAGTCAAAACACATGAGGTGAAGTCTCAAGTCCATGCTTAATTGATGGATCAATAGCATATTATGTTCATATTAAGGAATTCGGGAATAAGAAAATTATAACACTTTTTGACAGTCATGAGTGTTGTGTCCAACTAATTATTCTGAGATGTACGCCTCATGTTTGAGTTCAAAGTTTGATTTGTCTCAAGCATTAAAAATTTTCTGTTTTGATCAGGAAATATTGTCAAATGTGGTAAGCCAAGTAACAGAATAATAGAATCTTCTAGAAACAATAACAACCAGAAAATTGAGAAAAAAATAAAAAATGTCTGAGCTCATGCAATAAGAGCAGACATTATAGCAGAAATTCATTATGAAGCATTCAGTAGATTTATATAAATACAAACTCAAAAACTACTTATATCAAGCTATGTTTTTTTGAAGAGCATTAAATATGTTCTATACTCAGGACATATAACACATTTCTATTCATTAAAAAACACCTTTCTATTTCTAAACACCTTTCATTTCTATTCATTAAAAACATCTAAAAAACACCATTAAAAAACAGCCTCAGCTAATGAATTTATTCTGATGATCGATGGAGTCATTTATAACTTAGCTTTTTC
Organism: Cygnus olor; assembly: GCF_009769625.2. NCBI lineage: Eukaryota > Metazoa > Chordata > Aves > Anseriformes > Anatidae > Cygnus > Cygnus olor. The sequence continues at coordinate 27,792,847 of NC_049172.1, forward strand.
AATTTACAAGGAAAAATCTTTTTTCATCTAATAATAATAATAATTCATTCAGAAGTGAAAGAGACAAATGAAATAATGGTACTGAAGGATTATAACCCGATGCTTTGAATTGCATGAAATACAGTCCAGCCTTTCCTAAAGATATAGCATTGACCTGAGCTCTTCTTAAACCACATTCATAATATTAATAGATTATTTAAACAATCACAAATATATATATATATACATATATATATATATGTATAAAATCAGTGAAAATGAAGTATCACTTTAAGGAGAACCAAAATTTAACTGAACTTAAATGTGTACATGTTCAACAAGTCCACAAGCCATAATTTCTGAACTACAATTCTTACAAATTACAGAACAATTTTTGCCAATCTTATCTGCCATAGCTTTACAGATACTGAAAGTACATAACCAACTTACTTACTGGCTATTTTTAGAAGTGGAACATGTCAATATATATTCTTGTAAGAAGTTGTAATATGTGACAATTCCTGCTGACGCTCCTAGGCCTACATGAAACGACTAGTTGTGTGTTTCTAGGAGGAAGCTCTGTTGTGTGCATATTAACTACAAATACTCAGTAAACCTTGAAAAGTTATTGTTAAAGTAAAGTATTATTTTAAAACTGTAAGTTACTACTATATGTAAAGACAGATCTGAATAACTATGACCAGAGAAACGTGATTGTTAGAGAAGATTATACACTTTAGAGGACAAAAAAGTAGAGGAAAAATAATTTCTTCATAAATCCCTTTTTTTTAATTTTCCATCATTCCTTAAGAAAAACGTCAAAGAAGTCATAATGGGAAAACATTGGAAGTTGTGAATCTCTAATCTGTTTGTTTTAATAGTTATTTTCCTCACTGTCCATCCTTTATACATTCTCTATCACTCAATATAATGATTCATATTTCTTTGTCATTGTCAAGGTTATTAAGGCTAACCACTGAAATACCATTTTCATTTCAGCTTTGCTAAAGAGTTTTAGAGAACAAACCCTAATAATGGTGCCTGGTAATACACTAGACAATACATTAGTTTTGCTACATGCTAAAAACATTCAGGATCTTCCAGATTCAGATTTTTAACTGCTATGGAAAAACTTGGGGCAAAATTCAAATCCCAAATGCTTCTGGATGGTTTCCAGAGTTTTGGGAGGGGAAACTGTTTAGTTGTTTTGTTTTACATACCTATGGATGTGTGTGCACAAGAAAAGCACTAAGCAAAATTACACCTCTAACACCAGTTGTTATTCTGCCACAGCCAGATTATTATAACCTAGTCTCAGTGGGTAATTGCAAAGACCACTGGTGTGCAAATTTCTCTTCACATCTTGAGCTTCACTCATGTCTAAACTTATTCAACAATGCATGTCCTCAAATGATATAAATTGTCATAGCTCTGATCTGCCCAATGAAATTACACTCAACTAAAGACAGACAATTTTTTGCAAAGGCAAGGTCTTAAACTCTATTCTTTTGCATAACATTAAGAAGTGCAAAGTCTGGCAAGAAAGAAACCATAATGTTAAGCAAATGCTATACCACAAAGTGGTAATTTCATAATTAATGCAATATATTCAGAGACCTGAATAAAAAAACACAAGCATACATAGTATGTAATTGATATTACGTTACAACTGGGATTTGAAAAAATAGCAACAGAACTTGGGATCTAAAAGAAAGTTAGGAGCACTTATTAAATTTCCTCTTTTTGGCCCTATCCCACAAAATTCATTTACTTCTGCTCTTATTTAAATATATATATATATATATATGCATTCTATGTATTTTCTACCATATACAGATATTACAATTCAGAACAGTATTTTAAGAAAGAAGAATGGTTCATACTTTTATAAATGAAACCAAGTTAAATCTACAAGGAAAATTATAAGGGAAAGGATGCTCACTTTCATATCAAAACACTGTGTTCACTCCACCCAGGCAGTATGTGCTCAGAGGCACTCATAGGTACACAAGAGTGATTCTCTATACCTGAAAAGAAGTGTGCCTTGAAGCCTTTTTTTGACACGGTATTGTCAGATCTGAACTCAATTCGCATGTTGTTGTACTGTGAGGTGATAACTTCAGGCACTTCCGTACCACAGAATTTGCCATGTAGTTTAGAATCAGAAGAAAGGCCACTACGAATCTCCACATAATCGTACTTGCAAACCTGGGAACAGAGAGTTTTGTTTTGTTTTTTAAGCTAAACAAAAGAAAAGTATGAAATTATTTACAAATGCAAGAACTTCAAATGTAATATGCCTCTTAGTAATATATTAATATTTTGTTCCGCTTTTTCCTGACTCTGCACACATTTGTAAATGCTTACAGATGTTCACTGGTTTTATGTAAGAATATTTTAAGGTTAGTAAGACATAGTGATTGTATTCATTATATAAAAAAATCTATTTTATCCCCAATCTGCCTAGCATTTCAATTTTTAAATTCTTAACATGTCCATTAAATCTAAAAAGTAAGAATTTCAATATTAGACTAAAATCTAGAAATATTCACCCCACAATTTATAGCTATCTTTGTGCTATAAACCACATACCTAAAACCTAAAAATATTCTACTGTTTGCACCCCAGAAATTAAAAAAAAAAAAAAAAAAAAAAAAAAAAAAAAACTGTTCACTTAGAATCTTACAAGATTGGTTTTTGCCATAATTTAAGACAAACATTTACTTATGAATATACATATCTGCACTATTAGCTTTGTGAATTCTTCTTTACCAGTAGCATAGGTATAATTCGGAGGGCTAACACACGTGATTTTCACTAAATGGTTAATAATAAAGTAAAATAACATAATAAAAAGCCTTATGCAAGGCCTACAACTCATGGTAATACTTTCAATGCATAATCCCTTGGCCAACATAAAGCCTTCCACCCAAAAACTTCTAAGCTTCTTAGGTTCAGCTATCAATCATTTGATCAAAAATGTCCCAGTTGTCTGCAATTAATAGCTTAAGAGAAAACAGTGGCCAGGAGGATTCATACAGAGTTTAGATTGTCCATTAAATCCAAGTTGTATTTCATAAATTGCAATTTATAGTCATAAAAGAAATGTCAGGGGAGCTGGAGGGGAAAATGGTGTTTTGGCCTTTGCTGTAATTTCTGTCTATGAAATATTAAATAGTTGTCAATGCTTCTTTTTTTTTTTTTTTTTTTTTTTAAATATACTACATTCTAGATGACAACTCAGTTTTTATTGTTACTGGAATTACTTTCATATGTTTCAGAGTTGGAAAGTGACTAATTCCGTTGAAACCACATTTATACAATAGAAAGACGAAAGTTATACAAAACTTGAGTTACTGTCACATGCTGATTTATATGAATTGTAAGACAAATTCATTTTTAATGCCTGCAATTTTCAAATATAACTCAATGTTAATAAATCCCAACAATTTCAACAGTACACCAGTGATGAGTTTTGATACTGCTATACATTTCATTTTTAATCTAAACGTAATTTGAGAGAGGTCTAACTTCCTTCTTACAACACTACAAAATACAAATAAAATTAAAAGTTAATTGTAAAACTAAAATTGTAAAATGTAAATGTAAAATATTAAAATTGCAATATTAGAAAAGATTTTAAACTTGGCACTACATGGAGCTCCTAAAACAATAACAAAAGTAGCGCATTTGCTAAATGTATACAGACAGACATTACGTCTGCACTCAGAAAATACATTAGAATTTCCCAGATATTATATGTTTCTTCTGATTTCCACAGGTACCTTTCTTAGTAGTACTATTTAATCTTATAAAGTCAAAGCAGGCTTTGTAGCATTGGAGAGGGTCAAAACAAAGCTCTAGACATTGGAAAACATCTGTGTATATATTTTTCAAATCTGCAAAAGTTGCATGTCTTGCATGACCTTAGAAAATTGATATAACTTCCTTATACCTCAGGTACCTTACTTGTAAATCTGCCTTATGTACCAAGAAAATGCGGGAAACGTTTTATGAGTATAGCAAAGGAACTCAATGGTTTGACAGTCATGCCTATGAAGCAGAACAGAGGCTAAAAAGCTGATGTTGAAACTCATGGCTTACCTATAGGCACCCATTAAACCCTGCAAGCCCCCCCCCCCACACACACACACACTTTGTTAGAGCTAGAGGGAGTAGACCTTCCCACAGGATGGGTTCTGCCTTGCCCCTCTGACCCACCTGGGGACAAAACCCCCTGGGACAGGACATGATGCAAGTACTCCCTGGGCTGCCCTGCTCAGTGGAGGCCACCTCCAGCAGGCATTGCATGCTCCTGGGCTCCACCGACAAGATGCTTGGAAAGAGAGTTGAGCTCAGTGTTGGAGGCTGGGGCATAACCTGCTCCTAACAGAGCCTTTGGCAGAGGCATCACGGTTGTTTGGTGTTCTGTGTTACGTAACTTTTTCAAAGTACATATACTAAGACCCAATCCAGACTCTTTTGGAGAAAAATGCCATTTTTCAAACAGCACTGTTACTCTATTATGCCTTATTTCTGGTACTGCTCCTTTTAAAATATTCACCCTTGAAATGCTCGTAAGTGATTTAAACGCTCCCTGGCTCCATCACTAACCAAAACTTATGTGTATTCTTTGTAGTCATAGTCTGTAAAGATGACTTGGTTTCTCCAGATTTTCTTGTCTTGAATTCTTTCCAATACGCCTCAGCCATTTGTTCTGTTTTACTTTGTTGATAAAAAGAAGTCAGCTGAGACTCAGCAGAGAACATTTCTTTTAAATTTCTTGTACAACATATACATTCAGATGATATGTAAAAAGAGAGCTATTCTCTCCATGTTTGTTTTGAAAGAACCCAGAAACAGTCCCGGAACAAAAACAAGAATATATATGGTTACTGTCAGCGTAAGAACAGTTAAGGAAGGGTTTTATAAGACAGTATCTATTTTTGAACACTCATGAAACTGTTTAGTGTGCAACAGATTGTGCAGTTCTTTGTTCATGGTTACTCACTTCATTCCCTTCTAACTCAAAAAACTCAAATTTCATTGAAATTCGGTACTGCGTCGGGGCAACCACCTGCCACACACAGTTTTTGTTTGGAGGATATTCTTTGGGCCACCCTGGTGTGGTTATAGTCCCATTTAGCTTTGTCAGAAGTCCTCCGCAAGCAGCTGTAAAATGAAAAGGGAGAGCATCATTCCTGGATTGAAACTGTGTTTTACTATAAACAGAAGCACACTGAGCAGATTCAGTCCTCTCAATACTTACACCACTGTAATGCCCAGACAGACTAATCAGAATCTTGTTTTATCATGCTTGGTGCAAACAAAGAGAAAGAGACAGCCCCTATCTCAAACAGCTTGCAGGTTTGTGGACAGAGATAAGTTTCAGGACTACACATGGCGTTATCATATTCATTCTTTTCACTTCCCTCCAGAGACTCTGGTTATTTTCTCAGAGCCTTTCCCATGCAAGTCCTCTGAACTCACCGCCCTCCCCAGGACCTTGATCATCCCTTCTCTGACAGACAGACTACTTAAGATGCACTTCACATTGCCTCAGCTTCTTTTCTTGATTATTGATCCAGAATCTGCTTTACCTGTCTCAGCTCATATACATGCTCCCAATAACCTAATAGGTAGGGTCACTTCTTTGGGACAGCAGTCACATGCTGTTCAGATACAATTACTTTTGCTGAAGTACGGATGTTGAAATAACAGAGAAAATACCTATTTGGCATATATTGGGAAATAAGTCATCCCCATACAACAGGACAATACCGTATTGTGTGTGTGAATGCAGCTTCAGATAGCAAAGGATAAATACATTAATCTTTTCCATCTGAGGAAAAAAAAATCTTAAAAAAAAAAAAGTAATAGGGCTCACAGGGGTTCTCAGTCACATTCTGCTCCATTTGTACCGTGACAGTACTGTGACAGCATTGGAAACCATCCACAAATCTCTTCGAGGACCTGATGGCTGGCAGCTCCTCCCTCTTCCAACTGCTCTGTGCTAATGCTCAGTGCTTACTTGAACATACTGAAAACCGGCTATTCCCTTTTAGCCGGTGGCCTCACATAACTACATTTGCACTAGCATGCCTAGGAAAACACTCCAGTTCCTGTGTCAGGGCACACTTGGGCAACCCAGATGCATATCACTCTTCCTCTGGGCACATTGCTTCCCATGCAGAAGACTTCTTGGTATACACATAAATGTCATCTGACCTTGGTTGGGAGAACTCAGACCTCAGTGTGTCAAAATAAACCTTGCACAGGTTTCAAGACTGCACTTGGATGACACAAGTTGTACCCCAAAATGATCCAGTCTTGAGCAAGGGTACATCTAACTGCTGGTTTTCACTTTCACAGTTTTCAGCATCACTCCATTGTTCCTTGAGACAATGTTGGGAAACATGGAAGTACTGAAAAACTCTTAAAACCCTCAAATATGCTGCCAGCAGGGGAGATTTGGATTAGACCAGCATGAAGCAATTTTCTGTGCATGTCAACACAGTAGCAAAGCACTGGGCAGAGTTTCTGAGCTGAAGGAATCCCTCAAATGACTAAACTGTAACTAGGATGTAATGCTTACTGCACCAATTAGTGATTTTAATTCAGCCTTCCCCTGAGTGTCTACATACAGTGAGTAATACATCATGTGGAACAAACGCATATACACTTCTATGGATAGCTCGGGGCTTTTGGTCCATACTGCACTGCACTATTTAGGATGACTTCTGCTTTTACCAGAGTTGCTTTCCTTTTTGCATGCTGAGAAGGTATTCATTCTCTTCTTATGGAAGGAGGAAGGAAGAGTTTTCTAAAAGACTGGGAATCTTCCCTAATGTTTGGACTCAGATCATCAGACAGACAAAGCCAAGTTCCTTACATAAATCTGGATTGATGATCAAAGGTCCTTTCTCTGTCTTCACAGCCCCCATTAGATTAACATTATTTTCCACACATTGCCTAATATGCACACATCTTAATACACTAGACTTTCTGAAATAACTTGTTTTTCTAATGTGCTCATTAGAAATATTGAATTTGAAGAGAAAAAAAAAAAAACAAGCTCAATGAGAGCTGCAGTCTAGCATGTCTGCATTCAAGGACTCTCTTTACCTCACACACAAAACAAACAAACAAAAACCACAGAACCAAAAGAACAAAAAGTGCAAAGAAATGAGACAAAACTACCCCTAAATTGTGACAAATCATGAGTGAAAGCCAGGGAATTGGAAAAAAAGAGAGACCAGTGAGTCATATCTGAAGAAAACCATAACAAAGAGTGCTTCAATTTTCAAACTCCATTCACCACTGAAATGCAAACAGATGAACTGGGGTAAGAATAATTTGTGCTATCCCTGAATTTACTGGTGTTTATCAAACAATAATTGCTATGTAATGATCAAGTGCTTTTGCATCTTTCCTTTGATATGAAATATGTATAGAATGCAAAAGATTATCTCAGTCCAATCCTATATTTACACAGACTTCTATTTATCAGATTTTATTTCTACAGATGATTATTTGAGCAAGCTTCCCTCACCCCTAAAATGCAGAATTTGTTTCCAGCATTAAAAAAAAAAAAAAAAAAAAAAAAGTCTGACTGGGAGCAGGGAAGAGTTCTCTAGTTTCAACATGGAATAAAGAATCCTTCTAGAATAAAAGATCTACCACAAGAAAAGGTAGACAGTGACAGTGGGATCGTTCAAGTTCCTGACACTGAGGCAGAAGCACACAGCTCTGCTGATAAGTCTCTCCTTGCATACAGAGGGAGACTTTGTTTTCATGAGGATGAGTAATATAACTTGTGGTTTGAGAAAGTACAAAGTTCTGCTTCGCATCATTTCCAGTCAACAACCAGCAAAACCTGGAAAGTTAAATTGGTAGCAGACTTCAGATGGAGATGACAGCTGTGGACAGACATTGCCCCAGTATCACTGCTTCCAATGCAGTCCCATTTTTCCAAGCTTGCTCCACAGACCTCACATTGCTAGGGGCGGAGTGCACAAAAGGTGTGGTGTTTCATCTGAGTGACTGTAGCCTGGGAGCGTTGAGACCTGATAACATAGCAATACACTGTACCTTCACAGCTCTTTTTGTCAGGACCAAGTTCATAGCCAGGATCACAGGCGCACTGGTAACTGCCCAGAGTATTTACACAACGCTGCTCACAGCCACCATTGTCAGGTTTGGCACATTCATCTTCCTCTGCCAAGACAGGGAAGAATGCAAAAATGTGTTAAATAATTACCTTCCTCAGCTGTAATTGCTGGATCAATATTAACCCAGAAAGCTATATGCATGCCATTATAAGGTGTACTACATAACACTGTGGATGCTGACTAGAGCATTTTCAAATTCTAAGGAGACCTGCAATGGAGAAAATAAAAATGTGTCTTTTTGTGAATTTGTTTTGCCTTGTTTCATAGCAATACTTACTGACAGCTGTGGACCTGATTTATAAGAATTTGGTGGGCAACATACAATAATTTAAACAGCAGTTAATCTAAAGGTTGCATAAAGTATTGAAAGAAAGATTGAAAATCTGCAGCAGGGTCACTTGAAGGGCACTTTATCTCCCACAGAATCAATTTGTGCATTATCCTGAATTCATACTCAAAAACAGATTAACAGAATCCTCAAATCCCAGGTTTTCATTCTACTGATATTAAAGTGAACAAGATGCATCAGGGGTGGGGGAGGGAAAGGAATATTGTATTATCTCTCCTAGCTGTGAAGTACGTATCTGATTCATTGTTAAATTATTCCTCAGATGAACTTTATATTTAATAACACAATTAGCCCAACAAACATACTTTACAAGACTGTATATGTTTCAAAGGTGCTTCAAAACCAATCTGATTTTTTTAACCTGAAGAGAGCAGGTAGTTGCACTGAATATGTTCCTTCATTCTTTGGAGATCTTTTACAAGGAGACTGAAATGCCTTTACCAGCATTGTCTGACAAAATCACACGCCCAGGTAAAAAGTATGTTGAAGATAATACAGAACTGTTTTAAGTAAAAATAGGTTCAAAAATATTAATATTCTACCATATTTTTTTCTAGTACATAAACAAATGATAAACAGTTCACAGGTCCCAAAATATGCTTTAACATTTACCTTTAAAAAAGTTAGCTGCAAATCCTGCTTTGTTAACTGTTCCATCAGAAACAAACTTCATCCACAGGGTATTAGAGGTAGATCTAATGTCTTCTGGCTTGTCATAGCCACAAAAGTGACCAATCAAAGGACTGTTTTCATTCATTCCATCTCGAATTTCCAAGTAGTCATATGCACAGTTGTCATGTCTTTCAATCTGTAAAAAATTATTTTTAAGGATCTATATGAACTTTACCATAAATATCAAATATCAGTGAGATAATAAACAGAATAAAAAAAATTAAAAATTAAAGTTGGGGTTCTGTTTAGTATTCAAGCATAAGGAAGTTGAGGAAAAGAAGCAGCATCACTAGATCGTTTATACTCTTTACATATATATACTTATAAATATATATATATACACACACTTAAATATATATATATATATATGTATATATAAGTAGAATAACTTCAGATCTTTACACAAGATATAGCATTCTAAATGGGAAAAAGTAACTAGCAAAGTAAAGGTTGCCTCTAAGCTTCCCAATGTTCTGTCAAATTCCAGCTCTGAGTTAAGTAAATTTCTCTTTTCTCATGTACACTTATATTCAAGTATACAAAATCAATGGTTCAATGACTAAACAGGTCAGAAATTCTATTTGGTTTTGAAATATTGAAAAGCTCAATATGAGTAAGATTCTTAGATATAATCAACCTGTATTATTTCAGGTGGAGATCATTTATTTTTTTCCTTTATTCTCAACACAGTGAAAAATTTTGCATTTGCCAGTATCCACAGATGTTTCAGAGTAACTGTAAAAAAAAACTCTTCGTACAGAGCATGAAGAGTTTGGGGCATCTGGGGCCCAAAAAAATTAGACCCAAACACACTTCTAAAATTATCAGCTACTAAGCAGACAATAGAATATATGAAAAATATATATATATATTCTTCTGCAGATGATATGTCTAGTTTCCTTTGCATGACTGATGATTTCAGGTGTCTTCTGACTTTCTGGGTCAGTGAGTGAATCTATGTTATATTGTCAGAGAAACATACCGAAACTAGAGCAACTAAAAATGTGCCTCTTATTTAAACAATCTTCCGGATGACATCCAAGCACAGACTAGCATGTGAGTGACCACATGTGCATTTCTACTTGGGGTAGCAAGTGGTATGCTCTTTACATAATAGTATTTGCAGTCAGTCAGAGCAGGAATTGCACCTCATCAGGGGCAGACTGAATGGGATCCTATCTGGAGCCTAGATAATTATTATGCCTGTCTTTATGACAGAATATAATTCCCAACAGAATAATAAAAAATATATATATAAAAATATTGATCTGGGTCATTTTTCTGTAGGATTACTTCATGCTACTCAAGTAATACAGCACCTTAGCTATGAAAGAATTATCTAAATCCAAGCACTCAAAACTAAATCCTCTAAGAAAACAATTGTTCAACTAAATGTCTTAATTGTGGGATAGGCTGGGGAGGAGGAGGACAACAGTCAGGGAGAAGGAGTTGGAGAAGACTCAGATTCAATACAGCCCATCCAAACTCTGTTAAAATGTCAATCAAATCAAAACCATACCAAACCCACAAAAATCCACATCTCATCTTCTGACAAAACTTTACTTGCACGGAAGCTACGCAGTTAGTACAAGCAGCTGCTGACATTCTGCTCTGGTTGCACATTATGACCACCACTAATCTCAGTAACCACCACAGACTAAGGAGCTTTCATTTAGCACATTAGGAATTCTGCTTCCTTTATATAAGAAGAAAATCTAGGGGGAGAGGCTGTTTGATTTTATTTCATTTTAATGCTATCAACATATGGCACACAAAATTTCCCTGTCTTCTTTCCAACTCTCTGATTCTTTGAGTATTTACATACATAATTTTCTCCCACTCATTTCTCTGGCACAATCCATATTGCTGTTTACTGTAATTGCTTAACTGTCTGCTCAGGAATTACTTCGGACCAGAGTTAGGGAAATGAGAGGAAAGTCACGAAGGTCTGGGGTGCAACTACCTCTTACTAACTTCAGTGGCAACTGCATGTTTGCAACTAATGTGGTTAGGCATGTGTCTACCTGAGCACTGGTAAGTGTTCTACACTGTAACACTGATTCAAAATTTTCATTAATCTTAATAAATGCATGACATCATATTCCAACATGCCTTGTTATCTCAGAGAAATCACATTGCACTCTGATGTAGAAAGAAGTGACCTGGCCCAAAGCCCATTAAAATCAAAGAAAGAATTGTGTACTTTCCCCCACATGCATCTGTGGTCTTTTCATGACTCAAGACTTCTAATTAACATCTGTTTTTTTCCATGTTTCCATGTTTTCCATATTTTCCGTATTCTATGGGGCAGTATGGAAATTATTATTTTTTAAAGGCTATCTGCAGCTCTGAGTTACATGTACCAAATTCCCACTGAGGTGAAGTGTTGGTTAAGGAGAATCACTCCTTATTTTTGGCAGAAGAAAACTGCTAAAAATCCATTTCGTATAACAGTGAGTTACTAAACTTCCAGAAACCATAAAAATCAACCAACTTACAAAGTGCTATTGATTTCCAATAAAGCAAATCAAAATGGCCGCCATTCTACCATAACAATTTATTTTCAGTGTACTACTATTACAAGTGATGCCATTATTATTACCAATATTAATGTATTAAAGGATAAAATAGTTACACCTATACATAAACGAACAGGTAAATATTGTGTTTCTGAGAAGTAATAACCGGTGTTAAGGCGCTTGGTAACCAATAAAAAAGAACCTCTTTAAAATGTGCTTTACTTATGTGAACCTCAGGTTTTAGGATATTGTGGTACTGTCATCTGGGAACATTGCCTCAAAGTTCTATTACACTTGCAGTAATTTCTTATTCATCCTATTACGAGGATAGAAAAACTCCTCAGGTTAATGACAGAGCTCAGTTGTATAACTGGACTGATATGGTAAAAACTTATTTACTGCAGTAGTAACATTTCACAAGTTTGAAATTTTATGTGGATGAGAAGAAATAAACAAAATGTTAGCAAAAGCAAGAGAAAAAAAAATAAACAGATTTTACAGAAAAAAAAATGCAGTTCTTCTAGGAGAATGAAAGGTACCCTTGGATCCAAAGAGTTTGGAAGAAACCCAGAATTTGAATGGCATGAGTAAATTAAGTTGAAAAAATACCAGAAGAATTCCTAAGACAGGTACATAAGCACAAGAAAACACTAAGAAATCTCCTGATTAAATGGAAAGCCAGCTACTTTCTCAACATTAATTTGTACAAGAAAAGAAAATTTCTTGCACATAGTTCCAGTTTTGAACTGTGACTTTAGACTAAAATGTATTTCGTAAAAATTCTGGACTACATTTGTTTTATAGTTCCTTGCACAGAAAAGAAAAAATTAAAACAGCAAAAGATTTTATCAAAATACAAAGATTTGAGAAGCCAATCCAAGAGCAAACACATTTCAGGAGAAATCTTTCAGTTGCTTTTTGTTATTGTTAATTTATCTGTTGATAGAGTTAAATTCCAGTTCAGGTATGCATATCCGACTCAAGTGGAAGACTTTAGTCAGAAAAGGTGGGGATATATCCCTAATGGAACCCTTAACACCAGTCCTTCATGAAGTTGGATGCATTTTATTCTCTTAATTATGTAAAAATAATTTAAATGAACATTATCTGCGTGGATATTAACAGGGCCACTCAAATGAAGGAGATTAACATGGCACAGACCTACAAATCTTCTGGATTGCCTTCGCTGGTGAAACTGCCGGCCAACACAGGTCCTTAAGAAAAAATTAAACTCAAGGACCACTGGTTTTCAAAGAACATTAGTTCTTTGAGTATTAATAAAGGTAGCTATAGTATTATAGTATAATGTAGGTAGCTTTGAGTATTAATAAAGAGTATTAATAACGGTAGCTATAATGATGAAGCAAAAAACAATGGAGTTACCAGACTCTGCATCTCTGCTGACATCTAGGTACTGGAAAAGTATAGCTCTCCACCGGGCAGCCAAGTAAGAAAGGGTAATCCCACACCCAGTGGAAAACGCATTGCCCACCACAGGCAAAACAGGGTGACTCATTGATGCAGTTTGAAATTCTCAGCTTCCCCTGTGCTTTAATTTCAGAGTGGAGGTTATTTACACAGTTATTTTTTCTAGCATTACATATGGATAATGAGAATTCCTCATACTTAACTGTACCTTTCAAAGGACAGAGAAGTAATTTTCTCACAAACACACTGCAATAACTCTTTGGCCTGACATTTACTTTTTTTGATCTAAGCTGGCATGAAGAACTGTGATTTTCAAACAACTTTTTGTTTTACTGGGCAGCACACCAAGGATTGAGTCCAGAGTGGGACTTAGTACCAAAACACAGAACACCTACGTTCAAGTGCTTGGACCTGAAATGGAAATCAGCCCCAACGGTGAATGTCTAGGCAGGGCACTTCATTGCAACTTCCAAAACAGCTCTCATTCTCAGCAGAGAGCTCTGTGGACCAGCCAATAAGAAATGTAGCAAAGACAGATGTAAGAGAAGTCTTGCGTCTTTCTGGGGTTCCTCATTTGATTCTCAATGGCATCTTGCCACTCTGGATTCACAGCTCAGACTCTCCCTTGAAAAGTGTGTGCCTTTCAAGTCCCTGCTGTTAGAGACTTTTTTTTTCCCTTCAACTAAACTCCTTTTTGCTTGAGACTACCACCCAAAAATACTGCTGTTTTTAGGAGGTGTCAGTCCACGTTTCACCTCTAGAGAGTGCCATTATACTAAACAGCCTGCAAAAGAACTGGAAGATAACATTTCTTCCAACAGCCTTAACCACTAATAAAATTGTGCTCTCATTTTCTCTGTGCAGGTGAAACTGAACGAGGGTAAGCGCAAGCAATAATGTACCACGAACACAGACCATCACTGAGTATCTGCGTGGTAGTCAAATACTATGGCAAGTCTCCTATGCAGGTTCATAGAGCCATTTCTCTTGAGATCACACTAAAAAATACAGAGCAACTATGGCAGACCAGAAAATCTCTGTATCTAGTCAGTAAGTTACATAAAGTTACTGCTTAAAGAGAGAGACTAACATACTGTGTTAAGTAACCTTGAGCCAGGCCAAGCAGTCTAAATAGCATCTGAAAGGCTCTTGGAGAGGAGAGCTCATCTTGTCTGCACTAGACCAGATTCCAAGTATATTACTAAATTTATCTACAAACTTCAAGTCAGTGTATAATGTATGTATATATAAGATGTATGAAATATTGTTTTTTCTTTCTTATAGAAAATTTTACCACTGTTTAGCAATATTTACATAGAAAGATGTATGATAATGACACATAGATATGACTCACCACAGATATTTTTTTCTGCCCCTTCTAAATATATGTTTGTAGACTGAATTTAGGGAGGCCTTTTATATATATATATATATATATGCTTTTTTTTTTTTCTTCAAAAAAAAAAAAAAGCCAAACACCACAGGGTTTTGTTTCCAGATAGACATTCCTTTTTAACAATAAGATTCAGTAAAGACACAAAATCCTGGTTATTTAACAGAATATTAAAGCAGCCTTACTGAACTGGATTATGTATTTGTTAAACTGCAACAATTGCCAGAACTTTAAACATTCCAACTCAAATAACACAGATAATATAAAAACCTTTAATCTTCTTGAAAATGTCTGCAAGAAAGAAGGTTTCATGGAGAGCAGAATTGGATTCTGGAGGTTATTTTTGTTGAGAATTAATAAATTCCTCCACAGGTTTAATGAGGAGTTCCCTTAAATGTCACTGTTACTTATTCACTAGATGCTTTTCTGAATTTGGTCCAAAAACTTTACCTCAAATGCTTGAAATGTTAATCCTACATTGTAGTTTTCAGACACTGTTATTTTCCACACACATTCCTTCATTGGTCTGTAGTCATCAGGATAATTGGGAGACTGGATCTGGCCTTCGTTTTTGTGGATTTCACCTCCACAGATAGCTGGCAAAAACATAAAAGTCTAAGTATATTTACAATAATGACATTTACTGTCCCCCATGCCCAAACTGACATCTTTATGCCCCTCTTCTTTTTTAAAATTAATGAGAAGATTATTCTAGAAAATACTTAGAAAGTCTACCAAGGACAAATTATTGAATTCATGATTGATTTAGACCACTATACATATTTCTGTGAGTCAATGTAATGCATTTCTAATAGTGCTAAGCATTTTATAATGTTGCAGAAGACTCTGAAATCACCGATGACCTGAATTTATATGTTTTACAGAACATATTTACATGGACAAAATAGTTCTTAGTTCACCTTTGAAATATATTTAATATAATTTCTTCATTATTATTTACTAACCTTTAGAAAGAAAAAAATAAGAGGAAAACCTTATATTCTGCAATGATCTATAAATTTTGTTCTACAGTTTAACACTTCAGGCTTACACTTAATATGAAAAAACAGTTAATATACGTAAGAAATATTTTCAAGAAAAGTAAATGCATTTTTTCCAGGATCCATATTAATAATTATGTAAAGAACTGTAAATAGTAATTAAATCCTACAGTTCAATATTTATGAAAACAAGCTCTATTTTAGTTTAAACAGGTGAATGTAGACTTCCTAATATACTCAGTGTGTGGGAATATCTCTTTATTAAGTAATCCCAGAGCATATGGAAAACTTTAGTCAGATTTTCTGAAGAATGAACAGAAAGTATGCAAAGAATTATTTCCACACACAGAGCAAAACATGCACATTTAGTTAATGAAAGAATAGGCAAAAACATTATGAATAATATCAGTGGTGTCTCTAGAAAAGAGGTCATCTGAAATCTGATCACATGAAGTTTCAAAATGTATCTACTAAGCTGACATCTTTTAGTCTCTTTTAGTCATAAAATAGCAATTTCATTTTCTTATATATGTACACCTATATATAATCAGAAATATATTCGTTGGTATCTGGTTAAGATTTTTCATCCAGAACCAAGTAATCTTTAGTGCTGTAAGAGACCAACCTTCATAAACTGCTGCAAAACCTTTTCCAACCCAGTTGCTGCTGCTGCGGAACTCGATCCATACCCTGCTGTCAGAGGACGCAAGGACTTCTGGCAGTTTGTCACCACAAAACCTGCCTAAAAACATGCAACCAGTGACTGCATTTTCTGCCGTCTCTGAAGCCAAACGCTGCAAACATTTACACATGTGTTTAACATTATAGACAGGAGTAGCATAACCAGCTCAGTGGAACTATTCACATGCTTATGGTGGAGCACGTGTTTCTGCAGATTGGGACCTAAATACACAAAGATTTTATTATAAAGCTTTTCATTGCTGTCAGGCTAAGTCAAATGATAACATCTTGGAGGAATTAAGGTGAGAAATTATTGATATAGAATGTTTCTATGCATACAAACTGAGGCATTTTGGAAGGGTAAAGTGAGTACTAATCTTAAGAGATGAACATAATCCAGGTCACAGTAATGCTGCTCATCATGTCTAAGGACCAAAGAGATTTAAAAACTAACATCCAAATGACCCTGTACTATGTCACCCTTTAAAATCAGCCTAGGTAGGTGAAATTTTCATTTGTTTAGGTGACACAGAAGGGAACAAGATGAAAGAGTACTTACTGTTTGGTCTTAATTGTTTCCTCTCTTCTTTTTAAGAAAACAGGCATTACTGTTAAAAAGCTGTCCCCTGTATCTATTTCCCTTTTATCTCTTTTTGATTGTTTTTAAATAGTGGCCATTAAAATGCTAATTATTTTTAGTCTGTCTTCTAAAAACAACAACAAAACTGGCCTAAGAGGTTGGAGACTCTCATGTTTCCAATGGCCTGAAATCCCCAGTTAAAACTGTAGAAGACCATGGGTTGTCAAACTTAACCTTTGGATTCAACTAGTGTTATTTATTTTAAGACTATGGAACTAACAAGGAAAGGTTGAATTTGGAGTAGGGGAAAAGTTACCCTTCCTTGACACTTTAAAAATAAAGGCTTTAAAAATAAAGCCTTAAAAATAAAGGCTATACTATTTTAGGTCATATTGCCAAGACAAAAGGACTAGTACAAAACATGCACCTGTACTATTACCTGTACAGGTTGCATATACAGAAATCACCTATGGAAACTTCATATTTTAACACCCATAAGCAAAGCAAAAAGTTGCATGTTTTGTAGTTTCTTTCCCCACATGAAACTGAACAACAGCTAGTTTCAATGAAAGGGAAGGCTCAGATTTGAAGTCAAATGAACAACTTATTTGAGACCATTTAAGTTTGTTTTGTTTTGTTTTTTCCCACCTTAGTTTAGATACATTCTAGACACCTAAAAAAAATAATAAGAATATTGTGTGTACAATAGCAAGCAAGAAGTCCACTGAACTGAATGAGCATTGTAACTATGGACAGAGCAACATTTGACAATTGCATACCAAGCAGAGGTGATTTTCTCCAGTAGCCATCTCTTACTTCAATATAGTCATACCAACAGAGACTGCTCTTGTACAGGTCCATTGTAGTGAAGTTTAAAACAATCTGTAATCAGAAGAAAGCAAGTAATTAAATCACATATGGTTGTTACCAGAAAATGATCTCAACAGCATTCTGCAGAACAGAAGCCAGTGGTCACCCATAAAAGGATCCCAACTGCTTAGACAATTAACTTCAACTAATTTTTTATAGTAAGCAAAAAGTTGTATGAGAATATTAAAAGGTTGTTGTTGTTTTTAATTTATTCTTACATAGTCAAGAAGATCCAAGACACAAATTTAGCTGCTTACAGGGAGATTTTCACTGAGAAATACAAATTCAAGAATGCTCATATGGTAAAATAATGTGCTGATCTCATTTAAGTATGTTATTTGATAATTCTCCTGCCAATTCTTCTTCCATTCCATTCTGTGACTATAAGCAGCACTGACAGCTGTAAAAAAGAATTGTTTTGGTTTGTGTTTCCATTCAACTACTGTTTTGACAAGATAATTTACTTTCAAAGAAGTTATATATTGACAATGGTGGACCATAATACTAAAAACAGGATCATTAAAAGAAAAGGCACAAGTTCCCTTTTCACACAAAGATGTAATGAAACTATAATAAAGCTTTTTATACAGAAATCTCAGTTTTCTGCATTGCTGGAACTTTGACTCCCAATTTCACTGAGCACATCTGTAAATAGGCATATTTTCAATACATAATATCAGGAGTACTGTAGACCACCACATTATCCCACTTTGGTTTTGAAATACTAATCTTAGCCTGCCATAAACTTACACTTTTAACAGAGAAGTAGGTTATACTGATCATAGGTTCACAATAGCTACAGGCTGGACCCTGACTGACTGGGACAGTCTTAGCATTATGCCCTGCAATTTCAGGGATGAGTCAAAACATGAAGACTCATATAAGACTCATTCATATTTTGTATTATAAAATCACACTTCCAATTCATACCCTTTAATTGGATTTAAGCATATCTGAAAAATAATGCATCTTCTCCCAAATCAGTTCATCAGTGTAGATTAATAAATATTTCAGACTAACTATAAAACTCTTCCTTATTTACACACAAGCATTAAGTGGTTTTATTTTTAGCTTTGATCCTAGGAACTCACAATTAAAACTTGCTATTACAAAGCAAACAGAAATTCCTGCATAGTAGCAAATAACTCATAGTACAAAAATATAATTCCATGGCAGCCTATGAAGCAGCTGTGAGTGTCAGTTGAAAGGAGAGGAATTTACCCCTAGTCCAGCTCCAAGGAGGAAATGTAACACTACTAACTGGAACAATGGGCCAGATAGTCATGTGGGATGACTTCCATCTTTTCTGAAGGCACCACAAGTCTCTCCAAAGACAATGATGTGATACAAGAGTAAACCAGAAAGGCAGAACTTTTTCAGACTGTTACATTTTCAAAAGAAAAACAACTATTGGAGGAAGCTAATTTAAAGTTAACATAAAGCCCTTAACATTAGGCTAGCAGAAATTTTGATTTCACTTACTTTTCAAAAAATAAAAATAAAAAAATTGTACAGACACCCAACTACATTCTCAAAAATCTCTTTTGTGTTCATTGGAGAATGGGAAAATTTCTATCTTGAAGGCCGTATTGTATCTTACCCTAGCGCTGGCAACCTACTGACTGGGTGAAAAATCAAGCTCATGGGTAATTCTATGTAGCTTTCACCTTTACTAATTTGATGCCATTGGAAACAAAACATCTGTGAAGTTGCAAATAAAACCCAATAGCCAGAGGTCCTGTACAGTGACGTATATTAATGCTGGCAGCCACAGCTTTGTGGGATGAAGGTATGAGTCATGAAGCATGCCAAGGACCATCAGGACAGCACGGAATAAATGAATACCTGCTCTGATGCTTGAGTAAGGCCAAACATTTATACCCACAAGCTGCTACCACATCCACAAAACTTCCATAAGTGTTGCTGAAACCACAGTCTGTCTCTAGCACTGTGTTCTTCATGGGAACTTCCTGCAAGCAGCTTTGGAACATTTTCAGTGTAGCAGATGCAACAAATTTAGCCTGTTCTCTCTGTCTTTGGGCCCCTTCCTTATATCACTTTAGGGCCACAAAGGGAGGTAGTAATTTAGTCTCAGATATGTATGCAGAGAATGTACACTTAGATGTTAGTTTGACACTTTGGAAACTCCTCAATATCTAAATAATATTAACTCATGTCCACAACTGCTATTGGCACTCTGGATCATAATGACCCATAACAATGAAAGTCATCAAATTATATATCAGGCTTCTGTCCTGAGCTGCAAGACAAAAACAGACTGATATGAAATCAGACAATTTCTGTGTAACCCCTACTCTTTGTTGCAATAATAATTACAATAGAAATGAACATATTTTGATGAAAACATATGCATTCCTTACACTGGCAAGTTTGCAGGAATACATATTCAAATATTTTGAGCTATTTTTCCATATCCATATTTTACCTGGCCTTGAGTATAGATTCCATTTCCCTAAACTTTGAAAAACAGCTAATAAAGTCCTAACAACGACAACAACAAAAAATCAAATAACAGTATTATATAGACAGTGGATGTGCTCGTAAGCATGGAATTAAAGGAGAATGAAATGCTCTCATTTAATCATTCAGTGAACGACAAGAATTATAGCTTTCTTATAGAAAATACATCAAACAAATCAGTGCCATTAAGAGCTGGAGCATGTAGGGAACTGTGGTGGAGCAAGGAGGGAGTGTTGTGGGGTTTTTTGGTTGTTTGTTCATGTTTTTAATGAAAGCCAGTCCAGAAATCCAGCCAGTCCACTGTTTAACTCCAAGGATTTGAACACCAACCTTTGGGACATCCAAGATTTGATTCTCAATCTCCTGTATCTTTGCAAGTTCTGTGAGCTAGACTTCATGACTGTTTTCCCATTTCAGATGTAGCAATTCAGGTTAAATAGAACAAATTTCAACAGCAGAGGGACAACTCAGATGATTCAGGTAAGCACAACACACACTCTGGATGCACTCTCAACAGAACAAGCTAGTGTTGGTAGAAAACTGGGTTTCTACCTAACAGTCTCTATCTTCAATCTGTTATGCAATATCTCTCTTTATATGGCTCTCATTCTCTTTCGCCTTACTAGGTTTTCACTAGGGCCTTGCTGGGGAATTATAATTGTTTTTGATTATTATTATTTTTTTTAATTTTGCAAATTAGGAATAATGTTTCCTTTCTAGTATTACTGAGAAATTTGACAGAAATCATTCGATGTTGTAATATTCAGTTTCCAGATTATTGTGGTATAGGCCCAAAAATGGCGTGTGTCAAAGCATTAGCTGAAACTCTCAGCTGGCATTTACTAGGCTGCCCTTAGCAGTCTACTGGTCCTCTACTGCCCTTAGCAGTCTACTTGTCCTTTTCCATCCATGTCGACCTCATCCCAGCCGTGCAGGCAGAGGGGTTCTCAAAGGGGAGGATTTTTCTCTACTCAGATGAGATGCAGACACCTGGTGAAGGTCAGGCTACCTTCCATGTCTGCTTAAGCTAATCCAGCTGGCTCTGTTGGAAGCAGGTTATGGAAGCCACATCCTATGCCTTCTCCATGGCTCAGCTGTTTACAGCCTTGAGGTCTCTCATGAGTCCAGCCACAAGTTTTCCATTTTGCAGGACACAGCTGAAACATCAGATTTCTCTGTTTTCTGTTTGCAAATTTGCCTTTCTCCAAACCTCAGTCACCAGGACAGAAAAGGAAAAAGGATGGTGTTACTTAGGTGTGATCATGTCACTGTGCCAAAGTGCTACTATGTAAATGGAAACCATTAAAATGCAATGAGCCTCCTTAATGGTCCCTGTCTTTGAAACTATATGAAGTAACCTTCACAGCCTTCTCTGACTCTGACTTGCCAAGGTATTTGATGATACAGCAATTCCTTAACATTGACTAGAATTCAAGAGCTGTACATAAGTAGAACCCCCAGTCTGTCCCAGCATGAGTTTTGGTTGGCAAGAATAAAAATATGTAAGATTCTGTTCTGCAATTCTGCAAAGTATTAAAGACAGCTAGAGACAGGGCAGAGCTTGTTCAAGGGGACAAGATGGCTGAAAGTCTTCATAGGAAAAAACAATCAATGGGTGTTTTTCAGTGCAATTAAAGAATTATTGATTACACAGCAGATTCAATTGTGCTACTGCAGCTTCAGATAGAATATATTATACTGCCCAGCACCTGGGATATTTAGCAAACACCAGGCAGTACTAACTAAATTTTCTGCAAGTGGCATTTTCCTCATCTCACCTAAGGACTTACCTGTCCTATTTCATCATTCACTTAAAAATTTAAGGAAAAATAGAAAGTAATGTAACCTATTCAGAAAGGAAGATTAAAAACAAAAAAAAAAAACAAAAAACACTAGCAGAGTTGAAACTCCCCATGCCAACAATATCTCTACACACCAGAAGGAGGGATTAACCCTGGCAGAGGGCATACAGTGTTACTAACACCATCCTCCCCCAGAGATTTTTCTATGTATAGATATACTGTGTACAGCTGTTTACCATGTAGTCTTACATCTCTGGAGAAAGTAAAAGGTGAATGAACTGCCTTGTTTTAGTCATAAGGATGCACATATTTTAGGCTGGGCTGGCAATTTATGATCTTTATCAATAAAATGATTCCTACAGCCAGAGTGTACCACTGCAGTCCTGTCCTTCACTGAATTTCCTGCCAAAGATCAGAGGTGTCTGTACATGTAGAAAGCAGCATGGATAGCACAGAGTTCTCTAAACTATGCTCAAACAGCACAATATTAAATCTCAGTAAATAAGAGACAAGAGCTAGACAATCTGGACTGATGCTTTTTCAGTTTATTTTTAGGTGACTAAAGTGCTCACTGATGTTTCAGAACATGATGTGATATACTTATATGTACTCTAACCACCATCCGACATTTCTGAGATCTATCAGGGTCAAAACAGCAAAAAGGAAAGAAATAGATTTAAATACATATTTATTTCCCTTCATAATGTGAATATGTTATCATAAATTGCTGAAAAAACTTGGGATCACGCATAATAAATGCGTCCAAGGCAACATGCAATATGCATTAGTTAACATTTAGACCTCATTTCTGCTACTCTGCTATCTGCATCAAGTACTTGCTGCAAATAAAGTCCTTTATCTCAAGTAAGGCACTATCCTGTGGGAATAGCGCTGACAAAACAGATTTTTTGGCATTAGCACAAATATCATTTACGTTGTTCTTGCTGAATTCTATGGAGACTATGAGAGCTGGAGGTCAGAACAGTGCCCTACAAACAGGACATACTACGTCAGATTACAACTAGAAAACAGGGTTTAGTCATTTTCTCCATTGGAGGGGGGACTAGGATGGGAAGGGAGCTGGTCTCCTTATATTGCCGATTTCAAGACAGGGCTTAAGATTTTGTACAGCTCAATAGTGGTAGCAATCTCAAGACATTATAATAGTACTACAAATATATTACAGTTACTAACATCCACAGATACAGTTGTGCAAAGTTGTGAGCGTGCTATCAATTTTAAGCACCATAATTTTCCAACTCATATATTAATGTTATTTTCAGAAGCCAACAATAACTGTAGATGAACATTTGACTTTTATAACTGAGTAACAGGAAAGAAACCTAAGCCATTTTTATTGTTAAGAAGCTGTGTGTCAGAAGCAACACAAATAATGGGGATATAAAGTTACCTATCTAGATTAATTTGCATCTTCTGTGCAACCCTTCTCTTATTCAACTGTTTTCATTTGTTTTCCCCTGCAAACCTGCAGAGCCACCCACACCCTCCGAGCATGTTTATTTTTCCTCCTGTCGCTGGCTTCTGCCCAGAGGAGGGTGAACACAGTCCAAATGACTTTGCTTTCATTCCTCACACTAGCAAATGCTTTTACAGCTCCTCAGGATCTATTAGCACATCAGGGACATATATTCTTGGTGTCTACCAGGACCCTAACCTGAAAGAAACACAGAAAAAGTAATCCAACTTGGAGAAACTATGTCTGATACCGAGTGGGAAAAAACTGACAAAACTGAAATATCTGGGGGCAAATGCTCTGTTTTCCTCTTTGGACTTCCCAGTTTTGAGACTGGAGCTGGGTCTTAATTTTCAGCCTTCAGGCAGTATTTGCTTAATATTGGCTACTGCTTCCTGTAAAGAAACTTACAATATATTTTTTTTCCCTGCATATTTTGTCTAAAGGTGAAACTTCCCATTTCTCCCTCTATCCTTATTTATTTTGAGGTAGGCTAATATTTGAGCCAATACTTTAAAGCAAGATTCAGCTAGTATGTTTTGAAAGTGCACACAAGAAGAACAGGTTTTGCTTTCAGTGGGATGGCACACTTTTCTGCCCAAACTGCTCTCACCAAACGAATCTCTTTATCCACATTTTCCCTAAACTGACACCCAGAAATTAACAGCCTATGCATTAGAATAATACCAGAAACACCCAAAATACCACTTTCTTTCCTTTATTACTGTTTCACAAAATCTCTTTCTGCATAACAAGGAGCTGCCTGAGGCTAAGCCCAGCTACCAGTCCCAGGCAGCTCAGCTTGTCTGAGCCCATACTGGAGAAGAGACCATCCAAGAGTCTGCACTACCCCTTCTACCTCTATGCCGAGACACCAACTGCATTGAAAGCCAGTTTTGAAAGGGTTTCATGATGTAAACACACAGACTGAAATCATGACTTCATTTCATGTGGAAAGCCACTGAATGGATGCTAGTGTGGTCTAATGCCACAGACCACAGTTAAGTCAATGGCACAGCATTCATGGTCTCATTCAAGAGGCATGGCCTATGGCCTACCGTGATTTTCAACTATTATGCAAGCTTTAAACATAAATGCAACATTTTACTTTAAAAATAGTATCTGTGTTTAGCTGAGAGAATGTTAAGAATACCTTTTCCCCTGGGGTCACAGAGATTCGCCATATGCAGTGCGTGTAGGAAGGATAACCATTTGGAAATCCAGGAGAAGAGAAGTTGCCTGTAGATTCCTGCAGTGTTTCTCCACAGGCTGAAAGAAACAAAATACAGTAAAAATATAAAATTGAATGTGCCTACCAGATAATAATGTCTTTCCAATATCTATTTAGAATGCATTTAACTCACTGCAGATGTAGAATGGAAAACAGACTAGTTATTTTATGATTTATTCAAAACAGTGATTTTAAGCCAATCTGACATTCATTCCATTTTACACAGGATGTTTTTATTCCATGAACTGTTTCACTTGTGTGCTGTCTGCTGACTTAACCAAAATTACAGCAGTCTTAAAAATGTCATTGCTGTCCATCAACTGCAAAATTATATATATAACTATTTTGCAGGGAAAAAAAGTTAGCCACACCCATAGTCACATCCTTTAGGAACTAAAACAAACCTAAAACAAAAACTGGCATGGTGTGATTGCCACCACACTGGAATTTTGTCAGCGGTTTCATTGTATTTAGTACTTTGCCCACATGAGAGACTGGTCTGACCTAAAGTCACTCATTTATATTGGTACAGAAAACTTCAGTCCTATTTTCAACTGAATCTCTTGCAACAATGATTTGTAGAGATGAGAGTAATAAAGCAAAGCCAATGTAAAGTCCTAAAATACTGAAGGATTTTATATTCTTTATTATTGAAGCTTTTAGAACCTATATCTCACCTGTCAATCATGCTACTAGCTGCTGGCTGACTGATTAATAATTCCCCTGCACAGTAAAATACAGCATTGCAAGCTCCTGCCATTCTCCCCCATAAAAACTGATTCTGGTAGGCTGTCACACCTCAGTCAGTCATCTTTTTGACCTTCAATCAAGTTGTTTCACCCACTGATTTTGCAGGTGTGATATGAGAGATGCGAATTTGAGAGTATTATCCCATGACTGACAGTGTAATCAGATCTGCAGTGCTTTCAAATTATAGCACTAACACTGCCAGCAGGTGAACCACTGTATCCATCAAAATCCCAATGAATTATAAATGATCTGGAAAATCTTTAAATAAAAGGGGACAAAAGATTGTTTATGACAAAGAGACAATGCAGCTCTAAAGGCTGTCTTATTAAAATGCATCTAAGATGTAATCTGACAACTACACTGTAATATCAGGCATAAGCTACATTCAGGGCATTAAGCAAGCTCTCTGACACTGAAATGGTTATTATGATGAAGAGAGAAAAAGATTGGTGCAGCCCCCAAAAAATTTGATAGCTAAAGTTACTGTCACCATGTCCTTTAGGAATGAAAAAAAAAAAAATCTTTTCCTCCCATCATTAAAAAAAAGTGTTTTTATCTCTAAAAAAAATTGCACATTCACAGAAAATGACACATACACAAAAGGTATTCAGTACTAAATAATTATTTCTGTACAAAGCCTTTTCAGTGAAAATGCTATATCCATAATTAACCACAATTTATTTTTAACATGGCAATGAGTGAAAACTTGAATGAATTGCAGAGTACTGTACGGGGTTCCTCAAGTGCTATTGAGCTGTATCATAGCTTACAATACATATGTAAAGCATCTAATAGAATGCCAAGGGTAAATTCATAGTCATGTACAGGAGCAGAGGAAAGCAGAACCGAAAGCAGAGACACCCAGACCAGGAGACATGCTGACAGTTCAGGAGAATCCAAGTGTTTCGCCCTTAGAGCAGAAGAGCTCTTAAAGCCCTCTCTTATTCTTGCCTTCATGCATGGCTTCAATAAGACTACACTGCATCAGCATACCCTCAGAAGGAGTACAAATATAATTTCAAATTTTAGTACATCATCTTTTTGCTTTAGTTAAATAACTATTTTGCCAATGTTAGTTACTAAGCAAGCCTTCAGCAGATGATAAATGCATCTGATGGAGAATGCTCTTTGTCCAATCTTTTCTGCTCATGTTGCATTTTTTCATTTAACTTCAGCTCACATATATTGAGATTATGAAGTCATGCCATGCACATTTATACATGATGTGAAGTATGTAAACAAGCAAAATGCTATCCAAGTATTTTGAGACATACAAGAAGTCAGTTCAAATGCAGCCCTGAAATTAGTAAAAGGGCAAGAGGAAAACACTGGCATAATTACCCCTTACTCTATTAGAGTCTTTAAATAACCATTTATAAAAGTAAATTAACAGAGTATAATAGCTTTTGAACACATTTGAGAATTTCTCTTGGTCATAAAGAGTGCAGGATTATTTGCTTCATGCTCCATATACAGAACTTGCATATAGCCATAAAACTACGTACTTTAGCAGAAGAAAAGCTGTCATTGAACATTTTATTTTTGTTAAAATTAAAGAATAAAGCTATATAGCATAAAGCTAGCTCATCCAACAATATAACTTATATCCATATTAAATGCCTGTGAGCTCTCCTGAGCATAAGTCAAGCATAAGAAAAAAATAATTGGATAACTTCTATTAATAATTAACATAACTAGAATTTATAAAATATGTTTCGGCTTTACATGTTCCACAATATCTACAATTTATTTTTTATTTTCTGGTTACTCAAGGGAAACGTAGCTTATATTAATCAATAGTTGATTTATTTATCTGTGGGATCTGAGTTCCAGGCTGGCTTCCAGAGCTGTTGTTAACAGGTTAATATTTGGGCTCTTCTTATTTAAAGCACATTCCTCTGCAATTGGTCAGTGGTTATTGAAACAGTTAAGACTCTGTCACTAAAGAATTTAAGGTTTTTCTCTGTGACTAGACTGTGTAACTGCATTATTTGTGAATAGGCTTATAAAATGGTATATTTTACACATTTTAGTGTGTTACAGTCCATTAGTAAGGGACTTCAGTTTGAGAAAGAAAGGTAAAAGTAAAAACATAGTAACAACCACATACCTAAATTTCCTAAGAACTAGTTTTAGTGTATTTCATGTCAAAATAAATTAAATGCAACTTTTATCTTATAAACCTCTGCTTTACAAAGCATTTGTATATTTTTTTATTCCATAGTTAATCATTATCATGGCCAAAGTTTTCTCCACTGTTTTTTTCCTTCCCAAGTTTCATGCCTTATATCAATTTTACTAGTCTAGACCACTTAGAAAAGTGTCACTTCAGCTCTGCCCACACATGTACCCCAGCCAAAACCCAATTTGCTCTGTTTTACAGCTTGAGAAACTTAGTCTTCTGATGAGCCTTTCTGTGGTAAGGATGGGGAAAATTAATTTCTCTCTTCCATGTGAAGATTAGCAATAGATTCAGAAATCGGGTAGATTGTATTATAGAAAGCAATTTCTACCATTGAAACTTGCCAGTGTTTAACACTGCTCTGGTCTAGGCCAATGCATGCAGTTAAGTTCCATTAAGGATTATACTGAAATCTGCAGATGACAAAGCCCACAGCATCCAAGGCATTTAGGGAATCAACTCTCATTCTTTTGTCCCTAGCATCAGCAAATATATACCATAATATATGGCTATTATTCCAAAAGGGAATTAAGAGCTTTAATACCTTTTACTTAGTTCCAGCTCCATACATATATAGCACAGAGATGCTACAAAACCCTAAAAGTAACTGGTGCTGATAACAAACTCATTAAACCAAAAATTTAAATCAGTGGGTTACTGTTGATTCCCCTTTATAGGGATCCTAGAGAAAAGTAATATACAAATTACAGGGAAAAGGTCTTAATGTAAAAATTTTAATTTTTCTTATGTAGTCAATAAAGACTGGCTTTTGAAGGTGGATGCTTTTTTCTAATCTAGAATCTAGTAGTCAAGGCAGTAAATTAAGCCTGAGGAACAGCAAGAACAGCAGAAAGAACCAAACTGGGTAATCTTCATCTGTTCTTTTCCACACATACTGTCACCGATCCTGGCAATTTGGAAATTTGCTAAACTTCTTACATCTCCCTTCTCTTCATCTGAAAAACCTTCTACTGCCAGTCTGAGCCTTCTTTCCCATCCGTTATTCAGTCCCATTCTGCACACTTATTTCTTGTCCTCTCTTTCTGCCTACCAGTATACTTCTCCGTCATTTCCCATTTCTTACTCTGTTGTTCCTATGAAGTTATATATGCATTTTAAATCAACTGCAACTTCTACATAGGACTACAATTGCAAACCTGCATTAACTTTAGTAGTTGCACCAAAAGAAATAATATTCTGTTATCCTATTGAGCAGACTGAAAACTGTAATACATTCAGCCTTGAATATCAAAAACTGTTCTCAAATGCCAAGACAAAGTTAAAACTAAGGTTGGCAGAGGAGGGATTCTCAACTGACATGCTTGCTTTACATTGTTACATGGTAGAATAATGAGAACTTGATTAAAATGTAACAAGATCCCTATCAGCATCTATGTTTTCCTTTGACAAAAATCCTAAGAAAAAAATAAAACTAAATCAAAATGGCTGTTCATACATCATTAAGTCCTGGCACTTGCTCAGCTGATGAAAGACAGCTTCACCAATCTCAAATCTGCTTCTCAGTCACTAAGATCTTTCCTGAATAATGTTACTGAATATCCTGCCTAGCTAGAACAAACCAGGAAGCTCAGCTGCCTCACTACTGCACCTGATTTCTCCAGGAGCCCTGAGCTCAGCTTCATGCTCATGAGCCCCAGAAAATGCAACAGGCTTCTCCAACCAGAAGCTGCTTGTAGCAGTAACTAGAACTCCAAGTGAAACATGTACAATACTGCAACATTTATCAAAGAAGCATGTACCTCTGGGAAATACTGATTTGAATTCCTATTTTCTGTCCTTTAATTGTATTGCATTTAAGGCAAAACAACTGAGCATATGAAACTGAACACTATCTTTAAACAAAACTTTGAATATATTGAAAGAAATGATAGCTCATTATTATACATTTTCATGAATTGTATGAAAAGGACTTTTTCTCTGAACAACTATTTGAACATTAGCTCTAAAAGCCCATTTTCTCTTTCTCAGTTGACTGAAAATATATGTCCAAGTATTATTATGCACTCAACAACCAAGTCTGGTGGGCTGCTTTTTTTTTGTTTGTTTGTTTGTTTGTTTTTTACATTTTAATCAATGTGATAAATGACACTGGCTACTTTCACAGCTAATTTGATTCTATAGCATATTTTTGCCTTCAAAAATTTTCTGTTATCAATATATATATTTATTCTCTGCATTTATGAAACAGTTGCTGTCTATATAATCTTACTAGATATAATGCTGCCAAGAAGAATTCTACTATTCAAGCTCTTTCCATACCAAAAGAACAGAACAAAAACTATTCTAACAGGAGCAGTTGTTAAAGAAAATATGTTAAAGTGGTTTCTCCTCTGGTAAAACCATAAACACTGTGCATGTTCTCCGTATACAGAACATTATGATTTGATGTACTTACAGTAAAACCAAAAGTATATTTCAGCAGTACAACGCACATCAAATCAGATCTACATCTTCAGTATAACCCACTGATGGTGATACAAATCTCCATCACTTCAGTCCTTCTGTATTGATCAGGTGCTAAAAAGCAGCCATATAACTGACTTGAAACAGTTACTGTGCCTTCGTTAAGTCCCAAGAGGAGCAGAAGGGCTGTAAAACTTGACACAGAGCTGTTTTGCCTATCCTCCCACAATGACCTGGCTGAGAGATGGTGTTCTGAAATGCTTCAGTTTAAACCAAAGGTTAAAACAGATTTCAGCTATAGCCAGAGCAGGAAAAGTAAAACCTTTTTACTTTGAAATTTCCACCATTCTGCTAGCACTTGGAGAAGAATTAGCTCCCAGAGTGTTGAATTTTGGTTACTCTGGAGTTGCCTCTCATGTCTCTGAGACAGACAGCCAGTCTGAGATAAAATATTAATTTGTATTGAAATTATAAGACGCTAGAATTAGGCAGAAAATATTCAAATACTAAACATGTCTTTTACAACTGTATAACATTTGTAATAAGACCTAACCTGTTCATCCATAAAAGATGGTTTACACCTTAAATGTCATGGCCTGTACTAATTCCTGAAATTTTGAAAAAAAGAAAAAAAGAAAAAAAAGTGTTCAGAGCTGATTGCAATAATTTAAATTTACTCATTTCACACTCCACTAAAATTCAGAACAAACAGGACTCCAGTCCTGATGTACATTAGAAGCAACTCTTCCACCTAATTGCACAGCTCATTTTACACGGCAAATATGTAAACCAGAGGTGACATTAAACATCATTTCTTTTCTAGTCATTGAACAACTAAGCAAAACAGACTGAAACATCATGAAACTAAATATTGTTCCACGCAGTTTATCTATCCTTAAGTGCTTTGCATTCCAGAGACCTTACCTACAAGATTTTTTATGATTCAGTTCTTGAACTGAATACGTCAGTTGCCAACATGGAAACAGACTACTTACTAAGCAGCTGACACAAAAAAAATGATCATTCAACTTGAATAATGAAGTCAAACAATTGCTAGTATGTGTTTTTTGTTTGTTTATGGTGCAATACCTGGACATCTATACAGCTTTCTTGCCTGTGCAATATCTCCTTTACTTAGACGGGTACGCTGGCCAATGGCAGGTCGTATACCATTATCATCACGGGAAGGGAGAATGGTATCCAGAAACATGCCCCTAAAAAAAATAAAAATAAAAAATAGACCCCAAAAAAACCCTATCAGGTTTCTATCATAAAACTGTCTGAGTTTGATGAATGTATAATGCTATTTTGTAAATCTAGAATTTACATTTGGCATAGAAGGGTAAAATGCAGAACATTAAATAGAGAAAACAAATTAGAAAAATTCCTCAAGCTGGCAAAACTTATGCAAAGTTACAAAAAAGGATTATTCCTTCAGTACATCAATTAACATATGAGCTTCTAGATTTCTATCAGACAACAGGAGGGAAAATTCTTACTACTATAAGATTACACAGGGAAAAGGCAATGCTGCTCAGATCATTAGATTGAAAAAATTAATTATGAAGTAATACAGAAATACATAAATAAGACCCTATAACAAAATTCTTAATCACAAAGTTCCTATTTCTAACAGAGTTTTAAAAGTCTTAAAGTCTGACTTACATGGGTAAGAGCAAATAAAATCAGTCATGCCTGCCAATCCAATGTGAAGTCATCCAGCAATGCTAAGACATTCCCATGTTTTTAGTGGATACATTTTTTTTTATTATTAATGTGAAAACATGGTTCGGTCAGGTGTTATAACAGATCTAACTCTACTTCAGTTGCTGTTCTTTCTGAAATATAAACTGGTTGCCTGGCACCTTCTTCTTGCTTTACAACAATATATGTCAACCTACCATACGTGATTTCAATAACATTTACCCTCAGTGACTAGAAGTAATAGAGAAGCAAATTTGATCCAAATCTGTAGTTTTATTCAAAATTTCCCTAATTTTAAATATGATTCAAAATATTCTCAAATTGAGAATAAATAATCAAAATAGTCTCAAATTAATTTAGAAGAAGAACATACAAAAATGTTCTATTATCATGTTACAGAATTTGAAAACCCATAAAATCCAATAAAATGGAAGTTAACAGATTAACCTGTTTCTGTATCTCTTGTTCTTTAACTTTTCGATACTCTCTTGTGTCCTTGTAGGGCTTGTACCAAAAGGCCAATTTGTTATTTTTATGTATGGTAGGTCCAAAAAAATGAATGAACCGCAAGGATCTTTGTAGTCAGGAATACCGTTTATCAATATAGATTACTTTTCAAATGACAAGAAATGAACAACCTTAAGCACTAAGGGTACATACTGCTCTCTTTACCCAGACAGATTTCTTGTGGCATCACTACAGATTTTTGGAAAAAAAAAAAAAAAAGCAAAAACAAAAAAACAGCTTAGGACATTACTCTAAGCTAAACACTGAAATAAACTACTTATGATATTATTCAGTTTCTAGAAATAAGGTACATTAATATTTTTTTAAAAGTGTTTCTTTCTATAAATTATAATCCTATTTTCCACCAAGTTTTGGTACAATCTGAAACTGATGCTATTCCTATTTTGAAAAATGTTCAAACAATCCTCTTGGATGTCTTAGCACTATTCTGCTATGTACTTTAATACAGGAACAGCTAGTAACAGTTTTAATAAAGCGTGAACAATATTATAGTATGTGACTAAAACTTTATGATGTTTTGTGATTTATCTTTCTTAACTAGGTGAGTAAAGTCTAACAACAAACAACTGGCAATATACCACACTGAGTACAACTCATGCTTTCAAGATAATTTACTGCAAATCAATACATGACCTCAGGATTTTGATGGTTGTTTTTTAAATAGCATGAAGTAACAACCTCTTGCACCTTGGGGCAGGGCATGCCTACTCATGGCACTATCAGTTTTTGCCAGCTTGTAAAGTGGTGAGATCAGGGCCCAAAATTCAAATTATCTTGATGTTGTCATTGCCCTAGGACTCTGGAGAGTTCCAACTTGTTCAATTGCTCCATTTTATATAGGTTCTTATAATCTCTTCCTTAAGGTGGTTAATCTGTATCTGGATTAAGCAATATGACTAACATCTACCTCATGTGGCTCATTCCCATGCTCTTCTGGGGTGAGTTATGAATATGCTGAACACATTCTTTGATAGAATATCTTTTAATAATCCATCTATTTTTGGAGACAATAAGCTTAAGAAATGTTTTTTATGCTTGCAAGAAAGGCTGGTGAGATTTCTGGTGGTCTTCAGTTTACTTCTAAGTTTCAGATTGCCTAGTCATAATTTATTATCCAAACAAAATTATAGCTGCTTTACAATATATATATATTTATTAATGTAGTGTTTTTGAATTAAAATTCATGAAATTGTATAAAAATCACTTTTCAAACAAGCTGTTGTGGTCTTTTTTTTTTTTCCTCCCAGAATTTTTTAAATCTATATTACGCTGGAAATTGTAAAGAATAATTAGCTGGACTGCAACTTCGTATTAAATATAATAGGAGACCAGGTGAAAGACTCCTGCTTCACTTTTTCTCCAGACCAAAGCTAGCCCAGGTGAACAGCTCATTATACAGCTCTTCACACCCATTCACAGAGTTTCAGAGCAAGTCCCATGTGAGCTGAGAACAGACCGGCCTGCAACAGGCTGGAGGAAAAGCAGCAGAACTCCTCATTATCTGGTTCTGATGACAGTGACAATCTGCACAAACAATACAGAAGAGGCTGCAGCCTCTGGTATAAATTGTTGGCTACAGCCCTTTGCAAAGGCTGCGGTTTGCATGGTAAATTTCCTAATATTATAGCATGTTCTACCCACATAAACCATAGTTACTCAGATGTTATGCAAAGGACACTTTCTCTTCAGCAGATCATGTTATACTTAAAATGCCTAAGCATTTCATTCGTTTGGTTTTTCTAAATGCAACATTTTCCAGGATAGAAAACTATTACCAAAAAAAGGCAAGTACTAAAGAATGATGTTTCTAGATTATCTTGTCTTAAAAAAATGTAAAGAACTGAAGCAAGATTAAAAGCCTGCTTTGAAACTGTGCAGAAATGAAATGCATTTAAAAATATAATTAAATTATTCAGACTTAAAATAAACAAACTGTGTTTTGACTGCTATAAGGATACTATATAGCAAGGGATATTTTAATTGATTCCAGAATAGTTTTGTTTGTGTTGTTGTGTGTTTTTTTTAAAGAAATACATTTCTTAGCATTCATAGAGAG
Organism: Cygnus olor; assembly: GCF_009769625.2. Taxonomy (NCBI): domain Eukaryota; kingdom Metazoa; phylum Chordata; class Aves; order Anseriformes; family Anatidae; genus Cygnus; species Cygnus olor. The sequence continues at coordinate 27,827,122 of NC_049172.1, forward strand.
GAATAAAATTAAAAGTCAAAAGGTATAACCTGAGACTCCAACCTTGAGAAGGTGTTCCTGGCATAGTGCATGATGCTGTCAAAATCATACGGTTCCCCAAGAGAATTCACCTCTCCAGGCTCCATCTTCAAGAAGTTGTATTCTTGACCTATGGATGATTGATAATTAGAATCTTTGTAATATCTCTTTTTGTGAAGATCAAAAAACAAACAGGAAAATAAAAACATCAAAGATCCTAACCTGATCACTCACTGACATGCATAAGTCTTTTCGGAGTAATTGTGTGCTTTTATTAACCAAGAGAACAGACACATATCTTCTGGAATATTGACACTTGGAAAGGCTCTTCTCATTCACCTAACCCAAGTGAAAAATGAAGTGCCCTTACATTATATGTTGCACTTCACGTAGAATCCACAAAATTGGCTAGCTTGGTTCTTAATTTCGGCAGAGGGGGGTATCATTTTGACAGCAAACACTCTAGAAGAACCCTCCTCATTTTAGATTCTCTAGACTGGATACTAAAGTGACTTTGCTTCCACGAAGGCTACCATCAGAACAACCATGTATTTCAAGTACTAGAAAGTGACATTTTCAAGAGTCTACCTCTTACAACTTAACAAAAGTAGAACAAAAGCACGATACTTAGTTCATAATTTCAGACCAGGAATTCTTTGTCTTAATCACGTATACAGAGAAGGAAAGCACACCTTAATCCAATTCATATTGGTATCTTACATAAATAAATAAATAATAAATAAACAATGAATAATAATTCAAATAAATATTAATGTAGTTTATATATTAAATTATTATTATTAAATAAATTATAAAGAAAAACCCTACAGTAGCATTAACATTATTAATCAAGTTCATTTGCATAACATGACAAAAAACAACTGCCTTGTGGTGATGAATTCCTTCTCTCATTTAGTGATCCTCAAGCTGATACCACACCACAAGAAGTGGTTTCAGCCAGAAGCTGGAGAGACAACTTAAAGAAGAGAGCAGGAGGCTAAGGATGACACTGCAGTGGATTTTCCCCATCACAGAAAAAGCCTAAGGGATAAGCACTTAACAGAATCCATGAAAGTTGGTGAGAGAGAGAATAGATGGAATGCTTGAATGTGGGGAGCCTTTCAGGACTTCGGAGATGCACAGAAGTCTGCATCAGCTGCGAGATTTCTCCCAAGTCCTAGCTGAGGTGGCAAAAGGTCTATTGCACCTCATAGCTACTTTGTTTTCAAACATTTTCTATAGGAACAGAAAAATACTCCAAGCTATCACTGGACATTTTCTTGATTCAGCTTCACACCTTCTTGAACCTTCAGAGAATTACCATAGGTAAAAATCAGTGTTTCAAAAAACTATGTATAATTATGAACAGTGCAAATTAAACACGCCTAGCTTCCTTCCAGCTTGCCACATGACTCAAGAGCAAGCATAACATCTAGACTGACAAACAGATAACTGTCAGTTTCACGCTCTCGGGTTCCTCAGATGCCTTGCCTTGAGGATACCAAGGCCACCAGCTAAAGCAGCAAGCTCTGAAAGGAACCTATAATTTGGAAACTATGGGAACAGTGCCTCTCTGTCACAGATTTAGTGTTCAGCTTTCATTCCAAATCTCAATCTTCTGGACAGATAAACAGGTATCAACATGTTTCTAGTTATCATTCAGTAAAGACTATGAAAGCAAAGACATTTCTCAACCACAGAAAAATTACTTAAAAGGGCTTTAATAGTAACAGTTTTCTTCAAAGTTTCTGAGTCTCATTACTATTTCTCTCCTTCTAGCCAGTAATATTTAATGACTTGCAACTTGGCCAGACCTTTAGAAAAGATTGTTTTAGTTGCAGTATTTCATTTTTAACTCAGCTTGGGATCAGTTTAGCTAAGAGGAATAGCAGACAAATGCCTATTTTTGATATTGTTACGGAGCACTCAGTTTTAAGAAACTCAAGCGAATAAAGGAAACAGTAAAAGCAGACTTTTTTTTTTTTTTCAAAATATTTATCAGAATATCTCACCTGGCTGGATGTTTTCTCTAATGATGGTGACATGGTCATCTCGGTCTGGCCGTGTATGTTCATGCCAAAAACCTATAACATGACCCAGTTCATGGACAACTATACCAAATTTATCACAGTTCTTGCCAATAGATATGGCTTGAGGACCATTTCCCCTTCGACCCACATAAGAACAGCACCTGTAATTAAAACACAAACACAGATGAAAGTTTTCATGTGTATTTCTACAAACCATTTAGGAAATGCAGTTAAAATCTGTGAGAAAAAAAAAATGTTTATTTTTAAAACAATCAGCAGAACAATACACCATGAAGTTTCTGCAGTCTCTCAAACTCTAGAACTAGTGCAGGAACAACTTACTATTTAGTGTTCCTAATAAAAAACCTTTTATTTTATTTATTTTTTATTTATTATTATTTATTTATTATTTATAATATATTATTATATTATATTATTTATTTATTATTATTTATTTATTTTTATTTATTATTATTTTTATTTATTCAAGGTCTTCCAGGTCTTCCATAAGATGCTAGTTGTGATCAACAGAATTGTCACATGCGGTCTTGTATTACAGAATGACACAGGAATGTATTTGCACACAAAGAATAACGAAGTTCACTGGAAGTACCATCTCATCCATATACTCCACTGCTCTCTTGCCCATGCACACTCAGAGGCATGCACAGGGAAGTGGAAAAAGCACAAGGTTTCTTCTGCACCACACGTATGTTGTATACCTTGTCAGCACTCTCCAGTCTTGGTCACTCAGGTCTGATAAGTTTGCTTTATTTTGATCAGAAAAGTCACCCTACTTCATTAATTCTGTTTATAAAATGATACAAGTGAAACAGTAGTCTGTTAAACAACTCAGTTCATGTACGTTAGCATGCAGTTGAAAATACAGTAGGAAGAGATATTAAATCCTGGTGTGCCACTGAGCAATCTCTCCACATTTTCTGTTCCTCTGGCTATGGGTGATGTACAACGTTAACTGTAGCAACTCTGTACCAGGAGGTTGAATGCTCTGAATATTAGCAAACCATTTCTTCTCCTACTCCTGTTTTCTTGCAATAGGAACCTTTAGGAACCTTAATCATCAAAATTAATTTTCACAAGGGGAAAAAAAAATGCTTCACAACTACTCCAATGTTTCATTCCTCTTCTGCTGTACTTTCATGATTCCAGTGCAAACTTAAGGAACAAAGATCCCCTTTTCAGCATTCATACTGTCAACATTTATCTGAGAAATTTGCTTCCTTTTTCATCAGAAAAGAAGTCTGCTGACTATGCCAGCAAATCAGAGAATCGAGAGTAAAACAAATACTGAAGAAATGGAAGACAATCTGAAATTTAACAATCTGAAATTGTGATTCTCTTTCACTTCTGAAAATCTTAAGTATCTCAACATTATATTCCTTAATAAGAGTCTGATTTCCCATCCCTTCTCTGTAATTCTGCAGTCTGTCAGGTGGAACAGAATTGTGCTGAGCAAAAGTTCACCACCACTTCCTCCCACTTAAAAAAATATATATACATCTGATGCAACTTTTATGTAGTATTTGGTTCTTGAGGAGGTCAATGCTAGCATGGAGCATGATCCTATCCTTCATATACCTCTGTGGGCAATAAAGGAAGGGGGTAGCTATGGGAGCTAAAAAATAAGGGCAGCTATGGGAGCAATACCAATAGCATATTCAATTCTACAGATTTGAACATGTGCTTCTTTTTCCTTTCAGGTTTTGTGGTGGCAGAAAGTTTTCACTACAGTTAGTTGGCTGGTAAGTCAACCTTGATTGTTGTTTTTTTTTTTTTTTTTTTTTCTGTCTAATATAGCTAGATTTCTAAAACAACCTAATATGAACATTAGAGGAATACAGACATGACATTTTAGTTGACAATACCTGTCCTTAATAAGCATACACTGTTTTTGTAGTTTTTGTTAAAATGAAGAATAGATATAACAAAAAAAATGATAGTAATACCTTAAAATTATAAAGGCCACAACATTTATTTTATACAAAATATGTTATTATAACAGCCTCAGAGGGTTGTATCAAGAATTTTGAAACTGTCTTTAAAATACTGTTGGGGAAAAATGATTTTCACACTATAATAATTCCTTGTTATGCTGACTGGTTTTCATACATTCCTACCCTCATCATATATAAAGAATAGATAATACGTATAAAATATATAACAACCTTTTATTTCCTGGTTTAGGTAGCTCCAAGGACAGGTGTAAATAACCATTTTCTTTGGTCTGAGTACAGAATTAAGCTTAATGCTTCAGCTGTGGTTGTGCAATATCATGTTTTTTAAACTTTAATTAATTTCTTACAGTGCCTTCTAATGACTTCCCTGACAGCTCTCTTCAAGGCATATACATAAAAACAATAGCAAGGTAGACTCCCTGCTATAGTTCTGTGTCACTGTCAATATTGCAGCTTATGTGCTACCCATCCACACAAAAGCAAAATTAAATACAAAACACCAGTGCCTGTATTTCCATAATCTATATAAACTGTATTAATCCAAAATGAGTATGTACAATATTTGATATAGAAATATTATTATTAGTGCTGATATAAATAATGGTAGTGGAAATACTACCTTAAGATATGCACTAAAAATACAGCATAGGTGATAAAATTGAGCAACAAAGAGCAGAAATAAGACTAAAATAAAAAGCTAGAGCAATCATACTGTTTTATCTCATGACTCCACAGTGGATTTCACCTTTGTACCTTATATGCTGACATGGTTCTGCTTAACATATTTTTCAGACTCCATGTTTGCAGAATAAATATTATGGCTACGAGTGAATAAGTAAACATAATTAAAGCACGACAATATTTTCAATGTTGCTATTACATGGGTTTTATCTTTTACTAGTCACTCAACTTACTTGAATACCTTTCTATTAGAATAAGGAAATTACCAAAGTTCATACTCTCTCTTATTCACTCGGGACAAGCTTTAGATCCTAAAAGAAATTTGTTGTTTTTAAATCTTTTACACAGTGTTATTTACTGTCCCCATCCTATTACAGAGGGAATGCTGGAGGACACAGTTTGCATTCTGAGTCAAAGGTAGCAAGATGTGCAGTAACTTCATTCTCACAAAACTTCATTCATTTAAAAGGACATTAAAGAACTTCTGTCCTCAGTACCAAATTCCCAATTCATTGCCATAGGCAGTTACTGTATGTACACCAAATTAATCTGTCAGTCTTAGGCCTCAGACTTCAAATCTTTCTAGAAAACAATGATCCTTAGCTTTGAAGGCCTTGAAAGTAAGGACTACAATATAGGATTTGCCTTGGCAGTCTACAGGAAGCCATGGTAGAAAACAAAAATCAATCAGAGGAAGTAATCCACATTCTGTGAGAGCATTCCACCATTTCCTCATTAATTGAAATTAATGAGTTAAGGCTCCCTACCTTTGTTTAGGTCATGCACATCATTATGGTAATTATGCTATATGGGTCTTGGGCAAAGAGAGAAAATGAACTGACAATGCTTGATGGTTGCTTTACATATAGAAAAGCATAAAATGCCTGCAATCTATGAAAATTCTAAATTGGGATAAAATATACAATTTGGATAGAATTCTACTGATTCTTGCTTAATTCAGGTTGGAAGGGACCTCTGCAGGTCTTTATTTCAAGCTCCTGCTCAAAGCAGGTCAGATAATACAAGCCATTCCACAGTTGGTCAGATCTTTAGCCAGTTGACTCTTGAAAACCTCCAAGGACAGAAACAGCACAGCTTCTCTGAGCAATCAGCTCCCATGTGTGGCTGCAGCCTTTCACTGGATATTCCTTTAGGATACAGGACACTTAGAAGAATGTGTTCTGACACTGAACACCTAAGGCCCAGCACACTTTGAATTGTTTTAATGCTGGCCTGCCCCTTCTTGTCCTAAATACTCAGACACATATGCCCACATATAGAACATGTATATGTATGTTTCCATGTATTTGCATTTGAAAGGAAACTATAAAATATTTACATTTAGAAAGAATATTTTAAAGTCATTTGCATATAGCAATTTCCTTAGAATGCTTACTTAACAGATTTCAAGTTATTCCCAGAAAATATAAAAAAGTTGAGATTATTTATTTTTTTTACATTCCAACAAAAATTAGAATACTGAGGCTTAAAATAAAGTATCAGTACACACTCATAAGAGGTCATGAGGATTTGTTGGGCTGAGTACCACGTCGAGCACATCAGATTCATCCTATTAAGCCACAAGATTCTAATCACTGCACTGAGATAAAGGGTAAGAAAAAACAAAGTAAATATATCTATGAAAGAAATTAATTTGCAGTATCTTGGGTTTGACCCCAGGTGTGTTTGGCAAAAAGCCAAGACTTTTCTGTGCTTTATGAGCACTTGTCATGCTCGTTAAATTAAGTCAACTGGCAGACTTTAAAGCTCCTAATCTCTTTAATCTTTATTGCACCAGACAGTAGTTGGAGACAGTAACTATTTATGAAACTCTGATTCCATTTAATCAGTCTAGCTGATCAATGATGGTGAGCAAAGAGAAACAAATGGCAGAGAGAAAGTTAAATGACTGGAACAATACATTCTTACAAGTAATACTATTTCACAGCTACTGTCAAAATGCTCTTAAATCATATAAAGGAAGAAAGAATCAGGTGGGGTCACAATGTTGCACATTCTTTTTAAAAAAGCTGTATTATTACTATCTTCAGGATGTAACAATGTAAAATTACTTGCAGACCACAAGGTCAGCTTGCCATGACACTGCATGAAGATGTGGATTAAAAACTGCAGAACTTCATAATCATACTGGGACAGCGTATCATCACCTACATGTTACACAATGCAAAAGTAGTTCACAAAATTTATGAACAAAATCTCACTCAAGAAGTAGATGATTTTTCTTGGTGAAAAAGAACAGCTCTATCAATCACAAAATAACTCATTCCAAAGTAGATATTGGCTATGACCCAGCTTGATGTCAGGGATCAATACAGTGCATGTTACTAAATGTTCTAATTCACTGTCCTGAGAGGATCTGTATGAAAGCAGAGGTGGCTACTGCTTCTTCATCTGCTCAATGGAGACAACTGTGCCAGTATTACAAACAGCCAGTTGAGTCCATTCCTCAGTAAACAGATTCCCATCCCAATGTATTAACCCCTCGTCTCAGTTTATGTTAATGGGCCATGGCAGCTGAATTGATAACTATCAGCCAACCTGCAAACCATGCCACCACCTGCAGAGAAGCTGTGTTGACTGCTGTGGGCAGGAAGAGTGCCAGCTGCTAGAGTTAATAACCACTGGAGAGCGTGAACCAGCCCTAATGCCAAAGACTATTTAGTAGAACTCTTTCTTCTCATTCCATAAAAGTGATTGTGCACCTTTTAGAGCAGGTAATCCTTCTTCAAGCTAAAGAACGCTGCAGAAGTATACCTTGGACAATGAATATATCTATTTCACCAGCTTTGAGAACTTGCCTGTAATGTCTATTTAATATACTTGCAACTTCAAAAAACGTTTAAACATTCAGAAGCTGTTCAGCCTACAATGTCTGGAGAAGCACATGAAAGAGATTTGATTTTTTGGAATCTCAGACAGCTTTGCAAATACCCAAACAGGAGGATACAGCGGTGATTGTAATAAGTCATCTAAAGTTTGTCATAAGAAGTACTTAAATCTTTTGGTAGAGAATAAAAATTACCACAAAGTCAGATCAAAGGCATGCTGAAATACCAGAGCAATATGACTAATTGTTCTTTTTCTGTCTCACTATATAAAAAGAAGCTTGATCTTTTACTTAGAAATAATTATTAAGAGCATATGACTAGAGGCCATTCCACTTTGCTGACCCCTTTATTGTAGCTTTGCAAACAGTGAAATATACTGACTGTGTCTTCAGGCACTTTCTATCTGATAGGAGGAAACATAAGCATTGAGAAGAAGTAGTGAACAAAGAGTATTTTGAACCTGTTTACTGTATAGAGTTTTACTTGCCCCTAATCAGCTAGCTGCATAAAAGTTGATTTAAGATATATTAACTCCAATATATACTGCCTTGGTAGAAGAATCACCAACACTAATCACTTAATACAGTATTCTTATTTTCATATCTGCAGCTAATGGATACAACTATCAGTAATTACAAAAAGGTTCCCTTTAATTAATTTCCCTTAATTAAAGGGAAAAGGAAGAGGGGAAAAAATAAACAAGCAAAGGCCATGTGGAAGCACAAAGAGAGAAAAGAAATTACTTTCTAATTCCCAGCAACGAGTGATGTTCGGCCACATCCTGGGAATCAGGGTCTCAATACACATAGCGGTGGTTTGGGAGGATGGAAGTTTTCATAACGAGAGCCCTCCCTCTCCTTCCCCTTTCCCACCTTTTATTGCTGAGTGTGACATCATATGGTACGGAATATCCCTTTGGATGGTTTAGGTCAGCCACCCTAATGATGTCCCCCTCCACATCTCTTGCCCACCCCTACCCTGCTGGCTCTTGAGGGGGTTGGAGGAAGTCCTGATGCTGTGTCAGTATTGCTCAGCAATAGACAAAACACTGGTGTGATACCAATGCCATTCTAGCTACAAGTACAGAGCACAGCACTGTATGGGCTGCTGCAGGGAAAGTCAACTCCACCCGAGCCAGACCCAGCACAAAAATACTGCCCCCAACTTCCTAAATTTCTTTTATTAAGGATACTTGTAGCAATATATTTCTGAACGGGCTGTGAAGTATTTACTTTGCAGGTTTTTTGAAACAAGTTAGACAAGCATATATCAGCAATGTCATAGGTATAGCTGCTTCCATCTTAAGGACACTTGGGCATCCATCTGAGAGCCTTTGCAGTCCTAAGGGTCTATGATAATCTAGACTCATCTCTCGTCCATTGTTGATATGCAAACTCAACTGTAGTGAGCTCATGTTGCTATCTCTGATAACCAGCTGCTATATTTCAAATATGTTTTTTTCATCACTGCCCTCTAGGAAGAGCTTCCCATGAACTGCTGCAAGAAGGAGCATTATGCTCCTTCAAAATAACCTTAATGTTTACACAAGCTTAATAACACTTCACTTGCTAGTGTGCTAATACTGTCATATGAGACTTCTGCAGATACTGCCACCTGAATTTCCATATATATGGCTGTATCCACTTTGTGTTTCATTAAATGTGTTATGTTTTGACTAGGTGCTCTTTGTGGCAAGGTTTATCATTTAGTTTTTATTTCGGACAGTGCTAAGTACAATAAAGTTTCCCTCATCTGTGAATGTTAACTGTCATGGTACTGCAAACAATAATGACACAATGTGCTAACAAACCAACACAGCAGGGTGCTATGGGAAAGAACCGAGATTAATTTCAGTGTGACTAGCCATGTGGCAGAAAGTGTTTGCAGATGGTTTGGTGTCACTTTTGTCTGTGCTCTTTCCATGGAAAATCCTGCATCAGCATTGTATACAACTGGTGAGTGCATAGTAGTTCCCATTCACCCAGAGAAGATATGCTCTTATTTATCTGGCACTTCCTAAAATGGCTTATGGATTCAGAGCCCCAGAAAGTCATTCAACTGCCCATTCTGCTTAGCCTGGCTTTTTCATCACTGGCAGACTGCTCACAGCCACACTTTCCCTTGTTCTTAATACTAAAATGTTTACAGCCTTCATCAGGTTTTTGTTATTTGTGAAGTATCCACCCTTAAAACACCATTAACTGTAAAGGATAATGGCGACTTTGAAAGTAGATGCTGAGTATATTCCAACCTTCTGTTTTAAATTGGTTATAATCCAGCCTTCACCCTGAAGTGACTTGATCTCATGAAGCATCAGCCAACCTAAGTGACAGTGCTTTGGATGGGGAGGTTTTCTGCAGTTTGGCTCTGGACACTTTGAAGCTGTGGAATTTTCTTTTCATGACACTGAGGTCTCTGTAGATATCCCCGTACTTCTCTTCCTAAAGTGCCTGTGACCATTTCTCTCTCACACTCTTCTGTTTAAATTCACATTACTTTCTACATCTCCAAGAGTAGGCAACCTTCATTATTATTCTTTGCCTCGCATTTCTGTTCCAGCCATATGTCAGTATCCCCAAAATTTATCTTACGAGTTGCATTGTTAACTAAGGAAGAATAGACATGCTGGTTGAGAACAGAAGACCATTTAATTTGGCACTGTTTGTAACAGGGGTCTACAGCAGCCCTATGTGAGCACAAGAACATGAAAAGAAAGTTCACAAGCACTCTCCCAGAGTACGCTCCCTGATTGCAAAGGTCTACAGCCCAGAGACCTGCCAAGGCAAAGGTGATGTCTTTCTCAAAAAAAAAAAAAAAAAAAAAAAAAAAAAAAAAAGCCTAAGGGTGGATTTTATTACGTTGTTCTGCGCCTTAAGAAAAATGTCAGGGGTGTTTTAAGCAGACAAGTCTACATGTAATCTTATGGGCTATAATAAAGCACATTCAGGATCATACCTGCAATGTAAAGAGACCTCAAAACTTTTTTTATGACCTTATAACATAAAAATTAGAAAGTAGGCAGGCAAAGTGCTCATTGATCACAAAGTCAGCAAGGTAGACAGCTGTTCACTTTGGAGCCTACATCCCAAACAGAAGCTGACTATCAGAAATATCATATTTCCCCAGGTAGTGAGTTTGGGAAACTTGAAAAAAACAAAAATGGTGCCTACAGGCAGCTCACTGACCGCTGTATTAATTTAAGATTTCTGAGTGCAATAAACAAATAGAGTTGACTTAGGCATTTGTGAGCAGCAATATTGGAAGATAGAAAGCACTCATTGCTGTAAAGCTACACTAATGAATGATATAACCTAGTTTGTTCGTTTTTACACACCAGTGACATAGAAGAAGGAATGTGCAAAAAGGTCATGAATGTATGGATTGAACAAATCTGGGCAAGGATGGTCAATACAACAGAAAAGTTAAAATTACAATTAAGTACAATTAAGCTGGAAAAAGAAAAAGTAATAAATGTTCATAGTTAATTCATCAGTGAACATGTGATATGCAGAAAAGCTACAAATAAACAAAGAAATAAACAATAAGCCTGAAACAACTTTAGAACAAGATATGAAAAAAGTATGATGGAAAGCCAAACATAAAAATCTCTTCTACATATAGCTAGCAAGATAGTTTTATCTAAAAATATCTGAAAGGCATAACTTCAAAAAGCTACAGTAACTGCTTTCAATTAATCTACAGCCACACAGAACAAATATATCATTTAAACGCAGTAACTTGTCTATTCACTTTCCTGTGAAGTATATATATTCACTTATAAATGCAAAGCTGAGAAACATGGCCAAACACTGAAAGTGTATTGGTCAACATGCATATGCACTTACCCACATGGCCTATATGTAAATACAATATAACTTTCTTCATCACTTCGTTCAATAAAAGTAACACACGTGTACTTCTCCCAGTGCCGCATAGCCTGTTTGAACATGGCACGCTGGGTACCTGAAAGAATGGCATGACATGAAATAAGATATTTTTCTAACTGCTTCTTGTTTCTTAAAACCAGATTTTAATATTAAGAATATAAGCCTGGAGGGAGTTACTAGATCATAAGTTGTGTGTCCCAGCAGTCCCATATACTGCCAAACTCCAATTAAAGGGATATTCGGACCACCAGTTTGCCATAACATATCTGCCTGCAAGGGGAACACTAGTGCCTGAAACACTCTAGCAAACATAAAATCTGCTATAAAAAGCACAGCTATGTTACACTAGAGGAAGACAACAGAAGAAATCTAGTGTTGCTTATATGCCTGCATTAGCATAATATTTACTGAGAATTTTCCCACATGAAATTACCAAGTGGACAACAATTTAAAAATAAATAAATAAATAAATAAATCCCTAGTTCCTATCTATCTAGCCAGAAAGATAAAGGAATTGATAAATTCCTATAGACTTCAAATCTGGAGACCAATTTATCCGAAGCCTTGTAAACAGGCACACCAACCAAGGCACCTGAATTTTATAATGAGCAGTGATCAATATCCACTTTATATTCAAACCTTTCAGAAAATGAAATTCAGAAAAAGTTTTAAATTAAAAAAAAAAAAAAGACAACAAGATCTAGAATTTTACAAAAATAGTGAGTTCAAATCCTGTCAGGATCCTAAGAGTTAAAGGCTATTTCATCCTGTGTTGCCCTTTTCTTTTATCTTTAAGCAATGTTTGACAACCTTTAGGATTTATCTTTTATTATGAAAAAGGTAAAATGTTTTACAGGTACATTTTTTATTAACTTTACTACCATTATTACAAAAATTGGTAATCCTAAAGCAAAGGTCACATACTGTGCAAATACCCACACAAACTTTTACTGTAGCAGTTGGTTTGGAAAGAAGGTCTCTGGTTTCTCTGTATACATATGCATACAATGTATGAGGACTTGCATGTTTCTTTTGGCTTCCTGTATTATTGTGCATAATACGATGTTACTGCATATCTTTTCTCATCCATTTTCCTTTTCTCTCTCTTTTTGCTTTATATTACCTCTTACCTCCACACTGATTCTGATGCATTTACATTTTTCAGGGAAAGCAAATGTTTTATTTTTTTTCTACAGTTTTCTACGAAGAATTATATGTATTGATGTCAGTCTTTTCTTTTGTGATATATAATGTTTGTGTACCCATCTGAAAACCAAACTGAGCAATTACAAAACACATCTGAATCAGTTTGTTGAGTCAAATCAGTTTAGTAGAATACATGTTACACCAGTTAAATCTGTTTTATTCTTAAAACTTAATATCCTACTTTATATATATATATATATAAAACAGCTTTCATAACATTGTTAATTAGGCTCTAGAAAGCAAACGTGTAAAATTAGAGAGACAAACAGCCTTCCCTCTCTATAACATACTTGTATAGTTTTATTACATAGCTTGCCTTTGGGAATATTTTTTTTTTTTTTTTAAGTGTGACTAATGTTTTCAAAACAGACATACTGCAGGCCTGATCCAACAGAAATCTTTCTATTGATTTCCATAGTATGACTTTCTTTAAAATAAAATATATTTTTTAAAAAAATCATATTCTTTCTCTTTATAGAAAGAACAAAGCTTACCAGTGAAATTTCCACCTATTACATATGGGATGACACCCCCTGGCCATATTCTTTCTGTTCGCGATGTGGCAGCTCTGGGAAATCGGTTCTTCTCATTTTTCCCTGAGAATTTTGCAGTAGTCCTTCCTTTAGATGTATTATTTTGCTCAAAGCCTGTAATGATAATTAAAACACTGAATGAGAAGAGGGAGAAAGGGAGAAAGGGAGAAAGGGAGAAAGGGAGAAAGGGAGAAAGGGAGAAAGGGAGAAAGGGAGAAAGGGAGAAAGGGAGAAAGGGAGAAAGGGAGAAAGGGAGAAAGGGAGAAAGGGAGAAAGGGAGAAAGGGAATCTTTATTGCCTAGAAAGTCAAAGTCAGATTATTTCTCTATGTCCTTTAAAAGTAGGATGCTGCTGTTATGCAATGGTCTATCGTTACTGATTTCTTGGAAATGCTTGAAATGGAGAGGCTAAATCTTCATTTTTTGTACAGTAACAATGTGCACACAAACTTATCAATTTAGACACATTGTCAGCATAATTACATCCAAATTTTCTCATTTAGTTAAAAAGAAAAATCCTTTAAAAAAAAAAAAAAAGTAAATTATGTTTTTTCCAGCAAGGAAGAAATGGCTTTGAACAGATCCAAAGTAATCACGACATTTACTGTCCCTTTCATTTTTATTCCAGGATCTGGAAAAATAAAGAGCATAACCAGCCTTAGAGCAATGGACAGGAAGAGGTCCTTAAAGTATTAGATTGGCTTTTATTATCATGAATTATCAGGAAAAAATAGATAAATTATTTGCAAAGCAGGTTGCAAACACATGGAAAAAGTCAGAGGTCATTTCCACCTCTGATCTCCATTACCTGTGGCCATTACCAGTAGACACAACATTTTCAGATGAAAATGTGACTTTCAGTTTCATAATAACCTTACAACACTGCAGGATGCCAATACACATTTTTCACAAATGAGCTTTTGGAATCCTATGGATAAGTATTACTCATGGATGGAATTTGGAAGACCAAAAAAATGAGTACTATTTTGAGATTATCCATCATCCTTCCCATTACAGGTAAATCTTTCTCAAATCAGCTGAAACTTCTATGACAACAGAAGAGGATCAGAATAGCTATACAAGGACTTGAACACCTTAATAAGGATAGATGTCTTCTGAAGCAATTTTAAAGTCAGCATGGACATGAGGGAAGCTGATTAAAATGGATCACTTGAAAGGCAGCCAACAAGCCCTACTCAGTGGGATTGAATTGTTGCTCCTCATGAAACAGTACACCTTCCCTCTGTGATACCAGTTCCACTTAAGTGTTACTGGGTACATCAGGCTGCACTGTAAGGACCATGGAGGGCTCCAGGGCAGAATCAAGGTACAGTGCCTTGGAATAGCTCCAAGGTTGGGAGCAGCCAAAGGAAAAAAGGGAAGAAGTTACAGCATATACAGCATAGGGAGAAAGTTCTTCATGCATGAGAAAAGTCTAACTTTATAACAATTAACACAATATATAATTTATATCAGAAATTATATAGGAAGTAGCAGGGTAAAAAAAAAAAAAAAAAAAAAACATGCACACAGGTAAAACAAATAACCTACCCTTGCATTAAATAAGTATGTAAACGAGAATTTCACAACAGTTTACAGCACAGATAGAAACTTCAGAAGAAAAATCATTACTGAGTCATCTGACACATTAAGATAGATATTTTATGATTTAAAATTCTTATCAATTTTCTTTTGAACTACAAGTAGTAAGAAATTTCTTCCAAATTCTTATAAAAGATGACAAGCATTTATGCTATACTAAAATATCATATAAAGAATTAAGTTTATATATCAGAACACAACTGCAAAGGCAGTTACAGTTTTACATATTTTCCTTTTTGAGGTTGAGGTATCATGACATTAAATTGACATCTCCTCACACCAAATATGGTGAATGAACTTGACCAGTATAAATAATTTCACTGACTTCGCATGCTGAATTCAACTACATTCATACTGACAAAAGTATGATGTGTTTGTTCAGCATAACACAACACAAGTGCTTCAAATGCTGTGTGACCCAACACAATGCCCCACCTGGATCCAGAAAAAATACAATGAAATTAACAACTATGCAGCATAGCTTACCTGTACTGAGCATTGTATTGATATCATTTAAACTTATAAATGTGAAGATAAATATACTAAGCAGCTAAGGAATTTTTAATATGAGATGCAAAAATACATATTTTAGCTTCCAGATCTGATATTTGAAATGGACCTCTAAGAAACACAATGAAGAGCTAATCTCTTCATTACTATTCTTGTACTATTTAAAGTTTGTTTATGTCAATAGTAATACAGCGAGGCTTTAAAATATTAAAAATATATATATATTTAAAAAAATTATCATCACGTCAGGTAACCTGCTAATTTAAACAGTGAAAATACCCGAGCCAAATCTTCGTATCCTGTCTATGAGCTGATAGAGGGCACCTCGTTTTTTTGACATTCCATGCTCTCCAAAGCCACCTTTAAAAATAAAAGAAAAAAATATTACAAAAAATTAAGAACATGGAATCCTACACCTACAGCAATTATATAACCAGATGAGATTAGGAAATATCCTGTAAGAACTGCAATGTGTCTTTAAGGAAGTTTAACATACTTCAATGACTCGCATACAAATTCTTCAAGTATTCTTGACAATGAAACAAAAAGACATTTTTAGCTGAAAATTTTTCTAATATGCATTCCAGAATGTAAGCCAGCATGTCTTTGTCATTCAGAGAAGTCATGACAATTACATCATTTAATTATTATTTGAAGCCTTTTTCTTCTCGGTGACCTTGACATCCTCTGAGCTATATTGATTGACAGCTAAAAGCCCTACTCTCACAAAAATTTCCTGAATGCATGCCACTATCAAGGCATTTCAGGGGAAGAGAAAGAGTGAAAGGAAACATCTAAAGTTTCACCAGAAACAACACAAAACAGAAACAAAACAAAACAAACAACAGCAACAAAAATGATAAATATTTATTGTGGTTGATTTTAGCACGAAAGTTTTAGCTTGTTTGTCAACATGCAAATGAATATGCAACACACTCTGAAGGCTTTGAAACATCACATACTGGTGTGTATTGCAATAAGGCCTCACAGGCATATATGTCTGTTATTTTAGTAATCAATGAACAAGAAAAATTAAGCTAGTAAATTGTTGATTCTAACATGTATCCTGTGTTGTTTTTTTTTCAGAAATGTACCACGTTTCCAGGTTTAGTGTGTACATTTAATGCATGACACATACCGCCTTCACGTCTGATTCTTTTGTGGTTACAAGTGGCTTTGAAAAAAACAGTAAGCCTCAAATAAGAATATTGATAACACCACACTAACCAGTAAATCATCAGAATTGTTAAAAAGATTTTGTGATTTTTAGAAGTTTGTAGTAAGTTACATTTTAAGATGCAATATCTGTCATAGGACAACAGATTTTTCAACTTACTTGTACAACAGCAAAAGTAAAATAGAAATGAAAGGACACTGAAACCTCCAACCACCACAGAAAAGACCTTTCCCAATCTCCCATAAAAACTTTCAATATATATGTGGAAAATATATTTACTAAATTGCAACTTGAAATCATTCCATATAAGGCAAGTGAGTTCATGTGGCTGCTCAATGAGTAACAATGTGCCTAATTATTTGGATTACACTGTCACATAGTTGCTTGTTCCCTTGAGAAAAATTTTCCAAATTTTTTAAAACATTTTAGATAGATGAGGTAATAGTTCAACACATTCCTTCCCAACAAGTTATATGGTTAACTATAATATACACTACAGAGACTATAATAATTCCATTGCTTGTATCAATCATTATTAATGCAAATGTCTCTGATGCTAACATTCATATCATAAAAAGGCAGAGAGCTAAAGATTCAAAAAAACATATAAAATAAATAACCCTAAAACCCAGCAACTTTAACAGACATAACAGGAATAAAAACAAAAAAGCAAACAAACGAAAACATTATTTACTGAATGAAACACCCTGTGTAATCCATTTCATGAAAAACTAAAGAAGAAAAAGTATTTCACTTAACTAATCTGGCCTATATGAATAACCTACAGCTTTGCCAAACCAAAGTCTGAAAAAATTGTTTAAAAATAAATAAATCTCTTTTGCTGCATCTTCTTCATCACGCTTCAGGTAGGAGCAGGAGGATACTCTTGGCAATTTGCATTCATACACAGCAATTTTATCACTTTCGCTGTTTTTTTTATTTACAATTATTTTGTGCAGTGTTGGATAAAACAACAAAAAATGACAGAGCCACACTGAGAAGCTCACAAAGTATCTGGTCCTGCAAATCCATGCTGATAATCCTCACCAAAACAAGCAGTCACAAAAAGTGAATCAGAGCGTGTGAGCTCACTGCTTTAAATTAGTCATTCCAGTGAAAAATGCAACATGGATAGTTTATATCCATGTACTTAACCTTTCTACCTGACGTTACCTATGTTTTTGAGGGTCAACAGCCGAACAACAAAGCAGGAGCATAAAGTGCTCAGAAATCAATCACATATTTTTCACTGTATTTGTAAGGAAGGTAACCTATTAATTTGTTTTCTATTGAACCACCATATTACCTTCCTTTTCCAGTTGTTACCTAATATTAATTAGCTAGTTGTCGGTAATTTCTTCTATTGAGAATTAAAGGGGGAAAAAAAAGCACACTATACTGTGCAGTTTGCAAAAACTGGCCAACTTATATATCAAAATGTGATAAACTTAGGAAAAAATACATATGTGAACCTTAAAACAAGACTTCTCCAACTCTGTTTTAGAAAAATCAAAACTGTAGAGCATTCATTGAGAACCAGTACCAAAACATTAACTTCAGCGGAGTTTGTTCTCCAAAATCCATTTCTATTGATTATCTTAGCTGTATTGATTCCCCCTTGTGCAATAAGGGTAGACAAATATGATCCAAATGCATTAGTAATCCTCAGTAGGATGAGTCAATATCCTGAATAGGATACTGTAACATGCAGATAATGCACCTCAAGACAGGTAAGGAAAGAAAGTCAAATAATAGAATATATAAATATAGCTGAAAAAAAAAAAAAAAGCTTAAAAATCTATATTCTTTCTTTGGTAATTGAAAAAAAAATATTTTTCCAGTTAAAAGAAAAGAATAGAAAAATAAAAAGGAAAGTCGGCAGGCCAAAGAAGTCACTTGACTGCATCCATTTTAAGGACCTTGCTGTCTACGTTGTCTGCAAAAATGGAGCCTGAAATACTTCAAATTGTCAATTAAAAATATTTGTTTGAGGTGAAGTGGGAGAAGGAAACCCCTGGCTCTAATGACTTTTTAATATTCAGCCTTAATCTAGACAAGATCAGAGATGATCCTAGCTGAAAGAAATGAGTGGTTTCAAAGGGAGATAAAATAAATTTTCAAGTTATTATAACAACAGTCTAATCACATACTCTAACTACAAGAAAGAGTGAAAATACACCATGTATATTTATTTATCAATAGTGAAAGATTAAACTACAAAATGCTTTTGTCTGAAAAAAATCATTTCCGGTCATTCCTTAAAATGATCCTTATTTTCACTTACTAGGAATCATCAAGTTATTATTAGCTGAGTTCAGCAACATATAGACCATGCTTAATAGAAAATAAACTTCAGAAATGCATTTATGCATTTTCTACTATGCATAAATATTCTCTTTCACGCCTTCCCACTAGAATTTTTTTGGTACCATATCCTGAAAGTTTACACATTCACAGTCATGAGTTTACAAATCACGGCCTGAAAGCATGAATATTTTTAGACACTAAGTAGATATCCATTTACACACGGACTATGTTTTCACACACACGTATACATATATATTTACACAGGAATAATATCTCTTTATCTATCTGTCTCAAAAACCAATTGCCTTTGTTTCAGTTTCCAGAACTAATGCATGGTATGTGACAAATTTACATTCTAATTCAAATTCTAGCAAGGATAAAAATATTCTTGTGCATCTTCTAGATTGATGTGCAGATCTGGATTAAACAACAACAACAGGAAAAAAAAAAGAGCAAAAGGAGGTGTTACAATTCAAGAATCCCAGTCTCGCCTCCAGGATTCCCTGTTTTCTCCACAGGGCATCTCAACTCTGCTATCGGGAACTTGCAGAGCTGAAAGCAATGCTTTGTACAGTTTCCTTTCCCACATGACCACCTGCAGAGAAGACTGGCAGAGAGGTTCCTCCCAGTTTCTGCTCTTTGGCTCTACAAGGTTTTTTGTTGTTGTTTGTTTTTGTTTCTGTTTATTTGTTTTAATCAGAAATGCAGAAAAAATAAAATAAATTTGAGCTTTTCCTTTTGCTTCACTTAAACAAGTTTGTAGTACTTGTTGAATATTTTTTTAACTGTAAACTAACATTATCCATAAAGTTTTGCTGACTTTCTGCACTTAAAAACAGAGATGAACTTACATGCATAAGTAAATAAGAGAAAAATAAGTTAAAAGCAAGTCTGAAATATCATACCTGTGTTATGGCCAAGTCTTTCGTTGGAGTGCTGCGTAAGGTCAATTGTCCTGTCAATTTGAAAGATTTTTAAGTCTTCATCATCTAAGGCAATATCTCCCCAAAAGACAGCTTTAAATAAAAAAGAGCTCAATTTAATTAAAGAATTTAGTTTTACATTAAAACCAATCTGAAGACTATAATACCCTGTTACAACCCTTTGGGAAATATATGACCAATACACATTTATATGACATACATTTCCTTACTGATCTGTATTTTTATACAAAGAAATAAAACTATCTAAGAAAAGAGAAATAATTTGTTTCACTATTCTCCCAAATTTGTATAGGCTTTTTAAGTTCTTTAAACACTGTATAAGTGCAATCATATAAATTTAACATCAATCAATTAACAAACTTTCAGCATATCTGATGTTTTCTGCATGTAAATACAACAGAGGAGACTAAAAAGCACTGAAATATGTTAACATTTAAAGTATAAAGTCAAAAATATACAGTAATGATAGAATACAATCTTTTCTTATTTCATGCCTTCCTACACCTTTTGGTGCATTTCTTCTTTCCTGTTCTGTTTAAGACTCAATTTTTTTCTGTTTGCCTTTTTTTTAAAGTCAGTTCATCTTCCCTAAGCTGCCATCACAACTCAGTGAGTCAAGATATAGGCAAGAGTTCAGGATCTATACCTTCAGTCTTTCATTTCTACTTTTTTCTGAGTTTTTAAGCTCAAATCTCCCTGCCAACTCAAACTTATCATGAAAGATGAACTCAGCAGACCATCCTCCATTGACGTGAAGGAATTCAACAGAGCATTACCAATTAACAGGAGTTGAAGTGATTAGTAACATTATCCAAATACTTCCTTCTCCCTCTCTTCACTGCTTCTGTAGATGTCTATTATTTGTCCCCTCAGAATCACAAAGCCTCTGGGATCAAGACTTGTGTCATCTTCAAATCTCTGCCCAATTTCTCCTGTCCAGGTAGACATCACTATCTCTGTTTGGTTGTCTGTTAAACAGTTCCACTGCAAATTGCTTTCTTAAGGAGTTTGTCCAGAGTCCATCTATTACCAAATTACTCTCTCAGGTCTACTTCCATTCAAACATCCCAAACACTAACTAGTCTTCCTTTTCTGTCGTTTTTCATTTTATCAAATTATAGAGACCATTCATCAGATAATATTTTCATTATATTCCCATTAGTGCAGAATTTATCTTTTTCTTATTGATTAAAGATTATATTCATAATTATTTAATCAAATCCATACCTAAAAAGTCATCTTCTTGATTTTCCTGTTACTTTTTTTGAATTCAAGGCAATTAGAAGAAATGATTTTGAAAATGTCTTTGGTCTGCCTTGTAAAATATCTTTAAGAAAAAAAAAATAGAGCAACTACACAGAGTTCAAAAGTGAAAATGAACCTTTGCAATTAAAAACATAACCATCTTCTAAATAAGAGCATTTTCACTTATTAAATATTTGCATAAAGAGATGATGTTCCCTAGAAACAGCAAGTATTTCAGACTATTTCTGAAACTGTTCAGTCACTTCTCATATATTTGTGAACAGTCTCTTTCCAAGGGTCCCTACTTCCCTTATACATGTTGAGCACATCCATCCTCTGCCTAGCCTACCCACCAGTAATAGTTTTTACTATCAGGTCAAAAGACATAGCTAGTGGCAGCTCTAAGTGTCTTTTTCCTTGAACTTTCTAGGGAAAAAATAAAAAAAAATAAATAAAAATTTAAAATCTCAAATTGTCTGAGTTTTGAACAGTGAGGAGAAAAAGTCTCCATCTGACTCTTGAGTTAAATATTATTTATTATTTCTATTATAACCATCTTCTAGATATTTCTCTTGGATGTCATTCACAGTATGGGCCACTGCTTAGCACAAAGACAGCAAATTTTGATGATACACTGTACAAAAAAATGGTCAAAAAAAAAAGAGGAAGCAGCTATTAACATTACACTTTAAAAAGACATGACATGCTTTAACAGAGGTCACAGAGGTTGTCCAAACCAAACCTGAGTAAGTGCTAAAAATTAATAGCAATCCCATTTATTCTTTCCTGGTTGCACTGAGAGTTAACAAAATGAAGGTTCTGAATTACCAAAAGTTGAAAAAAAAAACTCACTGACAGAGCCGTATTAGCAGAAATCACTTTGGTTTCAGTACATAATACTGTTACATAAACATGAAATAAAAACTCAAGGCAAATTGAGCATTTAAAAAAGTGTACAATGATTTGGTTGAAAATATGTCCTCTCTAGATCTGATGATCCATCTTTAGTACTTCATTGTAGTAACATTCACCTTGCCATGAAAATACAACTAGAGAAGACTCAAGCCCTATAAATTTGTCTGACAAATGCATTAAATTTGCTTGCACAGATACAAAAAAATAAAAATAAACAACAACAGCAAAAAACCTTACTGCTCAAGAAAAGTACAATAACTGTTTGCTGAGTTCAAACAGAAAACAAAGCTATGTTATTTTTGTTAAACATTTGGACTGCTAGCTAGAGTTGTTCTTGATTAGCAACCAAGTACAAGCTAAAGTTTAATAATAATATAACCATGGCAATATAACAATAAGTGCTGATGCAAGTTCGATGCAAATATAGGTGAGTAACCTTCGTGACCAATAACAACTAGGTTCTCTTATGTATGAGCTAAATATTTGTAAATATTTAAGAAAGAAATATATGCAATTTTCTGTTTGTTTAACAGAATAATAGGATGTTTTCTTCAGGCAGGTGTTATTTGACACAAAATAATTCTGTTTAGCAGGTCACGTAAAAATCAAACAGGGCAAGAGGTAGAAACCTGGAGAGAACTCATATGACTTCAGCAAGAAATTAATAACTGCCTCTTTACTTTTATTGAAATAAATCTGCGATTTTCTGAACTAATTTCAGTGCAACTGGGAAAAAATACATCTATAGCAAGATAACAGCTGACTGTGTTCTATTTAATTTAATTTCGATCCATCATTAAAAATTAGAAATGAGACATAAAGGAAGCTGATAACTGCTTTTTAAGAATACAAATTTTTCCAACAAAAAGCCTGCATTTCTTCCTTCAACAAAGCCTGAAGCAGAAACCCACATGAACTTTTAAAAAACAAACAAAAATAATAAAAAACACATTTCCATAACTGTTAAAACTATCCTTTCAGACTGTCCATGTGTCACAGTACTTTGTAACTAGAGAGGATTGTATTTCTATCTCCTGCCTTAAAATTTTTATGGCCTGAAACTGTCTGAAGAAGTTGCTTTGTATACTTCATCTTGCTGCACACCAATCTGAACCTTATGGAAAGCAAGCAGAGGATTGTTTGGGTATGCAAGGCGTGTCGAAGACTGTGCTAAGAGTAAGTTAAGGTTAAGAGTTTTCTTAGCTCCCTTTAAAAAACTTCTGCCAGAATTGGCATGTTCAGCTACGCAACTCTCTTGTTCTTCAAAGATATTTCATTCATAAGTTTGCTTCAAAAAATTAACAAGAATCAGATAACAAATTTTGCTTAACACACTAAAAAATAAAAAATGAAATTTCAAAATGATCCAAACGGAACTTAAAGTTGCCACCTGTTTCAGATTTCTTTACATTCTCTCTTATCATCTACATAGTGACGAGGAAAACTTGATGTCTACAGGCAACTTTTTCATTTGAATTGAACACGCAAAAGTCTGCAACATGCAAACTTAGGAAAAATCTGCTGAAAACTACAATATCTGAAGCAAGTATGTAATAAGGATAGATAGATAGATAATTATACTAAATGTTATTTCAGTCAACTTTCCTTTCTGTTTTTTGTTTTTTTTTTCAAGGGGGAAGGAGGGAAGATGTTTTGTTTGTATTATATAGGCACTACATTGCGCGTTTAGACAAAATCAACTGACAAAGAGGACGCACACGTTGCTTTCAGAAAGAGGACACGGACTGTTTACCCATAAAAGCACATTTTTCTGTAACATCAAAGAAAGATTATGCACATACATACATCCTGCTAATACATACTCTTCACCTATAGACGCAATTCTGATTTCATACAACTCAAAGCACTCAGCCAAACACCACCTTCAAAAAGGACTGACTAAATTACGAGATAAAAGTCTGCCATGCAAAGCAGTTAAGCTTTGCTACATGCAAACAATTGCCTCACCAGAATGAAAACAAACAAGAAACTAAGTATCTTACAGAAGATACATTTTTATGGTTATATATTCTTGGATGGAAAGTGTTACCATAAAAATGCAATTGATAAGGAAGAGTAAGATGATTTCTGACATATAGATCAAGCATGGGAACTACAGCTATATTCTACCTGTGGCAACTTGAACTGTTATCACAAATAATGAATATTCGTCTGTGAAGCTCTCTTTGCTAACATACTGTCTTCCAATAAGACCATCACCACACCAAATATCCACTATTCTGGATGAATTAAATATACTACTAAGAAAATAAAGTAATTAAAAAAAAGGAAAACTATTAAAATTATTTTAAGTATATGCAGATACACCCATAGTATGAGTTAGCATACATGGTTAGGACAAAAAGGCTTTTCATGACTTTCTAGAAGATGGTCAGAAGTCACGGAACATGAATGAAATCACATAGTTAAATTCATGGGGCTATGATATGCAGTAGAATGGATCTTTCTGGGATTAAAAATACCAATTAGTATATAAACCTGCAAATTATATACAGGAATATATTCATTATGATTGCAAAACCAAAAATCATCTATAGCAAACTGTTTCACAATTTGTCCTACAATTTTTAAAACAAAAACTATAAACAGCCATTTTGGAGTAAAATATATTGCTGAGAGTATCAATACTAATATTAGTAACAAAACAAAAAATGCAACTAAGGAAAGATTGCTAGTGTTTGCCCCTAAAGCACAGCAGCATAGCAGAAAGAAAAAAAACAGTACTATCCCAGAATCTCTGATTAGCACACAGCTACCAAGGACAGCTCTAAGAGACTGACACTGCAGTAGACCATTAAGATCCAAAAAGAATTTCCATAATGTGCTTTGTTTTGATTACAGTGCAAGCTAGAGAAACATTCAACTCAAGCACGGCGTTCTTACATTCGGACAACTTTTTTCAACTTTTGAAAACAAGATTAGAAAAGTTAATATTGCAATGAATTAGAGTACTATAACCTGAAATTCTCTCTTAGGCTAAACAAACTAGGCAAAATGAGAAGTAAACTGTGATCAGCCACACAGGTATTCTCTTGTTCTGTGAGCAGACGCAGAACCATGACAGGGAGATTACTGCCTTATTGAAAAGATGCCAATGAAAGGATTAAGGCAGTTTTAGAAGACATTTTAAAAGCATAGCCTCAGATTTTGGTATGCTACTGGGAGTGGAAAGCACAGGAAGTTTATCCCCTTCATAGGAGCTGCCAAGAACTAACAACAAAAATATCAGAATTAACTGAAAGCCAAAATATAAATCTGAAGAGCTTTGAGCTTCTTTCTTTCCTTTTGATGGCAGGTGGGCCACCCAGTGCTTTTCAAAATCTGACCAGCAATTTATGCAGCAAGAGGTGCCAAAAAGCATGCTGGCCCAAGTTCAGGGTTCATCTAAAAGCCCATGTGCAACAGTTCCAATTAGCAGCCTCTTCTATAGCTGAGTCACTGAGTACTTCCCTGCAACAACACAGCTATGTGCATTACAATCTATCTTGGTGAGTCATTTTATCCCATACAATCCATTTCACAGCTTACATAACTGCCTCTGAAACTCTGAATAGAAAAAGGGAAATCGTGTGCTAAATAAGTAAAAACAATTTTACCTCATTATGAGGAGAGCAACATATGCTACTATAATTAGCTTAATTTTGTATTCAAACCAGTTCATTTTTTCCAAGATTTTCAGGTGCAATATACTTTTCTCAGGAATCATTAAAATGAGAACAAGACACCAATTAAACAGCAAAAGATTGCAAATACAACTGCAAGCATAAGACTGCATGCCATACTCTGGATTGTTTCTATCACTGTTCTTCATGAGTGCTACCTTCAGCCATAACAGTCAAATAAATTTCAGTGTTATCATACAGAGATCAAAGAACTTTCAAAAGAAATTTATGAACCAAAATTAATGTGTGTTCGATAATTATCAAAATCAGTTTAACTTTTTATTGAACAAAAAAAAAAAGTATATGACAGAAAACTTTATATAAAACCTTAACAACATTAAATAGAAGAACAATGCAGCCTATTTTCAGATATACCAAAACTAGAGATTAGTTACTACATTAATTTCAGCATACGGCATTTTCAAATCTGTGCACAACTATGAGCAACTTAGTGAAATTTATTGATTTACTTGAAAAAAATGACAGTCACACCTGAAAAGGGATACAACTCCTCTGACAGGCTGCTTCCATATTCCTACTTACTATGAAAAAAATTGATGTAAAATAGTAAGCTTTATATCTGTTTTGTTCTGATGTGCAGTTAAAAAACACCACCTAAGAGTCCAAATACGTTACCACCATATCATAAATGCATGTTATAAAACAAAATACTTTTCCCTTGGTAGCTGGACTGGTTCACTAGTCTGTTTGCCATCCATTTGTCTCCCCAGATTCCTATTTCCCTGACCACTAATATTACATGGGGTGCTTGTTTAATTGTAGCATACCATAGTCCCAATGCTTTTTATTTCAACTACTAAAATACCCAGGATTACTAAGGTGACATTCCTAGTGATTCGGATATGTAACACTAAAAATTTGGCTACCATGAGAGAAACAGCAGATCTATGTTAGCAGAAGTGTGATCATGAATGAAAGAATACTAGAAGTTGTAGCTTTAGAAGAACCATAAATCCCTTATCTTCCTGAAATGAGGTATGCATAGATCTTGAAAGTTTTAGGAATTTACAGGGCAGGGGGTGTGAGGTGTGGGGGTATTACGTTAAGTAACAAGCACTTTTGACAAAGTCCAAAATAAATAATTATAGAAATGTCTGCCCCATGCACTGAAAAAAAAAAAAAAAACACAAGTTTTTTCCAAAATAATAATAATTTGGCTTTGGTCAACCACAAAAAGATAAAGTCAGTAGAGAAAAGGAACTGGACTGCAACCCTGCAGCTTCTTACGTGAGAAAACACCTTCCTTTTGCAACATAAACTATTTGCAAGTCTAGAAGTGATTCTGCATGAACTTGAACAGTTTCTTCTGAATATTATCATAGCCCTACCCAAAGCTTCAAAATATTCAGCCTTAAAAATACTGGAAGAGGTACCAACAAAATGTCGTCAACATAGGAATATCACTTGGATTCATGAAAGAAGAGGAATTTTTGTACTGAAACATACAAAACCAATTGAAAATCTTGAGAAATCAAACCAATGTCAGTGTTGGATCAAGATTTAAGTCTATTCAAATCACAAACATTTCAACTTGTCATTTATGTGCCATAACTACAAAAAACTAAATTAATGGATGGTTTGGCTTTTCATAAAATGAGTTCTCCTGCTGCAATATTAAGGGAAAAGTAACAGTCAAGTAAAGAGAAGTTATTCAAAAATCTAAAGCTTGAGTCAAAGGTATTTTAGATCTCAAGATTACAAGACTCAAGATGAAATCCGTAATTTTTCTCTCAAGATAATATTTCATAATAAAATCCATTTGAATACTTATTTTCTGTAAAACAAAACTACACAGCCTCTATAAAAAAAACAGTTGTTCATGTCTTGAAGTTGTACTTCCACTTTTTTTATACTGTAAATATATAGCCACTAATACATTTTTCTTAAAAGCAATCCAAAATAACCAAAAACCTAAGCAGGTCTTCCCAAACACATGCGATTCCTAAACAAACAAACAAACCAAAAAAAAAAAAAAAAAGAGGAAAAAGAGGACAGTCAACTTTAAGCACTACCAAAACACGTATCTCCTTTTTACTAATTGAACATTATGTATTAACTTAACTTTATGTATTTTCCCTTGCACTTCCACATATTTTCCTCTCTTCCATTTGCCATCTCTCCCTCAAAACCCTCTGGACTGATCATGTTAATTCATTTGGTTCCTTGGCATGGTTTCATCCCTTCAACACTCATACCATTCTATTTTTTCAAGACTCCTACCTCGAACTCCTACCCAAAAGGCCACTATTTTCCCTAAGAAATGCATCATTTCTACTTCTATCAGAAAATAAAATAATGACAGCAGAATACTTAAAACATTAAAAAGAAAAAGTCAGACTGTAGATCACTTAGAAATACATTCCTCCATTCTTTTGAATGTGGCATCTCTTGGCAACAGCTTACATAGGCATACATACAGTTATCCTGAAATCAGCTAACTTATGTAGTAGTGATGTAGCCTTGGAAGCACAAATTTTACTGCAACCCTTTCAAATCACCAGCAACACAGTTTCCTTAACTGTTCTTTAGGAACCGGTTAACTTCCTTGTAATCTCCCTTAACACCATTACTACAAGCAACTCACCACCCTCTATTTTTAGCTTCCTTCCTTTCTTTCACCATGTGTTCACATTTATGGGTAGGGTGATGGCAAGACCCTGCTGGGGCCAAGTTACAGCTGTGGATCCCTGCGTATGGTACACAGCATTTGACTGTAGCTCCTTCACACTGTTCTCTGCATAGTCTGCAGGAAGTTATTACCATTTTCACACATCTAGGACATAAAAACAACCAGGTCTGACCAAACTGCAGACACAAAAAAGCCAGTTGTAGAGCCAGAGCCAGGAGAACAGAAACAGTTGCCAGAAAGGCAACCCTCCATCCTATAGAGTCAGTTGCTTTCCAAACATCTCTCCAGGGCTCAGGGCAATCAGATGATAGGGCTACTGGTTAAGTGGCATGCAGTACTTGGGCATGTTCCAAGTACTGAAAAACAGAAGAGGTTTCCAATGGAAAGCACTGCTCTCAAGGAAATTGAGTGATTGTGACATCCATCATGGTCAACTTTTCACTTACCAGAAGAGGCATTTGTAGAGCTTGATCTTTATCAAAGGGGATAACAATCTCCTACAGATGTTTCTCCATGACACATCACATTGACTAACAGATGTCTATTTCCACTGAGTTAACTACAGCTTTTACTTTGCTCTCAATTTGAAAGTAGTTAAATTTCTAAATTCCATTTTTTTTTCTATTCCTTTTTCTGAGGGGCAGTTTTCATATTCCTTTAAAATATGTGCCAAATATATATATATATATATATATATATATATATATATATATTCAAGAAAGCAAAGACTATTTTGACAGAAGTCTCGATGTTAGGTAAAAGGACAAACTTCACTCCTGAATGGTATTTTTGGTATTTTGAGGACAGGCTCTTTAACAATGCAACAGTACCTGTATCAAAGTTTTGATTCTTAGTTCAACTGTTCAATCTGACAAGCTTTCTGACTTTCAGCAACTGTGTTTTTGTAAGCAACATCATCATCAACAACACACGTACGTTGTACACACGTACATGGTTAGCCACGAACCTGAATGAATACGACTTTACTGACCAAACAGTAAAGGTTTCTGCACACTATGAGAAAGCAGCTATTATAAGAACTTTTTCACTGCCACAGGACAGATATTAACAAAACAAACCTTCAAAGAAATGTTCTGAAAGAGATCCATTTACCCATCCTGCTATTAACTTTTTTATTATTTTCTACAATTTTAGTTTTTAGACTATGGAAGGATTCAAAAGTGAAAAAACTAAACACAAGCTTTTCTTAAGAGTAGTTATCTATCATATATACCCTGGTGGCTCTCGATCAATGATTGCTGAAAAATGTAGGGCAATCACAGCTGAATTTTCTCTATTTAAATTTTCTCTACAAGCACCCTTATAAGGGTGCATATCATCCCTAGCAGAAGGCACTGCCTGAGTATTTGTTGAGCTTTCCTTTAGCATTAATAGGTTGTGGTTTCACAGGATTCTGGCACATAAATGGCAGAGAGCTATGAGGTCTTTTTTGTTGTTGTTGTTTTAGTTTGGCTTTTTTGGCTGTTGTTTTGTTGTTGTTCATTTGTTTAGGGTTTGTTTTTGTTTTGTTCTGCTGCCCCTGTGCACCTGCAAATGATAACTTCTGCTACAGCTGGCTTTCTTAAGAAGGCTAGAAAAATACACCAGGACAGAAATTCTTGTCTATGACATCACATTGGTCATACCTACAACAGTAAGCCTTATATGACCACTATGATGCTATAACATTCATCTCTATTATATATTTAAACTCCATTTCTCTATGAATAGCCTTAAGGTCAAGATCTACAAAGTTAATGAAAGAATAAAAGTAAAAGTTAATGAAAGAATAGACTCCACAAGGCAAAATTACCCGTATAAAAGTGAAAACTTTTTTTAAAAACATATAAAATACATACACGTATAAAGCCAGAAAGAATAAAAATAATTGTTTTTAAATTAAGAATAGAAATTAAGAACAGAGTTGAATTAATTCAATTCATTAAAGAATGGAAAAATGCAACATTAAAAATAAACCGTAAATTGAAGAATGGAGATCAGAGAATATCACCTACATGAAAGAGCTGTTAGGGCTGAGACAGACACAGCAGCTGTTACAAGGCCTCCTCAAAGATTCAAGTCTTAGACATTTTCATTTGAATACCAAGAGAACAGAACAGCACCAGAAATTCAAGTAAATTACCAAGCTAACTGATAACACACAGTAGACACTGAAGGACTAAAACTATTTTACTCTTTGCCTCACATTCATATTAATCTACTTTGTACAGAATGTTGCATAACACAGCTGATGTCTTACAGCTTTTTTTGCCTCATAGTGCCTAAATTTCAGGTCAAAATAGCTTCTTTAGGTTCACAAAATAAATTGTATTTTATAAGTGAAGTATCATACCTTTCATGACTTTTTCTGTGTGATTAACATCTTTTTACTCAGAGCAGATGTATTTTTTAAATGCAAATAACACTTTCATCATCATGAAACAACCGTGCATCCTTTAGCACAGCAGTAGCTCTTTGTCCCAGAAACTGAATTCAATCAATTTAGCATGGTTATGGAAGGAGGAATCATTTCCTTGTTTTTTTCAAATATTACTTTCCTTCTAATCAGAAGACAAAAAAGAAGCTGTTAATGTAACATGTATAGATTCACCCACATGTTTGTATTTGGGGACAGGGGAACTGTTAATATGTTGTTCTAGTCAAAACACAAATCAGTTTCCAGTTTGAGGACTTTGATACCTCTGTCTTTAAGCCTAACAAGAGGAAGGTAACAGCACTGACTGAATATAGGAAACTGCAGCAGTTATCAAACAAACCATCAGGCACTGGAAATAATGTTCATTTTGTTTCACAGAGGGTTTTAGTTTGTTTTTTAATCTCTTGTGCTTTTCAGCCCAATGCATATTTGTGTGACTTGCGAAGAGCGTGTGGGGCTTGAACATCACTAGTAAAGCTCACCTAAGCAAAGTCCTATGACTCAGTGAAGATAGAGGCACTTAACAGGTTAGGTAGCTGCAAACTAAAAACTTTCAAGAAGTTTGGACATCTTCACACTCTCCAGCACGGGCACTTCAACCCAAGCAACTGCGATACAGAAAGGGTACCAGAAGAAGAAAACAACATCAAGTGGAAACCTTGAGAAGCCTATTCTGGATCAAAAAACATTGGGATGACAAATCCAGTGCGTGCTTCCTCTGTCACCTTTAAGAAAAGGCTTGTGAGTTTAAATGAAAAGTAGAAAGAATCAAGAAAATCAACTTAAATGAAGCACAATGGAAGAGAGTTACAAAGTGAAGAAAAGTAGGTTAAAGAATGTGACTAAGAGAAAGATAGTTACCATTCAGCAGACAAAAAAACTACAGAGTATTTCATTTTAGCCATCTACAATGAATAGGTTATTTTTGGAGATAAAAGTTTTAGTGAGGGAGAAGAGCTGAAAAGACTAAGACACTTTTATACTTTGCCTAAATATTTGTTTCAAAGGATATATTTCAAAGGAAATACTAATGATTAGGAAGGATTCCATTGAATAAAATACATTTTAAGGATGAATAATAAAAATAATAAAACACTCAAAATTAATTTAGATAGGCTACTGAGTGTGCAGGGCAACACAGTTTTGGTCACAAATTCTATTTAACACCCCAGCCTTTTGGTGACAGTGTAAGTTACAGGGCAAAAATAATTGTTTCTGATAAACTGAGGGAAGAGATTTATATACCTTATAGAATTTTCTTTATGGATTATATACCTCTTATTTAGATATTTTATATTAGTAAGAGAAGCCAATTTCAGACAAAAAAAAAAAAGAAAAACCTTCGAATAAATGGAAGAGATGTTATGGTAGCTTTATTGGAAAACTAGCAGCCAAGAAAAGTAAATAAAGAAGAGGAAATACATAAATGAAGAGGTAAAAATTCTGTTGAGAAAAAATTTAAGCTATAAAACCTGCTGGCATGAGTCTGAGGACCAAACTCAAGTAAGATGACGGTATTCTTAATGATAGCCAAATTCAGATGAAATTAAGAATTATAAATCAGACAAAATTAAGAATTACATATGTATCAATACAAAGCAACCTTAGCCCTGGAGTATTTTAGATGAGTAGTTCACTTGTCTTGAGCCTTTGCAAGCAAGCTTCCAGAGACACTCAGACAAGAATGGTGACCCTGGCAGAACCATGGTGCACAGTCTGGGGAGACTGGTCTTTGCATAAGGACAGCCAGAGTCAGCAGAGCACAAGCCCTGAACAGCAGCACTGAGGGAGAAGCAGCAGTAGCTCTTTGGGGATTGGGAGGGTGACCAAGAAAAAGGCAAGTTTACCAAAAAAAAAAAAAAAAAAAAAAAAAAAAGTTACTGTTTAGCTAAGATATCTTTCTTTGGAAATTCCAGTTTCCAAGAAATTTCACAACTGTAATACCATTGCTCTGCTGCAAAGTTGGACTCAGATTGTGACTATGGAATAAAAATGAATAAGAAACTCAGTACTAAATGAGATAACTATTTTAGTTGTGTTTTTTTTTTCCTGTGCTATGACAATAATAAGCCACACATTTATACAATAACATTTTCTTTGAAACTTGGCATTAGAATATAATAAACACGTCACATCAAAGTTATAGTGCAGCAGCACAAAATCTTCTCCTTCTGTACCTTTTCATTGTCTTTGGAAAATGAAAATTTTCTGTGCTAACAGACATAAAATTCCAAGTGGGCTAAAGTGGTACCTCTAAAGCAGAAAATCCCTGATAAATCATTAAATGCAACCAAAGATTTATACAGAAGGCCAAATGGCTCTGAAAGGAAAGTGCATATCTGAGGGATTATCTGGCATTCAGGATGAAGGCTCTCATCATACGACATGAAAAAAATGTTCCTCCATTTGCACCACCTTCAATAAAGAATTATTAAACTACATATAAATAAAAGCTTATTTTAAGCTCCAGAAGTGACTTCCATTATCAGCTGCAGCTTCCTGTTTCAGTAATTTTTGACATGAACCTCACTTAAGTCATTCCATCTCAATTTTTAGCACATCATTCTACGACCTGGCTCTGCAGAAGAGACAAGGAAAGGGACTAAACAGCTCTTAGCGTTGCTTTTTTTGGCACTGATCCTGTGCTTAATACAGCAAGTTCTGGGTGTTGGACCAATGTAATTCTATATTCCTGTCCACATATTCAACAGATGTCTTCTACCAGGATTTTTGTTACTGGAGAATAAACTTCTCATACACATGGCTAAAAAGTTGAAACACGGTTGTTTTACCCTGTGTCATCCAATTCAAGTTACAGCTTAAAATAGAAATGATGAGTCCCATTCATCACAACTATTTTGCTTGCTTGATACTGAATGCTGTTTGTTTTTTTTTCAGCAATTGTAATTTACGGGGTTTTGGTTTTTTTCCCATGGAGACTCTGCACAGCTGCTGATTATTGTTTGGACACGACAAGTAAAACAGAAACTGAAAAAACAACCTCAGAGTTAGCAAGGCAGCAGTAAATGAACAGTGGAAAATCACTGACATTATCTAATACCTAACATCAAGTTATTAGAATTTAATGCTCCATACATCTAAATCTTGCATAGGTTAATACTGTGACTACTTTTAGCTATGATAGCACTTAAGACAGAATTTACATGATCATTCTTATATTTTGTGTCTTTTGACTGATACAATGAGACCTCATCTCAGTTTAGCATTGATTCCCTCAATTTTCGGCTATAGAAAACCAGTGTTGCATAGCTGCTGAAAGCTTTTTTAAGTCCTTGTTTCTAAACAGCATAGCATATTAGTCTTTTGTGAGCACTCTGCTGTAAGTCAGCAGAACCTCCACCCCCTTCTAAAAAGAGTTATACTTGTTGCACACAGTCCAAACTTCTTAGGTTTTGGCACTGCTGGTAGTTCAAGTATCATCAACAGAATTAAGGGGAAAAACAACAACAACACAGTTCAAACTTTTTCCTGTCCCTACAGTTTCTTCGCAAGACTGCCTTTAGCTCAAACTTGTGTGGCTGCAAACACTGTTGTCACCCCAAGCTGTCACACAATTAATCAGGTTAAATTGTGTACATTTACAGTGGTATTTTACACAAGGACCTAGAGTTTGCTAATTGTTTTCAACAGATTATCAGACTTCGGCACTGAAGGCAAATCAAGCAAAAAACAATCCAACAAGCAAATTCACCTACAAATCCTACAGATTATTATTACAGACAATCTTGTGGTGCAAAACGGTAGCTAAGTAAAAGTTCAAGAATTTCACAAATCTTAAAAGAAAGCAAATAGTTATACCTTGGTTAAGCTTCTCATTCCGAGAAAGTCAGTCTCATGCTGATCCTCATTTAAGGCATGTTATTTTATATGACAGACAGAAATGCTAAAAGGCCAATCCAAATAATAGATTCTGACTTTTTCCTCCAAGTCTACTCTACTTTTCTTGCCTTCATAAAGCCACTGCAGCTCCTTATGTACTGCTTATCACCAGACTTCTTAAACTGCTTTATAACAGTGGGCCATATGTTAGCAGGAACGGCATACCACAGTCCATTTGCAGTCCCACTCATGATCACAGATATCACTTCTCCCATCGCAATTGTAGCCTTCTTAATTACAGCTGTTGTTCCCATGAATACGCAGAAGATGGATACTAAGTATTTAATAGCTTTTATCATCTTTGTGTTTTAATTAATAGAGAAAACACTGCTTAAATTAGTCTCAGAGTATTTTTAGATGTCTTTTAATACAATTCAGCAGCTGGAACAAAGGACATGAGCCAAGCATGATGGTTCTAGCCAGCTCACCCTAGGCTAGTGTGGTCATGAGGGGTGTGCCTTTTGACAGCAATACAATGGTGGCCTCAAATAACCTCTTGACATATCTCTGGAAATAGGAATTACACAAGACTTGCAAATTTTAAGCTTCCTTCAAGCTCAGAGAAAATACTAATATTTAATTGAGAACAAATATGCCAAATCAAATATTACTGTTTTCAGACTTATTTAGAGTCCAGAAGATAACATTTATGGTCTAATATTTCAAAATTACTTGACTATTGAGATTTTAGAAAACAGAACATTTAATAGGCTTCTCAACTCTTAGATGTTCTTTATTTTTTCTTTATTCTGTTATGCTCTCAAGGCAAACTATTCATAAATAGCAACAAAAATGGAGAAAAGTACAGGAAAAGCACTTGACCAAGTAAAACATGAGCACTCAAAAAAAACATATCACTTATTCCTTGAGTAGATTATATGTATTACTACTGCGTTTATAAAAAATCTAGCACTGTGTCCAAACGTTAAACCAAAAATTCTTCATTATTTAAAGGCATACTCCTGAAAATATTTAAGATACTTCTGCTCTACATGAGGGACAAAAAAAATACAAAACATACACTTTCTTCTACCTACCTCTTGTCATATTAATGATGGTTTGTAAATCTTAATCCTAAGCATCCACACTTCTTATTTAAAAATTTGTGGCAGTATGCTTATTTTAAGCGTTTCCGAGTTAACACGAGAGTAATTGAAAATAGAACTCGGAGTAAAGAACAAAATGGAAGGACCTGCTATTGCTATTATGCTGTTTTCATTGGGTTTTGGATACAAGAATGCTCAAATAACACAGTGTATGCTGGGACAAGATTTCAAATGAATGACCTTTAGTCACTCCCAAGGTTTTGAAAGGAATGCCAGCATTTAATTAAATTTTAAATTTTCTGTTTACAACTAAAATAGCCACGGGCTGTCAATTTATAGAAAAGTTATCTGTTTGAAGTTATTCTAGGAAGGATTATATGACAATATGTCAAACTGTAGATTGCTATCACAAATACTGCTTCAGGTATTAGACAGCTCCTTTTGTGAAAGTGAGTGTCCTTCAGTTATAAGGTATTCCCCAAGAATACAACTCCTAAAAAGAAAATAGTTTTATCGTAACATTAACATTGCTAGTATAAATACCTCCAAGTGGAGAACTCCAGTGACATATAAAAATTAATCTGTCAAAGTATCAAGTTTGATGAAAAGTACCTTCATGGTTGTGAAAATCACTGACATTTGTGGTTTATAAAGCCAATGTTTCAATGTACTCTGAAAGTACATTTCTTTCTATTCCTGAAGAAGGGGAAAAAAAACACTTTAAACATATTCAGCTGTTTAATACAATCTAGTAGAAATAGATCAGCAGAATCTTCTAGAAATGTCACACTCATATTCAAGTACAGAATACTAATCAGAACTAAAAAATATCTAGAGGGACAGAAGGCAAAACAGAGGTACATATAGAATACTCTTATGTAATCTAAAAGATACTGTGGGAAAGAAAAAAAAATCCTGTACTGCAGGACGTAATAAGTGGTGGCAGGTTTTTTTGTTTGATTGGTTAGTTTTCCTTTTTATTGCATGGTAGACAAAAGGAAGAAATCTAGCTCTAAAATGTGAATCTACCAGAAAACTGTCTTTGTGGCATCCAAAAAACTCTATTAATTTTGATGAATGTCTTCGAAATTCACAAATGCACATGGGACACTCCAGAGAGCAGTAAATGACCTAACCCAAAGTTTGAGAACAGAAGACATCTTCATATGCTAAAATGACATCATTTGTTTTCAGAAAACATGGGAGGAACATCTGGCAGGACAGAAAAGGATTCTAGAGCTTTTTAAGGCATCAGAGCTGAAGTTAGCAGCAAGGATTTGGGGTCTGGTGGTTGTTTTTTTTTTCATCATTTGTTTGGCTTTAGCAAAGGAGTGCATCACATTTCTGGGACTTACATAAAGCAGGCTAGAACTTTTGAGTCCAAAACTGAATGAAAAAATTGCAAGGTTCCTACATATCTTGAAAAGGTATAGTAAAGGTTTGTGGACTGTGGATTTATAAGGGATTTTAACTGGCAGCAGTATTATATCACCTGCAACATCTCCACTTGGAAGAAAACACCAAAAAGGTTCTGAGTCACTGTAACAAATGCTTCTATTCCCAGTGCTTTATG
This sequence comes from Cygnus olor, assembly GCF_009769625.2. Classification (NCBI taxonomy): domain Eukaryota; kingdom Metazoa; phylum Chordata; class Aves; order Anseriformes; family Anatidae; genus Cygnus; species Cygnus olor. Next base: position 27,864,290 of record NC_049172.1, read on the forward strand.
TGAGTGACTGGATTGATCCAATCTATCTGTGGCAATTTGTGATGCCTCAAAGGTTATTTACTGGATTTGCACTTAATATATTATCTTAACAGAATGAGACTAACATCTCAGGGAAATAGTGTACTCAGCTAAATCTGCAGGGCTACTTTCAGTACTAACAAAAATCCTGAAAAGCAAAAAGTATCTGGGACTCCTTCTGTTCCATAGACTGTACCAAAAAAAAGAGTAGGGCTAACTGGTGGTTAACTGTGTGTGATAACTGCTCCATGCTCATGTCTCCTGGGGACTGAGCACAGAGCTATGCTTCATTGCACAGTGTCTCACATGTCTCAGAGAGGTACAAGAGAGAAATGTTCATGCAGTGTTGTCCTACATAGAGGACCCTCAACCCCTAGCTTTGGTGAAGTGACCATTGTTTCTACATCAACAAATATGCTTTCTTCAAGTATGGAATTGAAAATTATTAATTGCAGCACAGGAGTTGAAAATAACCCTTCTTCCTAATGCTTATATAGTTTTCCATTTGGCAAATGGATGTTTTCTTCTCCTCCATGGTTCAAAAGTAAAACTGAAATTAAAGTCATTGTATTCGTTAATCTCACTGGGTTTTCCTTTTATTCAACTCCCAAAACATAAATACTGAGTGGGGGGAAAGATAAATTATAAAACACAATAATGTAACTTAGAGACTAATATACCTGCTATTTTTCCATGTTATTTTCCAATTTATCTGTTCAATAATATCCAACTTAAAATTCCAATCATATACCCAATCAAATTTTTCAAGAAATAGCGAGAAGTTCATTGTTTTAACAACACAACACTTAATAAATACAACAAAAGATTTCACTGTAGTTTTGTTAGCATAGAAATACATAACTGGTTGAATCACTGAATTCAGAACCCTGCTGGCAAAATCAACTTTATCATATGCAACTTCCCATAATTTATCAAGATCCATTTTAAAATTAGTGTGTTCCCTTCACTATTCCTAAGAAAAACTTTTTCTGTGACGCTTTTAATTTAAAGCAGACCTTGCTTGCTTGGCTTTGGACTTTTATTTTTCAAAACAATTGTTAACACTACCACTCAATTTTCATAAAACAATACCACAAATGCAAATATAGAGGCCATTTCCACTGTAAGAGTTTAAAATATATCAAGTCATAGACTACAATTTTCTGACAGTATTACTGGAATTCTTGCTGTGCAGTAAAATTCTGTAAGAACATTTAACTGATAACATACTTCATTCTAGCAAATAGTAATAAAGTTAAATCAGAATAAGTGAAGTCCTACTGCACAGCAAGACAGATAGCTATAGCTTAAAATTACGAGCAAAATAATATAGATAAGTGAATTCTTTAAGAAAGACATAATGACAGCAGGAGTTACCTTATCAGACAAACTTTACATTCAGAGATAAAAATGATTACTTTAAGACTTTTAAATCTCTAGGTTAACATAAGATTTTGATAAACTGACTTTGTCTTTGGTTTGGTAGCAATATCACACTTATGTGAGAAACTAAATGTTTCTTCCAAACACAATTAAAGCAATTATCTCCATATTACCAGCATTAGGAAAAATCCGTCATATTAAATGGATTAAAATGGCCTTTTGACAAAAGGAGGCATAATTAAGTATGAAGAATTATCATTCAGCCGCATCTTGTTTCTTGCAAGAACTAAATCTTAGCTTAAAGCTATACTTTTTTCAACTAGAAAAATATATAGAAACTTTCACACACACAAAAAAAAATGCAAATGGCAGGGAGCTAATGCAAATCTATGCAATGAAAAAGATGGGTCATAAATGCAGAGTGATCTGGACTTTTTGCTCTGCTCAATCCAGAACAATCCAAAACAACAGTTAACATGTAACTCAGGTGAATGTTACAGAGTTCAAGTGTTTAGAATGCTTGTCTGTGTGCACCCATACACATCCAAGTACTTACGAAGACTGTAGATCATATTACGTGACACTAGACACTATCCTAGGAAACAGACTCCACAAGAGGACTTTGGGCACGCAGCATATGAGACCCCAAAAAATACTGGTTTGGTCTGACAGCAGCCAAGAAGCTGTGCGTGATGTTTGACTCAACTGGCAAATGAGAGGCAGTGCTTGGCCACCTTGTTAGGTGAAGCATCAGGCACATTGATCAGACAGAGCCCTTTCAGTTTCTTATCCAACTGGTGAGCCATGGAAAACAATGTGGGAAGGAGCTGGGGTACACTGGGGATGCAGCTGGATAGAGACATCCAAAACTGCTTACAACCTACTTACTTATTGGGTGTGGAATTAGCAGAATAGTGAATAACCAGGTAAACTTGATTTTCAGTGCAACATTATGGCCCAGAAAGTGTAAGCTGTTTTAACGGAGGGATTATGTATAAGCATGTGTATAGCAAGGGCAATTGGAAGAACAGACTACTCTAATCTTCTTCACCTCTGGAAGCATTATGGAACCTCTCTCATTCCTCTCAGAGGATAGATTTGGCCAAATCAAGGGGCCTTTTGTTATACAAGACTCAAATATACACCTTCCAATCCTTTTAGAAAACCATCTTTTTGCTGCCTAGAGCACTTAAGCAATGCTCCTTTTGGAAAACATCCTATGATACTTAACAAACATAGAAATTGAATCCCAGCAGTCACACAAGAAAGTTTCAGAGAATGATTTAATCTGCACACAAATTCACAGAACTCACTGCCTAGCAAGAGGTCAGGATAAACACATCAAGAAGACAGCCTGCATTGCACAGATCTGGCTTCCGTTGGCTGTCCTTGATGTCTGACATTTAGCAGAAGAACTTAGCTTCTTCCAAAAACTTCGAGGCATTTGTGGCAATCAGCTGTTCAGTGAGCACACTATAGCTGACAACAAAAGCTGTCGTCACAAGATGCAGCCTTTCCACTTCAGACCAGATTTGGTACCAGCTGGAATGAGTTTTGCACATTAACATCAACACAGATCCCACTACTTTCTACTTCAGGTCTTTGAAGCACTCAAAAAAAAAAAAAAAACCTTATATACAGAAAATGATGAAATGTAAAATCCTGAACTGAAATGACAGGGCAAATTCTTAGCACCTAGTTTTAGTTGGTTCAGATGCCTTGGCACAAGTATGCATTATTTTTCTGACTGGCATACGAAATTACAGTAATTAGTGATTCAGAGTAATCACATGATCACTGAGTTTAGGGTAATCACAAAAGAGACATACATAACAAGATATGACTTGTGGTAAAGTTATCTGAAAAGCAAAAATCTCTTGGACATACATGATCAGCAGATAAATGCACAGTTTTGATCTGCTCACTTGTGTTCCTACCCTCAGACCATTTGATCTGGCCAGGTTGCCTGCCAGTGAAGCAAAAGAATCTTTCAGGAATGGCATCTTTGGTATTTCTATGCCCCACCAGGGCAGAACTAAACTTTAGAAGTAATTCGGTACTACAGTAATTAATGAGGTGAGATTCAGCATACAGCACTGTACAAATGGTATTAATAATGCACCACTGAAGAAGGCATCTGCCAAAAACGCAACTCTCAGAAGCACCCTCATCTTCAGCAGAGAACTATTATATCAAAGCAAAAATCCCATGTCAGCTCTCAGCAGGAAAAAGAAAAAGCACATGACTGGGTTGTGTTGTCTGATTTGTCTGGAAGGCAAGGTACATTGCGTTTGGGAGGAGAAAAAAAAAAAAAAGGAAAAAGGAGGAAAAAAAAAGAACAAAGGGAAAAAAAGGAGAAAAAAAGGAAGTCCTTAAGACAAACTGTGTGACTATAAAAGACATTAAGAATGTTGATCAAGTTTTAATAGACAACAAATATTTAGTGATCAGTAGCACAGATGATTCATTTCCTACTAGTAAGTATTTGCTAGGGTATGCTAATCTACACATATAGTGTACAGCTACGTACCCATCTGTTCTAACACTTGCATCTAATTCTGCTTGCATCTATAGGAGTCAACTGTACACTGCCGTCCTATGGTACTGAATACTGTGGCTTTGGCATTCCTTAGAATTATGTAACGATTTTTTTTTCCTCCTGAATGCTTCAAATTTCTTCCCTGTTATGTAAGGAGTTTAAAAAATGTCTTAGTTTTTTTTTTTTTAAAAAAAGTATCGCTTTAATTTTATTTTATTTTTAATAAATCTACATATCTTCTGCAAGGATATATAACAAGATTTTACTTGCAGTAAAATGCCTTGAAAAGCAAAACTCTTGGAGACGTATAGTAAAATATCAAGGAGGTTGTTTAATGGTGCATTTCATACTATAGTTTTAATCTGTCAGCAAATCACACTTGCTATCAGATACTGAAAGAGTTGTATACTGCAATCAGTTAAAGTGGTAGAAATTTTTGGCATTTCATATGTTGACTCCTGATCCATTGCTATTACTTCTGTCCTCTCTTTTTAATTAAGATATAAAGAGGCAGACTGCATCTGAAAAAATCAATGCCTGCAGGTAAAATATGAAAGCTAAATTTAGGTACATATTATACAAATACAACCAGAAAGAGCCTAGTCCACACAGAAATACACTTTACCTATCAGAATCATTTTTAATGTATTTTTGATTGTGACATTTCTTATGTCTCCTTTCCTATTTATTCCTCTCACCAAGCAGTGTATAAGCATCAAGCAGCACAATTTTTGGGGGGTATTTTTTTTTCTTTTGAAAGTTTATACAACAGTGCCTGAGTTTGCAATATTATTTTTTTCCCTCTGTATACTTACATGTTTCAGTATACAATTTCAATAAAAATAACTATTAGTAGGAAACATGAATGAAGGAGAGTGTGTGACATTTACAGCGAAGTGGCAGGATGCAGACTAGCAGGAAGAGATAACTAAGTCAGTGACAAGCGCTTGCAAAATATAAGCAAGATTGGCAGAGCCTGACTCAGTACTGTAGTCGGGAAACTAGATAACAAAAGGTTGGCAATGTGCACTCTGGTCTTTAATAGAAAAGATGATATCTGATAAGTTAACAGCCAAATACATCGCATCTTTCCGCACAATAACATGGACAGGAATACCTGGCAGTACTAAAATTTCATGGTATTTTTTTTGGAAGAAAAGCTACTTTGAACTGTACACTGAGGTGAACTTTCATTTAGATAAAACTGAATTTCAAAACTACTCCTGGGTGGAAAAAAAAAAAAAAGCTAAATTCATTAAGACGATTTTCTGTAAAACTGATAAGTATCTACCCATTGTTAGACATCTCTTCACTATAATATGTAAGACTATCCCACTAGTAAAAAAAAAAAAAAAAAAAAACTCATAACACTCATACAGTTTTCTGAAAAAGGTCTGCCAACAGACCTTAACTAATTAATTCAAGAAACAGAACAGTAAGGTTGTTTTGCAAATGCAGCAATGTTCATGATAATGTTTACTTTTAGTTTTCACACAAACTTCATTTGAAGTTTTCAGCGTACATTTTAAACAAAGCCTATGCAATGATGTAGGCTCTCCACTTCAATCTGTCCCATGATCTCTTACACAAGTTGACACCTTAAGTTTTCCCACAAAACAAAATGTTGCACTGTACCACTTACTTTGGGCCTTGTATTTTGATGTACTATGACTTGGTGGGGGCGGGGTGGGAGGGGAGAGACTTGTTCACATGTAACTAAAGTAGACTAGGATATAAAGAAACTAAGTTCAGAAATAACAGACATACAGTCACTTTAAATCTTTTCTATTATAGGGCTACTTTGAAAGAAAATAATTTTTAAAAATCAAACAGTAGTATGACTACCTCATTAAGCATTGTGGCATGATGTGCTTCTACCATGTCTCGTTACAAACTAAGGTAGAGCTATTTTAAAGTAATTTCCTAGCTTTTGCTGTAGACAGTGAAAAGGACAGTCAATTTCTAATATGGACTGCAACAAGGACCATGCATCCATCATCAGAGTTTGCAGCCTATGAGATGCAGGCCTTTATCTGGCAACAGAAGAAAGCTTTCATCCCAGAGTGGGAAATGGCCCCTGGCGTGAAGCGCTAACTCCAGCAGCGGTCAGGGAAGCCCTGGCTCAATTTATCTCTCTTCTCCCACCCTGGAGGTGGGATCTGTGCCACATATTTGTGCCCCCAGAGGAGGGGGAAGGGTTGCTGAGACTATGGTTTTATGGAGCAAGCCTGGCCAGGCCATCTGCCTCTCCAAGTTTCCCAGGAATTGTGAGAACATTTTCTCCTAAATGGTATTCTGAGAGGCTGTGGGGATGCAGTTAAGGATAGGAGGTAGGACCTCACTAACTCCAACCAGTATTGCTCCACTGCCAGCCCCCAGCACAATGCAAACTAATGCTTCAGTGGCAGCCTGGGATCCCCTCCCTGGAACAGCTACATTCAGGAATTAATTTGGCAGATTGACACCATTTTCCTGAGAAAAATCAGCAAGCAAAGGGAAAGGGTGCATCTGAGCTGTTTAAACTCAAATAAATCTGAGCAAAATTGGATGGGATTAAGAAGTGTTTCTCTAGCTGTAGGGCCTTTTCTCTTCCAAATGTCAAAGATTTGCAACAGCTTCTGTCTATCCTACCCTTCCCCTAAAAGTCACAAGAATCTTAAAATACCAAGCATAACAGTCTAAGTACAGGTGTAGTAATCTGATCCAATTATAAAATTATATACACTACATTTGCAGGCAGGACTCCGATCCTCTTTAAGTTTGAAATAAGTGTCAGAGGGAAAAATGGACAGATAACATACCTCAGATTGGGGCCCTGTGTAAGGAACAGTGTAAGGAACCTGGCTTCAGCAGCAAAACCCAGCTTTGTGCTCAAATCCACAGCTGAAACACAGCTTAGAACTTTTTCTAATCAGCAGACATTACTATTTAGCTATAAGGAAGCCTATATGAAAAGTGTTTGTGCAGCACAGTCCACTGTCCAATGTTAAACATGTTCTAACACAAAATAAATTACAAGTTTATGGAAAGTTTCATTAGAGCCTTCATCACAATGTGGTGACAACTGCATAGAATTGCCACGTAAGGTTGTGTCCTGAAAAACAGAAGCAAAATGATAGTCTCAAAAGAAAAAAAAAATGCATCCATGCATTTTATGTATGTGCTTTGGAAAAATAGCATAATTTACTTTATCAAAGAGAAATGTAGTAAATGCAGAAGAAACGGTGTGGGGTTAATTCATACTTATTCTATGTACTTGGTAGTAGGAACAATTTCATAAGCAGACAAATTCATAAATATTTGCCACTTAGACTACAAATTACAATGTAAATATAATTTCTGTCCTTGGCTAACTCTCTTCTAAATGTTAACCTTAAAAATACAATTGACAACTTCCACAGCATGTGTAGATTCACACAGAGTTTACAGATTTGTCTCTGACACCCAAAGTGATTCTTGTGTTCCAAGTAAGTGGTGGATGAATCAACAGACACAGAGAAATATGATTATAAATGCTCAGAGAAAGTGAAAATAATACTATTCAAAGCCAAATTAGGACTGCAATTGGCATATAGTCTTTCTTCAACTTCCATTATGTCCTAGCTTGTTTTGCATGACCTTACTTTTCGTTTTTTACAATTCTTTGCTTCAGTTCTGTGCTTCCATCCATTCTTTATTCTGGACCTCCAAAAGTGAACAGTAACATTCTTTAACAATTTGAAAACATACAAATACTCACATATTTGATTAGCTTTCAACATAAATATCTTTCTTTAATCCTAAACAAATCTTAAATAAAGGAAAACAGTAGTTACTAGCTGTTATGCAAAAACAGCATTAAGTGTGAATAAGAAACTAACCTCCAGGACAACACAGAAAGGCAAAGTTCATAGAAAAATATGTACAATTTATCTAAGGTTTTCATGCATACATTATGGAAGTGGTTTTTGAAAACTTAGCATTATTGTCAATGCATAAAAAAATTGAGCACTCACCAAACAAAAAAAAACATAATATATGGCTTTACCTGTTTACTTGTTTTCTATGGAAACAGTTTTTGGAACTACCGTAGCATTTTATATAATCTGTCAATTCCACTGCTCTGAATAACAAAAAAAAAAAAAAAAAAAAAAAAAAGACTATCCTACTACTGTCCTATCTCACCAACATCACCAACAAACACCTTACAAGCTACAGAAGGTTATCAACAGTTTCAAAGAGCCCCCTCCTTCCCATTTCAGGATGAGGAGGTAGCACTTGTTAAAAAAAAGTCTTCGGTTTGCTCTTCTTTAGCATGAAACATTGGCTATTTTTATGAAAAGAAGTTCTTGTTTTTCAGCCAATATTTCTTTGGAAGAAAGAATAATTGCAGAATTTAGAGCTTGCCATTGCATGTTTACTTATGCTAAGAGAATAAAGTTAATGCCAGGTTTCCAGGAAAAGGAAAAAAAAAATCCTTTTTCTTCTAAGAGCATCACCTGTACCTAAATAGGAATATAACCATTTTTTCATAAGTGAATATAACCATAGCACATGAGCCAAGCCTTCCCTACGCTAAGTTAGGAACATCCTTTAGAAGTCTCTTGGTCTAATGCTAGAGCTCTGATGAGTTACTGAAAGGAAAGTAGAAAAGGATATGCTTTCAAATATGCCTCAGTAGCTTTATTTGAGGATCTCTGTTCGTATGTGATCCATGAATACTAGTAATTGGGCAAACTTCAAAGCACATGTCCAGATATGTGACAGTTTATCCAAGGACTAGATCCCTCAGACATCAGTGAAGAACTTGACTCATACAATAGACATTTTACATACCAGGAAATCTTTGGAAAGAATGCCTCAAAACCATTTTTTTCTTCTTGTAACCTATTCTTCAATGATAAAATATAGAAGACCTACCAAACATGCATAAGCAGGAAAAAGTGAAAACCAGAAAAAAACGCTCACAAAGTAAGCTTGCAAAAGTGAAGATACAGGCAACACACAGAAATTGTTCTTCAAAAGGCTGTCCTTCACAGGGAAGGCACAGAGAAATGTTATCTATATGTGTAGTGTTAAATCAAATACTAGCCATGTGCACTCACAGTGCATAGGCATTGATATAAACAGCTTTAATGGAACAGAATACCTGATTACTTATATGGGAAGGCTAAACATTATTTTTTCTGAACTCAACATTTCTCAAAGTGCAGCTTAAATAGGCTTAGGCATCTAAAACCTTCTATACTTAGCTTTCAACAAGAATAAACAGACAGGCAGGCACCTCAGGACAAGGCCAAGCACAGGTATCTAAAATAAGCAGATTTAGTGACTGCCACCTCTCTCTTTCCACTAATTATAGCAGGATTAAAGATGACCAGCTTATTCTAAACACCTCTCTTTCAGAAGGATAACATTAAGGGAGATGAATGCTATTGTGTTTCTAATGCTTCATTACATCTCCTTCCCAATATTTCTCAAATTCAATACAGAACGTGGATACGCAACTCTGTGCCTTGTTTCAGCATAATTACATTCTTCAGTGAAGGCATAAGAAGTAGTAGCAATATAACTGATCTTCCACACACAAGCCAGGTGTGTCATGTGTTCAGAAAATGCAAGATTATACATACAACATGAACAGGTGATTTAAAAAAAAAAAAAAAAAAAAAGATATCCCCAAATAATGTTTTGGAATTAAAAAACAGCACTGCATTAAGTTACTATTAAAGATTTGTGCACATTTTAAGACACACTATTTGCCTGTTTTCTCTATTTAGTAGACAGAACAGAATTCAAGAATTTGAAACATTAAAGCTTCATGTTCTTTTCTGTCTGGTTTTGGGTTGTTTGTTTTTTTGGTTGGCTGGTTTTGGCACAGTAAGTATCACTTAGTAATTACTGTTACTACTCAGCAACCTGAATACCTAAAGGCACTTGCTAATTTTTTTTTTTTGTCAAAAATTGCATAATACCCTGAAATAACTTTTGCCAGTAATTAGTAATTTTGGCAACAAAGTTACCCATGGACATCGGACAGAATCTTCCCTCTGGATTCTTAGATTAATTAAGGAGTAAAAGAGAAAATAATTAGAAACTTGAAAGAGTATTTGATCCAAAAAAAAAAAAAAAAGGCACAGTTAATTTCAAAATTAACCCAAATGGAGAATCAAGATGTGGGCTTAAACTAAAAACTATACTAAAGATTATTTAAAAGCAATTAGAGGAAAAAAAATAATTGAATTAAGCCATATATAAAGCTCTTATAAAGCTCTGTACAGTAGACAAGTTTGTCCAAAGGCCCTATCAAAAGTTTTCTTAGTCACCCAGTAGGTACAGAGATACTTTAAAAATGGCTCTCTTGCAGACATCCTGGTCTTACAGTGCTAAATAAAAAGAGGACTACGTCAAGCAAATTTGAGCACTGGAGATGTGTTAATATGTTCTCACTGACTGTTACTTCGTTCCCTGACTCTTTATTGATTTGATCCAACTTGCTGTTTCCAAGACGAAATCTAAGCATGTTCTCTAAAGTTAGTTTATTCCAGGAACCACTTCCCAACAAAACTGCTCAGCATTCAGATGTCACCAGTTCTGCTCCCAGGGCACTCACCTGTCCTCCCCTGACATCCTGCAGGGTGTGCAAAGTATACCCTTCACCTCATGCTATACAAACATCACTTTAGTGGGTCCACAGCACAGCCCTTGCACTACCTGGATACTTTGAACCAAAAAGAACAGACACTAAAGCCCGGTGTTGGGACTCTCTATGAAGCTGGAAGAAGATGAAATTCACAATGTCTGTATACATATGCTTCAGTTGTTAAAGGTTATGAAAAAGGGTCTGAAAAACAACCTTATTCCCAAGCTTAAGGAAGGCTTAATAATCAAGAGTATTCCTTTTTGGCCTCAAAAGCATCTTTTAACAACTCTGAGTACTAGTTTATAATTCTGAAAAATGGGCAAATAGTCTTATTGTTTTAGAGAAGCACTGCACAGCCTAATTAATGTTTAGAAAATGTTTTAAGGTCCTTGGATGAAAAGCAATATCTCATGTAAATTAAGATCTCATACAAACTCTTAACTGGCAAAACTTCAAGGACTTCAACTGAGAGAATAACTTAACATACACACTAAGTTACTGATTTGCCTAAGCACAAGGAAGAATCACTCTCCCATTAATGAAAGACAGATTTTCAAATGACATACTCTTGTAAGTGAGAACAATTTAGCTTACATGGGAACTATCTCCAGAATTGGAGTACTTCAAAGAAGAACATAAAAAACTAGCGTGTAAGTTTTTCTGGCTCCAGAATAGTATTCTGAAATTAAGTGTAGAGGCCAGAAGCTAAAATGTTTAATCCTCTTACATTTTATTAATCTATTTGATTAAGAAGAATGAGGGTATCACCAAGTTTTTCCTAAAGAATATCGAGTAGGAAAAACCTAGTACATGACAAATAAAAATCAAGTTCATTAAAATTACATTTTCTACCACAAGAAGGAAAATAAAGCCCCTTTACACATTGCCTTAAGGTAATAGACTTAGCAACATTTACTTAATCAGCACTCTTAAACAAACTTACTTAACAGAATTTCTCCATTACCATCTACTGTGAGAATCCTTAACTCAACAATATTGTAAATCCCTGAAAAGGAACAGTCAAGATGAAAGGCAAATAGACTAACGCATAATTGACAAAAGAGCTACTGTTTAAAGAACCAGTAACACCAAAATCAGGAAAACTGCATGTCACCTCTAGCACCTTCAAGCAACAAAGCATCCTTACTGCTACAGGCATCAGAGGATTAATTAATTAATTAATTAATTAAACCACACACAAAAGCCAGCCACACACAATAAAAAGATGTATCTAAATTGTAGCAGTCAGCACTGAGGAAGCACAAGATACAGCCATGAAGCTCAGCATAAAACAGATCAAAGCCCCAATATTAGCAAGACTGACACTAAGTGACATTTCTGTGCAAAAAGACATGCATTCAGGAGCAAGCGACAAAATCCCAGGCCAGTCAGGTACATTGGTGAATTGATGGCAGAGGCTCTCCGTGGTTTATTTCTCCTTTGCTAGGAGTGATTAAGTCCCATTAATGTCAAGGAGAGGAAGGCATGCATGGCAAGGGGTGGAGGCACTCCACGAAAGACAACTGCCTGTGGCACTGGAGCTGCCCAGCAATTAATGTGCAACATTGTGATGGAGACAGCAGCTGCTGGAGAGAAAAGAGCTGGGGGAAAAAAAAAAAAATACATCTATCAGAGTGAAATGGCAGTTTCAAACACAAGAAAAGTTTGCCATGTCTCTGGGATCTAATCATGCATTTTAAAGCAGCAACAGAAAGTAACAGAGGGAAAAAAGATGGGCTCTTACACATACAGGATCACGAGCAATAAAGCAACAGGGACTGGAAATCAGAAACCCATAGCAGTCAACACTCTGCATGAGTTTCCATCATTTCAAACTCAATGTTGATAAGGGTCAAGAGGAAAATTCTAACTTCAAAAAATGCTTGCTGTAATCCGTTCTTCCAAAAATGATAGCTATGGATTGAATCAAGGAACTGCTGTGGAAATTAATCTGTTCTGCAAAAGGCAACTGGCAACTCCTCTGCCAGCTGGTATTCAAGAGACTAAGATACTTCGACTGTTTTGTTTGTTTGTTTGTTTTGTGAAGAAAAAACAAAACAACTTACAGTTGCATTCATCCAAATTCACCACGAAAAGGTAGAATACATTTACTCTCCAGATGGTAAAATATTCTCTTAGACATGTAAGGGGAAAAAAAAAAAATCACAGCTGATGGCAATTTCTAAAAATCAAAAATATTCTTATAAATCACGTGTGTGGCTTATCACTGCCAAAATCCATCATGTGCATCGAAGAGAAAAATATTCATCCGCTAGCTTGTTCACCAGTAATCCTTTCAAGTTTATCCCTCAGTGAATACATAATCAGAGTACTGTACAAGAAGAGACAAGAAAAGGGAAAAATTCTTCTGAAATGGACCCTCAGTGAGATTTGAAAGATAAATTATTTGCAGCATATAATACCTGATATTGCAAATTAACGATTAGTCTCAGGTAACAGAACAGGTTTACGAAGGTGAAATTTACACATATTAAAATAAATTCACTGTACTTTCATCCTCTAAACATGCAGAAATGGCGATCTGTATACATTTACAAAGCATAAACTAAAATTTTGGTCACATTAGTATTTATTTTACAGTTCCATTAACTCCAGAAGTTTATAACTCAAGCTGTTAGTCAGAGGGTCTGAAGCAATGATAACTTCAAGCTTGATCTCAGAAGTGTAATGCAGAGCATGACACACAATTTCTGTCTGAACCTAATACTGCAGATTCTGCAGACGTACTGAGATAAATTCTGATCCTGCAAGTATTTAGTTACAAGAACATCCAATGGAACCAGCCAAGAATGTCAACACAGGCTCTATTTATTGACATATGCTAAGTGCTCACAAGACAAAAATCTGCTTATCTTCGATAACATGCTTAGAAAGTCAGAGGAACTGGACCGTGCCTACCACTTCTACTCAGCAGCCCTCCCTAGGCCCACCTCAGCTACTCAGATGCTGTGACTGCAGCTGCAGAACAATTGGGAGAACAGCGCAAGTTGCAAATTCAATTATATTTTTCTATTTCCCAAACATATTAGAATAAACTTCATTTAAAGTGGTTTTGAACTCTGTAATATACAGGAATATAAATTTTTAGAACACCCCACCAGCCCCTTAGTCACAGTAAAGACTTCTGTTTTGTCAGTTAAACTGGATGGAGTAGTGTTGTGTCAAACACAAGTCTTCACTGTAAAAATTAAGTGGCTTACTGAGAGCACCCATGCAATTTAAAGAATGGTACTTGTTTCTAATGTTTATGAAATAATAGATACAACTTGAAGCACCTGGTTAAGTTTTTATAATGTTTTCATAATTAAAACAAATATTTCAGCTGCTTTTTGTGCTCTAACCAGATATAACCAATTCAGACTCGTTGACATTTCACACACTACCTTATTTGGGTTTCCTCTTATTTCAAATACAGCTGATAGAAATCAGACACCTAAGCAGAAGCTCAGATCAATGTTTAAGTAAGCATGCTTCTAAAATATCCCCATTTTGAGAAGCACTCTTTACAAAGCAGGCTTTAATTCTACCTAATACTGAACCAATTTAAATTTCAGTTGAACTGCTATCTGTGTTAGTCTGTTCCCTACTCCGCCAAATCAGGTCACCTCAATGGTAGCATTCAGTCTGTCTTTCTCTTGGTTTATCCTCAAAAAAACTGGGTTAAATGGTAGGTCTTCTTGAATATTTTAAAATGTACTCAAGAACTCACAAATCACACCATCACCTAACAGTGAATGTTCAAAGTACCTTTTATTGTTCATGTATTCCAAACTTGAAAAAGTCATAAAACTAAATGTTTAATCTATGAAAGAAATGCAGTTATTCATGCATACGTCATAAGAGCTACTTTTTAATTTACCTGGGCAGACAAAAACGAATGCGTTTCCCCACAAATACTTCTTAAGAAAAATCCTATCAGAAAAATATTGTATGTATGATGTCACTGTGGTTTCACTATAGTGCTTTCACTTAGTATTTCACAAGAGTGAAGAGAAATAGATTTCCAAACTAAACAAACTAAAATGAATTTGATTACATCCTTTATTTCTGAGCTGTGGCTACAAAGTGGTAATCAGTTTACTATCAACATTCCTATTAACTTAGAAGATGCTTAGTCTTCCCATCATCCTCATCACAGCCCCTCAGAGCATACCTGTGCAAAGACTGATTCAGCATTTGGCATAAGTAGCAGGCAAGGGGAAGATAGGATGGCAATCTTTTTCTTCTCTTGCCAAATTGTTTCTTAGTTGTGCTACCAAGGTAAACCTAACAACCTGATCTTAACTTTTAAGTTTCTATTGAGTTCCAACAAAGCACTGAGAGGAAACTTTATATAAGAACCTTCAATTTTATCCAAGAGGCTTGTTTTAGCAACTGATTTGACTAATTAATACTGTTTACACACCAAGTTTACTCAAGTTTTTTGCTGTAAGAATAGTTTATGTTGATTTAACTTTAAGAGATTAGCATAAGGTGGTCTTAAACTGAAGCAAGAATGTCTAAAGAAGGCAATGCCTCAGCTTAACTAAACTGATCTCTAAACCTACTTAATTTAATTACAACACTTCCCCTGTGTACCCAAGCCTTTGTGTTACTGCAGTCCCTTGAAGAGGTGTATGCTTCAGGGATCCTGAGAGAAGAAAGCTTTAGGGACCACACACCCAAACTGAGCTGCAGTTTAGGTACACAATGCTTTGTTTGATTACTCCCCCCAGCCAGTTTTCCCTATCCTAACAGCTGTTAGGACAGTTGTATTTGCATAACAAGGAAGAAGGGATTTCTAAGCATTCTGCATGCAGAATGAGAAGAAACGGAAAACCTTCTTAACAACCACACTGAACTAACATGTTGTAACATAGGCAAGCCATGGCTGGATCAACTAATGTTTGTTTTTTTGTTTTCTTTTTTTCCAGAATCTGGGCATGCATCACATGAACTCACTTGCACAGGGAAAAAATAAAGGCAATTACTCAGCCCCAGAATTTACACTTAGCAAAGAGGATTTCACTTGCCTTACTCTATGCCTATGCAAAATGAACAGAAGAACACTTTTGTGAAAGCAACTTTAATGTACCACCAATATGCATAACAAGCTTTTTTTTTTCTTCTTCCAGCAGCACTCCCTTTTTCCAGACAATAAACATCTGTGTGTATGACAGTGCACACACTCCCTTCATAGTGCCTTAGGAGAAAAACATAATTTGGAAAGGCTGGGCCCTACCTTGCTCCCTTTCCCGGCAGGTGCCTGACAATCCTCCTGCCACCGGACAACCCATGTCTGGTGAAGAACTCTATGCACCTCCTGCCCATGGAATTTGGCTTTCAGGAAGTCTCTAGTTTCTTTGCCTTTTAATCTCACAAGTGTTTTCTTTCAGGATGCTCTATCCCCTCCTTTCCAATCCCTTTTATAGCTTGTTCATATTTTATATTTGTGTAAAATACAAAAGATGGATTCTTTAATCTATGAGTTTCTCCTTTACTATTCTATTTCCTTACTTTAATTTTCACCTCCTGATCAATGAGCATCAGTAGAGAGAGATTCTTCTCTCCTTTTCTCCTGTCTAATATACCTTCCATCTGTCTTATTCTCTCCTAGATTTCTTCTCTATTGCCTTTGATTTTTTTTTTTTTTTTTTTTTTTTTTACTTTCACATCACCTTACTTGCTTTATAATCAATAAAAAACCTCTAGATTCCCTAACAGGGGTGTGAAAACTCCTTTTCTTATCCAGAAAACAGGACACTGGGTTAAAAGTAAGGAGGCACATAAAATACAGTTGAGCACCTGCACAACTTAGACATGGGCAGAAATCACAATTCTTTTTACTATACCAAAGTATTCCAGTTATTAACAAAATACATTACTGCCTTGTATGCCTCTTCTTTATCACCTTCCAACAGAGCTTTTCACAATTTCCTCTACTATACATTTTCATGCAGTGTTCTGAATGAAAACTGAAAATTAGGGAAAAAAATAACCAGGAAAAAAAAAAAAAACATTTTTCTTTTAAAGCATTCAGCAATGACACATGTAGAGTGTTTTTCTATGCATCATTTGTCTGCCAGGTTCAACTTTTTCTAAAACTGACCTGCTTCAGAAGGGATGATGCAGCCAACTAGCAGAAAATGAAGCTACCTGAACAATATCTATCTAAATTATAGATCAAGCAAACTCAAAACACCTACAAATATGTGTAAATTACATGCAGATTTGTAAATTAATGCCTGGAAGAGTCCCAAGTGATGGAGGGTGTATTAGCAAACTGCTGGAAAGCCTCCTGGTGTGAAATTGGCCCGTTCCTAACAGTGCTGTCCCTAAGCAACTCCTCGGAAGGACGGGGCAGTTAAAACCATAGCCCATGCCCCATAAGCAGCTCAGTTACAGCCGCAATTGCTGTAGGAAAAGAAAATTTACTAGCACAGACACCAGCCACTCCACAGCCTCAGTATTCAGGGACTAAGGATTGTCATTCACTAATGTAGACACAGCAAATGAGATTCCCAAAGGACTGGATACAATTTTTCCCAAGATTTTATGTTTTGCTATCCTACTCCACATCAAACCAACCCTGCAGGTTCAGCCATGTAGGAGAGCTCAGGGACATCATGCTACCAATACCAACCTGCTGTACCTGGGAAGCCTTATCTGTGCTATCTCCAGCCTCTCCCTTATGGCCAAGGCAATAAAATACTACTGTAAAAAGATTAAAGTTTCATTACCTCCTGTGTGATTTCATTTACAAAACACAAAAGCAAAATAACGTCCTTTTGCTAGAGGGAAAAATCCCCATTCATTTTTGGCTCTCCCTGAACTCCACACCCACCCCTGATGTCGACCGCGGTTGTGGGCCTTTGGTTTGATCAAGGGCTTGGCATCAACCTTCTCTCTTCAGCACGAGTGTATTTGGATAAAGTATTTTCCATCGCCTTATTTCTGGTCTGACAAACTCATCTAGCTTTCTACACAAGCAAACTCTCATGTACTTTAATTTACTGCCAGAGTAAAGAACTTTGAGTTTTGACTGTTATTTATTTATTTGACCTGATCCGCCACCATACATGGGCAAGGCGCTTCACAGATAAGCACATCTTGCCCTGAACAGGCCAAGGAACTAGCCAGAAACAGATTTTCTTGCTTTCACACTTGATTTCACACACGTAGCATGTTGTTTTCTCTTGTGACAATATTTTTTGCCTGCATGCAGTTTGGAGGCTTTTTGTCATGTGAAGCCGATTCTCCGACAGAGTTTGGAGATTGTGGGGAAGGGGGCTGGACAAACTGGGAGGAAGGCAAAGGAGCTCTGGGCCCCACGGGGAGTAGTTTCAAGGCCACTGGAGACACTTACAGGACTGAAAGGACAAAAAAAAAAAAAAAAGAAAAGAAACAAAAGTCTAAACCCTCCTATAATTCGCATAGCATGTCTTTCTAAAGAGACAAACATATAAAAGCAGAAAAAATGAGCACTTGCATGCGAGCTCCTTTTACTTCATGAAATTAACTGAAAAGCTGTTATCAACATGAGTTTTCCAGAAATATATTTACTTATTGACAAACTTCTTGTTTGTTGGTTTTTTTTCCTTTTTTTTTTTCAGCTATTGCACCCACCCACAAGACAAACATAACTGCTATAACAGCTCTACTTTGTATCAGAAACTTGAGTATCAGAGCGAGCATCACAGTTTATCCTGTATTTTTGTACAATAGTGAAGTGAAAATTTTTGGAATCAGGTATGCAGTAACAGTGGCATCTTTCATAGGAGCTTGGTTTCCCACCTAAAGCCAGCACTGGAATACTGCCACAAGAACTGTAAAACCCCTGTGCTTATAAGGCCAGTTCTTCAGAAACAGCTCCTCACACAGTCCCTGAAAGAAATATTTTGTGTTTACCATAATTTCCATTTTTGTCAATAGCAACATACCAGCACATGCACTGAGTACTGCAGACGATTTCCCAGGCCAAATGTCCACCCATATAAATATACCATTTGCCTGGGCAAAATTTGAAAGAGATCATTTTTCATACAGCATGCAAACTACATTTCATTTGAACTTCTCAGGTACTCCACAAACAAAATCATTTTAAAGAGATCATATTTTTATCACTATCAGAGTGAATAAGGTAGAATACATGACTAGAATAAGATTATACACACAGCACTCCCCAGCAAAAACAGAACCACAGGAAGGATATTTTTCTCCCTTTAAGCCTTATGCAGGCACCTTCTCAACTTTATTCTTTTACTTGCTTTATCACATATCTTGGACTCAAGGCAAATGTAATTATGAATTTATAAATAGCTGCTGTCCAACTGAAAAGTCAGTTAAAATCACCAGAAAAACAGCTCCACTGATATACTTCACCACCTACAAAATGATGTCCTCTAGTCAGTGCTATATATGTATGCTTATAATGATTTACACTCCAATCCAGTGACACCCAGTAAATTACAAATACTGATGCTGACCACCATAAATTTTCACACTGAGTCAGAACAAAAGTATTTAGGACAATGATTCACTGGTTATAAGTAAAACAAAAGAGTCAAAGGACAAATTCTGGCTGTATAGAAGCCAATGTCAAATCTTCTCCAAGCTTTTAAGCAAAGAGTAAAAGTAAATGGAGCTCTGGTCAAATCTTCTCCTTCCCCACTCTTTTTGTATAATTTTACCACACTAAACTGTAACACACTCCAGTCAGCTTTTATACAAGTGCCTCCCACAAAAATTTCGTCCTCGCTCGGCAATAGTTCCTGTCCCCAGGAACTCCAAAAACCTGTCATTTCCATGCTTTCTCGAAAAACAAGGAAGGAATTAAATCTTTTCATTTCAATCGTTGTTCCTTGCCAACAGCTTGGGAAGCTCTCGTCCTGTTGGCTTCCCTACCTGACAGAGGTTCCTCATGGCAATGCAGATAGCAGACCAGCCACCAAACACCTTTACTGATCATGGCATCAGCAGGTATTGGTCCTTCAGGACCTACTGCTGGCAGTGATGGTAGGCACCGCACCTGCCTGCAATATTGTCTTTATGGCATGGCCAACTGTTTAATTTGAAAGTTAAATTTAAACCCTCAGGGTTTAAAATCTGGGAACACGTTACCACTCTGAAAAAGTAAGAAACAATTTTCCCCTTCCGTTCTGGGAACATACGACAGAAGCAGCATCCCAGACAGCCTCCATATACCAGATACCTTCTTACACTCCAAAACGGACATAAAGAACAAGGTATATTCAGGCAGCAAGGCACAGAGAAGGGGAGATTACACAGACCTGCCAGCCAGTGTGCTCTGTTGGGCAATGATGCAGTGTCCCTGCCTCCACTCCTCCAGGAGTTACAGGGTGAGAACTTTCTTCCAACAGCTGCCCCAGGCACAGTTACCTGGGAAAGCAATAATGAGCTGCTTCCAAGTCTCACAGGCAGTGAGAAGTGTTAAAAGCTGGCTTAGGCAGATTTGGGGTGGAAGGAATGAAAGATGAATCAGTGCAACACTTCTCTCTAGATTTTGTCTGCAGCGACCACATCACTATGCTTGGAAACACACTGAATAGCTGATTCACTAAAACATTAGTTTTGGAGCTTGTTTGTTTGTTTGTTTAAGCTTAAAAGGATTTTTAGGCTCTCTATCCTTTCTCTGCAGCAGAGGAGGCTGAATCTCGCACTCCAATTATTTTATTTATCAAAGGAAAACACTCATGTGTTTATGGGTATTTTTGAAAGTGAAGTGGAGATAGAATTTAAAAAAAAAAAAAAAGTCTATATGATTCTGCTCTAACTTTCCCCATCTTTAATAATAAATGGGAGAAAGAAAAAAAAATAAGTACTAGTAGAAAGAAAAAAAATGGTTGTTTGAAAGGAAAGCAAGAGCTTTTTTGGGTGGTATGTCCTACTTTTTTTTCAGTACATAAAAATATTGAACAAAAGAGTCACTTAATCTACTAAAGTTATTTAAAAGCTTTTACACAAGTTGACAGCATACCATATAGCAAAAAAAAAATTAACTCAGTGGATGACTGTCATAACGTCATTCTTAGGCAAACACTGGACTATTACTTCATACATACATCATATGAGTGGATGAAAAAATTAGGAGAAAAACAGTGAATCAATCAATGCATTCTGCATCTATTCACTACTAGTTTCTTCCTTCTTTACTTAATCTTACAGCTGAGCTTTGCACATAGTTAGACAAGCTGCCTCCTAAAAGTAACAAATGCATGGTTTTCACTATGAGAAGTGCCTATCAATACACAAATGCCGAACAACTATTATATTTTTACCAGCTAGATGATTTAGTAAGCTTTAATTCGATTGTGCATTTTGTAAAAGAAAATAAAATCCAAGGTGAAAAAGATATGAAACGAAACGTGGATTTGAAAGCACAATATCTAAGTAAGCAGACCAACTCAAGCGTGTGTGATTTTTTTCTGTATAGCACAGTAAGGTGATTTATGTTAACTAACAGAATGATTATTCAGCCTCAATAACCACTGTTCAAGGAGTTGCTAAATTTGGAAAAAAAATGCTTAAATAACAGGGCAAGTATTAAATTGCTAAAGAAGTAGAAAGAGTTTTTCAGAAAACCCTGTGTTTTAAGCTTTGCTCTGTAACTAAAAGAGCTTTCATTCGAAAAGTTCAGAAAAAAAACTCATCTCTTCTGATATACTTCACTTAATTTTATAGATCTGTTTTCTTAAGTAAGGTATACAGTGCTAGGTTCAATCATTGGACACCTGCGAGGGAGGAAAAACAAAGGAATACTCAAAGCCGCAGAGAATTACCATATTCTCTATTTTAGCAATGAGAAACTACTGGAAGATTCTGACTGGGATGCAGAATAGCATCTGCATCTGATCCAGTACCCTTGGAAAATCAGTGAGTTTTTCACTCACTTGCATTTGTTAGTACTGAACTGGGCCCTAAAGAAGAAACTGCAGAATAAAGGAGCAGATGGAAACACCAGAAGAGCAGATGAAGAACTGCCAAGAGTGACTGAGGTGAAACAGAGCCAATTTTTTTTTTTTATCAACTCCTTAAACAAGACATTCTTGGTAGTGAGATCAGAAGCTGAGCAATCACATCAAATTATGCTTCAACCTGAGATGAAAATTTTTAATTTTGTTCTTCCAGCCAGCATAAACAAACAGGAAGAGAAGAGAGAAGAGAGAAGGGAAGAGAGAAGGGAAGAGAGAAGGGAAGAGAGAAGGGAAGAGAGAAGGGAAGAGAGAAGGGAAGAGAGAAGGGAAGAGGGGAAGGGAAGAGAGAAGGGAAGAGAGAAGGGAAGAGAGAAGGGAAGAGAGAAGGGAAGAGAGAAGGGAAGAGAGAATGGAAGAGAGAAGGGAAGAGAGAAGGGAAGAGAGAAGGGAAGAGAGAAGGGAAGAGAGAAGGGAAGAGAGAAGGGAAGAGAGAAGGGAAGAGAGAAGGGAAGAGAGAAGGGAAGAGAGAAGGGAAGAGAGAAGGGAAGAGAGAAGGGAAGAGAGAAGGGAAGAGAGAAGGGAAGAGAGAAGGGAAAAACATAATAGAAACATTCTAAATATAGCCAACAAAACCAGGGACAACCTTACAACTTACAAGCACTGGAAGGGTAGTTCATAAAAAAAAAAAAAAGAAAGAAAGGAAAAAGAAAAATACTGGATATAAAGAGGAGATGCTACACAGCAATTTTTTTCACAGAAATGTGTGGCTTGTAAGATGAAAGTTAGTTATCTGTTATTGTTTTATGGAGTGTTTGTTGTACTGATGGAAGGCAAAGGTCAGACCTACACTGAAGAAACTTTAGCTGATTATTCAGAAGTCAGGGTTCAAGTTTTTACTGCTAAGGTTGCTATTAACAGGCCTGCTTCTCAGGCAAGCTGGAGGTGATGTCCTGTTGCACACTGCTGGTGCACGAAAGTCTGACTCCATAACATGCACTCATGGCAAAGATGTCTGGGATGGGCTGACAGTATAAAAAAAGCTTTCAATGGCTATTCAGGAATGAGTGTGCCTGATCAAAAAAACTGCTCTCCAAATTTTCATTTACGAAATTTAAAAAAAATGAAGAGTGAGTTCTGGCCTTTTCCGCACAAAACAAACAAAACTCCTTGGGAACAAAACTAATGGGATTTATTAAAGACTTCTGCTGAGTATTTTAACAGATCTAAAAAAGCTCTGTATGGTCAGTTGTTGTGTGTTTTTTTGTTTTGTTTTGTTTTGATTTTTTTTAATACCTACATATTGTCCTGACTGTGAAAAAGAGGACCAACATAGATGATTAGATATGGATCTCTGAAAGCAAGAAACTGCTACACTGCCTCTTTTGAACCTGAAACTATCTGGAAAAGCAATCAAACTCAGAAGGAATCTTTATGTTTTAGAGTATGTTACAAAAACGTATTCCTGACGTACACGAAGAATTACCAGCTGTGTCAGAGACAGTTTAATTGACTACAATGAATTTTAGCTTCCCTATGAATTACCCAACAATTGCACAGCAAAGGCATCGTTTCTTTTCTCCCCTTGCATCTGACTGCTCACCCTCCTACAACTGGCCCCAACATGTTGCTCAGTATTGCCCACTTTTTCCATGCCCAAATGTTGAGAGGCTGAAAGAACAGTAATTGCCTTCCCACAGCACAAAACACAGGGAGTCCTCCCCCCTTCCCTCCCAGCCCCAGCTTTGCAGCACTTGCGCAGCACTTGCTTCTTGATCCATCTTAACCACTGTTTATCAAGGAATCAGAGTCCCAAGAGGGTATTTGCACTGGGCACTGTCAACAGCCAACAGGCATTTCACTTGCTGCCAATGGAAGCTAAGAACCATGCAGCCAGATCAGAAAGTAAGACCCTAGATGACAGATACAACATAGAAACACCCCGCTGTCTCACTGTTTCACATTGCACAATACAAAGCAACTGGAAACATTTGGTGGTTTTCACCCTTAAACAGAAAATCCAGCTGGTTAGGATGATTACTGGGCAGCCCAATGTGAACGTTCAACACTTGAGTTCATGGAAGTGATTCCTGAAAGTGATGTTGGTAACATCATTGTCTGTCACTTTAAAACAGGAGCAAAATACATATATATATGATGGGAATACTATACATAGTTAAAGAGGCTGTCCTTTGTAACGTGTGGAGAACATAAGCAGTGTGCTTTGGAAAATCAAAACAAAAATGAATGCACATCAAGCGCCTGCAAAATCTGAACTGGTGATTACAATTTTGGGCAGACAGTTTGGCAAAAACACTTTCCTACTGATAAATAAAAATGTGTTTTTGAAGGCAGATGTATGTTGCACTTTACTGGACAATTTGCTTTCACTCTCCCACAGAATAGCCCATCAATACTTGAGCTCAATACTAACTATTTTTTATATTACTAGATGAACATGTTTTATGTTTGGATAAGATATGGCTGACAGCTCATTTTTCCCTTGCAGTCAACTTGATCTGATCCAAACTATTAATGTAACAGAGTTCCGAGACAGATTTGCCAGTGGATGTTAAGTCAATTCCCACTGACTTAACAGAGGAAAAACTCAGCAACAGAAAAAAATTTAACTGCTACAGCTACTGAGTACAGAGAGTTGTTTTCTCCCTATGGGAAATAGGCATGAAGCAATCTATTTAGGAGACCAAGCAACTTATGTAATGTTCTTATTACTTGTATCAACATTTTCACTATGTGCCTGCAGTTCACTGCTGTATGACTAGTTTTGTTAAAAAATGAGTTTCTATACCACAAACATATTTTTGCAAGTACAATAACTGGATCAAAATAAAGACTTACTTTGTTTCCAGGAAAAATATGCATAATACGTAGAGCAGTAAGCTTCTAAAGCAAGTTATCTTCAAACAGGAAAGTATCCCCCAGGCAGATTTTACTACTCTTATTTTAATAATGTTAGACTGTTTTATAAGCCAGTGAAGTGGCTGGCAAACGCCTCTGCAAGATTTTATCTAGAACAAATAATTACAGCAATTTCCCCATTTTTCATTTATATTACCAAATTCCATAAAATCTTCACAATGAAAACTCAAGTTCATGCACTTCTTCAGGCTACAGTTTATCAAACTTTCTCTCTGTCAGCATACACAGCAGTTAGATGTTCCAACAGCCTCAGTTTTAATTGATCTTAATGGAACTCATCGAAAGAGATCGAAGTCTCACTTTGCAACCAGGTGTGTTCATTTCAATAGCATGAGTAAAACAAACATTTTACAACCAAAACTTGCAAATGTCTTAGTACAATAAGTATCCTAAGTCTAAGATGATGATCTAAAATAAAATACAATCACATTTACCCATACATATAAAAAGTAAAATGCAATGTAAGTTATACAACAGGAATAATTAGAATTACCCATTTTCTTACTAGCCAGTTAACTTCTCTGTTGAAAAGAAACTTGACAGCTCCAGTCAAGCCAAACTTCAACCACCACCTCCCTCAGGCAGTCCTCCTAAGGAATATTTTTATCTCAATTACACTTCTACCAGCCTGCGATGCACTGACAAGCTTTCCTCACAGATATGTCACTAAGTGCATCGATAAATATCATGCTTTAATACTAACTATATTCCAAAGATCAAAAGCAAACAATCTATAGGCCAATATACACACAGATGCAGTAATACCTTTCACACTCTTGCAGTACAGTGTATGTCTACAAAATCATAAGATAAATACAACACTGAATACAGACGTTAAACAGCTATTTAATCCAACAATGTGCAATACCGGTAAAACATAATTAGCCAAACATTACGTAACACCCTTACAAATCTGGCTGAAAGCTAAACACCCAATAATTGACCCAAAATCATGCTTCACAAGACAAGATGAAAAGAGATAAATAGCTAAGACACATTTTGCCCTGTTTGTGCATGCAATAGCAGAATTTGTTAGCTTGTAATTTTCTTCCAGAAAGAACATCAATGTTTAACTGCAGGAAATCACTTAGATCACAAGAGGTGAGAATAGCATCTCATACATAAAAACACACAAAAGAAAAACAGAGTCAAAGAACATGGAAGCAACATAACCCTTGCTACAAGAAAACATATTATCAAAACTACAATCCTCTATTAGTTACCTTGTAAGATAAAAAATGACCACACAAACAAATTAACAGAACCACTAACAACATAATATGTTGGTTAACCAAACTTATCCTTGGGTAAAACCAGGGGAAGATTTCAACTGAAGACAACAGAAAATGCTTACCTTTACAATGAAACTGAATTTGACCCTTTCCGTAAAGGCTATTCCAATCTCTGCAAGAAGCAAAGCATGAATAACACAGGTACTTTGACTTTGCACAACTGTATTGTATATACGTCAAAGCAACGTTTTGTGTACTATCCAACCAATTGGCTTATACTTGGCAAAACTGTATTTCCCTGTCTATAACTAAAAGCATAATTTTATTACCCTCCCCTGAGCAGCAGTTTTAACTAAGTCATATATTCTAGCTTGTAATATTATTTTGTTGTGTCTGTTTGTGTCTGAAAACTGAACTGAGTTTAAATATTCAATGTTTTTTTTCCAATTACCCATCAAGCTTAATGTCCAGTAACACAAGTATCCTTAAAATTCAGTTACCATGTGCCTCATTCTTACACAATCTTAAAAACATATACGTCCATTAGTACTATCTGGACACATTCACACTGCCCTCTGTACCATTTACTATTCCATCTCCTTAGAGCTCAAAAAGAAGGCTAATAAAGGAGGTGCATTTTTTCATTTATTATGTGGAACTATTTGACACGTTTTTAAAATAACCACAAATTCTTAACTGTGGACACTGTCACATTAACAACACACATCAACATTTCTCCCATATGTTCATTAAAATCTTACATTTTGTGCCATTCGAAAAAGGATAAGGAACATTCATTGGCATCTCACCAGTGTCCCCCTGGGAACAGCAGACGGAGGCACAGGAGTCTCTTCTCCCTCTTCCTCTGAATCAGGAGGAAATATGTGAAAGAATGGCTGGGAGAGAACTGACCCTTAGGGGCAGCAGAAAGAGCAAAGCGGCATTGATGGGGGGAAAAAAAGTAATAAGTGACAACTATCAACTTTCCGTTTGCAAAATGGGGGCCTAAATATCAAATAACCTCCTAAAAAAAAAAGGCAATCTCCATCTTTCTGTAGACAACTCTCAGTAAATGCCATCCACTCTACCTATCCTAGTGCCAATTCCTAAAGCATGCAGGTATCAATGTGGCTTGTCAGCCTGGGGGAGCTCCTGTCAGAAAATGCTTAGTTGCCTTTCCAGAGGACTGATGATGGACAGCTGCCAGAGGACCCGCTGGCAAGATGGGCATGACCCAGCTGTCCTACTTCATTGAAAGCAACAGCGACCTCAACATCAGGCCTGTGAGGCACCATTGCCTCTGTGCAGGCAAAAAAAAAAGCAGACAAGCCTTCCAGAAGGAAAAGTGCTGTTTCATATCACCCACTCTTCCAATGGCACTCCATGGAAGTCACAGCAATTTAGTTTAACTTAAAATTCTGCAAAGTATGAATGACAGATACACTATAAGAACTATGAGATAGAATAATAAGAGCAGTGGGGAAGAAAAAACACACAAACTGATCAATACTATCTTGCTGAAATGTACCAATAGCTTTTAACCTTTTCTGTCCTCTTTTCCATGTTCTCCCCAAATTTCCACCTGGGCAGATGCTCAAGAATGAAACCTTTGAAAGGCAACACTTATAGAGTGCTAACCACAGTGAGGGTTTCTTGTCTCCAGTGGATCAAGAACATTTCTCCTCCTGGATGTATTTGGCAAAACAAGCCAAAAAATATTAAACTCTGCCCAAGTATCTCTTCTATTATGCTGAAAGGCTATTGGGAAATGGTATACATTTCATTAAGTTTCCTCTGAGTCAGCTGTGGATGTCTTACATGCCAAATATAGTGAAAATAGACAGTATAAAAGCTGACAACATCAACTGAACTGAAAGTTTGGTGCTGCAGCTTTAATTTAAATCACAGTGAAGATTAGATTCTGAATGTTTTGCTTTTTGATATGTTATAGGAAATGTACCAAAGATGACAAATAAAAGAGATGAAAGTGATCAAAAAAAAAAATCCTGTTCTATATATAGAATGAGAAAGATACATCTTATATGGAAATAGCACTTAATAGGATGTCTGCAACTTATGTTTCATCACGTATGACTCATTTTTAAGATGCAGACAAAAAAATATTACGCTATTTTTATACTCTTCAATAAAACTATATTTAGAACTTCAGTGTGTATACTAATTCATGTGGTAAACCTTTTGGAAGAAAAAAGCAGGAAATTAGTTATTGAACTGAATGTCTGTCTGAAAGTATATTTATTTTAAATGTACCTTTGGTAATTTTTGTAAAGCACACCATATTATTTTCATTATATTAAAATAACTGACCCAATATGAAAAACCTATCATAATTCATTTCTTTAACACCCCTTAATTCTCATAGAATTTTGCATTAACAAATGACAATGTGCCTACTACTCTTTATCACTAATAATAATAATAATTGCACATGTACAAATGACACCTAAAGCATTACCACATCCACAGAAAGGTTGGGTCTGTCTTGCAAGCGTAGACTACCTAAAATTTGCTCCATTGACCCCTAGGAGCTGCAGCAAGTACCCTCCAGACTCAGGGGGGAGCTGCAGCATTTATTCCCAAACACAGGATGGCTTGCAGCCAAAGGAGTAATTTAGCAGAGGTTTTGGCCAGGCAGGAAAGTGTTCCATTTCTTCTGCCATTCATTGAGACCCACAAGGAAACTGAGACAGGAAGTCAGACTTCCAGATAATAGGAGTGTTCCTAATGATGTACTTTGGCTTGCAACTCTGAACAGTTCCTCTATGCTTGCCCTTGGTGCTACATCATCTTTCTATATAATTTCACCACTGTAGAGGGGGAACAACAACAAAAACATTTTAAATGAGTTTCCCTTTGCACCCAACTGACAGTGACCAGTATTCTCAGGCAGGGAATACTATATCTTCTTCTGTATTGTGTATGAACAACAGCTAATTAATTGTTTCTTAAAAACAGCTGGGAAATTAGTCTAGCATAATAGCACTTCGAAAAAATTCTTCCTTTGCAATGCCAACATATATACATATTTTAAAACATCACAAAACACAGAAACTAGGCAAGGGGTAACCAGGTAGTGAGGTACAATGGACCTCTGCCAAAAGAGATACTTAAATTTAACTTTTCCTCAGGTACAAATTCTGTCCTGAGATGAATGTCACCATGCCATTCATCTCATTAGAAGTAACAAGAGATCCTAAAAGGAAACGTAGCGAAAGATTCAGTCTGAAACATATCAGCACATAAACATAATGCATCATAATGCATTTAATATTCCTGCATAAGTATGCCAGGAAACACAAATCAGATTTTAAAAAAGACACTGATTTATCATAAAGAGAAAAAATAACAATACCTTCCTTGACTGCTGTTGATGCCTGCCATGGGCATAGCGCTCCCTATCATACAGTCCACACCATGGCCCACAGTCCAGGCCAGTAACACATCACTAGTGCAGGCTCTTCCACACCCCAGGACCTGCTGTATCTCATCACAGGAGTGGAGAAACAAGGCAGTGCTGCTGTAGGTATGGTGGTTCAGGGAAAGATAGTTACTTTCCTTGGACCAACTTTGCACAAAGAAGAAGCCTAACAAACTTTCAGACACACCATCTTTATAAGCTATGGCATTTTACCAGGTAGAAGAGCTGCTGGAAAATCCAGAGCAGTGTGAGAAAGTAAAAACAGAAGACCTGTGTGAGAACAATTCCTCCATATTTATCTGAAAAGTATGTTGGAACAATATACCTCTAGGAATTTTGATATGCCTATCTTTGTTTTAATTAAAAGTTACTGCCTTAACAGCAGCTGAATACCAAGAGCAGTTAAAATGGACTCACAGAATTTTCTGTTGGAAATGGCCTATCCACAGCTGCAGAGGGCTCAGCACAGGATAATCCATTTCTTTTGCACCTCAGTTTTTACCTTTTTACCCATCTTCTCCCTGTAGATATCCCATTCTGTGGTGTCTGCCTATCTGCCTATTCCATTTGACTTCTCTAAGCATTGTGCCAAGCAGGAACACAGGCACCTGAGACTTCAGGGAGGAGGGGGGGGGGGGGGGGGGGGGGGGGGGGGAACAGGAAGGAAAACTAAATCCCAAACTGATTATAAAGAGTGGAGGAAGGAAAGGCTCTGGGGGAGCCATGAGTCCTGCACTCAGCTCTGTCACTGCAGGAGTAAGTCAGGACCTCTCTGACATCCTGCCCATGTGTTCTCCTTTGGAGGGCCAGCTGTTGATAGGGTTTATCTTGATACCAGAACAGCCATAAAAAAAAACTAAACGAAATCAGAACTGATTAGCACATAAGAATGAGGATGCTAATTTGTTTCTTTAGCACATGCAAGTGGATTCAATGTCTTATCAAGATCTTTGCTGATTTCCGTGACACATCATCTGCTTGTTGGAGGGAGAGGAAAGGAGAATTTCTCCACTGAAATGACCTAGGACATTTTGGGTCAATGAAGCCAAGCCAGAGTACATGAGCAGAAACCAAGGATCAAGAAAATTTTATTCTTCTATAAAATATTGAAGTTAGAAGCGAGTATTAATATTTATGTTAATTTGATGATTTTTCCTTAGGGCCTTTAGTCTGAGTTTGTTCATACTTAGGTAAGACAAAAGATTTACATTTATAATCAAGACTTTCTAAATAATTCAGGAAACCTTTGACTTCCTATACTTCCTTGGGTCTAGAATGACTAGATCAATGAAACAGAAGAAAACATTGCACATTGTAGAATTCTGTACCATAATACAAACAAACAATGCATACTTTATTTTACTCTCGAAAAATTATCCAGGAAAAAATAATTTTGTCCAAGTTGAAGTCCATTAGCACTACAACTCACACTTAATTCAGCTACTTCCAAGGGAAGGGTATATGAATGAACACATCCAAAAGATCTCAACTGGGTTTCTGTACTTTCACTTGCATATCATGTGTGAAAAGGTTTCATCCTCATGACTGCAGATAAAGGACTAAAAAATAGAAACCTTTCCTACACCCTTTCCTCCCCAGCACTCCCACTATTCAGGGGTTAAGGTGTCTGTGAACTCTAAAAGGAGAACCTTTTCATGATGGGTAAAGATTTTTCTCCTTCTTTCTCCTGCTTAATAAGTGCAGAAAACTCCAAAACCAAAGCTAAGCAAAGGAATGCCTTCAAACAAGAATCCTCAGTCAAATCTAGTGTCATTCATCACCTGCATTTCTCACTCAGGACATGATTGAAGTTCAAAACAGCAAAGAAACAATATCAGAAAGAAAACAGGTGTTTGGAAACACAAAAGTAATGAGTCGCATAGCTTTGGAAAAAAAAATACACTTTTTCTGCTGTTTATATTTTACCATTTAACTAACTCTTCTACCTCTTAAATAAAAGGATATATTTTCCACACCTGTCCCTCCACTTGTTCCTCCTAGTTTTCTAAGATCCCTAAAGATTCTAGCAAGCCTCTGTGATAAGAAATGTTTTAATAATGGGGTCTTGTAAACTACTGAAGAGACTTTCAGTGCTTGTCAAATATTAGCTAATAGTACCTGATTTGGCTGATATTATTACAGACTATACTGACACCAGTTTCATATGCCTGTAGTACTTTTTAACAAATGTCTTCTTATCTTTGACTACATTTCTTGAAATTACACAGTTAAGGAACTGTATGTCCAAGTGCAACCATCATGCTTGTCAGTATCTTTAACCATTCATCAGATAGAACATTTAATAGAGTATTCAGCTATGACAAGAAGAAACCTATCTCTAAAGACTGATAAATTACTGCAGTAATCTAAATCCATTCTTATCCTGAGGCTTCTGGAGTGGGGGGTGTTGAAAAAAATCAGATGCTGTCGCAAGCTGCTGGATTTTTTTCACACCCCAGTCCAGCAAGAAAGAACCTGCAATCCCAAGGTCACTGAATGCAAAATTTCATGATACTCTTGTATTAGTGATGACATCTATAGAAACTGGGGCAAAAATCCAACTGCCTTCATTAAAGTGAAAAGCATGTGAGCACATGAATACAAGCGAGCCATAGCCCAAGTACACAGCAGTAAATTAGTCAGCTCTGCACTTTATTACTTATTTACCTATAAATATCATCTCTAAAGTAACTGGAAACATTCCCACCGAGTTCAATAGCCTTTAGATCGTGCTTAACACACAAATTAACACAACATTTCCCAGTGTCCCAAAATAAAATAAAAGATATAAAAGCACCCACACAACCTGTATACACGACTTTAAAGTTCTTATAATAGATACTTCTACAAGTAACTGTGCTTTAATGATGTTTCCTTAGGTAATCAGGTGAGCAAGTGCATACACGTGTTTAAAGATAAGCATGGAAGTGCTCTAGTGGACCCACAAAGAGAATCTATAAAACATGAGGCAAATGCAGTTTTCTTTGTGGACTTGCATACATTCATTTTCATGAAATACTGTTCAATGCCTTTGCAGTCATACTGAACTTTGAAATTCATTTGCTTCCCAAAACAGCCAAACTGCATTTATTTTTCAGGCTTGCTACAAGTCCTGAGTTTCTGAAATAGCATTTAGGAAAGGCTGGGGAACAAAGGAACTGCAACACTGGATCACATCCAAGGTCCTGTCTCTGACAGCAGTCACTACCAGCTGCTTCAGAGAGGAACAAGAATCTGCAGTAGGTATTGCCACACACTAAGGTTCATCCTGGTTTCCAGCTACTAAAAACTGGCTTAAACTCTGAAGCCTGAGGTATAATATCCACTTGAAAATCTTATCACTATTAATTGTCAGAGCACTGGATGTTCCTGCTGTCTATGTAAATGTCAAATCCCATATCTGAGCACTGCCTCAGTAGCAACCTGTAGCAGACTTCTGCCTAAAAAAAAGTTGTATAAAAGGTGCATATCTCCTTGACTCAGCTCTGAATTTGCCACTCTGGAATTTAACAGACTAATAACAGTAGGAAAAAAAATCATTTTTCTTCTTTAACCTTCTTGTATTATTCCTTACATTGCATGTTTATTATGTCCTTTTCTATAATTTTGTTTTCTAAATTGAACATCTTTTTAATCTGTTTTCATTAAACAGTTTTCCCAATAACCCATACTTCATTGAATAAAACACCAGCATGAACTTGATTCCTTAACTATTTAAAGGTTTGATTGTTATTTTTATGCCTGAGGGTTGGTTGGCTGGTTTTTTGAATTTGCTTTGATTTAATAATTCCTTTCCACGCATGAAAGATTAATCTATATTGGTTTTCATAACATAATGCTATTATAGTATATCAATAACAACATAATAGAGATTCCAGAATTTAGTTCTGAAATCATCTTGTATAGCTGCATGGTTAGAGAGAGACTGAGCAGTTTTTATGATGACAAAAGGGTTGGCAGATGGATAGATTAAAGATCCTGGTACTAAGATGAAGATCAGTAAAAGATGTTAATATGCCTTCATAATGATGCTGACAGCTTTGCATTGAAACACATTATGCTTTTAGTCAAAAAGAGGTTAAGCAGATTGCCTGAACACAAAATACCTAATTCATCTACTGACCTCTATGCATACACACCTTTACAAGGGGTGAAATAGACACAAATATGGAAACAGTTGTCAAGCAGTGAAGCTTAACCTACCTGCAAGTAAAACCAAGGTAAGAGCATGATCATAACAGCAATGTTGAGTAAAGGGAGAAAAAGTGAGTACAAGGAAAAAATGAAAATGTATGCAAATTTGTTATAAATATAAGGACATTTTACCAGATGGAGAAATTGGGCAGTTCATCGTCATGTTCTCACACCCGCAGAGTTGTTCTAAAACTACTCTGCCTGAAAGCAAATATAACTGGCTGTGCAAGTAAACTGTTTAAATAAACCCTGATATTATATAAGAACCATCTGAAATGATTTTCTTTACTTATCTGGGTACATCATCTGGAAACATAAAGGAGCTCTGTATCTTGGCTACTATTTCTACAATCGCTATGCCCTATTCAAAATCCTGCTTACCAGGGGAAGTGGAAAAATGTTGAACATCTTCAGTGAAACAATGCCCACGACAGTAAGAATGTAGCTAATGAGCATCTATTAAAATGTCAGACACCAATAAAGTGTGTTCATTCTTGTTTAATAACAATTAGAGTTATTACTAGGAATATGTTTAACTATTGCTACCAGCATGAGAATAATGTAACCTATATGCACAGCTCTTTAGATATATTCCTCTCAGCTGTTGTCCATGCCGCCTCACTTCTTCCAAGACCAGATATTTAAACTACACCACAGAGTTTACAATACCCAAGGAACACAATGTGGCTGGAGAGGCATTTGCACCCTTCAAATGCTACAGTCTATCTCTGCCATTCAATTTTTGTAGGAAGAGGACTGAAATTCATTAAGACAGCAAGACAGAAATCGTCTTGACACAGCTGAACTTTATTTTGCTGGGTAGCATCAACTTTTAAAGTATGATTTATGGCTACTTTAAAATTAAAGCTGCCATCTAATTTACACAAAATTTAAGCAAAATTAAAATTTCAAGGGTTTCATATAATAGAAATTGTTGCTAAGGATGTTCATCCATTTTAAATGACTAAAAGCATACCTCAGAGCAGGCATATTGTTCTGCAATACAGTCTATAACCAAGAACATGAATAAAAAAAAAAATCAAAATATTTTCCTAGTCAATTATTGGTCTTCTTGTCAATAAAATATAGAACAAGGAAGCTGGCTACTTCCATGCTATGCACTCCATTATGCATCATATTTCACACACCTCGAAATAAAGAAAAAGAAAAGGCACAGGAACTATTTTAGAAAAAAAATGGATTTGGGGGTATTTTTGTCTTATTCACAACCTGTTTTTAAGCATTGAAGGGAAAACCCACAAACATACATTTTGGAGTATTCCTGCTCTGTAAAAGCTATCTGCTCAAATATTTTCAAACACTTGATGTTCACAGGTTTATAGTCACTCAAAATTTGCACTTGCAGATAATTTCTCAAGCAAATAAAATCACGAGAGCATCCGTATGAGTAAAAACTGCCTCTGAAGCAGTCTGTGAGAGAAACCATTCATCACATGGGTTGCATACCTGTTCTGGTGTCTTTTTATACAAGTTTTAGATTTCAAGTACTTCTAGCACTCTTGCTTCTACTTATCATCAAGGACAGTCTCCACATCAGATCTTGAAATTTAGGTACATGAGTCCATCAGAGACAAAAGGTTCATGTATGTGTTCTGTATAAACATTTATAGTTGGATATTTCAGCATTTGACATGCACCGTTTGAGACATCACTGGCAGCCCACTAAGCACTCCACTGTTAGGCCCCCAACAACACCGTCATGCACAGCCCACTCATCCTTCTCTTTTCTTCCAGCCATGGACAGAGATGGTTCTTTGCTACAAAACTACCAAAGTACTGTCTTACGGAAAACCCGATGAGGAGCTGGAAGCTATATTTGGAGGAAATAATTGCTACTTGCAAGCAAGAGAATAAGTCATGAGAACACAGAGAAGAGGAGTAGGTGACTGGACAGGCAGCAGAGAAAAAAAGCAGAAAAACAAGTAGGAAGCGCATTCAGAGGAGAAGGGGAATCCAAAAACAAGGAAAACTTGTCATAGGAACAATGAAAGAGAAGATAAGTGAAAAAAGTAAGAGGAGCAGAAGACATGAAGAATGAACATACATTAAAACATTAACAGATCGACCACTGGCACTTTCTTGGCAAAGAAAAACGTCCTACAAAGAGAACTAAAAATACCCAAAGATTTTTCTAGTCACACTTTCAGTAGCTATAACTCTGAAGGGTAGCAGGGAGGAGGACAGGCTGTTTGTGATCAGGAATGGGAGGAATGGACTGTACCCAATGATGACTAGAACAAAGTTAGATAGACCCCAAGGAGACTGAGAAAAGTTTGACAAACACTATGAAATGCAGTCCACCCTACTGAAAGTTTTGAAAGCCCAAAGCTTAGATTTTGTCTGGAATACATAAAGCATTATCTTTCCTTCAGATGAAAATAAATAAATAAATAAAAAGAATGTTGTACAACCACAACATTTTTCAGCATTCTATAAACCGACTTTTCATGAATCTAAAGCTAGACCATAAAAACCTATTTTATTTTAAAGATAAACACACATTGTCTAAACAAAGAATAGAGTTTTCTCCCCTTGTTTAGTTTATTCGCTGTTATAAAACTTAGAGTACTGTAATGCATCCTGGGAAAAAAAAAAAAAAAAAAAGTCTGTTTTCCTCCACAAGGTCTCCTGTGCATGTGAGAGCCAGAAGTCGACTCTTCCATTTTACAGCCCTTCTGTCAGTATCACGCACCACAGACGCGACCGTTTTTCTCCAAAAAGAAGTGAATGGAATTATGTCATGAGCCTATCAACCCTGTTTTCCAGAGGGGCAATAAGAATGACATAAGGCAGACATCCAGGTGTGGTGAATGTTCCTGCGCTTGCCTGGGGGACCTGATTCCAAGCTCAATTAGATTTGTCAATTAGGCTTGTTCTGCAGTGATGTAATACCACTCCTCACAGGTCACTCTCTTGACACACCGGAAATATGTTCAGAGACAGATCCCTATGGAGAGTGGTCTGGACATGAAATTGAGCTTTTAGTATGGAAGGATATTCACAAAGTTAGAATGTCAAATATATTCATTTACTACAGTTCTCCCTGAGTTTCACTATTGAAATAATCTTTCCAGTGAAGCGTAGAAGAAGTTTATGTTCATACAAATCTCTTTTAAAGGTGTAGAGCTACCACATTAAAGGGCATCACAAATAAAGTAATGGTGTAGACCTCTGAAGAAGAAATATGACTTAAAAACCTAACTTTTTCAGTAGTCTGATTTACCCTGTAAATCAATTCATAGCAGGATGGAGGCCATTTAGGACAGACCATTTAGAAGAGCCTGTTTCTGTTTCAGCTGCCTACACTGTTAGTTTGCTACATGAACAGCCACAGTTCTGTCGATGTGGCAAATGGTATTAGCAGTACTCTGTATTAGTATAAACCACAGAAGATATCTTCCTGAATTTTCCACATAACTGAAACAAAGACAAAAGATCTCAAGTACATAAATTATGCAAATGATTCAAGTGTATAATTAGAGGTTTTAAAAATTTTCATATTACCAAACTGCATATTAGCATGCATACAGCTGAAATGTTTCTCATCATATAAAAAACATCGTCCAAATTAACTACTGGGATTTTTTCCTGGAAGAAGTATCCCTAGTGCAATACAATTTCTGGTGCAAATACAACCAAGGCCCACAACAGGGACAAACCAATAGATCAAGGAATTCGACTTGGAGCCTGTTCCCCAAACCTTTAATAATTTCTTGGGAAGTGAAATACCTCCAAGAAGAAATGTTAAAAGAGACTTATATCAGGATAGCCAGCTGCCTGGTGGCTGCAACAGACCTGAGTGATGTGGATATGCAACAAAGCTGAGCCTCATTTCCTAATTTCTCACAAGTCAACAAGAGTATTTTAACTGGAAGATCACCCCAGAACACCACTCTCTGTTTTTTCTTTTTCAGTGAAACAAAACAGCATTCAAAAAACCTTTAATACCAACTAAGTGCAGACTACAAATTAGTATTATAGGATGGGAAACTTTTCCTACCCATCTCATTCTGTAAGTTTCTCAACCAATATCCTTAATTCATTATAAGTTGTGGTAAGAATAAAAAAAAGAAAAGCCTCAGGAATCCAGAGATAAATGTAGGTGCAAACTGCAATCTGAAAAGCTTGACAGTGCCCATTTAAATCTAATCAGGCATTTTAATTTTTGGCATAATACCTGATTTATACAAATGTAGATCTACATTGCTAGATTCTTTAAAGTCTAGCATTGTGATGAGTATGGCATTCCCAGCTTCGCATCTTCCGGCAAATTAGATCTAAGAAGATAAACTAAGAATGCCTTACACTTGAACTTCACAATGGTAAACACTGAGGGCAATATCCTGCAGAGAGACACAAGGAAATATCTGAGACATCAGAAGCACAGAAACCGCGTTACATCACATCCCGCTGTTGGAGCATGCCAGGATACTTGTTAGAAGGAGAAGCAGCATGACCCAAAATTCATACATAGGTGAAAGGACTGCAGAAAAACACACAGGAAACCACACAGCTCATCAAGTTAATCTCCTCAGTGTCGAAAGCTTCCTTACCATATCTCTTCTCCTAAGCACCATCATAACAGCACTTCCCCAGGCTCCTCTTCCAAGAGACCCCTTATCCCAAGAGCTCTCAAGGTGCTGGCTTCACTGCTGAGACTAAAGTTTGGGTTTATTGTATAAACAGCTGCAGTTTTTTATGCAACTGAGAACATCAGTTCCAGAAACAACTCTTAACCGGAGTTTGATGGATGCAGGGTAGGGTTATCTGTAGATTTCAGTCTTCATCAAGCTGGAAACATTTTTTTTTAAAATGTACTTTTTAGCCTTACAGTGCTTCTGGGAATTTAAAGTCTGAGGAACTGTATGGTTCTAAACAAACTAGACAAAATGAGACCTCTCTCATAAAGTGTTAAAATACACACAGAATACTTCTAACTAATTGCAAAAAAAAAAAAAAAACCTATAAATAATATCTTAGAGACTGCTTCTTTCCATTTCTGGTAGATTTCCCCAGCTCTTCCACAAAAGGGAACAACAAGGAAAAATGGGGCCTACCAAAAGAAGAGTGATTCAACAGAGTTAGAGCTATATCTACAGATAGTTATCTATATAGAATTATAACCATATCTAGCCATAGGCTAGAGGCTTTGTGTATTGTGCTTGATGTCACGAGACCATGAACATTTTTTTATGTGGTCTGTGGAGTAAAAACTAAGCAGCAAACACTTCTGATTGAAGAAAAGCAGAATACAAGCAACTTTTAAAATACAGTTAAATTCAACTTGCATCAGCATATTTGGGGATCTCAGTTGTGGCTGGTTTCAAAGGATTTTATTAGCTTACAAATTACGGTAGATGAAATTATTCTGACAGGTCTGTAAAAACTTCATGGGACTCTCCAAAGTTTTTTGAAGTACATTACTATGTAAAATCCTAACTGAGTTTGGGTGTTTCCCGCCTTGTACCTAGTTGACAAAATTCACTTATACCTGGAACCTAACAGTTACCAGCCTGAAGAGTTAAAAAAGAGCACTTTGACAACCTCAGCTGTAGGCCCTGCAGGAAAAGCAGGTGTTAATTATATCTAAGACACAAATTTTGCATATGGTGAACATAATCCTAGCAAGGATTATCTGGTTTTA
This sequence comes from Cygnus olor, assembly GCF_009769625.2. Taxonomy (NCBI): domain Eukaryota; kingdom Metazoa; phylum Chordata; class Aves; order Anseriformes; family Anatidae; genus Cygnus; species Cygnus olor. Next base: position 27,903,253 of record NC_049172.1, read on the forward strand.
TCCAGCTACTTTACACATAGAGGAGCCACACAGATCTGAAGGTGAACAACTCACACCTTCAGGTGTGAAGCCTGGCTTTGTCCTCCTTTAGAGCCTCACTGTGGAAGTCATCCTAACGACAGGTATCAGTAAAATTACCCATGGGAGTCCTATATCCACACCAGATGGTACGATCTGACCTAGCAAGAATGTGTATTTGCCTTATCCTCCAAAAAGAGGCTGAGCATCCACAACTGTCATCATCTTTGATGGGGATTGCAAGCATCAGGACTTCACAGGCTAATACTAATGCAGCCTCTAGGGAAGATTTAGCAGGAGGACTATTTGGGAATTAGTCTTGGAAGATCAGTTACATTGGTACATCAAACTTTCTAACTTTTCATCAAAAACAAATGGTGTATGGTACAGTGTGCAGCAGTAAGTGCCATGCATTTTCAGTTCTAAAGAATGACCGTACGCTAAAATAACATGAATGGGCTATTTACTGAATATAGAAACTCACTCAAAGCAATTGCTTTTAAGATCAATGGGAACAACATACAACTAACTCTACATGCATCTACCTGTCTCTTATCACAGTAGTATTCTATGATTCTAAGCACCTCAAGAAGAAGCAGCAGCAGCAGCAAGAACTTCCATGAAATAACTAAATGGGCCAAACTTTCTAAATGTATGTCTTTTCCTCTAAACTAAACAAAACAAAGTGATGGCAGGCAACTGTCAACACTAATCATATTCCACAGTGTCTTACCATCATCTTTCATGCATAAGCTTAAAACGCTGTCATGAATTGTAATTTTTAAATACTTCCACTGCAAACCAAGAAGTATGACAGAAATCCCACAGCAGACAGAGTATACACTTATATCTCATTAAATAAAACGACTTGTATGAATCTTTTTAAGGAATTACAAACCAGAAAACAAAAGAGTTCAACTTAATTATGACCAGTCACTTACATTTGTGAGTACTAATTGGAATAATAATAATAATAATGTTTTGTTTGCAGTTGCTCCTACTCTTTCTGAACTTGGGCATTCCTCAGTTGTAGGCAAGTAGGACCTAACAATTCACACTTAGGAACAAAATATTTTTGTGATTAGGAAAACATAGCGTCTGCATATTTGGCATATATGTTCACCACATTCTCCTCAATAAATTAAACAAAACCACACAGACATAGCGAACACAACCTTTGGCTGAACTAGTTTTCAGAATATAAAATAACTAATTAATGCAAAGGAGACTGCTGGAGAACTTAGGCACTTCTTTGACAACAGATCTGTCGGGAGAGGACCACCACCACGGCTGGCAGCACGTTTTGAAGAGCGCATCAAGACTCACTTGTCCACTTTAACACCAGAGAACCGGGCTTGTAAGGTGAGCGAGGCTGCCGGTAACTTCAGCGACCCGCGGGCTGTATACCTAGTGCAAGGCACCGGAGCCCCACATCAGGACGTGCTGTAGGACAGGGCTCCCTTGCTGAGTGAGGCTGCCCCGGCTCTGCGCGGGACGCGCAGCAGGAGGGCGCAGCGCAGCCGCCCGCCCCGACGGGGCGCCCCGAGGCACCGCAGCCCCGAGGGCGGCCCCGGGAGCCGGGGTGCCGGGCCGAGGAGGGGTGACAGGTTGCGGAGAAGGCAGCGCGGGGAGGCGGCGCCCGCTGCCGCCGCGGGGGCGGGCAGGAGCCCGGGAGGAGCCGCCGCCGCCCTCCGGCGCCGCCTGCGGGGCTCGGCTGCTCTCCGCCGGTGCGGCGGGGCCCGATCCCGCCCGCAAACCTCTGAGCCCTGCCGAGACGCCCCCCGCCGCCGCTGCCCCGTCCCCAGCCAGCCCGCTGCCCCCAGCGGAGCCTCTCCTGCCCCCCGGTCGGCAGCACGGAAGGGAGGGGGGGCGCAGCAAGGGGGGTCCCGGGCGCCTTCCCGAGGTGAGAGAGCGGGGCGCGGGGCTCCGGTTGTGCCCCCCGAGAAGGAGCAGGTGAGCCCCCGGCCTGCCCCCCCAGCACACAGCGTAACTGCGGCCGAGACACGGCCACCGGCCGGGAAAAGGGGGGGAGCTGCCCTGGACGTGGAAGTCACTTACCGGCTTTACAAGGATCCTTATAATCTATCGCCTCGGCTTTATCCTCTTCGGTGAAATCGTAAGTGTAGTCATAATCGAGGCCAGAGCAGGAGGAAGGCTTCCCACAGACAGTCCACCCGGCCAGCCACAGTGCCATCCTCCAGCAAAGCATTTTCATCCTCCCTCGGGCAGAGAGGTGGTGGACAGGGCGCAGATGAATTAGGCGGACGGTTCAGCTGTCCACGCCGGCTTGAAAAAGGAGGGTAAGGGATGGAGGAACCACAGGTTTTTTTTTGGTTGATTTGGGATTTTGCTCGCTCGGTCGGTTATTTTTGTTGGCTGGGGGGTTTTTTGGGTGTTTTTTTTTTTTTTCCTTCTCCACCTAGAGGCTCCTCGGAGAGCCGGTGCTCTCCAGGCAGCCCCGGTCAGACGGGCGCAAGGCAGCGCGCAGCATGAGCGCCGCTGCCCCTCCTGCCCCCAGCCCAGCGGGGAGAAGCGGCTGGGTGCGTGGCTGGGCGCAGGGGGGTGGACGAGGAGAGCTCGGGGAGCTCCCGGCCGTCAGGGCGTCCCCTCGCCTCTGCCACAGCCCGGGCAAACTTCCCGCGGAGGAGGAGGAGGCGGCGGCGGCCGCTGCCCGCGCCCCGCTCCGCGCCCCGCTGCGCGCCCGCCTCCCGCCGCGCCGCCGCCCCCGGTCCCGCTGCTGCTGCCGGAAGATGGATCCGGGCTGCACATCAGCGAACCGCCACCGGGAGAGGGGAGAGGAGAAAGAGAGAAGGACGGACGGACGGAAAGAAAAGGGAGCGGGGGGGGTGGGGGGTCCGCTACGGCAAACCGCGCAGCCCGAGTGATGGGAGGCGGCAGCTACGCCGGAGGGAGCAGGGAAAAGTGTCAGAGCTTCCCCCCCTCCGCACAAACACTTACTCTACGCTCTGTCTGTGGTCTGCCCCCCCACCCCCCCTCCTCCGTCCCCCTTTAACTTACGAAAACCTTACAGGCAACTAACACACAGTCGTCAGCATCCTGCTTACTTATTCATACAGTCAGGGTCAGGATCCGGGCTGCTTCTGATCTGCTCCCTTGATAGTCTTATGGAAACACACGCGCATTCGCTATATGCCTCTATCTCCATATAGCTCTCTCTCTAGATAAGCAGCGCACGGCATTAAAACAACAAAAGAATCGAGATCAGATAAAACAACGCGCAGATCGACTCCCGGCAGCCAAAAAGCTCGAGAGAACGGGTGATGAGGAGGAGGATGAGAAGAATTAACTGCAATTTAGGAGACGGGAAAATAAACCAGTGGCTGTGTATTTCGCTCTCCTGCGGCTGCTTTGCAGTGTTAGCCCCATGAGCTGACGGGTGGGGGTTAAGGAGCGAGGGGGAGGGGGAAAGAGAAAAGTTTAAGCGTCCATAGTTTGTTTAAAACAGAGGAAGGCAATATAAAAGGTCCACTGCTCTCCAGAAGTTCAGCCAAGCAGCTGGGAACCGGTTCCAAAATGAAAGTAAGAACAAACAAACAAACAGCAGAAAAAAAAATTATATCAAGGCGAACAAAAAGTAAAATCGCAGCAGCAGCGCTGAGTTCTTGCAGCCGGGCTCTCCTGCTCTCACGTGGATCCCTGGGAAAGCGGTGGAGGTTTCTTTTCCAAGCGAAGTTTCCGCGGTGCCCAGCTCCGCTCCAGCGCCGAGGCGCCCCGAGCCGCTGCGGGCTGCGCGGGGCCGGGTTTTGTTTTAAAGCCCCCGGAGGGATCAGCGCGCAAAGCCTCCTCTCAGCCGATCAACCTGGAGGGGGGGGCGGGGAGGAGCGGTGGAGAGACGTGCTGCTGGAATAAAAATAAGAGCGAGCGGAAAAAAAAAAAAAAAAAAAAAAAAAGAGAGAGAGAGAGAGAGAGAGAGAGAGAAAGAGATAGGTAGCTAAAGATCTCCCTCCCTCCCTGCCTGCCCGCCTGCCTCCTCCCCTCCCCCGAGACGGGCAGCTCCGATCCTGCAGAAACGCCTGAAACTGTTTCAGACCAAGGTGAGACTTTTCCGTAGCAAACTCTCCTCCTCCTCCTTTTTACGAGTTTCCATGGAAAAGGGCGGGGGGGAGGAGGAGGAGGGGAGGGGGTTAGGGGCGGGTAGCGGGGAGTTTCTGCTGCTCCCATTTCGCCGGGGTGTCACATTTAACGCGGACTTTTGAAAGGGCTGCCGCGAAGAAGCGGCTGCGGCTCGCCCTCGCATCCGAGCCCCGCACAGGCTGGCTCTCCCCGCACCACTTCCCGGTCGCCTTCCCCCTGTCGCAGGGCTGGAAATCCGGAGCCGGTCCCTTCTTCCCCCGGCCGTGCCAGGAGCGCTGCCAGCCCCGGCGGGGGCTCCGCGGCCGCGGAAAACGCCGGCGGCTTTGCCGGGGCTGCGCGCCCCTCACCGTCGCCTTAGGGCGCAGCCGCCCCGAGCTCCCCCCGCCTTCCCTCCGCGGCCTCGGGCAGCCCCAGGTGCCACGGCGGGGGGGCCGGGACACCGGGAAAGGCAGTTACGCAAACTCCGGGCAGGCACAGCTTGCTATCGCTGTTGTAGCAAGGGCTGCTAAGGAGAAAAATAAGTAATAAAGGGAAAGGGGAAAAGCGAGACAAAAAGCATACCGCCTCCCTCCCCGAGGCCCTCCTGTGCCTCTGTCCTCCTGCAGATGAATGCTTGGCGCTGCTCTAGATGGGTACTCAGCAGTTCGTGCCATTAGAACTGGAAAGGTCGGTTAAGACAGAGCTAATAACAGCTTAATAGCAGAGCATATTAAAGAGTCTAGCATCAAGTAAGGTCAATGTCTATAAGGCATCCACGCGCCGTGCTTCCTTACATTTTTGGCATCCCGGTTGTGTCCGTGTAATTCCCAGCTCCATCATATTGCTTGCTCTGGAGTTGAAAGCCAAAGAATGAGTGGCTGCCACTGAAAGTGTGGCTGTAGCCCCCTGTAATGAATAACAGTCTCTGTCCCAGCCGTTCAGTTTGCTGTATGTCACAAGGCCCACATAAACCACCACGTACCACATCACAGAGAAGCCTGGGAAACTCGTGGCCTTTTTCTTTCCCCTCTTCCTCAATGTAATTTCCCTGACCAATGACGCCAAACACTTGGTGCTAAGTCCAAGGAAGCTATTGGAGAGCCTTGAGTCATCCCATCTGAGCACTGGCTGGGCTGATGTCTGCCTTCACTTGTATTGTACCGTGGTTTAGGGGCTGTATTTTGCTACTGAAGTCAGTTTGATCCAAGCAGAAATGTAGCTTGTGTTATTTTGGATGTCCACAAATGGGATATTTTGTCTTACAGCATCTTTGATTACTTGCTCATTTCACTTATTGGACCTTCCCTAACCTAATTTTGCTGGTCTATCAGTCTTGTTTGATACACACACCTGTAAAAAGTCAATTTTCTTTCCCGTGCCTATTCACCTCAACACAAAGATAGAAACAACCTCAGTCGAGCAAGCATCCATGTTAGTCAATAGAGCTTCAGAAACACTGACTTTGCTGATTGCTTTGCAGCCACGGAAGAAGAACGTACAACGTGCGATCCTGAACACGCCAGTCTCCCCAGCGAGGAGATTATTAGACTCTCTCCCCACAGCGGGGGATTAGCTCTCGCAGCAAGGTACGCACTGACGTCACCCCCAGCAATCTGCCCCCGACCTCAGCAGCACCAGCACCAGCAGAGCAGCACCAACCGCCAGCAGGCTAGAGGACAGCTGGCCTTGCAGAGCCCTGACTCAGGCAGGAAACAAACTCATAAGCACTAGATGGGAGTCACGCAGAAATCTGTGCACGTAAGTGCTGTAACAAATAGGTGCGGGTATAGGTCAGGGTAAAAGCTGTTTTCTGCTCGTAATCCAGAGCAGCTACACATTAAAATTGCTCTTTAAAATAAGTGTTGCAGCTCTGCAGAAGCTATCCTACATTGCTTAGGTATTAATATTCCCATCAGTCACATTAGTAAAAATCTTCCCTCACATTAAAATAAAATTTTCCTAGTAACTAAACTGTCTGACATCTTTAAAAAAATAAACTTTTTCCCTAAGTGACCCGTTAAATATTCAATCTAGCTTTTTTTATGATGCAAAATTTTGAAACATTTTAAGTACAAAATATTTTTTTCTTATCACACATTCATGTCTACCATTCTAAAAAGCTCACAACTCTGATAATCCATCTGACAACACAGTCAATCAAAAATCCATCCTACAGCCGTTTCCAAAGAAACGAACACATAGCCAGAAAGACAGAATGCTTGAGCTGGAAGGAAACCAACCAAAGGAACACAACAACAGCAACAACAAAAACTCCAAGCATTTTGCCTTTTTCTTTAAATTTTCTGGTTTGGACATACATTACAGGGACACAGGTAAGGGTAAACACAATTGCATGAAAAGTGGCGGTAGTATTTTATTTTTTTTTAATCCAGTCAACCAAAGGTTTTTCTGCTCCTCCCACACACACACGAAAAGAACTTTTTTAACAAGGACAAGTTTGCAAGAAAGGCAGACAATCACAGAACCAAAAAGAAAAAAACCACCACACATCTGAAACCGTTGCTCGCACCTCCTCCTCATTCTTTGGCTATCTGTCTCCTGCTTAGGCCTCAATCTCGTGCACAGTTTTAGGTGGGTGGACACAATGGGCTTATTCACAAGCACCAAACTCAGCACACGCTGAAGTCTTTGAAGACTCGAGACCAGTACTGGTCAGCTCCTCGGGACTCGCAGGATTTCTCAAGAGGCTAACACAGTGAAATTCAGAGGGAGTTGGTTAGGTTCCCACTTTTATCTCCTGTTATCAACTGTTTTATCTCCTTGTCCCTTAGGTACCTCAGGCACTTCCAAAACAGTTGAAGCTATGTTTAAGAAGTTCCCAATTCTCCAAATTGTTACTCATTAGGGAAGTACTGAAGCTGGAAGTGCATTGTGGCAAATAGCCTCTCCACAGTAATAGATAATCAGGCATATATAACACAGATACATACCAAATAAACAATATAAATTATAGTGAAACTTTTGAGGTTAAAAATCAAGCAGTCATTATCTTAACAGCAATGAGCTCACCTGTGAGGCCTTGTTTCTCCATTCTCTCACACATCTATTCATGTATTATGAAACAGCTGCTTGTTGTATGTCCACATACTTTTTGTTTTCCCCCTACAGGTCTCTGTGTTTAATTTACAAGAAGCCCTTCAATATCATGTTTTGTGTTTACTTTTGAAAGCATGGCGCATGCTTTATTCACTACACACACATTCAGATCCTACTTCGCATACAGAGCTATTGATTTCCTCATGGGCTTCTATGGATCTTGCTGCTATTCACAGGTTTTGGAAATATTAATTAATTTAGTTTCATAATACACCCCTCAGATGAGGGGATATGAATATTACACTTGAGACAGTTATAGATTGTCTGGCTTGATACCTTGTAGACCTGTCAGGACTTGGCAAATAAAAAACGCTTACTTCAAGGCCCAGTTTCCACTGGCTTCAGCTGCAGTAATCTTACTCACCAAGCATCCAGAGCTGCTTCTGGTCAAACCATGGAGTCTCACACATCCAAAAACAAGCTGCAAATAATTAGTACATGATGTAATATTACAGTCTTAAAACAGCTTTATCAAGGAGCTCTGTGGCAAAGGCAAGGGCTAAGACAGAAGTCTTCAGGTCATTCAGCTCTCTGAAGACTTTTGACACGCTTTCTCTTCCCATAATTCCTTGTGTTCTTGTAATCCCTTCAGTTTCTAGGACAAATGTGACCTGTCTCCTGCCAGCAACAGCCACATCAGTAATGGTACCCACATAATTCATCCACCGCTTTGAATTTTCTGCTTCTCCATGAAGTATCCACTATCCTGTGTTTGGCATAGCATTTGAAGCAGAGCAAGTCTCTCTCCAGCACTGGATTTCACAGGTATTACTGACAGAAGAGTGACAGCAACCCTTGAGTTTTCCTCCAAGCTCCAGGAGAGGGCTTTTTTTTTTTTTTTTTTAATAGCACACTCCCATCTGTTTGCTTCCCGTGTCCCTGTTTTTCCTTATCTTCGTTTGTTATTTCTAACCTGCACTCATTCTCTCCTCACTCTTGGCTCTTCATCCCAGTTTTGTTTTTCTTATCTAGTTAATGGTAGTGTCTGATTCTCATCACTGTTCCAGCTGTCCTAGCTGTACTCTTCTTTAATCTTATTCTGGGGCTCCTCACTCTCAGATTCACATTTAGCTGTGCAATTTTTGCTTGTTTTCACTCCCATTGTCTAGCTGCTACTTTTCTTCGGCTATTTCACATGATTTAACTTCCACTTATGTCAACATTCACCTTCCTTGTATGTTCCGTGCTCTGGGTATGTACCAAAAAGTTGGTCTTGCTCTTTGGCTTTATAAACCAATTACAGAGTTACCCTTGTGCTTGGCCAAGGGTATAGCCTTACATCTCTGTTCAAGCAGTTTTGATCGCTTGCAACCCTCCTTCTCTTTCTTTTTAGTCTTAACATCTCAGGCCCACTACCTTATGCAAACAATTTCCTTGTCCCAAAACACACCCACCATTCCCACTGCTGATTTCTCCTAATCACTTCCCAGTGAAAAAAAGATTTAGAAAGAAAGAAGTGTTATGTCAACTTTACCATGCTGCAAGATCAGTTCTTCCCTACTCAAATCAGACAGCCTGCCCCTCTTCATCCCATAGTTACATCATAGAGCACTGAGCATGAGAAAGCATCTCATCTTCTCAGTTCCAGACCAAAGCAAGGCATAGCTCAAAATGATCATGTAAAATGTCATTGCAGATGAGATACCCAGGTAAGATAGCTGCTGAAGCTGCATTCAAGGCTGACTGTGGTGGCGTATAAGTCCGTAGTCTTAAAAACAAAAAAGATACATCCCTTGACCTAAGTACTGACACTTCCCTCCTTTCTGTTCTGCTCAAGATTTAAGTACATTTCCTACAGGCTGAGCATACTGAAGACCTTCCAAAAATACTGCTGCAACTTTTAATTAGGAGCAAACCCATATATTTTGGAGCTCCGTTTTCAAGTACCTGGGTAATTTAAGATAATATTTAAAAGAAATGTTAAAGAACAAGAAATCAAAACTACAAATCAGCCTACAGCAGATACCCACATGGAAAATATTATACCCAATCTTTACAATTAAGCAAAGTTATGTAAACAACTTAAACAGTATTTATTTACAGACAGTGTCAGCAAACTTGAATAATAATTACGCTACCACATTCTGCTTATAGCTGTGTGTTATGCCATCTCCATTTTTAATACCTTAAAAACTGCAAAAGAAGAGCATATAAAACTACATTGAGAACACATGCTGATGTTAAAACAAGTGATCAAGCAACAACAACAAAACCAGCGGTGCAATACTTAAATTAGAAGCTGTTCTGTGTTTGCTCAGCATCCCTGATCCCCATCAGGCAATAAATCAATTTGCAGTAGCTGTGGACAGCTATTTAAACATAGGGCCAGAAGAGCTTAATTGTTAAAGCAATGTTCAAAGTTAGAAGGCTCAGTATAGGAGGTCATACTAAATATTCGCTTCTCTGAAACCAGCTGCATTCCAAGTATGAGGAGGCATCCTGCCCTCCTCTTAATTAAAAAACACAGCCTATGAGCCCTGAGCTTAGCAAAGCTTAGCTTGCAATTCTTCAGAATGCAGACAGAGACTGCCAGATGAAGAACCGATATCTAAATGTCTGCCAACTTGATTTTGTCTGGTTTACTGTATTATCTAGCAAGCAATACAGTTAAGGAACTGTTTTGAAATCTTAGTTTAATTTTACAAATTGGCAAAGCACTCAATTCAATTCTCAGCTTTGTAAGAGGTTGCTCCTTGTCAAAGTCTACAGCAAACTTACTTTTTACTTGCATGTGAACTGAACAGGATTACTTATCAGTGGTCTTCCTAAACAGTGATTGCTGGTGAACAGTTTCTTTGGGAATGATGATCCAAGTACAAAAAATACAATAATAATATTACTACTCCTGTTCTGTCATAAACCTTATTGTGATTCTTTTGAAATATTTTGCAGTTTTCAATTTTATCGCTGAACATTTTAAGTATTGTAATGTTTTAAGTTATAATTCTACTTCAGGTACTAGTAAGCACTTCCTTAATTTAAAATACATTATTACTGAGACTTATGAATGTCAAAACAGCCTTTTGATTAAAGTTGAACTGAACATGCATTTTATTGTCATTTAATTATTTTACATATGCATTTTATGTCACCTTCAAATAAGTAATCCAGAGTATAAAAAAATTACAGAGTAGTCACTGAAATCTTAACAACAACAACAAGGAAAGCCAGTTTCAGATTTGGTCGAATTTATGTCTATAAATTATTTTTAAAATATGCTTAATGCAGCTTGCATTTGCCATAAAGCAGAGAGACCCAAATATTTTCTTTGATTTAATTCAGTGCCAGTGAAACTGAAAGCTAGTATTTGGTAGATAGTCCAGATTCCCAGTCTTTTTCAATCAAAGACACCTCTGCAACCCTCACATACAAAGTACCAGTAATACAAGTGATGACTTTGACATTACTGAGATTTTTTTTTTATTATTATTTTTTAAACACAACTTCAGGTGGCATTCTAGCAGGTGGCAAATTGTGGTCTACTGATTGAATGAAAAAGCACCATGTTCACTTTTTTTCTAGAATAACCATAACAGCTGTTGTTGCTAGACTGTGAAGTGGCTTTTGTTGTTCCCAGACTGACTAGGTGCACTGGGTTAATCTTACCCTCCAGTATTCAGGATACTGTCACATAGCTGGGAGTCACTGGATGATTTTTGACAGAAGAAAGCCTCTGATAAGCCTGATCTTAAGTGACTGCTGGGCATTTTGATCTTCCATTGATTCCTAGAAGATGAAGCTCAACACTTGCAGAACAGGATTCATTGTTTTGAGCAATACACTGCTCAGATGAAAACCTCTGTTTTAGTTTACATTGCAATTTATCACATACGATAATGTCCTTCAAACTTACTGCAGAAAACACATAACAATAAGACAGAAGGTGAGGAATAAAAGCAAATAGAGAAACCATGGGTTAATTAGGTTTTCTACATAGACACAATGTATTCTTCTCATTTGGAAGCACCAAAAGTAAATAAGATATATCACCAACTCCCAAAAGGAAGAATGGCAATTGTCTTACAGAAAAGAGCAAGAAACCATAATACAAACATTATCAATGACAGCAATATTGTCCTATAGTTACTAGCTTTGTTTTATTTGCAATAACATTTATATAACTTCTCGACATGGCAGAGAACTTTTACCCCTTTCAACAGCATTTCATTAACAAAGGTGTTATTGAATTTTACAGTGCAGCAATCCAGAAAAAAATGCATATACCTTAGGTAGCTTAGATAGTACCTTTTTTAAACCTCAGTAGTAAAAGATCATGAAGAAAACTAATTTCATTGCATTCATATTATCCGGCTCTTTCCAAAATTATTTGTATTGTGCTTATTATCAATTGCCCTTTGCTACAATAGACCATTTTCCTAGACTATGCAGCATAACGTTTTTAAAAAAGACAGCACTGATGCACCATGCAGCAATAATTAATATCCTCTGTCTGAAGCATTCAGAGATTATATTGTAATTTAAAGATTGATGCTCTTTCACTCACCAACGTGACAGTTTTGTGCAACCCCCAATCAATATTTGCTGTAAATAATGCATATTTTACAGTAATTACACATATATACGGAATATAAGTATGCATTAACTCAACTTGCAGCCATTTCGGTAGAATTTTCCTTCAGAACAGTTACAGAACCAAGTCCATGCAACTCATTTTTATCCCCTCCCCAAAGCTACACAAACTGCAATACTAGACATGTCACAAATGACTGACTGCAGACAATTATTGTCAATTGTGTGCATACATACATGCACACATGCAATATAAAGGACCCAGCCCAAAGTCTGAGAACAAAACACTTCCAAAATTAAAACAGAACATGGAACCACCATTTACATAAAATTTTCATTCTTCCAAGAAGCCAAATTGAAAACATGTATTCACAGAGTAAAGTTAAGGGTGAGAGAGGTCCCAGGCATCTTTTATACCACCACAGTTCTATGTTGCACATGATACAGTGTCTAGTCTCACTGCAAAAGCACTGCAGATTTGTTTTATGCATGTGCTACCAATCTGAAGAGTCAGATTTACTATACATGCTCCAGGCATCTAGGTTTGGGTTTCCTATGTGCTGGCAGGGGTGCCCTTTTCAGAATAGGAACTGAAGCCTTTACTGTATGAGTACAGACTTAAAACAGCATCGTACATCCGCACTTCTCAGAATCTCCAAGCATGGAGCGAAAGAACCAAGATGTGTGCTTGTGCTTATGACTACACAAAACTGTCACAACATATAAGACTTTTTTTTTTTTTTTTTAAGTATGTGTTAATGTGTATTTTGTTACAATAAAAACTATTCTTTATTTAAAAAAAAAAAACAAAACTTATTAGCAACTAAAAACCCCTAACTCAGTCTACCATAAGCCAACTTGTATCTGTGTGGATCCTGTTTTTCAATAGCAAGTGACATGAATCACCAGTGGCAGGACAGACATTGCAGGTAAATGCAACTAGACACATTAACAAAATCCTTGTACTAGAAAAATCTGTAGCATAAACCTTCAAATTTTGCAGAAGTTACACAAAATCCTAATAGTAAGAAGAGTCTCAAATCTTCCTGTTTTAAGAGTTAACTATACTGAAGCAATAGGTCATGACTTCTGTTTCAAATTGTCCTCAGTTTGTGAAGAGGTCTTCTACAACTGCTTCTTCTTCCCAAGCCTATTTTCTTCTCTCTGTATGTGTGCCTAGGTAGGCTGAAAGCCATTACTTTTGCACTCACATCTTTTGAAATCAACTGTCCTTTCATTCATTTTTATCTGTCTAAGAAATGATCGTTTCAATTGGCGTCAAATGTCAAATTATTTATTGAATACAGTTCTTGATATTCGCATGTTTCACTTAACTCAGAATAAGGCTGTTTGATATACTTGTAATCAGTTCCCTGTTCCTGCCTAAATTCTGTTTACTTTAATGAACAGATTACTTTGTTCATATCCATCAGCATCTTGCATTGTTAGAGCTTATGTTTCCTCTCTAACTTGCATCCCCACTATCATTGCAGTAACAGAGTATTTGTTTCTATATCTTTCTATTCCTAAATATGCCAGATGTTTGGTTTAAAAGTCAGCAGCAAGATAGATGAGAAAGCTCTCTTCTGAAACCAAATCTGTCATTCGATTTTAGTACCAGAACTTTCAAAAGAAAAATTATTGATGTAGACAACATTTTTTACATAGCCCTCCAGATAGTACAGATGTAATCACGTTAATCAGGTACTTTGCTAGAGAAGTGTTGAAACACCAGGAACAACTCAAGGACCTCACTGTGGAAAAAGAGACTGCTACTTACAAATAAAATTTGTTATTCATTTTCAACAGTGGGCAAGCATTTAATGAGCATAATATAGCTAACAGTGCCTAGCCAAATCTCCAGTTAAGAGCCAGATTTAGTTCAGCAACAAAAATAATCTCAACTGTAACAGCATTAGGCTTTTTTTTTTATGGATTATCTGAAAAAAAAAAAAAAGAAAAGAAAGAAAAACACTCGTTTTATCAAGCCACCAGAGCCACCAGGACAGGGGGCAGTAGATGGATGCTCCCAGCTTGTGGAACCTGCGTGTCTTCTTGAGGATTTCCCTCAGCCTGCAGGTGATGGCACTGAAGGCGATTTGCAGAGGCCCAGCATCCTTGCCCTTGCTAGCAGATGCTGATTTTTTGGCATCCTGCGACCCCTAGTGAGAGCCAAAGGCGGCCGGGCAACAGCCACCGCCTCCCCCTGGCCTTTGCTCCCGCAGGGTCTGGGCGACCCGTCCCAGGAGCCGCAAGCACAGGCAGGCTCTTGGCAAGGCATCGGCTGCTTTCAGCTCACGGGCAAAACGTACCTCTAGGGACTTCCCTTTCCCCCACTAACTACCCCAAACGCTGCTATAAAAGCATAACAATGCATTGCCTTTAGTTGCTTTGAAACAATGCGCTGATTGTGTGGCTGCTGTTGGTCTAAACTCTGATGGCAAGAGGGAGAGAGGTGAGAAAAAACATCCATCTTCTACGTGCTACAAAAAGTGAAAAAGTGAAATTGCAGGCTACACTTCAGGGAGCTTTCCTACTTTGCTACAGACAGGTACGGCATCTTTGCAAGCAAAAATGTTCATTACAGAATTTATATTTGTTTGCCTGATGGTGGTAAGAAATTTATCTCACCGTATTCAAAAACTGCAAGCTAAGCTTTTTGCTGTAGCAGTTGTGCTCATATCCACCAGAACAATACAGTTTAGAACAATGATTTTGCTCAACGTGTACATGCATTAAAAGCTTTCCTTGAAAATGTAAACATGCAAATATTGAAGAAGAAAGGATATTTCTGAACTTAGTGCAATTCTTCCAGTAAAGTTTAACTTGATATTCATAAACATGCATAGGAACATTTGCATATATACACAAACATATATAAAACTTCTACACACTTCAGTAGCGTGCACACTTTTAGAGTCAGTAATACATGAAAGGGGTAAGCCTGATGCTTTCTTTTTTTGCATTTTGCTAAAACTACCTAAGCAATGCTAAAAAACAAGGTAAACTTACCTGAGTTTTAATATTAGTGTTGTCCAGTAGAAATGAAAATACACATCAGCTAGACCAAATAGATCATTTTTTCAGTAGAAAACCTTGACAATCTGACTAGTGAAGCACTGTTATCTGTCAGATGAAATATTCCAGGATTTTAAATGTACCCACTTTTCAAATACACCTTTGAATATCTTGTGATATATTCCATGGAATATATGGAATCTTGTGATTCCAAAGCAATAGAAGCCTAAGATGAAGGCTTCTTATTCATCACTTTGCATCAAAATAAGTATGACTTGTCTTTATTGGATAGCATTGCCTTCTGATTTGTAGCTCTTTGCAGTTAAAATAAATAAATAAATTCAAAGGCAAGCTTTCCAGTCATTCAGTCTGTCTTCCTAGTTTCCATTTACTCACAAGTTGAGTTGTGTCCAAGTCATGCTGACAACCAAAACTAAATATTCAGTGATCATAAGCAGTTCAAGATCTGAAAACCTACTCTGAATTTTCTCAAATAATTTTCATTGAGAGTTGAAATTCTCCTAGATGTTGGCAAAATGGGAGCATGGATAACATGACTGTTGGACGAACCATCTCCCATTTTTAAAATGTTTCTTTTAAACAGTTTAGTGCCTCCCATTCCTGTCACTGCTAAATCACTGGTTTTAGATAGGTACTTCCCACTGTCAAGCCTATGAATTACCTCTGAAAAAAATGATAATTTTTCCCTTGTACAGAGTGCTCATTGTTAATTATACTTTTCCTGTGTATTTAAATCATCTATCATATACTTCAATGGAAAGGAAGAATCTGCCTTACTGCACCAGTGGGGTATCACAGCTAGCATAACCCATGCTAGTACATTGGTAACAAATACTCAGTAAGAGATCTATGTCTCCTCTGTGTAATCTCTCCTCAATGCCAAGCTAATTTTTCTTTAGGTTTGCTCCACATATGGCCAATCATTACACAGAATCATAGAATGGCTTGGGTTGGAAGGGACCTTAAAGATAATTATTTTCATCCGCCCTACCATGGGTAGGGACACCTTCCACTAGATCAGGTTGCCCAGGGCTCCATCCAACCCAGCATTGAATGATTCCAGGGATGAGGCATCCACAATTTCTCTGGGCAACCTGTTCCAGTGCCTCACCACCCTCACTGTAAAGAATGTCTTCCTAACCTCTAATCTAAATCTCCCCTCTTTCAGTTTAAAATCATTCCCCCTTGTCCTACCATTATCTGCTCATGTAAAAAGTCACTCTCCATCTTTTCTATTAGCCCCCTTTAAATATTAAAGAGCTGCATTAAGGTCATCCTGGAGCCTTCTCTTCTCCAGACTGAACATCCCCAGCTCTCTCTTTCTTCGTAGAAGAGGCGCTCCAGCCCTCTGATCATCTTCGTGGCCCTCCTCTGGGCTCACTGTAACAGGTCCACATCTTTCTTGTGCTGGAGGTCCCAGACCTGGACACAGTACTCCAGGTGGGGCCTCACAAGGTCAGAGCAGAGGGGGACAATCCCCTCCCTTGACCTGCTGGCCACTCCTCTGTTGATGCAGCCCAGGATGCAGTTGACCTTCTGAGATGCAAGTGTGCACTGCTAGCTCATGTCAAGATTTTTGTCTACTAGAACCCCCAAGCCCTTCTCTGCACAGCTGCTCTCAATGCATTCTTCTTCCAGTCTGTATTCCTGTCTGGGATTGCCCCAACCCAGATACAGCACCTTGCTCTTGGACTTGCTGAACCTCATTAGGTTCATGTTGGTCCACTTTTCTAGCTTGTCCGGGTCCCTTAGGATGGCATCCCCTCCTTCTGCTATATCAGCTGCACCACTCAGCTTGACGTCATAAGTTTTTAGAGGCCCGTCTGGCTGAGCATAGATGCTAAAAATGCAGCAACATTAATATAATCCTGTTGTGTCAGAGCAATTAGAAAAATGAAGAAACAGTCCTGAGGCAGCGAACCTGGTTCTGCATATTAATGTCCATTATGTTGATGGCTTAGTTCATGGCTATTGGATCCACAGTTGTATTTATAAAAATAAAAAATAAAAAAATATATATTCAATTGGAAGTGTATATTACTACAACCTCCCCAGCTACACATTGCACATTGTTTTCTCCCTGTTGGTATTTCTGCTATTGAATCAAGTGGATCATTCCATCCACTGCCCACAGCTTTAGACAAAGCACCTGAACAAATCCCATTTTGTCCTTCAGTTACTTCCTAGGGGACTCATTAGAAGATTTGTATATGCATATGTGCATGAAGAAAGCTGAATAGCTGACAGTGAATTAAAAAAAAGGCATATACTTCATGTTCAAAGTCTTATCTTACCTAAGATAAATAAATCTTTATCTTAAGTTTTAAAAGTTTCCTTTAAGTCATTTGTTCTTTTATCAAATAATTCTGGAAAATATCACAAAATGCAAATTCTAAGTTGATATTTACATACATTCTCTGTAGGTGTCAGCATTGCTTTATATTGTTGTAGAGAACTGTATTTTTTTCTTCTCAAAGAAAGAAGAAATCTAGACTTGTATGTTTCTAAATGAACGATAATTTTTTGCTGTCCATTTGTCTTGTACTACCCATCTCAGACAGAGATTTAACACTGCGTTGTATAGGTGAAACTACATTGAATGTAAAGAAAAAGGCTACATTGTTTTCTATCACCTCTTTTCAGTTTTAAAACTGTTTTATTTTGTTCCAGTTATTTTGCGTATAAAAATCATCCCTACTGAAGTAAAAACAGGGATCATTTAACATTTGCAAATATTTTCGAAATTTTATAGTGAAAGCACAATTCAATGATGCCACTGTGAATCTACCATCTTCACACACACTGAGGAAGAAACACTGGACCAGAAGTTCTTAAATTTCTAGGCAGAGTTCTCAGACAAATCTAATTTAATACTTTCATTCATAAACTTACTGTACAAAATAAGTATGCCACTGAGGTCTATTGGTATGTTATGGAAATGAATTATTCATGCAGAAAGGAACCATACTATCATACTGGAGTAGTGAATGACCTTGGGAGCCAAAGTAATAGTAATTGGATGAAAATCAATTTTACAGACTGCAAGGTCATAAATAAAGGATAATAAGAATTCTTTCTGGGACCTCAGTTATAAAATGTGATTGAAGAAAAACATGGATTAAATAGTCCAAATGATTATCAACCTCCTATACCTATGAAGAAGAAACAATCCAAGCATCTATGGTGCAAGACAGTTCCAGTAAAAGACCAATGCTGATGACATTATTGAAGCTCATGTATATACGAACATTATTTGAACGGCTGCATATAATCCTCACCATTCTTCCGATCAAAGAAATGGAGAGCCTCTCTTCAAAGAGGCTATGGAGCATTTCAAAATTAAATGAAAAGATTCTTTAGCTTCTTGTAGAAGTAGTGGGTAACAAATTAACTATTTAACAAAAATAGCATTGGCATGAGATAAAAATAGTTGCAATTTGCTCAGGAATGGAGTTAAAGTTAGGAGGAATGATTCCGGAGAAATAATGAAGTAAAATATCATCTAATTTTCAACAGGAGTTCAAAAGAGAGCATGTGACCTGTCTGCTTGGCCTAAGTGTGCTGGAGTCCATGTCCCAGAGAGGTCCGAGTAGCTGCATCTTTCATTTACATTACAGGTTTTATCTGAGGTTTGTCTCTAGTGTTATACTATTGTTTATTGATAATATCGAGTGCTATTTAGATCTATTGATTGCAGGCAGATTTCACTGATTTATTTTTTAAGTGAAATGAAACAGCAAATGAGAGAGTTTTTTGCAGTAGTAGCCTCAGATTGAGTTTAGACCAGAATTATCCTTCTTTACTACAAATGAGCACCTTGACTACAGAGACTCCTCAACGTTGGCTGGCTCACAACCAACATATTCAAGTTACTCAATTTTGATTTCACATTGGGCATTTACTTAAGTGCAAGTTTTCCCCACATATTTGCATGATATACTTTCTGTAGAAAAAGGTTGTTTCCTGAAGATTTGTTTACATATACATTTTTCTCTTCTCTCCCCCTCCCACCATGCCTCTAATAAATTTGTCTATAAAACGTAAGAGTTGCACTGATTTATTTTTAGGTCATCTCAGAAGTACTTAGAAGCTCCTATTAATGGCACAGTAGAATGCTGAGTTTTCTATAACTCTGTGGCTGCAGAATCTTGTTTCTATCACAGATTTGCCCTTGGGCTGCAGAATAAACAAAAGGAGTATTTATAGCCCTTCTCATACAAAGAGATTTGATCATTCAAAAAGGCGACAGTGAATTGCACAGTACCTTCTATATCTCCAGGCTTGCTACTAATATTACTGTTAAGGGAAAGCTGATGTCACCTCATCTGTCACAATCTCTGCTTTTGTACATCTCTGTGTAACAGTGAGACCCAAAAAAGGTTAAGTATTATTTTTACATTCATTTATTTGAACACGCTTCTGTTGTCAGGACAGATTTAGAAATACTGTCCTCCACCTAATTACATCACATTGCTATAGTTGATACAGGAAATAGGAAAAGTCAAAGTAGCACTTCTCAGAGTCTGTCCAAAGTAAAATTTAAGGAAACGGGCAGATCTAACAGCTTAAAATAACCCTTAGTTATTACGCTTACTAAATAACCAAAGCTGATATAAGGTAGGCAAGTCCTAAATTATCCAATTATCCTTTTTTTTTTTTTTCAGAACACAGTTTGACTCTAACATAAGATTCAGTGAATTATTGCAAGGCTAGAAGTTGCTTGTTCTGTCAGGCATAAACCAGAATAATCTATGTGGCTTAACTGTCCTTCCTAAAGTCATTCTCTACTCTCTAGACCCAACATCCTTACTTTAGAAGAGATCCTGCTTTAACTAACATTGAGCAACGCAGCACACAGCATGGCTGTACTTTGGAGAAAGCACCCCTGGCTGGAAGCCTCACTGACTCAGCTGGATTTACTCCTCCATGGCTCAGGGTACTTGCACTGCGGTGGCAGTGACATTCCCCTTCCCATCTGTGCTGAGTACGCACGCTTCCACACTCACAGTCACAGCCACATCCGGACCCTCATCAACTCTGGAACATTCTCATAAAGCTCAGTTTATTATTATCCTGGACTAGGGTTGATTGCTGTGAATTAAAACTCAAGTAAAAAACATCCAATATGAGTTTATGATTTTACCTAGCTTCTATAATGAATAATCACTTAAAGCAAGATAACCTTTTATGACTCAAAAAAAAAAAAAAAAAGACATTAGAATCCATGCAGATCTGTCAGTGATCTCCCTTCGTTACCACTCCCTTTACTGTTTTGCCATTACAAACAACAAATCCAAAGTCCAAACCCCTCCGAAAATATTTCAACATTCATATCATTAAACTGAACAGCTAAAATACAGAACAAAGATTGTATAGGCTTTCACACATGAAGAAAGAATTTTAGACTACTAATGTATTGCTATTATATTTCAGCATGTCAGAGATGAAGAGAACATGGGAATATTTGCTACACAATCAACCACTTAGAAACTAAGAGTAAAATTTTAGGAATCTCACATTGTTCTCCCCGCTGTAAAACAAAACAGTGATTTTCAGTTCAATTACTTTAAATAATGAGGGCTAAAAATCAGTAATATCTTGAGGAGCTGAGAATTCCCCCAGCTACAGTGTAGAGACCCTGTTTGCATTATTGGTGTTGATAGCATTTTTTCTTATCTCTGACATCTTCAAACTCTTTTTTTGTTCTTACAATACTATGATTTAGAGAAAAATATTCACATTTTAGCAATATTTCATCTAAGCTGACTTGCAACCCAACTTCTGAGTACAGCTTGGACCTTACTCTATTGATTAGTCTCGTATGGAGTAAAACCTAGTTACACAGGAACAGAAGCCAATTGGATTATTTCTACTTTATTCTAGAATAAGGGAAGATTAATCTTCGCCACATCACTTTAGCATTGGCTAAATTGATGTGTAAAAATAAGTGTCAAAAGAAAAGGACAATCACACTAAGATGTATGGAGAAGAGATTAGATGCAAGTTGAATATGTGAAAGCTGATACAAAGTTTCATCAATACCCTGAATTAAAAAGAACCTCTTACTACTGAAAATAAATTAGTAGATTTTTAAAAACTGCAAAAGAAAATAAGTCCTTCACAGACAGTTTGCAACTACTGTAGAAGGATATACAGCTGAGTGTCAAAGATAAATACAGACTATCATCACAAATTAGGAAACATCTAATTAAAACGTTAAGTAGTTTGTGCTACTATTCAATACCCTTATATACTAAAACTTATTATTCTTAGTCACTTTTTCTAGTTTTCTATTAAACAATTAACTAAATGCTAGCTCTGTATACAGGTAACCTTGTTAACATACTTATACCAAATAGCTATGTTAAGAGTTCAGAACATGAAGTATTGAAAGCACAGGACACTTTTACACAACTCTTAAGTAAAGCAATTCTTATGATTGCACACTAAAATTTCACCAAAGTACAAGAATGAAGAACAGTATTCACTGAACTTTTTTTTTTTTTTACGCTGGATCAACAGCATGTGAAGCCACATCCTCAGATTTCTAAGAAAATTATGTGTTTGCTGTTAATGGATACCTGAGAAAAGTTATGTCTTTTCTCCCCCAAAACAGTACCTCACAGAATCTTTTTGGCAAAGGCAGTGACAGAAATCCATTCTCCAGGGAAATATACAGTTGCCTCAGCTACAAGATCATCCTTTCTTTTCTTGACATCCCAACTCATTCAAAACACATATTCCAACTTCCTCAACAACTGAGATGAGTCCTGCAAACAACAGACTCTTTCACTGTGTTGTGCTGATTCATTCCAAGCACTGTTCATCCTGCACTCTGAATGAGGCAGGGTCCTGTGGGAAAACAAAGAATGAGATCATGTAATTAAAGACTATCTCATAATGTACACAGGGATTGAACTATAATGGCCTCAACAATCTTAATTCTGTTTCTTAACTCTTGAGTGATTAAGACTGCAAGCTATTTTGATGTTGTTTTCTCTATATAACTAACAACATTTCTGAGCAAAGGAATCTAAAAGCAACCAAAACCCCGAAGCCAAAAAACAATCACATGGAACCATACCAACTACTACTGCATGGTATGCAAGGAGAATTACCAGTAGAGCCAACTGGAGGAGAAAACAACAACACTGCTATTTTTATTGAACATTTTTCTATTCTCAAATTGCCTATCCATTAATGTTTAAATGTTTCCCACAGTTGTTTCAATTTTAATGAAATTCTGCCAGATTAAGCTGTTTCCAAATCCTGCCTCGTGCTTCCCATCAGCTCACATACCTGCTCACTCCAGCAGGGTGCTGAAGAGCCTGACCACACTGCCCAGGCCAACAGCCTACCTGACAAAAAGAGATCCCAGAAACCCTGCTTCCAGCCTTGCAATTTCTTTGCTGTGTACTTTGTCAAGTTGGACACAGAATGGCAATCTCATTCTGAAAGGTTGGTTTTTTTTGTTGGTTTTGTTTGTTTGTTTTTATGAGAGTTCCAATTTAAATATGCGAAGCTTCTAAATCTCTTATAAAATGGACACCATTCCCCATCCAGAACCCCACCTCAAGTCTCTGGTACACGTACTATTCGTTTGCTAGCTCAAAGTATGAATTGTACAAACAGTATTCATTTTTCTTTGACTTTTCTCAAGATCTGGATCTTCTGCAAGCACTGACAGCCATATCACAGTAAGAACAATTGTTGTTTTCAAAAAACAACCCTCCACCCTGAAATTCTAGATCCTGAAAACACTGTTTCAAACCTCTAGAGAAACAGGTTTGAGGCTATCACACCCCATGCTTTCTTTCTCAGCATGCCAGGTGTGCTATGCTTACTGCTTCCACGGAGCAGCACAAGCAGGGCTGTTCCACAATAGAGGGCAAACTGGGAGCCAAGGGTAACCTCAGCAAAGTCCTTGCCCACACTGACTGGAGCACAGTCCCATAGCATATGAATGCAATAGGCAGAACAGGGTTTTGGAAACAGGGTCCACCCAGACACTACAGTGGAGAGCAGCTGAAGGCAAGACTGCAAATGAGGCTATAACATGAATCAGAATAGTCCACCCAAGAAAAAAAGCTAGCAACAAAACTACCTGCAATGCAAGCCTAAGGTCCAGCCAGGGGATGAAGTCAGATGAACAGAAAGACAGAAGGACAAATAGAATGCCAACATAGCACAAAAAAAAGTGATGACCCACATCTGAGCTTAAATGGCATGTTGGGCCCCCCCATGGGCAGAGGGTGTGTGGGCAGCATCCCAGGTGAGGCTGCTCAGGGCCATCAATGTCTATTAGTGCACTCAGAGCACGGCAAGCGTTACAGTTAATGTTAGGGTTATGGTTAAGAAAAACACAGGCTGTGGAGCCTCAGCATACTCAGTAGTTTGTAATGTCTAGGGGAGGGCGTGAGCTTCTATGAATAATTCCTGGTGGTTTTGGATTTTTTCATGGTCATTCGGGGCTTTGTGGCTAATGTTGCTCATTTAAAGGATTTATTCTTCCTCTCTTTCTTTAGCTGTATTTTGACTTATATTGGATCATTTGTTTGAAGCCATATCCTTCCTTTCTCTGTTCTTTTTGTTTGTCTCCTTTGTTCATATTTTATGTTTGTTGAAATGTAAACTTCTGGGGACTGCAATGTTGAACAAGTTCCTCAACTCTGGTTGAACTTGTTAATGTTGGGAACAAGAGTCAACAGAGCATAAAGGATGTTAAAACTTTTTTCCTAACTACTGAAGGTTTTTCTATCATAGACACTTGGAGATCTAGTTCCAAGAATTCTTTCTAAGTTACAATGTTCAGTCCTTCAAGAGTCTCTGAACTGGCAGGACCCAGAGAGATTTTAAGACACCACACACACACACAGACTTCTTCTTGGGTGGTGAGCTATATATTACACCTTACAGATGCATCATGAGGTTTCACCTGTTGTCCTTTTAATGTTTCTGAGGCTTAGACGGAGAATCGGGTGCAGTTCTGGTGTTAATTTAGAAATATTGTCCAGCAGTCCTGACAGTAATGCCTTATTTATTTGTCCACATATAAATTCTAAAAATGAGAATAGCTAATATAACTCAAGGTGCTTGCAACTGAAGGTTTCAGTGAAGAAATGCATGTTACTGTTTTGAATTTCTAATGGAGTTCTTTTTTTTTTCTATCCAGAATCACAGAATACACTCTCACATTGATTCACATTGATCACACTCTCATGAAGCAAAGTAGGAAGACTTTTATCAGCTACTTTCATCAGCTATCCGTTATATCCAGGCTGAAACACAGGCGGTGACTAGCACAGCAACAAAGCAATGTGGCACAGATGGTGGGAAAAGGTGCCACAATCAGTTGAATTTTAGGACATAGTAGGGTGCTGTTTCAGGAGTTTTGCCAGGACTGCTATTCTTAAAGAGAGTACCATAGAAGCTTTCACATCAGAAAGTGTGACTTCTGATACAAAAGGTAGCAGATCATATTCACAGCTGAGTTTTGGCTCCTTTCTTCTACTTAAGAAGCAGACAGAAAATTCTCAGTATAAAAGAAAATCACTGGGTTTATGGTTGCTGTATGGCACTGGAAATGAATACACTCAGCATTCAGAACAATACAGATATATCATGAGAATAAGATACAGTTACACAAAAAATCTTCTTTGTTCCCCTGTTACAAGAAATTGCATCCAGCATGGTAGTTGGTAGACTTTATTTTGGGGTGATGGTAACAGCACTGGGATACTCACTCTGCTGACTGCATCCCCAGCGTTACCTGCCAACTCTCCCAGGTGCACAGAGTCAGATGCGGGCAGTCATGAATCAGTTCCACTCACACTCTGACCTAGCACTGCATAAGATTTTACTGTCCCAAAGCTGTTCAGAGATTCAGAAGCTGACCCTCTCAACCTCTATATGAAGCACATCCAAGCACGATTTACAAGCTGAGAAATGGTCCATTGCTAATGTGGTCTACATGCTTTTTAGATCACAAAGTGAACAAAGTGGTGTTGTGACTGTTCTTATGTGACTGTACTTGGATATCCATCCAAGTACTAGAAAACCTGACCTTAATTAAAATTGTTTAAACAAAAATTTGCAAATGTAATACAAGATTTGACTACTTACAACAAATCAGTTATGCTCATTGGGTTATGCTCATACGCATCTCTTCCTTACTCTAGAGGAGTCTTTCCAAGATAGTAATATATGTATATGTATACAAATACATATATATATATATATATGTATATAAAATGAAAAGATACATAGTGACGTACTCTGGGCTTTGTAAATTAGAAGACCAAAATTCATAAACATGCATTTGGTAATTCATTCAGCCAGTGCTGAATATAGAACCCTTCACATGGAGTTTTCAAAACATGCAGAGTGTGAGGTGAGTTCATTAATGAGGTGTACAAGAATGGGAGCAATAGATCTTTTCATGCAAAGAAGATTTCGCCTAGAGCAAGAATCATCATCAGCTTCAGCAAGTCTGGTTTTGCTAAAAGATTTTTTCTGATACTACAGAACAATACCAAAATCTCTAAAGAACAGGTGTTTCCCAGTCCTCTTTCTGGTGCAGAGGCTGCTTTGGAGAAAATTTTCAAGTAATTGAACTGTAATTCTAATTAGAAAGCACTTACAGAAACTCAAATGAAATAAAATACTGAAGCTCAAACAGTTCAAAAATTTAGTCATGCATGCATAAAGCACAGAAGAAATTTTAATGATGGATGGCTCAGAATAGAATGTAGGCTGTTTAGGGTTTTTTGTTGATTTTTTTTTTTTTGGTGGTGGTGGTGGTGGTTTTTCCATAAGAATGTAAAGTTTATTTCCTTATTAGTTGACCTACCCTGAAACATAACAGAATTTATATATGGACATGCTTATTTACATGTCTTTTGACAATTATACAAAATATTGAATTCATAATTTCAACTCAAGCATTTAAATTAATGAAACAGAATTTTCTTTAAAAAAATTATTATTGTAATATTACACATATCTACTAAATGTGCACAAATCATAAGGTTATTCTATCCCCATAAAGTCATTCGATATTTAGAAAATTATTGTATGAAGTATTGAAACCCACAGCTTGGATATATACCATACACGTTTGAATTACTGAAAGTCCTAGAAAGTACAAACAGAACAGATGAAATTATTTTGTGTGTGTCAAGATGTAGTCTGCCAAATTTAAATTGCAATGACAATATACTTTTGGCTAAAACATAGCCACTGTTTTAGGTTCAGGTACTGAGTTTGAACTGCTCAGAGAGCTTCAGCCAGTCAGTAAAACAGTAGGAATTAAAGAAATGTCCACCAGTTTTCATGACTGTAAGTATTTTGACAAAGCCCATCATACAATCAAAAAAAAACCAACAGTATTATTGTCCATTTGCCTTGATAAAAGACTTCAAAAACATACATGATATCCTAGCAACTAGACATCAGAAGTTTTCAATGCACACACCTCACCCTTTTCACTGTCTCATGTAATAAAAAGAGAATAATAAAATTCCAAACATGTAATCAAATCCTGACATAAAGCCTGAAAATACAACAGCTCAACAATACATAGTAGATTTGAGCTCTTTTTTTTTTTTTTTTTCCTGTCAGAAATATAAGCTCAGACAACTTCCAGAATACAGCTTTGTGACTGAAAGGTCAAGATAGTGTGTTTTGTGCTCTTGTCCAGATAGGTCTCTAGCTGTGAAAATGTAAAACCTTACCACATCAGGTTTCTTCTGATGGCTTTTATTTCACGTCCAAATATTTTTTTCTGGACTCTTTCCTTCTATAACCCATGCTGTCAAGAGCTCTCTTTGTGGTCCCCTCCTCGGTCTGCTTCCCCTAAAACAATACAAACTTTCATTAATATGTGAGGATACTTAAGAACACAGCTCCCTGGAGCATCTAAAGAAAGTGCCAGAAATGGGCCACATGGCACAAACCAATAAACTACAAAGCCATTTTATAAAGCCAGTTGTACAATAAAAACACATTCATTTAATGTCTCTTCTCTTCCATGCTAAATATTTTCATTTTCAAAGCACTTCCTTATCCCAACAAATGAAACACTGTCTCTAGCTTTATCATTTGCTGTCAATGTCTTTTTCTAGAAAATCATCAAAATCACTGTTGGTTCTGCATGTGCAATAGAGACTTCTTTTGTCTGGTATGATATGCACTCAGTGCATATCGGTATTATTTTGGGTACTTCCTGACTTGTTCTTATTTTGTTGCCATAAACCAGAGGACAATAAAGCGATTTGGATTCAGAGGCTGACACCAGGATGTATTTCATCCGCACGGTAATCAATAGTAGCCAGAGTTCACAAGGAAAGTGTGGATCACAAATCATTTCCTTTCCTTGGTTTGAGTATGAGTATAGGCCATAATGTACTGAGTGTCCTTTCCTGCAAATGGCATGCTAAAATGTGTGCACTGATTCCAGTAAATTGAAAACTCCTAATTGACCCATCACACAAAATAGAACAACACAAAGGAAGTTAACTATAAATACATTGGAAGTGAAGGAGCACGAGGGTTGAGATGGCAGATTGAGAGAGAGAATCAAGAAAGGCAAAGGCCCAAATCTACAAAAAGAGAGGGGCAAGTATTGGTGTCAGGCAGCACTTGGCAGATCACAGTCAGCAGGAAGGACTGCTTCAGCTTCTCAGCAGGTTTCCAGGGTTAACATAAAATACTGTTAAATACTTTTCAACCCTGTGGACTGCCTGGTGTCAGGCTAGTGTACAGCATGGCCCTCTCCTACATTAGTCACTTGGTGAACACGTGGGTTATGTCTTTGTGTTTCCATTCTCCGTGAATATCTCCAAGCAGAGGAGGGCCTAGGCAGTAGAATCTGATCCACAGAGACAGGCACACCAGATACAACACAGCTGAAAAATGCTGACAACCCCTACAACCCAACTCTCCAGCCACCCACATTCTCGTGACTTTATTTTAAAAGACACCTGATTTCAGCAAGTTTCTCAACACCACAATTTGTGGCCCAGCCTGATTGAGTGGTTTGCAGGCCAGAGCCCTCCTTTTTGGCCTTCTGTACGTGATAGGCCTTGCATTGAGGTCAGATGGGGAGGGTGGCTAACCAATGTGTCCAGACACTGCTGTGGCTACATCTGATAGCTGACAGTTACTTGCAGCTCACATGCACAGTCAGTCTGATCTGGGAAAGGGCCCCACTCTCCTAGGAGGACAATGCAACCGTTAGGTTGTCAAGTACTTCCAGTACCTCTGGGCAAAGCTGCCCCACCGTGTCTTACATTTACAAAAGAAGAAACTGAAACAAGCAGAAGATCTGTAGAAATTAAAATTAATAACCTATGCAAAGTTGATAAAGAAAACTAAGATCAAGAAAGCATGTATATATGGCAGTGGCCAAAGTAAAAGGGAAAATGCTTAATAGTACAGGAAGATGAAGAGGCTGGTTCAGTGCATTGCTGTTTTATATCTGAGAAGATGGATGAGATACACTGTCTTATACGGAGAATAACTTCTTTAGCGTGGACCAGTAATTACATACGTCAAAAAAGTGTGTGCTGAATAGAGCTAAATATTTTCAAATTCCACACAGGAGTCCCAGAAGAGTTTCTGAGAGGATTTCAACTGATCGTTTTTATTTTCTGACCGAGACTTTTTAATAACTTGAATCAACATCAGAAAACTGGAGCCATACCAGTATTCTTTTGCCATTATTCAAAAGGTCATGCAAGATGAGTTGGGGAACAGAAGGACAAATGGTCTGACGTCAGTCCAGAGACACAGAACTCAGATAAGATGTTTCATTTTTATAAGGTATTATTCATACCATAATACAACGATAGAATCATTCCTTCCCTTGGCCTGATGAACATCTTCCCAGGAGAGCTCCATTATAAAACGCCTGATAGCCACAGTCTTAAGGCACTTGCCAGGAAGACAGAAAACCCTTCTTCTTACCAGCTAGAGGGGATAATATGGACCCTCTTCACACACCCCAGGGCGGTGTGCTAGCAGATTCCTGCAGTCGCTTCTTGCTCTCTTCTATAAGAAAATTTTAATAAGAAAAATTTCAAGTCCTTCCACATCTGAACAGTGCACACAGTTTGCCCATCTCATCTTCAGGCAGCTGCAGTATTTAGTAACAGCTCACCTGCTTCAACACATGGGCAATGAAGGAAAGTATATACAAATCCACCTGTGAGGGTGTAACTGCAAATGTGCATACACAGGTACACTACCCACACCACCACAGTGTCTCTCTGCTACCTTAATCCTTTGCTTTCCTTAACTATACAAATCAAAGCAACATAAGTAGAGGTGTTTTACATTTTAATATAAGTCACAGGGATTTCTTCTTGTTATACATTTAAATTCCATCTACCTCATGTTATACTGAAATACATTGCAAATTGAATTATTATTTCTTTAATTTATAAAGTTCTCTATTGGCAGAACACATAAGAGAAATAATACAGGCTGAAAACCTGATTATCAAAAAAGAACATTCAAGTCCATCAAATAATTTATCCTGCTAACTTAAAGGCACTAATTTATTTTCCCAAAATAAAGTAGAAGTCATGTTTTTAGAAGACAATAAAAAGCCTTCCTAGTAGCACCAATATCTGTGTCATCTCAAAAAGAAACTGTATTCAGCACTGACATATACATAATGTTATAGATGTGAAACTATCCAAAGGTCAGTGCTCATAATGTTTGTATTAATTCTTTATACACAACTCTGTCAAAAGTTTCAGAGCTGCACGAGGTGTTTAAACGAATTTTCAAAAACCTCTAGGCCCTCAATTTGCATTGGAATCAAAACCTCAGGGACTTATCTAAACTTTGGGAGTATTTGGCCCTTGATCACATTTTTGAACACACACGGACAAAATTTTTATAAGCACTTAAATAAGTTAAAATCATAAATCCCAGGACTTTAAGCCCAGATGGGAACCCAAGCATTTAAGTTTTCTTGGCTTCTGGAAGTACTTTCTATCCAAAGTCATTCCTGATTACAACAGATCTTAGTATTGGACTACAAGCTCGTTGTTCCTTTATTTCAATTTATGTTTTTAAACATTATGGGTCTGGACTTTTCTTTTTTATGTAAACAAAACCTTTGCCTAAATTTGTAAACCTGAATCCTATTATAATTACCAAACTATTATTCTTTATTTAAGATCAAAATCAACAGAAATATTTTAAATGGACTTAATTGAAAACACAGCTTAAAAAGTCATTCCAACAGCTTTTTCATATCTCATTAAAGTAATGATTTTTCAGCCACTTTGAACACATGAACACAAGAAAATAGGTTTTCTGAATTAAAAAAAAAATGTAGTATAGGGAAAACAGAATAATAGCTATATACATATATAAAACCTAAGATTTTATACCTCTCATTTTAGGTCTCTCTTCTGGGATGTATTCTCACTTTTTCCTGAAAGAAAAATTTTATAATGCCACATAGAAACAAAGCTAAATAACTTCACTTTCCCAACAACCTACCTCATAACCCGAGCTGTAACTTCTCATGGAGTGCAGTTGCTCAGCCATCCCACCTGAAAGCAAAGCTATACCTGCAAACTGCAGAGACAGTGGCTTAAGGTTTGTACCTGGTCCCTGTAGGAGCTATGCCACTGGCACCTAGCAGCCTCTGTGGACCGAAGCATTACCCATTCAGAAGCAGAAAACAAGAGATAGAACTTTAAAACAGTACACAACCCTTCACAGTCTATGATTTCCTGTGGTTCACATTTCCCCAGAAGCTGGAGAAAAACTCCAATTGCTTCACATTGCAATCCCTGGGATTTCTGTCCACGTCTCACATCTGTCCCTGTCAGCAAGAGCAACAGACTCATAATTCCTACTTGCATCCCTCTATCCTAACTGTCTCCTTCCCTCTCTCCAGAGAGCCCATTTAGCGGTGCAGAGCTCCTTTGATCTCCTTATTCCCAGCTCGAATGAAACAGCTGTGTAACTCTGGACTCTGTGGGCCTTGCCACTGCATCTCCCACTCCTCCAAGGCCCCATCCATGTTGCTTTCCTGCCTCTCTTCCAAGGGCATCCTATTAGACAAGATCAATACAAAAGATATAATCACTTACTAGCTCATATACTATTAACACATCCCTATTTAATCAGTCCCCTAGGCAAAAGTCAGGAAACTGAAACTAGAGAGTAGGGGGAAGCTGTTGCTACAAATTCAGCTCATTAATGAGGTTCCATGTTAACTTTGTCTGAAAAAGAAGAATATTGTGATTAAAAAAAAAAAAAAAAAACTCTAAGACATCCAGACAGTTCCAAGCCCTTGCACCCATGTGCAAAACTTGTGCAAAAAACCATGTGCAAAACACACACATGTATTTCATAAAGATATATCCATGTATCCAATGATAAAAGTAGAAATATAATAAGAAAACAGGGTCTTTGGCTTGGCTTTAGCTGAATCCTCACATGACCCACTTGAAAAACTCAGCAGGTGGTAGCCCTAAATGGCTGACATCTATGATCATCTGTTTAAAATATCTTTAGTATGAAAACATAAGAAAGAAAATTCTTGACAAGTATATTGTCCTACATTTGTTTGTTATTTGGAAGAAAAGTAACAGGAGTAAAGAGTTCTTTACCAAAAGCTCTTTACTAAAACAAGCAAATTAAAAAAAAAAAAAAAAGTTAAAAAAAAAGAGATTTTAAAGAATATGCCACTTGCTGTATATCTTCTTACTCCTTCCCTTTCAGACATCAGAATATTATTATTTTTGTCTGACTGAAACTTAATCCTCACGACATCATTAAGTTCTAGAAAGTAGTACAGATTTAAAATTTGTGAACATGAACATAATACATACAGGATATTTATGACTTGCTTTTCAGCTCAAAGAATAATATAAAAGTGCACCTTCGAGAAATATCACTGACCACTACAGTCTTCTTTTTTTCACCAGAATCATTCGTTTACAATTCAGTGGGAAACCTCAGGAAAGTTTAGAACTGGGCTGAAATCTCTTCTGATTACAATAATATTATGTAAAAGTTGTTTTTTCTCCAAACAAAAGATAAACAGTTTCCCAAATGAATTCCTCCCCTCCTACCAGCACCATGTACTAACTCCCATGGAGAATTAAACTCAGGACCTTCAGAACAGATGGCAAAGACCTTATATGCTTTCCAATCACAGCATGGGGCAATATAGGTTTGTCTGATAATGTATTCAAATTGAGGAAAAGGTTTCTTGACCCCTCTCAATATATCTAAATCCATCAAACAAATGCTTTTTAAATTTAATCTACAAGTTTAACTTTGACTTTTAAAAAGTAATTTACAGAATAACCTATGGCAAAGGTTATTCTATAAACCACAGATGCTAAAGAAATTGTTTTCATTATAGGGCTCTTCCAGCTATTCGTTTTGTCAAACCTCAGGCACAATTTTTTCTCTCTGTCTTTAATTAAAAGACACTTATTTTTCAGCATTTACTTTATATTGTTTCATAGCTCATTTTGTATCTCTTTCATATACTCTTTCTACATTTGTGCTTAAATTATGCCACATCTTTGGTACTGCATTGGTCTGTGTTATAAAATGATCTCATTGTGAATTAGCAGATGAATGCAGCTCAGTTCTGACACTACACCAATCCAACAGCTCCGTTTGCTCTCTTAAATTGTCATCTGCCCACCTACAAAATTCTTACAGGAAAAAGTGATAAAATCTTTCACCCGAACTATGAAAAATATGTAGACTTCAGAGCAAAAGCAGCTGTTACCCTGAAGTACAGTCCTTTGCCTTTTCATCTGTGATCTTAGCCAGTTAACACTTCAGTTTCTGAATGTTTCAGCTTTCATTTTAGTGCAACAGTCTTAAATTTGACGCTGGTTAGGATATTATTGTGTGTTTCAAGTTTCTATTAAAATTGCTCTTTGATTTTTAGAGGTTTTTAAAGGTAATAAAATTAGTTTTAGGGCAATTTTATAATATTAAATATACAAGGAAAAAAAACAGATGAAAAAGTTTTGAAGTGTGAGGGAGTGAGAATCGCTAGCTGGTGGTAGTAGTGATCTGATGGTTCTTGGGGTGCTGGGTGATATGTATTCCTGGGCTCCCTGTAGTCTCTACTAGAAGGATATTTGTTCAACATAATCTTGTGGGCTTTTTTTCTAGAATTCCTGTTAAAACTCTCAGGGAACCACATATGCTTCCTACAGGGGAAAACAAACGATAAAGAGAAAGAAAAAGTAAATTAAAGAAGAAGAAAAAAGAGGGTCTCATTAAATTCACTTAAAATATTTACTCACTAATACTTCTAGCAACCATATTTTTGCTGTTTGGATCACAGCAACAACAGCAGTGGAGGCTTAGAAAGCTTGTTCTAATTAACTCACACATGTTCTTTCCCATAGAGGCAACTACAATGGGACCATTCAGATGTTTACAAAGGAACTAACAAAACTTGTAGGGACGTACACGAGTAGGTAAGAAGGATTGCAATGTATAATTTCCCCATATAAACATTGTCTGTGCATCAAAGTAACTGTCATTAGCTGGGAAGAGATTAAGGTCCTGTTTACCTACAGCAAAATCCTTTTTCTTCTCATGACCTAAATATCTTAGAGTCCCCTGCAGCCACTCTGACTCCATACCAAATCACATCTGCGTCTTCCTCCTATATTGCCGTTGTGCTGATTTATTCTTGCAGCCAGGAGTCCTGTCTTTATTACATATGATGGATTCCTCATGACTTTCTTATACAATCAGCGAGATTTTACACTTCATTAGAGGCTAACATACAGACTTACGTAAGGAAAAAAAGTCTGAGCAAACCATCTTAGTACCAAAATCCAAAGCTTGTCATAGAAGAGGTTTGTGGTAGACCCCACTAACAAAGTGTTCAATGCTCATGCATGCCCTACAATCAGCAAAATAATTCTAGGCTTGATTGATATTGGCTTGTCCCTGGTGTTCTCTGCAGTGCAGCACAGAGATGCCCCAAATAATTCTGCATTAAAAAAAAAAAAAAAAAACTGAAAAAAAGAACTAGTTTAGCAAAATGCCTTAGCTACCTATAGTAGTCGTGTACATCTAGACAACTGTAGAATTTCAGCATAATCTGAACACCTCAATCTGACTGAGCAAAGGCATTTGCGATATGATTAACAAAACTGCTCAGAAAATGAAGCTTTCAGCCCACATCTTCCATTGCTGCTTCTGGACAAATGTTTTCCACTGTGTAGTGTCCAGGCACAATTTGGGATTAGGGTAAGAAAAAAGAAAAAGTAAGAAAGGTAGAAGATAAGATGGGATCATGAAGAACAGTCTGCCACATAGTTATTTTTTTTAATATCTGTGATAATTTGTAATGAATAATGTAACTTGGGAAAAAGGATTAGCATAGACTATTGCTACATGGTACATCTAGGGCAAACAAAGATATTTTTAGTTAAGAACATAACTTTAATATCTTGCTTTTTGTATGAATGTCCTCTTTGGTCTTGAATTAGTATTTGGCCCACCCTAAATACTACAAGCACTTTCCTCTTTGTGAAGCTTCTATTGTGTTCTTCCACAATAGAAAGGAAATGGGGGAAGAAAGAGAAAGAAGGCTAGCCACAAGGCTGACCACAATGAGACCGGCCATTCTTCTGTTAGGGCACTAATGCTAATGGACTGAAAACATATTGGCAAGGTTATTTCCCCTTCTGAAATTTCAAAACAGCAACTTACAGAGGCATATATTTTGTAGACCTATTAATGTGTGAGATTAAGCTAAAACCAGAAAGTATTTCACAAATAGTAAATCCCTACTTTCAAGGCATATCTATACATGTTCAGTCTGAGAAAAGTCAGGCAGCTCTTTAAAATCCCAAACTGATATTTTACTATATTTCTTCATTTTTAGCCCTGTATGCATGCCCAGATTTTGTCTGACGTTTACAAATTCTGATTCTGTCTTTTCCAATTTCCAGCAGAATAGAGCTTAAAGACACGATTGCTTCTTCCTCTAAATATTATTTTCCCATTTCTCTTAAACATTAAGAAATTGTCTCTAATTATAAAGATTCTGTAGGAATCTTTAGAGAAAAAGTTCGCTTTAGAAAGTGGTGCAGAATTGAAGGCAAGAATGAATCCTCAGCTCTCACAACTCCAGTATTGATCTTTATTGGCTTTTTCCTTGTGACCTGAAACATAACCATCAAAAGAAATCACCCACAGTTAAATGTGCTTACTGTAGATAAATGAAACTTGCTCACTCTTGCCTTCCTTTTTAAATGCAGCAAAGATTTTACCAGAAAACCTTTTCAGCAAATAAAACTATAAACATTCTTATAGGTCTATAACAAAGATTTGCAGTGCATTGTCTAGCAAGGGGGTGCACTAGGGCCTGCCTTAGTACAGCCTAGCATGAGAGATCAGAGTCAGACAGTCCGCGGCATGAAGGACAGGAAATTTGCTTTTTACAACCCATTGTTATCCCAACCGGTTTCTTAAAGACAGAATAAGCAAATGAACTACTTCAGGATTAGACCTGGTGGTATGGTATAAAGAAATTATATATATATATATACATATGTACATAAATATATATTAAAAACAAATAGTGTTAAATTGCTATACAAGTTGTGATATCTTAATGACTATATAAGTGAAAGGCTAACAGTCATTTCAAAAGGAATTCTGTATCAGAAATATTTCACTTTTTTTTTCATCCACAGATATTAGTTATATCACCACTTTCATATTCAGTTTGAGAATTTGAAAATAAGAAAAAAAACGCATTAAATCAGTAACATACAAAGTATCCCCACATCGTTTTGACTATGTTAACTTCAAGTACAATATTTCCAGACTCTAGACTCCAGTGTTCATTAGAAGTACTTCTGCTTTAGGCTGCATTCCCATCCTTCTCTTCATCATCAGAACTGGTTATTGCAATCAGTTATCCATGCAAGACTTTACTAAAATGGGAAGGATTTTAAAATATTTAGGTTGAACTAATGGTATTTTGGGTTGCAGTTGGTTTACCTATCTTTCTTATCCATAACATCTTATAACAGAAAAGGAAAGAGAGAGGGAGATCTGACATTCTCAGATCCTGTTTTGAGGTTTTTCTACTTGCACTCCTAATCACCAAGAAGTAAAAGTAACGTTAAGGAGGAAATTAGAGGGACACAATAAATGCAGAATTCCATATTCCTAATCATTTCAGGTAGCAGGCTTACAACTTAAAGGAAGGAATTTCCTTCCTTTTCAAAGTTTTTAATCTTTGTCATTAATTTTCTAAATGCTATCTTCAATCTATAAGTGATGATTAACTGTCTCAGGAGAGATTCTGATATCTGAAGCCTAATTTAAACAACTGAAGTGTCATGAATTTGATACAATCAGACTTTATTAGATACTTCTTAAGAATCAAAAATCCTCAGTCTTCTCATCTGTGGGTGTGGGTTTTGGGTTGTTTTGTTGTTGTTGTTTTTGTTTTGTTTTGAAATTAGAAGCTTCATCAGAACCTCAGAAAACTGAGAAAGTTACTACTTTTTTTTATCTCTGGTTTAGTTCCATTAATTTCATAGGGAATAAATAAAATGTACTAAGCTAGCAGTGGCTAAATGGAACAAATGAAACAGTCTCCCTTTGTGATAAAATCATATTTTTAGAAATTGTGTCTTCAGCATTGTTTTCTGTAACCATAACAGACTTGGCTTAAAACTGAAAAACAATACAAGCTGATCACCTGTAGGCACCATCAGTAGATAGCCTAGCCAACAAACACACATAGAGCACACATAGCCATAGAGACCTGGCTTTCTTTTTTAATGTGGAAAGGCATTAGTAACCATGTGATGCAGTCTTTCTTTCCTCTTCCTCCTCCTTCTTCTCTTCTAAAAATGACAGTGAGGAAGCTTATTTTAAAGATTCAGTTCCATGACAATCAAAACCAAACCAAATATTTTATTTCCTTTGTCTTCCTTGTTTTGTTTTCATGTCTAACACTGATTATTCTCTGAGTATCTGAGAATCCCTGGGGTTTTTAAAGCATTGGGGTTTTTTGTTGTTGTTGTTGGGTTTATTTTTTTTTCTCTCATCCTAGTATCCTTTCCTGTCCAGTGAAATCTCAGTTCCATTCAAGTTAATGGAAACTTAGAACAGAACAGTTTTTGTTATTGTGTGCTCATAACAGAAATCATATTTTGCAAAGTTCTGTTCATGAATAGATCCAGCTCTAGGTACTAGAGAACTCCTCCTACACCAACACCCACACCTCCCCACCCAACTGTATGTCCGTCTATTTTTCTCACTGTCTACATTTCTTCCCAGAACTAAGATTTTATTCTTTATATTTCTGCAAAAGAGAATCAGTCTTCTACAGATGCTGCCACTTCAAAACATATGCAGCTTATGGGTTGCATTATCACTTTGGAAAACATGTTGAGACTAGAGTAGCTGATCACCTCTCTGCACATTATCCATAATCAACAACAACATAAAACTCAGATCTTACGCCAGCTCTAAGGCTTTATCGAGAATGTAAGAGAAATTTATTCATGTTTTTGTAATTATTTATCATGTAAACCTTAGCTTTGACTAGCCAAGTGCAATTCAGTGAAAAATTTTCCCCCACATATGAACTACTCTATATTTCTTTTTATAAAGAATCCAAAATGACTTTAAATTACTTTAATTGGGTTGGTCTAGGAAGCAACTGCTGGCCGTTTTATGCCAGGGACTTCATTCTGCAGTAGAGGCAACAGATTCACTTTTTGGCTTACTAGCAAAATTGCCAAACAGAACATATAACTAAAATAATGTATTCTTTTCTTTTGTTCTTGTCCAGCTGAAAGGTATATGTGACTATGGTGCCACAGCTTTGCACTCAGCAAAGCTTTACCTCTCCTGCTGAAGAAAGGTAGTTGAACAGTCTGAACGCAGCCTGCTGCGTTTCCAAGAACAGTTTAAAAAGCAGTGGCCTGGAAGCAGAGGAAGTATTCCTATTCCTACTACCAGTCTGTAAACCTGTGGATGTTGTACACACGTGTGCATATGCTTCTCTGTACTCTGCAATAACTTTATAGAAGTTAAAAAATAAAATGAAATGGAGAAGTATATTATGTGAACAGCCGTTGGTTTGGTAGGCTTCTTCCACAGAGGATAGAATGAATAGGCAGAGTCCCTTCAAAGTATATTATTTGCTTAAATTGCTGTTTTCTGTGTGTGCAGCATGCTGTAATCAAATCAAGTCACTTCAGTGTTTATTGAATTAGTTATAATGATATGACTAGAAAAACACAAGTCATCATTATACATTAGCAGTTCACACCCAGTATTAGTTATCTCAAAAAGAGAAGGATGTGTCTGGAAAGTCTGCATGAAAGAAAACAAACATCTCTAATACAAGTTTTGGCAACAAATTTAATATGAAAATGCATTTTAAATTGCTTTTAAAATGATGGAAATTCCTGCTGACAAAGACACATATTGTGCAGAGAAGCACATATTCCATCTGCCTGGGCAACATGGGGACCCTTTATGCTGAGTAAAGTGGAACGTCTGGTTCCAACTCCTTTCTGTGGTCAGGCTGTGCACCAACTTTGATGAGAAAAAAAAGAACAGAGCAATTTTTTTTGTTTGTTTCATTTAAGAAAAATAAATGAGAAGTTAGTCTGTGTGGCTCCAATCGTGCATTAATTTCCTGTGTAAAAGAAAATTTTCTCTCTATTGTGAGAGGGAGCTGCTGAGGAGTGAGTTCGAGACTGGTTCTGGCATTTACTGTTGGAACAGGGCTTTTTACAACTGCACATAAGCAGGTAGACCAAGGTGGCTAAGCATGGACTGGGTTCCAGGTGACTCAATAATTAGGTACTATGCTGACAGAAAACTAAGGTGGAAAACCAAGCTATTGTCCAAGATTTTGGAAGGAGGTCCATGTTCCCTAGGAGAGTAAGTCAAGGGCACAATCCAAAGGCAGGCAAGTGATAAAATCAGCATAGCAGCAGGAATTGCATATGTGGGTATGCTTGAAGGGAAGTTGGCCTTGGTGTTCCACAGCAGGAGCTGGGTAGAAATAAAGTTCTCCAAATGTAGGGCTACAGATAAAGTATCAGGAGCTAGAACAAGGGGCTGAACCCAAAGTATTTTCACAAGAACCACTGAGTCTGCCTATTGGTACTATGGCTTGAAGAAGGAGCTTTCATTAAGTGGTTTGTTGGCAAACTCATTAACTATTAGCTTTTGCCTTTTATTTCCTTCCTCACCTGCATATGGACTTGTCACAAAGTGACATTGTTAGAAGAGTGTTGCAGAAAACATTCCCAAGTAGAAGCTTGTTCACTGATTGAAGCACAGAAATTGTATATGCCATAATATATAATGCTTGTACACATGATCACTAAGCCTCATACTTAGGGGCTGATAATATCTGCTGAAATTGTCATTATAAACAAAGAAAGAGTCTCCTAGAAGCAAAAAATTGCAAAAGAGAAAGTAATAACATTGCCTTCTGAATTACATAGACTTATGACATACAGTTTCAGCTAGTATAGACATATTTTCCCATACTTATCTATCTCATCTCTTTGTATGATATTTCTATGATTAAAATGTCTGTTATTGCACTATTGTTTCCAGGTATCTTGCTATCTACTAAAACAAAATAACTGCTATTTTAAGTTAATTTTCAGTAAACTATAATATTTCCAAAGGCCAGAACTTGAATATTTTATAACCATTACATGATACTGTCATACACAGTTCACTGAAGAGATCTCATAGACGTCACACCTATAAAATTCATACCCCTTGCTTATTAGAAGGTCAACATGTTTTTTGACACCCTGCTGAGTTTGTTAGGCTACATGTTTATTTATAGGTCTTCCTTATGTATACAACTTATTCTCCAGTAGAATTGCACAGCATAGAGAAAAAGCTAGTATATGATGCAGATTAACAATGAAAATAGCATGAAATAGAAATACTTTTCTGTGTTCATACAGGAAAGCTCAAATCAAAATATTCCATTTTTAGTAATTCAGTTGGATTCGCACACAATCTATGCAGCTGCATGAAATCCGTGTGAATTGCCTAAATCAGAAAAAGCCATTCAATCTCCATTTCCAATTTTAGTTCTTCTAACCCTTAATTTCTTAGGCATAGTGCTATCTCCATTTCAACTGGTCACATATCTTACCACTATACAACCCAAGCTGTATGACCTATAACAACACAGTTCCATTTCCAGATTAATTTAAAAATAAAAAAAATAAAAAATACTAGATTATAATAGAATTTATGGAAAAGGTTTGCAAACTTTCATCACAGTCAGGTTCCATAAACTAAGCTCTTCCCTAAAATCCCTTGCTATCTGTGCAATTGCACCAGCAGAACAAATGAATCAACTGAAAAGCCACATCCTGTTCAGAATTCATGATGCCCTCAGGACCAAACAGAATATTTAGACATATTTATAAGGGTGAAATACAGTATCATCAATGAAGGGACAGAACTTTACTGTGCTTGTCATTATTGCAGGAAATGTAATCATTAACCATGCAAACATCGTTGTCTTAATGTTTAGAGACAAACACATGTATAGCAACTGCAGGCTTTCACCCAGTGAAGAGCAGTCTTGTCTTCCAAAAAATTCTGAGAAGAACTTTTCTATGCACATATTTTTTTCTGGTCATCTTAGTGACATAATATTTCAAAAGTATGTAATTTTTTCTATAAAAAAGTTAAGAAACAAAGTAATGTTAATATCAGAATTTGAAACTCTTACAGTTTTCAGGAGCTATCTTTCAGCTACTTAAACATGCTGCAAACTGAAAAGCTTAATTTTCTTAAGCTTGTGGTCTGAATTTTATAATACAGAAAGACCCATTTGCCTGATTTTTATCTTTGAAATAGATTTGTACTTGCTGCTGAAGCGTTCAATATATAATTGCTGATTTTATAGACCAACACTATGAGGGCAACTGGCTTTTTCTGTGAAGATGGGAAGGGGAATCCAAAATACAAAGGAGAAAAGACTTAGGAAAATAGTCTGACTCTGAAGAAGAAAAACTGTTTTTCAAAGGATATCCCTTATGCTGACAGTCTGCTATAGCTTGATCTTGCTAGTGTCAAGTCAAGAGAACCAAGCTGGCCAAAGAAAACTCAGTTGATACTGTATTTTAGCAGGTCATTGAGCTTTTGGGGGTGAAAAGGAGAGAGGCTGTGAAGCTAATCCAGATGAGATACCTAATCTCTTGTTTATGTTCCACTGTGATAAAGTCATTTCAGAACAACAGTAATAATGAAAAGCAAGGAAGTTTAAAAAAGTGGAAGGACAGAAAAAAAAAGGGGGGAGCAGTATTTGATTGTCATTTTGTTTTGGCAGATAACAATACAAAGTTCAAAGGCCATGAATATTAATAAAATGTTTCTAAAACAATGAACTTTTGATATCACTAGTGCATACGTTGAAGGACATACTAAGCAGTGTTAAAAGGGTGTTAAAATAAGAATGTCCCAGACAACTAGATCAACTAATACAGCGTGAATACAGGATGAAAGCTATTTTCTCAGCCCAATACTTCTACTTATCACTTTTTTCCAACTCAATGTAAACTTTAAGGACAGATTCAAAAAATTCACCCACATCCCATCACTCACATTTCAGCTATGACTGTAGCTGAAAGAATGTCATATTGTCAACTTCTGAAAATTTCCACAACTGATACTTTCTAAGAATAACAATTTCTGTGTATAACATCCTTACTCTTTCATAATGTTATGGAATTCCCAGTTTTGTACACCACATCAAATATTTTCAACAAATTTTCACTTGCTCTGCTCTCATAAAAAACATCTAAAATGAATCTAATGTACTTTTCACTTATTAAGTGTACAACAGCTACAGGTACTCTTCACCCCTGTAAATCTAGTCATTCCTTTTTGAATAATTGCTAAATTTTATTTTCTCCTTGGGTGGAAAAAAAAAAAAGAGAAAACAAAGAGGACTTATAGACAAAATTATTTTAAGATGATACATAAATGTATTAACAGCCTCTTATGAAATGTAAGTTGATTATGAAACTAAAGAGTTTCTGAAATTCCCATGTAATTTCTAGAAGCAGCTCAGCAATCTGAACGATGCACCTGGCAGACTGAAGAGAAACTGGGTGTTCAATGTTCGGTCAAGAAGGTCCAGAAAGTTCCCAGAGCTCCTATTTGCCTGCTCTGCTTGGAAAAATGTGATAAATCATTTAAAATATACAAAGGAAATTGTCAACAGTAACTACCCTATTAAAATTAACATTCCTGAAGATAATTTTCTGAGATCATATGCATCTTCAATGCATATGGGTTGAACAATCCCTCTGTAATGATTTTCCTTCAAGGGTCAAGGCTATCTTATTCAAATGACAGCTGTACCATGCCATACTTTCTAAAGACTGCTTCTACAGTGTATTTGTCCCTAGAAGAATACTTGCATGGCCTAGCATCACAAATCAACAGCTGCAGCTGTAACACATCCAGTCCCTCAGTAGCATTTAGCAGTTTATATAGTAAGCTTTTTGCACAGTTTGACTGTGATTTACTTTTAATGTTGTTTTACTTCGGCCTTTCCCAGACACAGTGAAATTTTACTTCAACAGTTTTGCTGTTTTCTGTGTTTTTGCATACGTGGCAGATTCAGATGTAGAGGCATGAACCCTTCTATAATATATATTTTGTTGCTAGTCTTCTCACTGGTAAAGAACATATGCATTCCAAGAGCTCCCTTGTTACTCTTCAGACATGGGTGAATACTGTAAACTAAGTACTCAGAGATATGTATTACACTGAAAACCATGAATTCACCTCAGTGGTATTTATGACCTTTTGTATTTATTTTCAAAAAAACATTTGGGCATTTTTCAGCCAAAATGCTTGTGGAAAACAAGAAGTCTCATGAGTACTTGTACAAAGGCTCACGCCTAGGAATGTTCATTAGGGCTTTCTCAAATCTCTGATTTCTCTTCTTCAGTCATCTGGTTGCTGACCACAAATATTAGTCAGTGAACAGTTAGCTGAGAGTCTGATAGAAATCTTAAATCTTAGCTGAAAAGAATAGCTCAAACACATCCTTTGTTCATTGATTCATGGCCATGGTCAGTCAGGAAATTACTTTTTGTGTCCACAGAAAGTCAGCTAGTCACCCAGTACACCAGTATCTGCTATATCACAGTCGAAGTAGGAATACACAAGTCCCTGTCATATCATATTGCATTTAAACAGTTGTTGTGCAAATGTTTATCTGGGAGGGAACAGGATGACCCTTAAAGTGTGCTACACAGTGAAATGGAAAGCTTGCCACTATAGCAAGTAATCGTTTTTCTTCCATGTTGAAAGCTTCCAAATACATTTTGCTTTAGAGATAATTCATAAAGGAAAAGCAGCTTCTAATATTGTCAGTTTGAGAAAATTTGCACAGTGCAAATTCTTCATGAAAACCTTTTAATCTTAGCAAAGACTTTAAAAATGACAAGATGACTGGAATGGGTTCAAGGAACTTGTATCAACCAGACAACTTAAATAATCCTTTTTATACTTTATATACACAATTCACACTTTTAAAAGATATGTTTGATATCAGTTTTCTGATTCACTAACAAGTCCAGATAGTCAGTGTATTTTCCTCAATATGTCAAGAAAGAATTACTAACAATTTCAATGAAATTAGATACTTGGGGAGAAGACTGAAATATGCAATTAAACTACAAAAGAATAAAAGACCCTGTGTTTGAATATGGAGAATGCTCCAGCTCAAATTCACGAAAGATACGTAGGGCTGAAACTCCTTCCCCAACATGTAAGGATTTCACAGAAAATATCCTTAGCTCTGAAATTCGTATACAAATCTGAGGCACTACCAATGCTTGCGTGCTTAATTGCTACAGGCAATGGTTGTTAAATGCATTCTAAGCATTGTAAGTAAAAGGGTATAAGAGCAA
The DNA here is from genome assembly GCF_009769625.2 of Cygnus olor. NCBI lineage: Eukaryota > Metazoa > Chordata > Aves > Anseriformes > Anatidae > Cygnus > Cygnus olor. Next base: position 27,947,007 of record NC_049172.1, read on the forward strand.
AATACAGCATAAGCTGTCTTTGAATCAGCATAATTTTGGGTAATAAGGTTCAATTCATAAAACACATGAATATTTTGTGCAGCTCAAGGTACGTTTTTGCATATAGATAGACCTATTCATATGTAAATAAGTTTGTAAGTACAGTCACCACATGCAGACATTTATAATACTTTACTTTGTTTATTGATTTATTTTATTAAGCTATGGTTAGTCCATATTTAGAGTCCAAATTATTGGCAGATGTTAAACTTTGAAATCTTCAATATGGATCTTATTTGGAAGACAGAACACAATTATGAAATGTGAACTTCTACTCTTTACTTTTTCACTACTGTAAATTTAACGGTTAAAAATAATAAAACACAAATAAGTTTCCAGCAGAGATTTCATTCTCATGCCAAGTTTTGTATTCATTTAGCCCAACCTGACAGATATAGCCAAGTTACAATAAAAGTAATAACTTGGAAATTAAAACAATTAAAGAGTAACACTGTATTGTAGTTTGAAGCTTTTTTGCTTTTTTGCTCATTTGTTTTTCATTGATTTTCACAGATAAATTTAACAGAGGAAATCTTTATTTCATTAATAACAAAAATTAGTTCTTCCCCAGAAAACTGCCTCATGCTTGGGAGATTTGAAACTGAATGACCAAGATTCAAGAGAAAATGTATTTTCATCTTTAAAAATTCTATACTTCGAAGCAAAAACCTTAAAATTTAATATTTATGTTTGTAGACTCCTAACAGATCAAGCTATGGTTTTGGCATACAAAAAGAAAGAGTAGTAACAGGTACTTAACTGACTACATTTGGATAACATTCAAACATAACCAGTGACCAGCAGCATTCAACAAGCATCCATCTAATTGTGATACCGAATCACAGCAGAAACTGGAAACCCATTATGACTAAAATGAAAACTAACATGAACATTGACATAGCCCTTGGAGGGTAAATCCTTCATAATTCAAACCTGAATCCCTTCCATTTTTCTTGGGCTCACGGTTTCTCAGACTATAGTTATTTCAGTAGTGGTTATGGTACACCGCTGTTCTCTACTCTGTGTGATCCTCCCTCCCAAATAATGCATGAAAACCAGAAGAAAAGGAAACATTACTGTGACAATCCCGTACTGGCAGAGGTTTCTTCAAAATAGGGCTTGTAAGACTCATTTTGTGGTTCAGACATTCCTTTATTACTAGGAAATATAAATCTCCTCCCTTTGAGGAGGCAGTATATTACAAATTAGTTATCCTTCAACAGACAAAAGATGGCTTTGGACACTCCTTGCTCCAAATAAGTCAAAATCTTTTACTAAACAGATCACTAAAACTAGACAAACTTCCACTTACTACATAAACTACTTTGAGATTTTATCTTTAAATAACAGACACTGATTTTAGGATACATACAAACAAAGACATGTCCATATATACTATTTTTCTCTTTCCCCTGGACTGTTTTCCAAATCAATGGGACATTTCACAGACAATTACCATGTTCATTAGTCATATATGAATGGCACTAATAGACAGAAACACACACACACACACACAGAGAAAAATAGTATTTTTAAGTTAGAAATCAAGAAGAAAAACATTAAATTACAGTTCTGAACAGTCATACTGACTTTAAGCAAGTGCACTTCCATGTACTCCTGTGAAATAACACGTACATATACTACCATACCCACTGAGGCAAGAAGAAAATTACTTCTTATGTGACATAATCCTTTTTCTCTGGTTCTCACCTAAATAAGCTTTTCTAAAATGTATGAAAATTTTGTAAAAGTTTTTAAGAGTCACCCAGGTTATGTAGACTAAATGATTGAATCTCAGCTTTTCAGCTAATGTAATACAAGCAATAATTCATCTATTATTTCTTATCTGATCTATACTTAATATAGACTTCTTCCATCCTTGGTCACCCGAGGAAGGTCCAAGATGTTCAAATATTGTTCCATAGGCATCAGAAAACTAGATGTTTTGTATACATCTCCGTTTTTCTCTATTACTAGTTAGAACAGGCTGAGAGTACCTAAATAGTTCAAAAGGTTAGAGATAGGAGCTGTCATTCACCTCATGTGAACATATCTATAGCATATATTAATATAAATATATATATAGTATATATTAATATATTATTTTTTTTCTTTTGAGAATCCTCATATGCAACAAATTTTCCCTAAAGAATTTGCTGAACATGCTCTTTTCTATTACCTTATGGAGCAACCCAGAATAAATATAAATTACATAACAATATAGATGAATATTAAAATAATGAAAAATATCAGTGCTGGGTTATAGTTTGTACTTTTCATCTTTTCCTTTAAAAAAAAAAATTGTTAACGTGGACATGTTTCTGAAATTTTCCATATAGGAACAGAAAACAGGAAAAGCCACAAGGAAAGCATAAATTGAGAGCATGTACACAACCCAGAGCTGAACATGTCATCATGACACCCATAATTTAGGACGAGTTAAAATACTGTTCTTTATGCATTGCACACAACTGAGTATGACACCATCACCCAACAAGAACCACCATCATGACAGCCACTGTTACACAGGAGACAGATTAGTTCAGATCTGTGGAGCCTGTCCACAGTACAGTGCAACTGCAAGGGCAGTACAGCTTGACGCTGTTTCTCCCTCCTCCATTGGCTGCCAAATTTGTCCTCCTGCACTTGCCTGGATGGCATACCACTGATACTGCAGATCCATCTCACCTCCCCTTTGGAGCTTCTGTCTCTCTCCATCCCTGTGTAAAGCAATAGGGTCTGGGTGCTGGGCTGAGAGGAGGCAATCAACTGCTGGGGCAATGTTTTCTCCTCCAACCATTATTCACCTCTTCCAGGGAAAACCCTGGCTGTCTTGCTATGTGATAGCATAGTGGTCACACTCTACTTTCACAGCAGTAATAGTGCAGGAAAATGAAAGTCTCCCAAGTCCTGTTTCTGTGAATGTTATAGAAGCTGAAAATGCGTAGCACAGGAAGAGGTGAGGAAGAATAACTTCAGTGAGGAAAAAAGCACCACTTCAAAGAAATCTGTGAGGTTTGACCCTCAAAGTAAAGACTGCTATATCTTGCGTGTGAGTTTCACAAAACCAAGAGTTGCACTGAGAGGTAGGTAGGAAGTGCAGAGCCATATATGTACACTGAATATAGATCTAATCCATCCATTGCAAAATCTGAACCTGGATACCTTAGCTAAGGGCTTTTAATTACACCTAAAAATCCTTTAAACTGTGTAACCCATTCAAAATTTACATTGTGATATTAGCATACTCTCTCCATCAATTATATTCTCTGAAATCAGAATTGCCCATGATATATTTTTATATACATTTTATACATACATATTTATATATATACTTATATATTTATACACATATATATCTCCAGGGACACATTATAGAAAAAGTAGAATTAGACTGAGCAATTCAAGCTTATTCTAGAAATGTGTTCTGTACAACATTTTTGATTAGAAGAGCTTTCTCTTGCCTGATGTTCCAGCCAAAGGGATGGTGAACATGTCAATACATATTGCATTAGTATACCACAACAGAATTCCAAAGACTATAATCACAGAAGGAGGAGGTGATAATAAAGAGTTATTTAAATTCATAGTAGCTATTTTCAACCGTAGTGCTGGCCAATTATAGGAAAGAGGTGTGAGAGTGAACTTGAAGCCCAGTCCAAGGCACAGTACATGTCCCTGTCCATTTTATTATTTCATGTATAAAGAATATTGTAAGTAATAGAAGACTGTAACAGTTATTACAGTTATAGAATCTTTTACATTGCCCACAGTTCTTCCTAAGAAAACCAATGGCACAAAAAGTGAGGATCAAATTGAACTTTACTTTTTGCTGTTCTAGTACTAAAATATTTACATGACTTTTCAGGATGTTTATGTACACCACTAATTTCTTAAAAGTCATATTAGTATGATAAGAAACCTTTTAAAATAGAAGTTGCATTACAAATATTCTTCTGTATTAATGAATATCAGTAAATATTTTAGGTAACCAACAAAGTATACAATACAACTAAAGAAATTATTTTTGTTTAACCTTATCCTTACCTCATCAAAACTTCTCTTGGCATGCAGACTAACTCCAATTAGCTACAGAGTGTCTTCAAGCGTATTTCATGGAAAGCATGCTGGAGCTATCAAAATGCAGGTCTTTCTAACCTATTTTCAAGTGCTTGTTTGGCCTTGGAAATGTTAGGGACCTGATGAAACTTTAATAGTCTGTAAGAAGAATGGGACACAATCATATCCTACTCTTTCTTAGTTACTGACCTTGCGTATGTCTTAGGACTGAGAGACTTCTCTGGGAGCTGTTATGGGAACAAAGACGAGCATTTGCAGCAGCTGGAGCTGAGAAAGGGCTCTGCAAGAATAACCCATAGGGTCTGATCACTGTAAAGACAACATACATTGCACACACACAGGCAAACAGTAGCTTCTTCTAAACAAATGAAATTTTGGTGCAGACGGGAAACTCCAGCAGCTGAATCCTACGTTGTATACCACAGTTTGAACAAAATCCCAGAAACAAGCCTGTCCCGCACTGTGTGACACATCTTCCCATTATAAACAATAAATAAAATCAGCTCTAAATTAGCTGGAATTGTAAATTCTCTAATTAACGGGTGGCTTTGGTCAAGTCCACGCAGCTGACCCGCCCAGATCTGCGAACAGATGGCTAATGACAGCCTAGGAAATCCAAATGCTTCTGATGATTTGTCACATCTCCAAGCTGTGGTGACAAGTGCCCCCCGACACCTGCTGCAGCTCCAACTTACAATCTTGAATGTTATTGACGACTGCAGCTAAGGTGGTTTTTTTTTCCCCATGTGGTCATAGCAAAGGGCTTTTCAGGCAGCTATTTAAAGCAATTCTTCGTCTAAATTAAGCATATGGATGCATGTACTGGATGAGGAAGGGGAAAAAAAACACTCTGAGTTATGAAGTTATATAACAGTTTGGAAAACACTTCGTATCCCAGACAGTTTACAGTGGGTTCCAAGAGAGACATGTTGGAGTTACAAATTAAAAAGCTTTGGCATTTTTCCAGGCAATAATTTATCTTCCCTGGGTGAATCATTATATTTGCTTGGCTTAGATTACAGTGTCGGGTCATTAAAAAACATTCTGGTTCCTCCACCAGATTGCAATAGCTTGCATTTATCACAGCTGGAACCACACACCACATTTAAAAAAAAATAGTTCAATATTGGCTAAAAATTGATGATGAGGGAAATTTTCATGATCAGTTCCCTGCAACTGTATTAGAAAAAAGAAGTGTAGGCAACTTTTATGTTTGTTCAAACCTTATTAAAACAACAGCTTTATCTTCCCAAACCATAAGTGAAGCATTTGCAGCATCGGGGCTGACCCTGATCTTCTGTATATTCTCTGCTTAAAGGACATGAGCAGGAAATGGTCAGCTTAAGGACACAATGAAAGGAAACACAGCAGCAAAGGTTTCACTGATAACATGTGATTTGAAGTCAGTGAGCAGATTCAGTCATTCATCCAGCTGTTTGGGCCAAAGTCTATACAGCACTCTGCTGACTCCTACAAGACTGTGTCACGAAAACATGTGGAAGACTGATGCTTGACATGGGCAAGGCAGGGAAAGCAGAGTGCTTTCACACCATCAGATGCTGTGGCTCAGTTATTTCACGCCAGAATCAAGGAAAATTATATTGGTTTAAGAATATTTGTTTTTCTAAGAGTTAACTGGGCCAAATAGAGATAGCATGCTGATGTGAGGGTGTATTCACATGTCAGTGCTTGAGTATCACTAGGTATAATGCAGGTCAGAGCCAAAACAGCAAAGTAGTCCACACCCACAATTAAGGACAGATTTATTTATTTTTAGGAGACAATTTTTCAGAGGAAACATCAGCAGTTTGGATGCTGAATGCTGAGAATATGTTTAAAAGGATTTATAAAGTACAAAACTAATGTAGTTTATAATTTCTAAGTAGTTCTTTTCCTTCATACTAAACTTATGCCAGTCAACAATCAGAAAGAAATCTTTCTTCATTATAGCAAGGAAGGACAAGATAAGTCTTCGATAGTGTACTTCTACACAGACATCATAAGCCTAGTTTAATCAATTTCTGGTCTTGGACTGCAGTAACTACAAGTCTTGTGCTTGGACAAGAACTACATCCTTCATATTTTTTCAAGGCTTGTCAAACCAGAAGGAAAATAGACTGACATTTTTCTAAACTTCTTAAAAGCTTAGCAATTTCTTAAATCTAGCTTAACTATGATTTCAGAAGACAATCACTTTCAGGTTGCTCAAGAATTTTAAAAATTCTTTAGGTTTACGAAATCACCATGTAGTGCTATTGGCTAGACGACTTCACTCTGGAATGGACTTATTGATCAGAATCAGAGAACGGTATACAAAATAGTTTCTAGCTGCTTGAAGGGTTTGTGGGTGAATCAGGCTTTAGATTCCACCTAATGCCTGGCTTGAATGTTTTTGTTCTGTAAGAGCAGTTCCATTTTTTTCCATTTTATTTATTGATAACACCAATATTAAAACTGAAAAGACAAATATTGTACACTAAAGGAAAAAGACTTTGAGCATGTATCCCCCCATATTCCAAGGAAAGCTCTCTACCCAACAGTAATTAGTTGTGCCAGAATGAATCAATACTTGTAGGAAATTCTAAAAGGTCATGTGAATGTTCTATTGCAGAATTGCTGTATATTTTAAACCTCAAATTATTGTGCAAATAGAATTCTTGTTTCCTGGCCAACCCTCCTCTCAAAACTCATTTCTTAAGCAGACTTGTAAAAAACCTGAAAGCACATAGACCAGCTTTCTGCTAGTCAATTAAAGGTTCTGTTGTGAGTGTTCAGAGTTGAAACAGTCCTTCATGACCCTAGAAGTCTTCATGAAAATTGTACCAATGCTGTGTGTGTTCTATGGGGTTCTGTAAGTACAAAAGATGATAAATAAAAGTGCTATTTACTCACACAAATTTGCTACCTATCTATCCAGGCAAGAAGCTTTAATATGCTGGTCAAACTAAGATCACCACCTGTGATACCCAACATTTTTATTTTTGCACCCTCAATATATCTAGACTTTGTGTTTGCATGCTTGAGAGAGAAGACTTCACCAATAAATTAGGCATATAAAATTAAAAGCCATATTAATATTATATGCTAAGTTATTGCTGAATTAGATAAATCCCAACCCAATCAAGAACCCTTTTTTTCCATTTAATTTTTTTGAAAAAGAAAGGGGTAAGCTTTCAAAGCTCAGGATGAGCCACTTGCTGTAGGCATTGCATTTTCATTCAACGTCATCCTCCCTCCATTTTGAGCCGAGCACTAAGCCAAGCACTGACCAAGAGTTAAGACAAAATCCAGACTACTATTTACTAACAAGAACAAGAAAACACATGGTATATTTCTCTTTACTGCTTAAGACAGTCCTTTATCTCTGATTAATGACCTGCTAGCTATCAGAATACCATATGTATTATTGCAAACGTTCTGTCTTGACAACAGCAAGAATACCCACAGCTACCAGCATATAAGATTGCTGGATCAATATTGTAAGGAGTATGCTCAGCTCTATGAAAATTAAACCTTTGTAATCTTTATCTTGTATTACACATCTGTAATTGCTCTATCAAAAAATGACATTAATATTATATGTGGCCCAACTCCAGTCTTGTTAGTTAGTTATGCAAAGTTCAGTTTTAGCTGGTACTGGTATTGTAGAAATAGAAGATCTTTAGGAAGAACAGAATATATATTATCAATGTTTTTAATTTTTTAATTACATTGTAAGAACAGTAAGGGATACAGGTGGACCTAACCTGTATATAGCTTCCCCAGTGAAGAAGGTATTGGTGAATGGACAGCCTCCCTCCAGAGAAAGACCAGAGGAAATCTGAGGATGACTGACTTAAGGTATTTAGAAAGAGAAGTATTGGACAGATTCCATATTATGAGTGTTGTTCAACACATGCAAGACAAGGAGAACAAGTTTGGCACTATTCATTAAAGATCTTTTGCTCCTGAAGATGGAAGATTAGGTGGATAACATGAGACAGCTGCATCCTTTACTGTAGGAGACTCACAATTCATTTAGGCTTTGCCTCAAGTGCCAAATTCTCAGCTCTGCTCTTGAATCTATGTCATCATTTCCTCCCATGAGCTTTCCATTCCTTTCACTTTGTATCATCTGCCAGTATGCATCATCATTTCTCATAGTACAGCTTTTACAGCGCACCAAGTTCCCTGTTATCAGAAGACTTGTAGCTGAATGCTTTATGAAACAGCAATATTGACGTAAAGACTGGCCGTCTCAACTTTTGTTTTTTTATTTGTCCCTTTAGACTGCAAATGCTTGAAGTAACTTATATGCTGGACACCACTTTCAAGGGACACAGTGCATCAAAAGTCATGTTGTGATTACGCCTCAACATGACCAAAGATCTCACAAGAATCATTATTGTGAAGGTTTTGACTATTGCCTTTGTGGATGAAAACATCAGTAAGACTCACACATAGAACCAGGCAAGCACCTTTACCATGAATATGTAGTTTTGTTCATCCCAGATGACTAACCAGTTCAGTTCTAATATTTAAAATTTTCAGTTATTAAAGTTTTATTTTTATAGAAACTAGAAAGTTCCTGCTTTCTAGAAACTAAGAAGTGAGAGATATTAACCCTCCAGCTATTGGGTAAGAGAAGCTAAAGTAAACGCTCTGATTGTGGGTGAAAACCAAGATTTAGCGTTCACCACTGGTGGGGGGATGTCTTCCTTCAACCTGTCCTAGCAGTTGCAGGGCTTACATGTGTTCTCAGTTTCTACAGCACTCTCAGTTGTACAAATAATGAGCCATCTAGTTAAGCACTTAAACACAGGCACCCTACACAGGAAGCAGGGAGCACCACAGACGTGTATATCCAAGTATTTATAGCTTTAAAGAAGATTTAAAAAGCTCATGCAGGAGGGACAGAGAGTGCCTGACAGCATGGTAGTTAGGTGGAAGCAATAACACAAACTATGACTCTGAATTATGCATAAAGTGGTGAAGACACTGAGCTGGCAAGGGTGAGTTTCTATTATTTAGATGAACACTTATTCACTGAAGTGGTGCAAATGTCCTCACAGAGGAGTGAGAACAGCACTTCTGGCTCCCAGTCATTTCCATCAGCTTTTTCATCTTACACTTCCTGCTATCCGTGTAGTATTCGTATATGAGGTATACAGCTCTAAACATAGACATAAAATAATAAAAATTTCCTAAACATAGGAAAGCAAATCAGTTCTTTGATTTTCTGACTAGAAGCTCATTTCTAGCTCAGCTTGTTATTTCTGTTGGATTTCTCTTAGGACTGCAACACTGCAAACTATGCCACCCAAATGCAGAAACAGCTGAATCAAATACTTCAGGTAGGATGTGCCTTTCTAACAGGAGTCCTTTTCCCCAGAGGATAGTTAGTCCATGAATCAGGGCTACAAATCTGTCCGTACTGGTTCTGAGTCCATGCAGGAGAGTACGCTATACCACCAAAAAAAAAAAAAAAAAGCAGAAGAAAAAAGACAGCCTCATTTATAATGTACAAGATCTTGGTAAAATACTGTATAGAAAAGCAAAATAGTTGTCTCACTGTTCCAAAGTTTCAATCTTCAGCCTCCAACCACTCCAGCTATGCTTTGGCTCCTAACAAGGAGTTCAAGCTGCCCAAGCCAAGTCTTCAAGACAGATTTTAAAAGGAACACAGTTCAAACAAATATTTGGCCTAACCAATCCTTTTCTTCCCAGGCAAGCCCACAGCTGCAATAGACTATCTTGACACTTGTATACAAACTCCCAGACCTATTGGTTCAGGCAAGCAGTAGTTCCAGACAAGCTTCTTGTTTCCTAAAGCTGTCCAGTACCTCTCACTTTAAGCCTTCTTCCTGGACCTAACTGCCAGCACAAGCGTAATAGGGTAAGGTTAATTACGCCATATTCCACATCCTTCCTGGCTGCAGCTTAATTAAATCTCATTTCTCAAACTCTTTAATAAGGATTGTTTCTCATGTACCCTGAATATCTATTCCAAATAGCACACTCAGGTTATTCTAAAGAGCAAGTATAGTAAGCATATTTTTTTGTGTAGTTTACTACTGAATCCTTTTAGATAGCCACAGAATCCACGGCTTTTGACAGCTTTACTTACACAACTTGCAGTTTTAATTTTACTTATAAATCCACCCTGGATTTTTTATTCATGTAGCATCTTGATCTCTTTCCAAAATAGTCCTTCTTTATACCACTTTACCTGGTTCTTCCTGTCTCTGAGAATTGGTTTCCTAGCACCCTGATTTTTTTTTTCCTGTGAAATCTTTTAAACACCCTGTTGTTCAAGTGACAGGGTAAGGAAATGAAAGATCTAAACAGGGATGCATGCAGAAACATGGGTCTCATTTTTCAAGAAGTACCTGCCAGAATTCTACTGATTTATCAAGGGGACACAAATATGTGTCATCTGCCTAATCCTCCATCGTCTTCCTTTTCTTATATTTATTCACATAAGTGTCTATTTTTTATTAATTAATATTTTAAAAGAAAGGCTATACTTTCGGTTGGTAGTAAACTAATCTTTCACTGACACTGTGTCTGCTTGCAATTACAAACGTTCACCTGAGTTGGTGATGCTATTGTCCTTTTTGTTCATGATGAATATTATCCTTATTATTAACGGCATTTAGCGCATTTCTTTACCCAGATGTGTGACTTGCATAACTTCTGCTGGTTGCCATGCTGAAGATAGTCTGGTCCCATATTGTCAGTGTAAGCTTACTTCAGCTTTACGTTGTGAATCCCTTTGCTACCTGTACTTCTCTTCACATAAAAAACGCAGGCTCTGAATAGAATTCTTCTTTTCTATCCATTCAAAAATATCTCTTACATCTCACTCTCCTTCCTTGCCAAGTACATAATTATACCTTCACACTTCATTTTATCTGTCTGAGTTAACAGAAAAGTATTAAGTAGATGAAAACTGTACAAAATAACATTAAATATTTTCCTTTTGCAGAGCATTTATTGCTTGACCATATAGATTCAAACATTCTTTGAACTTGGCTCACTTGTCTTATAGTTTACCAAAGAGTTTCAGCTAAAATGAGATTTTTAGTTTCTCTATTCTCTCACATGAGATATTTTCTTAATTTCTATACTATTGGCAACATCTAGTTTTCCATGACTGCCTCCTCAGATCTTGGGGTGTTTTTAAGAGAAGTTTTTCCATGCCTTGTAAGTTTGTCAGATTTGTGGTGTTTTGTTGAAGTCAATGCAATAGGATCTTGGAGACTATTCAAATACTTTCATTAAAAAGAAAACAAAAACAAACAACCCTTCCCCCACCACCACCACCCAATGAAGTTCTCTGTGGAGAAAAACTTAGAACTATAAAACCTTCTCACATAAAACATGAAGGCAAATTCAGAGAACTGAAACTGCAGTATCTGTTTAAAATCTCATTGTTTTTAAACCAGTGCCTTGGCTTCTCAATGCTTGGTATAAGCATGCTGCACTTTGCTGGCTGTCCAACTAGCCACAGCTACATGAAAACTGATATAGCCATGACTTTTCCATCTCCATTGCAAAAGACTGGGAAGGACACAGGTCTCAGTGCAATTGTCACAGTCAGGTTGAACTGTTACTTGGGACTTTGCAAAGGGGCTGCACACTGAGATGATAAAGAAGCTTAAGCTCCAGCAGCTGCTTTCTACCTTCTAATTAAGTATTGTATCACACAGAGAGACTATTAAACTGATGCTGCAGAAACCTGTAGCGACTGCTGGCAAGTTTATGGGCAGGACTTAAACTGTTGTTTTTAATATAGAGCGAGCCTCAAAGGTTTCAAATGTGATTACTTGAGAGACCACCTATTCTGACAGTTGATTCTGCTGTATTACTGGTCAGCAGAGGAATTCAAGTTAATAGCCTAGTCACATAGGCAGGACAGCTTTGGCAGAAGGAGATCTGGTGGACAGCCTTGAACTCTGGAACTTATTCTTCAACTGTAAAATGGGGATAATAATGGTTCTCTACCTCCCAGTAGGGTGCTTAGGCTAAATTCATTATTAGACATTTTCAGTAATGCTTCTGTTTTTGTTTCCAAGGTAATGAATAGGGATGGGCTGGAAATCCCTTAACAATAAAATTTATAGAGCTTAAAGGGCAATGGGAGTTAAGGGGTCAGAGCACTTGTGGCAGGAACAATAGTTATTGCAAAATCTGGTAGATAACTCCCAGCACAATCAATTCACATCAACAGTAATAATGCTCCTCTGTTGCATGTTGAGACACCAATGAAGACCGCCCAGGGATACTTCATCTCATCATGTAGAGAACTGATCATAGCTTTGAGACTGAGGTAAAAAACACTCTCTGAACTGTGTGGTACATTGCAAAACCAGGTGCTTATCACCCATTTGATCCCTGTAGCCAAAAGTACTTTAGTAGGCCAGGACTGCATACACGTCCAGGATGGCAGCAACAAGATTGCCTGCAATTCCCATCAGCCATTAAACGACAGCTCTTACGCATTGATTTCAAAGATAAAGAAAGAGTTCAGCAAAGATTACTCCTCTGACTGGACTTTGCACGGGAGCCCCAGGCTCCACCCTGCAGACAGATTCCTTCGCTGCCTACCAAGCTCACTAGAAATCTCCACACTATCTGCCCAAGGTCAGCTCTAGGTCAGGTTGCACATGAGACTTCACACAGCTCAGAAGTCACTAGTAAGGAATTTTCCTTTTTTCATGCTACCAGTAAATACAACATCCAAATATTGAGTTTACACTTGATCACACTGAAGTGTCAGTCAAGCTCTTCTGCAAAAGCATAGCCTCCTGATTGTGGAAGGATAGCAGTGCTTGGGAAGGGCCACATCCATCTTGGCTGTTTGCCTGAAGTCCTGCTGTTTGAACAAGAGGAAAAGGCAGAAGGAATAAACACTATAATACAAAGTACACTCGGTCTCTCTCTAGGACAAAACTTTTGGGTCTGTCTTGCTGCATTTGCTTAACGTATATTTCATTCCTTCAGTTTCAGTGTTAAAAAGCCGGGCAAAAGCAACAGCTACAATATGCTATAGTCTGCTGTATATGCCTCTGAAATGTTGGTGGTGTTTCTTCCTGTTGACATTCAATGTTGCCCAGATAATTAAAATACTTGAAGACAAAATAAACTTTTCCATATTTGAATGTCAGCTGAAACCCATAGTTAGGAAAAGTTGTTACATCTCCTAGTTCTTGCTTTACTCTCAATAAAAAAAGAAGCTGTTGGTCTTACTTATACCTGGTATATACCTGCTGTATATTTTTGCCATGTGTCCAGTATATTCAGAACACAGAAGAGGTGAACAAGCTAGAGAAGCAGTGCATCTTGCACTGAAAACCATGTTAGCAAAACTGTTAAATGAGCCTCCTGGCACTGGGTGGGCCAGGGGTTCCCTTAGTAGCACATAATGCATTTTGCATTGGCACACCACGTCAGGAAATCCCATTTCCTCACTTCAGAGGATTGAAGCATAGATTGCCAGCACACTAGATTAAATGGTTTCTACTAATGTCTCCTCCCTCCCCCTTTTTTTCTCCCCAGAAAGAAAGGGTTATCTAAGGTGCTACCTGTAAAAGTCTAAACTAGGACTGACATTACTACTTATCCCCCCCCCCCCTTTTTTTTTAAATAAAGCCCATCACTACTGGGTTTAAACAGCAGTTACTAGAGAGGTGCTATGAATAAATAGTGATTTTTCTTCATGTTTTTATGGAGACTAAGTGCGGTCCCTCAGTTTCTGGCAAGCTGTCAACACAGCCATCTGTTTTACAAAGTTTGTGCCTCTCTCTAGAAATAGAAAACCCAAAGCTAATATGTAGTAGAGCAGCATTTTCCTTTGAACCACCTGCTATACATGAAGATCAGACAGATATCAATAGTATATAGGTTTTAAGCTATAAAGTCAGCCTATTTAAGTATGCAAAATGAACTTAAAGTCGTTTAACTTACATTTTCTTACAACTCAGCTTGTGTAAGCTCCTTGTAATTTTTTTATATTTACAGACACACATACAGATATAAATAAAAGTGTAGAGAGACTATAGATAGAAATCATTTCGAAGAACTGATATATTCAAACACAAACAAACCATAATACCTTAATTATATAAACAAGCAGGCCAGGATAAAGACAGAAGGAACCTGATATAAAATTCTGCTGGTAGATGAGCAGTTTGAATCAGTAAGATTGGATCTCATTCGTATGAGACATGGAAGGTGATACAGCAAAGCAAACCACTACCAGGAATGTAAAATGAAAGAAAACTATTTTTAAGAGCTATTTCTTCAAATTACATTTGTTTTTAATCTGCTTACCCTATCATAATAACATGTTGCTCCTCATATGCCTCCCCAATTTTGATATAGTTTACCCAGTTTTAAAATGTCTGCATGCCACATCGGTGTGAATTCTAATGCACATTCTCACCATAAATACAGTGGCATGTGAATTGAACCATGTACTGCCATCAAAATATGAACGAAATACCTAGTGTTGGTGGGCTGGGTCCAGTCATTTGGAAGCAACTAGTCAAGTTGAGGCCTAGATTTTGTAGATTTTTTGACCAACACAGCTGAAGCAATGAAATCCTGTCCTTTGCTTTTCCAAAATGTTTTGGGGTAGGTTTGCAGTTGTTCTTATGACATTAGCTGCCCCTAATGTTGTTTGAATGTCAAGTAGCTGCTGTCAGGATGGAAGTAGGTGTGCTCAAGATCTCCACAGCAAAAGGGAAACCCCACCTAAATTGTAATTGTTTTATTGTATTGCCAAACACCTAAAAGATCAGCAGTGTAATGCTGACATTCCTAAACCTGTAGACATAGAAGCTGTTTCATAAAAGCTTGTTTTAAAGTAAAGTATTTCTGACAGTGCCTGAGAATTGGAGGTTGTGCTGCACTAGACAAGAAGCCAAACTGATGCCAGACAAAAGGACAGTTTCATTGGGTAAGATAGCAAAGTTGAGAAATACAAGGGGTATAACTGGTTACACAAATCTGACACATTTTAATGGATGTTTGTCTCAATATAATTAGCCCATACGTACTGTTACCTTATTCTCTGCAATGCTCTGTACAAGTGTCTTTTACCTCACAGCGGCTTTTGGACTGCACTTTGTGCAGAGTCCTACATGGAAAGCATCATTTCTAATGTGTATTTTTCCACTTCTGCACAAGATGAAGAGAAATAACGGTCCTTTTGTGGATTTTTCTGGCTTAAGGATATTTTCTGTGAAACACTGAGCAATAAATTGTGCTAAAGGAAACAGCATCTCATCGTTACTCATGAAGTACTGTTAAACTAGAGATTGCCGTTAAACAAATGATTACAAAAGAATACAGGTAAACAAAGTCTGGGGTCTCCCACTGGATCCAAAAGTGTTGTACCCCTCAGTATAATATTTTAGAAGCACCTTTAGAAGAGAAGAACTGCACCACAAAAAACATACAACATTAACAGGAAAGTAGAACTGCATGCACCAGAGTAACACCATGATGGGAGGCTGCACAGGCAAACCAACACTGCACACACAAACTAACAACAGTTCTCAAGACTAAGCCCTTTCAAAAGCAACTGAGAGAACTTTCAGAGGGACTGCTCTTGCAGCTAGGATGTACAGCATCGTAAAGATAGACCCACACTAACACACAGTGCCCAAATCCGTGGCAGGTGCTTCTCTCTTCAGCAGCATCCTCATAGTGTCCATTTCAATTAAGGTTGAAAGGTCATGTATATAAGCACTTCTTTTTTAATATGGGAAAATCAGCTCATATTTCTCACTATATTAGAACAAGTTTTAGTGTCTAAGGGAGAAACTAACTCCTTTGTTTTAAGTTATACCTGTCCAAAGCAGTTAGTGCTGCACTGTTTTGCTTTGGCCGTTAACTAGAGGATGTAGGAAGGGCTCCGTTATGACCCTCTGCCTCTGAGATCTACAGCTGACTTGTTATAGGTCTGTCTCAAATCCAGTTGGAATCAGTAGAAGACTTTTCAGTGGTTTGGGGCTTTTATTTCCAGATCAAGACCTACATGGTCTTGGGTTTCTGCCACAGTTGGGAGTTAGGATTCAAACTCCTTTTACTTTCCTCTTTGAAAAATCTCTTCTTAAATGTTGTACATGTTGACTTCTAAACATATAAGGTAGAGGAAAAAAGCTCAGTTTCATTGTACAGATTTACAGACGGAAATTGCTATGTATTAGTAGTACTGTATAACTCTTTTCTTATGGAGCTCACACTCAGCAACCTCCAGGGTCTTTCAGCTACTTATATGAAGATGTGGTAAACATGCATCTGCCACAGAAAGTTTAATTTGATTGTTTATTTTCAGATATGATCTGCTCTCCTTCCCAGTTTGAATTTCAGACGTATCAAATCCTTGGCACAATAACAGCAATCAGGCATGCTGGTGCAATAAAGTTACGAGCTGTCAACAGTAATTCAGGCTGGGTGGCAATATCAGGCCATATAGAGCCAGATCTGTTATTGTTTTATTTTTCAAGTTGGATTTCAAATCATCACATCAGCATTAATTCAGTCTCAATTAGGGTTCTGCTTCTTCCTTGTTCATTGCCAGCTTTGTAGTTCTCCTGCTGATCTGAAATATTGGACTCCCACAATCCTGGAATTTTGGGTCCCCTTGCAGTTGTAGACTTTGCAGGTCCTCACTGCAGCCCTGTGTAGGGGGTGTAGTAAAACAGCAGCTATTCATAACTTATTGAATCAAGTTCCTGCCAAATACCACATCTGAATATATGGTCAGCCTGTTAGTGGGTGGAAAATTACATTTCCCCCAGTTCTTGTTTGAAACATGCGTTTATTTGACATTACTCTGCAGGCTACCATTCAGTCAAATATATTAGAACTGGAAAATTATGGAAAAGCCTTGGCAAGTGCTGTAAGTTAATTAGAAAATCATCCATTAAAACTGTTTTGCTAAAAAGGCAAAGAATTTCAAGACTTTTGTATTGACACCTTGAAACCCACATCTCAAGAAGAAAGCTCCAGACTGCAAACAAATATATTCTGCTGAGCAACAGTCTGAAATGGTAAGACCAAGAAGGTCAAACTCTACTTCGTGCATCATTGAAAATCTACATATTTCTGGTGTGCTACTAACCCCTAATAGTTTACTAGGTTTGTTTTTAGGTCGTGTATCTAAAAGAAGACTAAGAACTGGTTCAGAATTTCAAATTTCTTAGCTAAGCATACAAAACAGGAATTTTTCCAATCCTTTTATAAAAGATTGCAATAGCAGACGGTCAAATGAGTAAATGGCTAGCCATCATTTGAAAATATATAGATGTGTTCTTTACTAATATACACGTAATAGGCCAAGAACCCCTATACAAATTTTCTTACCAAAATTTTGGGTCCTGTGTTTATAGAGGTATCCTAAAATTAAAATGAATTGCTTGCTATTATCCTGGAAGCTAAAGAACCTTAGCTTGAGCAACCTTAGGACCTCTCACCTAGGAAAATGGTGATAAATACACAGGTTTTATTTCCTTCAAAGAGATTCTTATTTTTCCTATTAAATATTTTTTTAGAGATTAACATATGCATGCACTGCATTATATCCTTATAGTCTGTGTACTTTTAATATTACATTTTCCGTGTCCTTCACAGCCAACAAACACTAGACGACTTGACAAGAAACTATACCTTTAGGATGCTTTCACTATAGTAAACTGGTGAGCATATTGTGAAGAGGTTTGTTTTGCACAAGGATGAGGAGTTAGAGATCAGATACTGTATGCAGTGGATCTCAGTCAAACTCCTTTAGCTTTCCAGGTAATACCTGAACAGTCTGAAAGGACACATTTGGTGCATTGGAAATATACCTGTGCTTTCATACTTCTGCTGTCACAGAGTGATCCTAACTTATATTAATAGCATTTTGAATACTATACGTGCCATTTAGTCAATCCATGTAGTAGCATGAGATCTCCACTCTTTCTAATGAAAATAATTACATTCTAATGAAATTCTAATTACATTCTAATGAAAATAATTAGGACACAAATAATAAGTAGCCCAGTATGAAGAGTCTGACTGAAATGTAGCTGACTTAATCCAACACAGTGGTGGCCATTAAAGAAAATGCTTGCAAAAGAAGTATGAAACCTCTGGTTCCTTCACTGTACACATGTATGGCCTGTTTATATGAACTATTCTATATTTCTATCTGCTTTATTTCAGATGCACTATATCTTTTCAGGACAGCTATGTAAAGCTGATTAGAGAAGGAAGAAAACAGAAAGTTGATTCACATTGATATCTGTAAAACTTTTAATACTAGCACTGTTACAAGCATGTCTTCCACAGTCTATTGCTGTATCTCCTTATTTGTTGAAGCTAGCTAAAAAAAAAGGAAAAAAAAAAAAAAAAAAAGAGGTGGAACAGCTCCATCCCTGTTTATGAACTATGATTCCTCTTCCTTACGGTTAGTGTGTAACCAGCCAGCTGAGCAGATGAACTGCTTCGTTACAGTAGAAAAACATCATTTACAGCTCTGCCAAAAAGTGACATTTTTATAAGCAGATGTGCAACCTTGCTAAAGCCAATGAAATCATAGGCATAGTTTGCATACATAAGTAGTCTTCAAAGATCTGTGTTTGTCAATCTAATTGTTTTATAAACATTACAAGTAATGTCCATGGCACAGATCACAGCATATTTTCTACTGTAGGTCAACAAAAAATTATGTTGGTTAAAAAAATCAGGATTCAAGTGATGAGTGAACAGTGTAGGTATTGAGTTATTCAAGCATAGTGAGATGAATTACATGAGCTAAAAGTTATCCTTGAGAGTCAACTAGAAAGAAAAGATGTTTGTTGTGATTCATTCCATCAACCAAGCATAATCTCAAGGGGAAGAATCTGGTCTAGTAAGCCACTTAGACAAATGTTTAATTTTTTTTCCTGTAGTAACTCACTTTTCCTTCATAAAGGAGAGAAGATGGGACTGGCAGATACAACAATGGGGATCTTGCAGTCATACCATCTCTTCATGTAGATGATGTAAGCTTATTAATTAAAACAAAGGTCCAGAGAAGATGTCAAAGTAACTGAGTTATCACTTGTCATTAAGCCTACCCTAATTTCTTTTACAACATAAATTTTCTGCAAGTTTTACAGAAACACAGATGGCACAAACCCCAGTTTTTATGGCTCTTCTTTCACTCAGTGTTCTATTATGCCTTTTAAGCAGAATCAACTACTAAGGCTACACATGTAACATTTACTGAACTGCATTGCAAGGGGAGTTCACTTTTGGCAGGCTTCATGTTAACAAAGCACATTTGGCACGAGTGTTTCTGTTTGCCTCATTACTCAGAATAAACAAGGGAGATCTGAATTGCAACTTTGGGGTGAAATCCTGGATTCAGTTAATTCAATGGTAAAATTCACATAGACTATAGTGGAGCTAGAACGTCTTTCTCCTCTAACATCTTCCTCCACCTCAATGATAATCATGTCCCATTTCTGTGGACAGGCCATTAAAGATATGACCAAACAGTAAGTTATAGTGCAAAAAGTTGGGATGCAAACTCAGAGAGAATCCACTACGTCATATAAACATTCCATATGGGCATTTTTTACCATTACTAAGTGAAATGAAATAATTCTTGCTGAAAGAGTTTTATTATTAGCTAAAAGAGGGAACATGGGCTGTTACCACGAACTGCCTGGTTTTCTTTGTATGATGTGGCAGCTATAGAAGGCTTGTAGGTAATTACTGCAGAGCATTTGATGTGTTGTGAATTTACAGTCTTACTAAATTCTCACTTTTTCATTTGCTCACAACTCCAGAATCCACGCTGCATTGCAAACGACTCCTCCTAGTCCTTTTTTTTTTTCTTGATTTTTTATATATGCATATACATGTAAGTATAAACCTTTACATTAAAACATATTTGACTTGGAAACGTAATGCTGGCTAGAGCCAATTATATTTGAGTGGAGTTATGCCTCATGAAAATTATTGCAATAATATGTTCAAAATTGTTGCTTTTGTGGTAAAAACAGAATTCACTTACAAGACAAAGAAAACCTACGCTTACCAGATAACTAGTGGGATATGTCAAAAGGAATAACTTTGAAGAAGACGGAAACTGAGAAACAAGACAAAGGAAACAGGTACTAGAATATTTCATTTAATGACTATATGACAAGTCCATCATAGACCATTATTTATAGGTCACTTTCCTGTCAGCTGTAAGATTTCTGGCCCTAATCATGAGAGTCAACACAGACTTCCGAATAAAAACTTCCAACATGATAGAGATAATTCCAAGCCGGACAAAAGATACATATGAGCATGATTTGCTTCCTCTCTTACATTAAAAATGCCAAGATATTTCCCTAATAGTTCCTTAGCATTAATGACACTGTTTTCTCCCATTACAAACAACAAGCAAAAGATGTTTCTTTAGCAAGATCTTGAGCCTCACTGAATCTGAAATCCTAGTCAGCAAGAAGTTTAAAGGAAGAATATTTTAATATATAATTTTATAATTATAATTTTATTAGAATGCCTTGTTTTTACTCTATGCAAACTTTCAATTTTATTTACCCCTTTTTTGCTCTTCAGCACACACAGGTTTGGTTTTCCCTTTTTCTATCTTCATTTCAAATTACAAGAGGGAAAAATGCCTTTCTTTTGTTAGAGTTTTCATTTGATGTGAAGATACTTGAAAAAGATGAGACTGCCCTTAGGAGCATGGCCTAGTCAGAGAACACGCTGGCTCATAACTCTGTTCTGGTGTACAGTTACACAAAGAGGGATGGGAATCTGGGGCAGGTTTGGAGACAACTTTTTTTCCCAATGTTTGGACTGAAAATTGAAAACATCCAGGGCCAGCCTGAAAGAGACAATTTTTTTTTTTTAATCCCAGACAAGAAAAAAAAAAAAAAGTCATCCAGAACTTTCCCCTACACACACATCAAATGGGGGCATTTTAAACCTGTTTTTAAAAATAAAGGTACAAGAAATTTGAAGGTGAAAACAGATGTCCGTAAAGCAAATTAAGAAGGCGGCCCACCTCTCATTACTGTACATAAAAGTGAGCTGCTGCTACCTTCACTCATCATTTATACTGCATTCTCATTTTCAGCCTGAGACAGCTTTTAAGTTTCCAGCTTTGTGTGACTACAAGCAATACTACAGAACTGTTATTGATTTACTGTGAAATATGGATTGCCCATATATTATGCTGTTCACCAAGAAGAGTAAAAATTCTTATTTCATTCTTTTATATGAGCTAGAGAAACTTGAATAGAGCTTAAGCAACTGTTCCTACCTTCAGAGACTACCCTTATCACCACAACACTACGTGGTACTAGACCTCAATTAGTACAACCCTTTTTATGCACAAGCACATACAGCAGAGAGAAGGAGAGACTATAAAGAGAGGAAGTATAAAACTGTTGTTCAGTTCTGAAAATTCAGACAAAGGTATCTGCAAGCCATATATTAGGATTTGTTCATTTAAGAAAATCAGTAAAGTAGGTTATTTGTTCACTTGTTCCTTCCTTGTAGTCTGGCTTTAGGTTGGACATGGGCTATATACCTAGGGTATTTTCCCCTACTGACAGCATCTCTAGCGCACTAGGGAAACTCGTTTTTGCCTGTGCTTTGATAACAGTTTCACACAACCCCTGAAAAGAGTCACTCTTAGGACCCTCTTTAATAGCAAGTGGAATGAAACAGGTTTCGTTAACAGTTACTATTAAAAAAAAAAAAAAACCTCTAATTAATGTTTAAATAAAGAGGTTTGTGTCTTTGTTGTTTTAAAAGCACATGAAAACAAGCAAGAAAATAAAATTATACAATGAAATAAACCATACAGGAGTTATTATACTAAGCTGTAAGTAAAAGACCTTTTATGTTTACTATCTTCCATAAATTCTGTAATAAGAATTCCATAAAATAGAGCCAAATATCACTTTAAAGAAATATATTGCTTCCATAAGACTGTACTATGCTGGTGCTAAACCCAGATGTTCTGATACAACATCAAACAACACTGCTAGCTTTTCTACTGGCTGCCCTGTAAACCCGCCCTTGTAAACTGGATAAATTCTGAAAAGATTTGCAGTATCAGGACACTTGTGTGAAAGTGCTAATTGTCAAATCCCTATCAATTTACATCTACAGGCCTTAAAAAAAAAAAAAAAAAAAAAAAGCCCATAAGTTAAATACAAGTAAGAATTATTAGGAACTACTTAGAAACCTGTTATTTATTTTTTAACAAATCATTGGATAACATCAGAACAAAATAAATTAACAAAATTCTTTAACTGAGACTGCTAACCTTAGTCACTGCAATTAGCATTGTTATAAAGCAAAAAATATCTATATCTGGAAAATTGCTGATAGACCTCTATCTCCTGACATGGTCAGACTAAAAGAGGAAAATATTAAAATATTACAAAACAGCTAATTTTTGACAGTAGCAAAACAGCATAGTATGAACCAATACTAGGCAATGTTCCTGCTATCTATTTTTGCCAGTAGACATGCATTGCTCAAGAACAGGAAGAGAAATGGACGTTAATTTAGCAGCTGCCTTTTAAAAACTCTTCTTCAGACCCTTAGTATACTGACCAAAGTTTGTGCTTTTACTGGGAGAGTTTCATTCACTTACAGAAGGTAGATTTACTCTACCAAATGAAAGTGTAACTTTTCAAAATTTATACACATTCACCAGAGAAGCTGTTCTATCATGTAATCTTCATGCATATTTGTCTGAAAAAGAGATCCACCTATGTATGAAGAGGACCCACGCTGAAAAACAAGGCCCTTGAGTTGTCAGTAGTTTTTCTTCTAAGTCACTGCCACATAGGTCCAGTGCTCTACTTCAGTATCTAACACCAGAAATGCTGATGAGAAACATGAGCTGGTGTGCATTTACCTGGTCTCTGCACACATCAGATGTATTTATAAGTTACAGCTATAAGTGTTTGGTAGTATAATTTTGGTACTTGTGGAAACTCAACAAACCAGAAGGAAACATCAGATTCAAATATTCAAACAATTAAATTCCACATAAATAAGTGACAAAAATTTAAGCAAAGTTTATTCAGTAGAAGGGTTTGCCTACACAAGCACTTGAACATAACAATAGATACTTGTTTATTTTGAAAGATTTATTTAAAGCTTTGGCTTTGTTAGTCACCAAAAGAAAATCCTGATAGCCATCAAAGGCTATGATGAAAAATGACCATGCAGAACATGGATGTGGTATATTTGTATTCAGTTTCCTCTGGAAAATTATATTAGATATAAAAGGTTTTCTAAATAAAAGGAAGTATTTAACAATGACTCAAGCTTTATTAAGGTTTAAGTGGTAATTTCAAAGAAGACCTTTCCTCACAAACTGTTATTAAAATGTATATAAGAGTAACAGGCAATCCAACAAGAAAAAGAGGGACTTTACCCAGAAACACCACAAAGCATTCTGCAAAATATCTTCACCATTTAGTAGACCTAGTACTTGCAAAAATGCCCTATGGAAAATGTCCATGCAACATGGAAATATCTCCAGAAATACATCAACATCTACAATAAATATCTATGATGAAGAAATTATTTTCCAGTGGAGCTATATGATCAACATTCATTTCAAATCCTTATCAGTTTGAAAAAATAACATGCATTATTTACTAGTCTGCATAATAACATGTTGTCTTTTGCAACTGAGAGAAGGTCCCTATTTTTGTCCTCATAAAGTAGGACATCACTAACTGCATGCATCTCCAAGGCAAACAGGCAAGAACTGAGTGCTTCCTGAGGCTGGGGAAAGACCTTTCTGTTCCCTCCCAAACAGCACATCAGCAGGGAAAATTAGTGTTTACTGCCCTGCATTCTAAGGCCCTTATTCATGGAAACACTTTTACTTGGAAAATCACTTAAAAGTATGGGTTTGCATTCAGGAATATGCTCTGCTGTAACTAAAACCTGTTGCCTCCTACAGGAATTACTTACATATTTAATGCTGTATTAAACCAGAACTAAATGTCTAAAACATTGAAGCCATTGAGATACAATTCCTCTGCAGCCAATGTTAAAATCTTTCTTCTAACCAGCTGCTTTCTGGTGTAGTAGGCAGACTCCATTTCTGCACTAAAAACATAAATTCTCCACTAATAGTTTCACAGTGGGCATCTGCCCCAACATTATTGGGCCAGTCGTGCTCATAATAGCCACTGAACACATGTGATCAATGTTAAGAATCAAGTGCAAAGCCCCACAAATTTTAAGGGGAAAATGGAGAAGGAAAATAGTACTATCTTCAGTAGTCAAGACTGGATGCTTGATTGGTGGTATCATAGAAAAAAAAAAAAATCCCATCTTATCTGTCCATCCTTCTAGGTAAGCTTAACATGCTAACAGCCTGAAAGAAAGGTTCAAGACTGAGGAACAAATTTACTGGAAGGAAATGCATGAGCAGAGTCTTGTAGATTAGTAGAAGAATAGCAGGAGAGCAGAACTGGGAGAAACTGTCCAGGGAAGCAAAGATGCCCTTAAAACCAATTTTCTGAAAACAGCAGCCTGCGAAGTTTAGAGACCGAGGCAAAACTTGAAATGCTGTAGAGAGAGAATGGAAAAAAGAACAATAGATATATTCTGCAATTAAGAAGGCAACTGATTAATCTTGAGAATATTCAAACTAATGGTACGTTTATTTTGTTTTGTTTTTTAAAGCTAATGAAATTCATTAGCCTGTTTTAAGTTGTTTTTGTTGTTGTTGTTGCTTTGTTCTGTTTTTATTTGGCAACAGACTTAACAAGAAAGAAATTCCTCTTTTGTTTCCAGAGAATTTCTGGGTTTTGTTCTTCCAGATCTAATTTTTATTGAGGCCACATTCTCGGCACAATGTTGAATTTCTAATGCTGAATGGAAAGGCTAATAGCTTTATCACATTATTAGTAATGGCTTAACCACCTTTTAAAATTAGAAATACGCTTTTAAATATTGAAAGTACTGATTGGTAGGACAGGTAGAAAGTAAAATACAGTCCAGTTACTACAGGTACATTGCAAAAGAACTCTTACTGATTTCATTCGCTGTCCTAAATGCAAAAGAGCTTGGAGCCAAGAGCAAACTATTTCCCGTAAGTATAATTTACAGGGAGAATCTCTGTTCAATAGAAGACAAAGAATATCTAAATAAAATATCAGTTCAACAATTTTTTGAGGACACATCTTATTTAAATTTAAATTTTAGACAGATCTAAAATAACAGCTTGAGCCAAAAGCAAACGTTTTCATCTGGGAACCACTGAAAGTTTTATGGGCCCCTTGGGCTTACTAACTAATAATGACAGCAGCTTTTTTTTTTTTTTTTAAAGAAACTGACTTCTTTGTTCTGTAACAAAGATATTGTCCATCTAGGGTAAAAAAAAAAAAAATGTATAAGTGTCAAATCCAAGGACAAATATATAAGATTCAATTGTTAGAGAGAAAATAATAACATGTAAAGCCATCAAAGTTAAACAGTGGGGGAGGTAGTACTCAAGGTCATTCATCATATTTTCCTTTGCAATTTCAACCCTGTACCATGCTACCATATTCATAGCAAGCCACAAATATGATTCCTTGTTAGAAGGAAGAAAAAAAAAAAAAAGATTAAAGATGTGTTCTCAGCAACAGTATATGGAGTACTTTTCAGTCCTGTTATGCTTCAGGAGTAAAACTCCGCTCTGACTTCAGTGGATATCCTCATGGGCTTCACTGGGAATTGTACCTGCTCACGCCAAAGCTTCCTATGGCCAGGGATATTACACATGTCAGAGAAGCTGTTGTACCTATGAATCAAAAAACCCAGGGGAGCATGAGCTGAATGTGTCGGGCAGGAAGAGACTCTGATGGAAAGGTCTTAAAGTGAAACATTAAACCAGCTAAATCACAATGCTTACCACATTCTCCAAGAGTATATAAGATAATAATTTATTTTTAAATAATCAGCCAAGATTTTTCTTGTGCCAATGTTCTTTCAACCTTCTTTCAAATGAGCAGGTTTGCTCATTTGAGCACAATTTACTTTGCTGGATACAAACTACATATTGCACCACATTTAAGCATTAGATTTGTATCTGCAGCAAAACTTCCCTCTATTTTACAGTAGCTTTTGCAGAAGCTTATCTGCACGTATCTTCCACAGTTGAAAAATACGTTACTGCTCTCAGTTTTCCAACAATCCAGCCCCACATGTGGATCATAGTCACATCCATGCTGGTAGCACTTCTAGTTACAGGTGAACTCATCTCACAGGAGTCTGTCAGGGTTCAGGGAAGCGTTCTACAACTATATTTAATTCCACATTCAGAGTATGAGTCCACAATATGATTTTTCCAGCGACAAAGCTAATACAAGCATTTCCCAAGCTTACACCCTCTAATTCTATACTTTCACATGCTCATTTCCTTTTCCTGCCCTACATTCTACTCTACGTCTGTGGTGAAGCAACTGCACATGACACCACGCAGGGAAACATATCACTGAAACAATGCAAAAAATAACTGCAATAATGACACTATCTGCAAGGATAGCAAACGTGTGAGTGCAGCTGAAAGGTGCCTTGGATTCAGAAGTTTTAACCTACCATAAATCCTGTTTGGGCAAGCACCAGTACAGGTAGAAGGCAGGTGGCTGTGGATCACAATCACATGCTCCACATGGAGGTAGCCAAAGCTACTGATGACACATAGCTGCCTGCATTAGGTTGCTAACCACAGTGAGCATTTACAAGAGAGGCAGCATATTCTCATTAGGGTACTCCTTTTCCATGACTGTCACTTTGAGATCTGCCTGCCAGATCGTGACACTGCCACCATTCAACTTCATTTTTATTCTTCTTCGTGTGAAGAGTTCTTAATCTTTTAATTAACTGAATACAAGTGGCTTTACCAGCTTAGGCTTTTCATTATAGTCTTCACCTAAAACTTGCCATCTCTTTACCTCAGAGAAACGTAGTCAAATTTATCAGACAAATTAGGTGAAGAGCTATTTCAGTTTTATTTCTAGTGGTAAAGCATGAGAAACAAGATTTTACAAAGTTCATAGCAGTGGCTCGAAAGGACGTGGCAGGCAGGCATGGAAAGAAACCTTTTACAGTGGAAATAAGGTTTAACAGTAGTTCTTCTACTGTTAAATGTTAATGGCAAGAACATTCTTTTATTCCAAAATACAAGAAGGTTGGGATCTAAGCACAGCATAGCAGGGATATTTCTAGCTGAAACAACTGGAAAATGGAGATTAGACTCCTGTGGCATTTATTTTAGTCAGTAGTGCAATATTTTTTTTTCTGACTGAAATGCAATAAATAAAAACCGTGATCTTAGATCCTATTTATTTCTCCTGTAAGAGACTTCACTTCCAGCCTCACGGCTCATGGAAGAAATTAGTTCAATTTGTATAAAATGTTACCTCTATAAAGGGTATTTGCATGTTTTGAATCCAATATAAACATACCACTGTCTATGCAACAATATATTTGAGCGGCTGCATAATGCGTTGGAATGTGTTTGATCATGGACTTTAAGGGTGTTACGGCAAAGCATCAGTTAAATATAGCGACTTCATCTCATTCTCTGCCAATTTAGCACTTCCACAACTCTTATAGGCGAGGCTTGTTATTTGACATCTGTTAACTGGTTACAGTCCCCTGGCCAATGGAATTCAATGTCTTCACTCTGCAGTGATGCAGGAAATGCTGCAGTTTCAGACCAAAGAAATGAATGTAAGCTTATACGCCACAAAATACTCCTGGAACAGAATGGTAATATGAAATAGAGAAATATGATAAAGTAAAGGAAAGCTCATATAACTGACCTACCCAGCCCACCAGCTTCACCACATGTTGGGGAATATCCCTCAATGGATAGGATAGTTATATCTGTAAAATAAGTATGTTTTGCAGCTCTGGGTAAAATTTCTTTAGAGTAACCTTTCCTAACAAAGGAATGAGTAGGCAAAATCAGGCACTAGACAAAAAAATAAAATGTATAATAGCGTAATAACTACTTATCATAGAATCATTAAGGTTGGAAAAATTGAAAAACCTATCTGCTTCTCTGTGCAGACACTGTGTGCTGTTGAGTCTGAACAAGTTCTCTGGAAAGCTGTTCATGTTCAACTTGCAATTTTTGAAAGGCATTTAGAATAAATATATATTCTTCCTTTCCTTAAACAGAGGTGATAACTGTTAGAGCTGTGATTAAAAAGAGAAACCTATTCGGCTGCATTTGTACAAAATACCAAGAGAGGCCTGCAAATAACTTCATCCAAAGTACTAAGGCTTCTTAAATAAATGATAGCTGGATTAGAAGGAGACCACCCATTTGGTTCCCAAAACTAATTATCCAGTGTGTGACCAACAGTTTCAGGTGCCAGTGAATAAATGCTCAAAATGGACAGACACATTTAACAGCTATATTTATCTATTTATGAAACTTAAAAAAAAAAAAAAGTCACTGATGGACCAAATACATTATAATCAATATCATAAATGGAAATGGAGAATCCCAAAAAGAACAGCCCCATATGCTGAAGCTTCCCTGTTAATAACCTCAGTAGAAAGTTTCACAGAGCAATTTAATGTTTGTGGGTTTTAAGACTGTACTATTAGTGATATTTTAGCTTCTAACCTCTGGCTAACAGAGTCAAGAGCCCCACTTCACTGTCTTGCCCAGGACTTGCATCAGAGCAGCCAGCCTGTTCTTTGTGTTCTTGCTTTCTAGACATAAGACTCACTCTGGGATTTGCCAGGCTCTGGGAAAGTTTTCTGTGTTTTAGTAAAGTTTGCAAAAAACAAACAAACACTGCTGGCTTGTCATATGGCTCTGTTAGTTCTCTAATGTTTATGGGAGTTAGTTATTTAGGTCTAT
Organism: Cygnus olor; assembly: GCF_009769625.2. Classification (NCBI taxonomy): domain Eukaryota; kingdom Metazoa; phylum Chordata; class Aves; order Anseriformes; family Anatidae; genus Cygnus; species Cygnus olor. Next base: position 27,976,015 of record NC_049172.1, read on the forward strand.
TGATCCAGGGGCAAAAACAGACGCTGTTTCATACTCCGCTCTACTGCAGGAGGTAAATTTTCTGATCATTTTATAATGTAATTCTATTCTATAAATTTATGATAGTTACATATTATTTCCAAATACAGAATAGAAATATCTATTGACTATTTCTATCTGTTTTGCATTGATAGTCCATGATTTTGCCATCTGTTTCCAGAAATGGAATTGCCTTTTTTTTTTTTTCCTGTGTTCTAAACATCTTCTGATCGTCTTCGTATTAATCAGGCTTTAAGTTTCTTGGTAGCCAGAAACATTTTTAAACTTTTAGATTATATTATTTGTCATTAATTACTTAAATTCATCAGAAAAAAAAAAAGTTTTATTTTGTGCTCTATTTTGTAGCACCCTTCTAACACTTTCTTACAACCAGGCTATTTTCTGCCTGGCTTAACTTCTCTATGTCTATGAAATCATGGCTTTTTGAGCATCCAGTGGGCTCTCTAATCAGCTGCCAGTTTCCATTAACATTTCCTTTTCTGAATTTATGGTCTCTGTCACTTAGAGCAATATGGCATTAAATTTGGGGAAATTGGTCCTTTTAAAGCTCCAGATATATAGACTGATTTTTATGAAATGCAGTCACTAGTACCTGGTCAACTGCTACTTTTAAGTCAATGAGTAACTCTTCTATATCCTCTTGAGTGAGGTCCAGCATTTGTTAACACTCTGGTGAGCACTGATTTTCTGTTCAGGGAAATTATTTCCAAGCATTTATGGAATATCAAAGGAAACTTGGCTTCTAGCCAACAGCAGGACCAGCATGCATCCCACAAATTGAATTCACTCTACAGAAGGGCTAGGTGGAAATTCTCCAAGAGAAGGGAAAAGAAAAAAGAAAAAAAAAAGTTGGGCTTAAACATTTTGGTCTGTGGTCTTAAGGGATGCTGGACCAGGACAAGGCTCAAGTAAACCTTTGCTCAGCCTGTTCTTGGGTCCTGGCTCTTGGACAGACAACTTCTTTCTTTCCTTTATTTTTTACAGAGAATTACACTTGGAGCTGCCTGTTGCAGAGTTAGCATTTAGAGTCTGGAAAATCCAACACCAGCCTAAAGCTCTGGAGCTCTGGTGAGTGAAAATTCTTGCTTGATAGTGGACATGCTACAAATTCTCCTTGAATTAAGTTACTCAGGACTAGAGGTGAAAGATTTTAGGACCTCCTCCTACTGCCCATTGAAAATTACATTCACAGAGATAAACCAGACATGCCTGCAAGTTTCATAGAGCAATTGCAGCACATAGCTGGATAGCCAGAATGTATAACAACTTTCCTTTAGGAAAGACCATGCATGCTCTGATGTTTCCAAAACAAAGTTTTCTTGGAACTTCTGGCTAATTTCTAACAGAAATTAGAAAATTCCTGGCATCCATCCAGTCCAGACTAAAAACATCTGAGTAAAATTTTAACAGACTAGAAAAGCTGCTTTACATCTCTAGATGTGACAGCAAGATTTGAGAACCTTGTTCTGTGTTTTTTTCTCCCCAAGACACTGATGGTAGATATTTCAGAATCAGTTTTTCCTATTTCCTAGTGACATGTAATGTTCTGGGTGCCCATTATTAAGTAGCAAGCCTTGGAAATGTGCTTTAAATACCAATAGCTGATGAATCTCAGTTTTCCTACAAATCAAAACTGAGTTCTCAGATTGGCTTGCAGCCTCAAAATCCAGAAACTTTGCTGCTTGTTGTTCAGTCAGAGCAGATTCTAAGGCTACATAAAATGTAACCCATAGAAAATCTTTATCTATAACATGGATACGGATAATTTGTGATCATCCTTTGAATCTTGATTTTATAATTCATAACCTGATTGCATGCCAGACTGACAAGGTGAGGCATCATTAATAAAAAAAAATATCTTTAGGGTATTAAATCTCCTTTGCTGCACAGAGTAGGAATAACCTAGACATTTCTGATTGGGAAAGATGACCATCTATTTTATGCAAGATATAAAGAACACCTGAGTTGTGTTAAACAAGGATTTAAATTAGAAGTGCTACCAAGGAATTGTCAAAAGAATCATATACATGCTTATTATGCATAGAAAGTTAGTGGAAAAAAAAAAGAAAAAAAAAGAAAAAAAAAAGTTATGTGTAATTTGAAGATTGTAGGCATCTTTTTCCCTGAGTTGTCTGCATTCACAAATGAATTCTTACATTTGTATATCCATAACTGGATAGTGAATAGAGATTTGAGTGTTTGCTGAGATAAGTTGACATGTGAACCTGAGTCTTTACATATGCGATTCATTTATGTTGCTTTAGATTTTCAAGGGAGGATTTTTCAGGGGAAAAAAAAAATTGACCTCACTGAAGACTGACTGAAAAATATACTTCAGGCAATCATTTTAGTTCCTTGGGAATACATAAATGATACAATAATATTCAGATATTATAGTTCAGATGGCCTAGAATTACTGATCCAGTATGTAAGGCTTTACAATAAAGAGAAGAGTTATTGTCTGTCTGACCTAGAAGCAGAAGCTTCTTTAAACTGAATAGACTTAAAAAGTTCTCTTTTACCAAGTTACACAAACACAGATGACTTGGCTTCTGGTTAGTGAATGACAGCCAAAGAAAACTGTTCTTAGGGACTTCAATGTGAGGTGGAGTTAAAATATACAGAATATCGACTCTGCATCACAGCAGAGCTAGCCCTGCATGGAATACGGCTATGGTGGATTCTGCAGGTGAACTCAGTACTGACATTCTGGGAAATGTGTTACCATCCTGCATGAGTTTTACGGCTTCTTTTACCTTTTGATCCATACCTCTTAAAAAGTTGATGAAAACAGTTTCAATAACATTTTTGTTTAATGTTACTTCAGAATGTCTTAAGGGAAACCTTTGTTATACAAAACCAAGCACTACAAAAGTGATCATTATTGACCACTGCAGATTCATTTAAGTCCATAATAATCTGCCACATCTCTAACACTCCACACTGCAATGCCTAACTGTGGACAGAATTATTTTTAATGCAAGTTAAAAAAAGAAAATTTAATTTTGTCATGTTAGATGAGCGAACACAACCCCGTGAAAAACAAAACACAAAAGTCTCTGACCCCTCCATGAAAATAACTTGCATTCTGCAAAGCAAAACAAGATAGTGAAAAAGCTTTTCTCCTCCCAAGTATGCAGCTAACACCACTTCAAAACCTGTATCAAGTGTCAGTACACCACATTAATAGGCTGCTTAAAAAGACATGGACAAGTTACTCAGTTTCTTGTGGTCTTCTCTCATAGAAAAAAATAAAAATAAAAATGTGTCTTCAACATTTTTGAGACTGCCTGGCAGAAATATAATTGAATTATTCATCTTTCTGTTTGGTCCTGCTATAAAGCCAAATACAATTTAATGAACAGCTCAAAAGCCATCATTGGGCCAAGTTCTCAGTCATGGAAGTAATTTCATTTCTTGTGTGTTCTATGCTGCAACCAATTTAATTTAACTGTGGGGTTCTTCAGCGATAACTAGAGTAAAACCTGTTCATAACTGTCAGTGACTGGCACTGAACACAGGTCATATCAGCATTTAGGGTAGATTCCTATGGATTAATTGATATTAATGAAGCTACATCACTTAACATTCACTGCTAAGTACTTTCTGGTCCTTGAAGAACTGGACCTGACAGCACTGAGAAGGTGACCAAGTAAATCTCATAGCTAAGGATCTTAAAATGGCTCCTGTTCAATTAGAAGAACTTGTTCGTTAAGTTATTGCAAAATAATTTAGCAACTACATGTAAATTTTTCAAAGCTATACATTGTTTTTCAAACAAGAGTGCAAAAAAATTACAAAACACTGAAAACACAGATGTTTAAATATCACATTTGTGTCATCTCCCCTGAACTTTGATGCTAGCTACAGTAAAATTAATAATGTTTATAATTTCCTTCTTCCCTTTGTCTTTTCAAATTGTATCCATACTTTAAGTACAGAGTGGCAAAGTTTCAAAACATTTTTTTCTTTTTCCCATTTTTATTTTCTTAAGCTTGACAAAGCTTTGAGAAGTTAGAATAAAAGGCAGTGCATACACAGAAGTCCCAGATGACATATATTTTTTTTATTCCATACCCAAAAGAGGGAGAAAAGGGAAGCAAAATTCAAAACTAGAGATTTAGGGCTTCCAAATTAAAATAAAATAAAATAAAATAAAAAATTAACAACTTTCTGTACATTTTACTGTAGTTTCCCATAAAAAATAAATTGAAAGCAGTATTTACCAAGGGAGAAGATACTTCCAAAAAGCCTGCACTATCCATGGGAAACATGTTGTTACATTTTTAACCAGATCTAATTTAGCCTGAAATATTTCTGATCTATTCCTATCAGGGAAAACTCCTGAGATGATATGAAAACTAACCTCACCTACCAGCAGAATTAGAAATGATGACTATGTCAGTGTCAAAAGGCAGTGCTCATCAAAAAAAAAAAAAAAGGCTATGTGAAGAAGACATTAGTCAATCAGGCAGTTGATCAAAGTGACCATTTGATCTCCTTACCATTTGAATTTCAGCTCTTACTTAAACCAACAATAAGACAAAGTAAAACCAATTAATGCTTCCTTAATTGCAACAAAATGAAATGGTTTTGTTCTAGTTGTACATCAGAACAGCTCTTCTAATTCTAACAGCAGTATCTTTATAACTGGAGGCATGTGGCCCAACATAAGCTTCCTGAATTTCAAGCTCCAGCCTCAGTTGCACTACTGGCAATGAATAAAACACTCATCTTTCTGCTTGTAAAATGAACAAGGTACATCTGCCAGGCATGCCTAAAACCATTATGCCATATTTACAGGCATTCAGTACAGAACTTGTGATCAGTCCGTGCTGCAATGAAGTATTTACACTGGGTTTTGTTCAAGAGAGAGAGCACAGAATTTTTTCCCTTAATCTGCTATGAAGCTGGGTACCGACAAATCACCTGCATACCATCATGATGGCATTATTTTCCATATGAACATTGCAAGTACACAGAGCACTTTACAAACTGATACAGGTCCTACCCTGATGACTTTGTAACTTAGATATCTTTTGGTCTAAATCATTTCAAATTTGTCAAGGTATTGATAAAATTGTGCTGAGAAGAGAAGCAATGTCTGATAATAGAATTATCAAGCAAAGAAAGCAGCCATCCTATCTTGCCAGCACAAGACCAAGCTGATGAAACACTAAGCACGATTTCTTTCTGTTCAGAATTCTGAGAGTACTTACCCCCATCTGTACAGCAGATTTAATTCAAACTTTGGGGAAAACAGTCACTGTTATAGGGCTTAGAGCCATCAGAATCTCTGGAACTATTTATAAAATAAATAGAAAGAAATTATTTACAAATAAAGTGAAGGAGAATAAGCTTCTATCCACCTCCTCTTCTCAAGAAAAAAAAAAAAATGTTGCTGCTGTTGCTTATGATTAGATAAATGCTTAACATTGTGCTTGTCTTCCCTGTAACAGATGTGTGGAAAATTGTAATTTCCAAATGCATGATTGTGAGCTACAGAAGAGACCAGGCTGTCCAAACACTGCTGTAAAGGAGTCTGAAAGTTTTGTCTATGGTGCTGTTTAACTCATAGGAAAACGATCACACACTACACAGAAATGTTGAGATTTTTGCTGACCATTTCTAAGTATGGCAACAAAACCCAGAGATAGAGATAGCTCTATATTTTCTGATAGAATGTTTTTTTTTAAAGAAAAATGCCAACTCCTTGAAAATGAACTGTTGCCCAGGAATGCATCAATTCCAGCAAAACTCCTATGGAAACAAGACCGGACTGATCAGAGAGGTACCTGGTTTCCTCCTACCTTGCCAGATTTATTCTTTCCCAATTCCTCTGGCAAACTGCTAGAGAAGTAAAAGCCTGAAAACCAGCTGCCTACTTAGGGGCTCCAGAACTGCTCAACTAATGGACTCAGTAATGACACGGATGTTCAGAAGCCCCAGGATTCAAACCCTTCCTATACTGTTGTTGTTTTTTCAACATTGTGGAGAACCTTTGGAAGAAGCTGGAAAACATGCTATGACTTCTTCGAAAGAAAACTTTGGACCTTCTACTGCACCCAAAATTTCACAATCTCATTCCATGGTTCTGTTTTAGAATGATTTCATGCACACATGTGCATAGTTTTTAGTTTTCCAGGAAACTGGGATTCTGGTTTTGAATGAATCTAGAATCCTAGATATTTCTCAGAATGACTGGAAGTACCTAAAACCTGTCTCCATACTCTGAAAAATTCTCTAATTTCTAAGTTAAAAAAAAAAAAAAAAAAAATCTGAACTCTCACCATTGTAGAAAAGCTTGTGCCTGGAAGACTTAAACTGCACAGTTTCAGCATAAAGACCTCAGAGAGATATAAAAGTTGCCTCCAAAATTTGTTCATGCTTCAATGCATTATAAATGTCTCTTGTTACTCAAAATAACAGTAACAGAGTTTTTTTGGCATAAATCCAAATCAAAGCTGCAATAAAAACTCAATGTTTGCATAATACTCTGTCAATTCTTGATAAGCACATTACTCAGGGATTCTTGACAATGTGTAAGAACACAGAAATATGAGATTAATTCAATGCACATTTTATTTTTAATCACTGTCCAGCTATAAAGTTATTTTATATATGCAATATATCATAGCTGTTTTCTGTATAGATGATCCTGTCCCTTTTGCCTCAGGAAAAGTTACATAGTGCACTCTGTGGGATACAAATTGAATGTGCAGCAAGACAAAAATAAAAGGATCAATATTATCATTTCCCACAGATTTACAAGGATTTCAAAGTAATAGGTCTTTCAAAACTTGAACCGACTATAATAGCTTGGAGCTAAATGCCTACATGTTATTTGAAACCTTGCTGGTTCGTGAATATTGATCCAATATAATTTTTATGTGCTTTTATGAATAATGTATAAATGCCTTGAGCTGCAGCTAGGTGCTTCTGATCAAGGAAAATAAGACTGTGAAATACATTTAAAATGGATTGGATGCTGAAGTACAAGGTTAGCTCCAAGTGTGAGCTAAGCTTGGGAATGTCATGCAAATATAGAAAATTGTCACAAAGACTTTGGATTTTACGTGATGTCTTTAAAAGTGCACTAGCAAAAAGTCTAGACGTTAGGGTGAATATTAGGGTTTTTGAATCCCATTGCCTCTCTGCTTAAAGAGGTAAGGACAACACATCCAGTTACTAGTGCTGTGAGAAACATTTGGTGATATAGTGATGAGGACTGCACCTCTAGTAATGACAAAAATACCTGTGTTCAGTGGCCATGCTTTACAAGGTTAAATATTTCAATAAACCGCCAAAAGACTCATACTGTTTAATGCACTCCTTTACTTAGTCAAAACAGAAGGACTAGTCTACTAAACACTGGAAGTTGAAATGCCTGCCCTGGCCTAAGTGCTTTGAGTACACCTGCACTGCACAAGAACACTATCACGAGCCATGTAGGTATCAGAAGCATACCCTCATGTTCCTGTCTCACACACAGGTTTTTCACACAGTCTAGTTGCCCTTGACTGACCACCACATGGACAGATTTTTGCACTATGCTGTGGGGCCAAATGCTTAGAGTTAAACTGACTGGTGTGGTATTTGTTCCATGTTTAAGAAAAAATGGCTGGTGAAATTAAGTTCCCTAATGTAATAACTATGAGATTTTCCCAAGCATCTGATGAAACAAAACAAAACAAAACAAAACAAAAAAAAGAAAAAAAAAAAAAAAAAGGAACTAGGCAGAATCCTGCAGGTGTTGATCTGGAAACCACTGTTCAGCCACTTGCACATACAGTAATTGAAATTCTGTAGTAGCTTTGAGCTACATATAAACTGTCATAGTGGAGCAACACATGCCCTGCTCCCACAGCCAACCAATATGGAACTATGACTTTTCATCTGGACTCCACTCTCATGGGGAAATGCAGACGTATCATGCTACGGAAATGAAGATGTTAACCAGAGGACAATATGCGCTGGTGTCTTAAATACATAGAAGCTGTCAACACATCCTGCTGCAGGTTGCGTTTTTTTTTTCTTTTATTCAGCCTTTCCGTAGTTCATATGACAGTGAGTCTTATAATGTGCTACTCCCTTACGTGACCTGACTTCATGCCTAAATGCAGTAACATGCAACTGAAAGTCACATCCACCAGACTCCCTCCCCTTGCATTCACTGTATTCCACGACTGCCAGAGATCATGATCCTGCCCAGCAGGCTCTCAGTACTAGGACTGTGACCATATACATCTCCAGGCTTGCTTTCTGGAGAATTTCCAAATAGCAAAATGAGAAGATTTCAGCAGAGTTGGCACAGGCAAGCTACTCGAACAATATTGGTGCAAGTCTAAAACTGAAAGCCACATACAAGACATGGAGGGCCAGGGACACAAGCCAGCAATGGTGTGCAGCTCAATATTTCCAAGAGGTATTATGGTAGGGATGCATCTTATACTAATGCAAGATTCTTTGTGCTGGGGCTAGAGCTGCACATGCTAAAGTCAGAGTCTGAAAGCCAGCCTTCCCTCTGGGTATTTCAGCACTGAAACATAAGATATGTTTTATCATGGGTAGAAAGCCACCTTCCTGTCACCCCGCTCCTCAAACAAGTTACAGGAAAGCTGATAGTCAAAAGCAAAAAACCCCATGAGTCTAGATCTTGTGGCATATGTACATGGAGGAGGAGTATGGACAAGGAAAGGAAAGACAAGGACAAAGGAAACATCAGCACATACACATAAATGAGACACATTGACTGTAGAGTGGGTCAGGAGGTGGACATAAAACTGCAAAATCACTCCAACTTCAGAGAAAGGAAATTTCAACTTTTAGGGAGCCGTTTCATGCCTGTCTTGCCTGTGGTCTGCAGACAGCTGTAACACCAAACACTAGGCCAGGCTGTGAGTAGCAAGTCACATGATGCACATTTGAAGCACTGAGTAGTATAGCCAAACTGCAGGCTTCCCAAGACAGACCAGATGCCATAGCAACAATACATCCTGTGATTATAAACCCTTCTCCCCACATTGTCTGAGTAACAGCACAATTGGTAAGGGTGTGACACATTAGACTTCTTTTTCTTTTCCATTCTGCTAGACAGGCCTGATCTTAGGACTGCTTTTTTAATATGTTTGGTTTTTTGCCATTGAAGTTGGACCTTACTGCTTTTTTAATAAATACAGGGACAAGACAAAGCAGATTTTGCAAACTGAAGATTATTGCAGCCTGTAGAGGTACGCAGTCTCTTCAGAAGGAAACTGCTTATCCATTGGGATAGGCCTTCTGCTCAATAAACCCAGAACTAGATTTGGAAGATAAATCAACACCATTGTGCCGCTGGCCTAATCCGGGTTTGGGAGGTGCTTCAGGAGTAAAGTTTAAACCATGAAATTTGGTCAGCAGATCAAGATGACAACATTTTCTAGGAATACCATCACTAGCACTCATGGGTGCAGATAACTTACTAGGCTTGTCCTCCATGTTGGAAGCAGGCCCTGTGTTTACCTGTGAGGCCCTCTCCTCCTGTGCTACTACTGCGCAGGTTTCAGGGACTCTTCCACAGCCTTGCCAATCACTACAGCACTCAGCAGACCCTGAAGATATACTCCCCAGACACATCCTTGAGCTTTTGTCATCCTGGCCAACCTACTGAATGTGAGCACCACTCATTTCAGTCCCAGCTGAGGTGCATGAAAGAACCTCAGCTGTTGCTGTGGGACTGCAGGATCAGGGGAAGGAGAGGATGTACACCTTATTTATAATACCAGAGGATTCTGAATTTCACTAATGACTGTCATCCCTTACAAGGGAAGATACTTCAGTAAGAGAACTTCCTCACATAACTCTTCCATGATTTGACTAATACTGTTCAGTGAATGACCTCCTCATACATCAATCTTTTGGAAACTGCATTTATTGAGGTTCCAAATTTGATCTTACAGTTAGTTTAGGCAGATTCCTCGATGTTGATTTAGGTGTCACTTTAAAAAAAAAAAAAAAAGAAACACATTGGGAAATCTTTGTTACTCTCTTTGACAGTCAGAATGGTTTCTAGACAAATTTAAAATCAAAACCAAATCTGTATCTAGAAAACAAGGAATTCAGATTACATAGATGCAAATACATGGCAGGGGGGTTGGAACTAGATGATCTTTAATGTCCCTTCCAACCTTAGCCATTCTGTGATTCTATGAAATACAATTTGTATCATGAAACATGCTATTCCATGTCCCAGATTACTTGGTTTTAATTGCAAACAATGCAAGACTCATGCATGACTGGTTTCAGCCCAAAAGAAACTATTAAAAACCAGTACTTCAAAGCTCTACCATAAAAACAATGTGTAATGGAAATTCTGACAGGCCTCTAATTAACCAATGAACTTTTTCTACATACTCTTTTGCAGCTACACCCATTGGCCAGAATCTCTATTGGTGATACTCTGATTGCTGAAATGATTATGTGCTGGTGGAAGGATATGCTAATAATAATAGCCTGAGTAGGACTAGAAACTATGAGGAAGCCCTATCTGATGTTGAATACACGACTGTCATTTAAACACTTATCAAGTTAGGAAACGGTGAATATTCATCTTTTAAAAGTGCAATATCATACACATCCAATTGAACTTTAAATTTAGCTTTCTTTTCAGCAGGTTTTCTACTAAGGAGACCAAAGTGTGATAAAGGTTAAGTTTTGTGAATGTGTATAGAAATTCAGACATGCCTACCACATTTGTTTTTTCATCCTCATGAGCTTATATTTTATATTCCAGAGAAATCCTTTCCTGTGATTTATTCCTTGTTTTCCATTCCAGAAAAATGCATGCCTCCCAAGACACTTGGTTTCTAGCTTGTAAACCTCAGAACGTCATAATTTTATCAAATATAGACACAGAGAAAATAATTTTGAATGTAACAGCGTGAAAGCTTAACACGTATTTCTCATTAGCAGCTTTAGCAAGCAGGGGAAGGGAAATATGGTTTCTATTCACTATTTATTCTTCTATGAGCACCTTCTAGTATGACTTCTCTCTATCATATTTGCCCCAGTATATTCTTGGTAGAGAAAGAACTGTATTTAGGCTCTTTTGATCTTGATGTATTATTATATGCTTTGCTGCGTAGTTTCAATTGAGAAAGCAATACAAAAGGAACAGTCTTTCCCCTTAAGACGTAAAATTAGATGGTTTGTGATTTTCTTTTTTAGTTACTAGGGAATAATTGAAGTGTGATGTAGTGAAATGTAGGTTGGCAGCTCACTGACCGGCTCACATACTGACTACATGTTTCACAATGCAGAAGATTGAAAAGGAATTATTTTTAGACTGTCAGACACAAGGTCTAATAATGAAGGGGTCATGTTTCAACACTACTCTTGTGTATATCCCTACAGAGATATGTCTAACCATCACCTGTAATGCCTGCTTGACCTCCGTGAACAAAGCAGTCTTATCAACAACAGCTGCTGCAGAGAAAGCCCAGACAGGGAGAAGAGTTATCTGCTTCTGACTTTTGTAAATCTCCCTGTGAACTATTTACCAACTTCGGTGTCCAGGTGGGACCACCACTCCAGCAGTGCTAATTTCACAGCTGTGCAGAGACTAGGGAGGAAAGTAGGGCAGAATGTCGGTCTCTGCTTAGTGTTTGAGGTAGTTTTTTGCTGCTTTTGCTTTTCTGTACTGGTAATATAGCGTAAAACATGGCTGAGATGAGTCTCTTCTTTAGCTCACTTGCTGTCCAAGCAAGAAAATTTCACAAATGACTTTTACCATTTGCTCTCCAACCTACAAAAGATGCTCCACAATGACAGGCTGACTAGTGTCACAGATCTGGGAGCTCTGGGCTTTAAAGACACCAAACTTCAGGCTTCATGTTCTGAACCGCTGTTACTTGCACAAGTGCTACTAATAAAACTCGATCTCCGAATTCACAATAGCAGCTAATAAATTAGTAACGTAACATTTACTTTATTTTTGGATCTTTTCTAAAGAGCACTATTTCTACAAACCAAGTTGTAAGCCGTTCTCAAAGAGGGAAATATGAGAAAGAAAACAGGCACAAATAATTATGGAGAAACAACTGAAAAAAATGCCAAATACTGTCACAGCCCAGTGTGCTCGTGTGTGGGAGAAGGTAACAGAAAGGAAGGTGTTGCTGAAGCCATTTTGTTTCAGTTAGATAAGAACACAGAGTTACTGGCTGAAAATCTGTACAGATGGGCTTCCATAATAGGAAAACCTGCACTAACATAATATTCAGGGACCAGAGTGGACTTCTTCAGAAAAATAATAATAGTAATAAATAATAATAAAGAAAGGGAAAAAAAAACTTCTAAGGAGGAGAGGTTCAATGCAACATTTTATTTAGATTTTTTTATTTAGAAGGCAGAAGATACCTGCACAACTTCCTATTTATGTCTTCTAAGCATGCAATACATCATTAAAGAAATAGGATTCAAAGATTCACTAAGGAATTTCTTACTTTTTGTTTCTTTTCTTTTTCATTGTGTCTTCAGTAAAATATGATATCAATCATACAGTAAGCTTCTCTCTCAGAAGTGCTATTAAATGCGCTAGGGTTAGGAAATACACATCAGACATTCTAGTATTTCTACAGAAATAAATACATACTGAAGTAGTACCACAGAGCATTAGAAGGGATAAAGTAATAGTTTAAGCAAGCTTCTGAATGTTTTTTGAGTTTGGGTCTCTTTTCCTCACCTAATCTGTGTCAATAATATTAACTAAAAACAGATCCACAAATATTTACCATGTAAAGCAGAAACACATGCAAGGCACTTCAGAAAGCTCTGTTCAGCAATCCAATATTTGTTTTATTCAGTTCAACACCAATACACTGGGATCAGTGCCAAGGTTATGAATGCTGTTGAATGAATCCCAAAGTGTCCTTTTCCGCTATGTTTTGAATCCCCATTAGTATAGTTCACTGTAACAATAAACCTCACCCACTTCTCACCCATCTTTCTCCCTGTGGAGCAATAGACACTTTACTTAAGAACTTTAATCTACAGAGAAACACATTGATAACACATTCCCAGCAGAAGGCTATTATATCATATCAGGGACAAAATACTTAACACGAGTCATTTGAGATTGAAACAAGATTGCAGACATGTATAGCAGATAGCACATATGCTTCCAAACACCAACAAAGCCATCACTTCAGTAGGGCTGTAGGGCTGTTACCAAGAGGAGAATTTGACACAAGTACTGTAATGATAGAAAACCCAAGGTTTATGTGGTTTCCCAAGTTTCAAATGGTATTGGTAAAATTTATTTCAATAGTAGTACTGGATAGTTCAAGCAAAAATGATTTTACAAGCAAATTTCATAGGCACACAAAGTCTCTTTCATCAGCCTCCTTCACCTACAGATAAAGTTAGTAGAACTAGTATATCCCATCTTTGTTGCAAGATGAGGCTGTGTGTACCACATCCAATTGCTTTCTCAGTCAAGTTAGGACCTCTTTTATCCACTACTTATTAAAAAAAAAAAAAAAGAACTGCCAAAGTAGCCTGTGGACAAGGATTACCCTTTCCTGAGTCTAGTCATTCAGAAGTGATAATGCTTCTGAAATATTATGACTCCTGCAAAAGTAGAATAAGATTGTTTCATCCACCACAGTATGCTTCTGTGCTACTTGTAGCACTACATGATTTGTAAAAATTTTGTACAGATAGCTGACCTGTTGATATAAAAACTAACTGTCATTTATCAAACACACCACAAAATCTGCTTTGTTGGTACTAAAGAGAAACACCCATTCCCAACTTGCATTTTCAGTTTTTTTGATTTCTTTCCTTTGAGAACAGGGGAGCTCCGGTACTCTCATGCCCCTTGTGAGTTCACCATCCAATTACCTATCATCACCCAGCAGTGAATCACACCCTGAAGTTAGATTTAGTAGTTTGAAAATTCAATTCCAGCAAAGTTCAAATGAAACAGGTCAAAGGGACACATCACTGGTAACTCTGAGAGCACAGATGTTTAACAGAGACAAGTTTAAATTTCATTCTGGCAATAGTTTAGCCTTTGAACTCACAAAGAGCTTAGCCCATTTAGCAACAGAGTATCCACGACAAATTCATTTTCCTCAGTTTGTTTGAGTCAGTAATACTTATACCAAGAGCAGTGTTATTTTAAAGCAGCAAGAAATTTCTTTATACAAATAATGTAGAAAATCAGTATTTTAGTCTCTGTGGAATATTCCATCAAGTAAATCAATTAGGGATGGCAGAATGCACTTGCAGTGATTTCTATCTACGAAACATTTAATATTAATACTCTTCCATATTTCTCTGTTAGTAAAAGAATTAAGTATGTGCTTGTTTTTCAGATGAAGAAATCAGGCAGAAACATGCCTTTGTCAAAAAAGAGATTGATATGAAATTGAAAATTAGAACACAGAGCCAAGTATAAATATTAGCCATACTGGATCCTAAAGCTCTGTAAATACGTTAAAGACCTACCACCTTCCTTAATCTCATCCATTCCTTTATCTTGTGGCTAAGGAACAGGTCTGGGGTTGGAGTGCCTTACATCTTATGCCAAAGGACCCTACACAGTTCTTTAGTGATTATGGCAGAGCTCCTCAAACACAATTCCCACCCATCAATTGCATACTTCAACGAAATATTGCTGAACTAAATCAATTATTGTTTGTGAAGCGTGTTGAGTTCCTATGTGGAAGTGTTATTAGAAAGCTTCAAGGACTGAAATAAGTTAATCATAGAATCATAGAATATCCTGAGTTGGAAGGACCCACAAGGATCATCAAGTCCAATCCTGGGTCCGCACAGGACCACCCAAAAATCAGACCCCGTGTCTGAGAGTGTTGTCCAAACACTTTTTGAACTCAGGAAGGCTCAGTGCCAAGACCACTGCCCCGGGGAGACTGTTCCAGTGCCCGACCACCCTCTCAGTGAATCTTGTCCTCATACCCAACGTGAACCTCCCCTGTCCCAACTTCTTGCCCTTAATGAACAAAAGGGGGGCAAAAATGAGGGAAACAGTCTTATATACAGAGAGCATTTAGTTCACTATAACAAGCTTTTCAAATGTTGATCTCTTCAATAAGCTCAAATAAAAAGCAAGAGATCTTTTTACACTTTTAAAAGTTCAAGTTACTGTAAATTATTCTGCATGTTTAAAAGGTCTGGTTTACATAACACAGGAAGCCTGCCATTACCTTTCTTTCTCCAATTAAAAACATATTATAATGTAATTTACATGAGATCAAAAGGAATAGAGCTTTGTTTGAAATAAGTTATTTTACACAAAATTACAAAGAACTTTCTTATATATTGTGGGAAAAGTTGAGGACCTACAGCTTGTTGAATAGAAATTACTTTGGAATGGTTTTCATTTTGTTTTCTGTTTTTTTAACTTCAGTATTACTATGGTTTCCAATGGAAACTGCACACATGTAAGAATGTAAAATCAGACTCTTGGCCTACTCTTTTTTATATATAAACATATAGTGTATATATATAGCATATACATATACATACACTTGTAACCAGTATATACATATAGTATATATATCCAGTATCTCCTGGAACACCATCCTTAGGGACAGAGGAGCTGAGCAGAGCTGACAACTCTTTAAAGATGTTTTCCTTAGAGCGCAAGAACTCTCCATCCCCTTGCATAAAAAAAACAGGCAGGGAGGGCAGGAATCAGGATGGCTGAGCAAGGCCCTGCTGGTCAAAGTGAGGCACAAGAAGGAAATGCACAGCCACTGGAAGCAGGGACACGTGGCCTGGGTAGAGTACAGGGATGCAGTCCAGGTGTGCAGAGATGGGATAATGAAAGCCAAGGCATGAATGGAACTGAGCTTGGCAAGGGATGCAAAGAGTAAAAGGAAAGGATTCTATAGGTACATTGTTCATAAAAGAAAGGCCAAGGAGAGAGAGTGTACCTCCTCTGATGGATGAGGAGGGTGAACTGGTAACGACAGACATGGAGAAGGCTAAGGTACTCAACAACTTCTTTGCCTCCATTTTCACTGACAGTCAGGATTCCCAAGTCTTTTGATTTCCTGGACCCATAGATGGAGGCTGGAGGATCAAAGCTCCACCCACTGTAAGTGAAGAGCAGGTTTGAGACCACCTGATGAAATAAGACACGTACAAGTCTATGGGGTCTGACGACATGCATCCCAGGGTCCTGAAGGAATTGGCTGATGTAGTTGCCAAGCCTCTCCGCATCCTATTTGAAAAGTCCTGGCAGTCAGGTGAAGTCCCTGGTGACTGGCAAAAGGGAAACATCACTCCCATTTTTAAAAAGGGTAGAAAGGAGGACCCAGGGAACTACAGACCAGTGAGCCTAATCTCTGTGCCTGGCAAGATCATGGAAAAGATCCTCCTGGAAGCAACGTCAAGGCACATGGAAGACAAAGAGGTGATCCAAGACAGCCAGCATGGCTTCACCAAGGGTAAATCGTGCCTGACCAATCTGGTGGATTTCTATGACTGAGTAACTACATCAGCTGACAAAGGAAGACCAACTGTTGTCATCGACCTGGACTTCTACAAGGCCTTTGACACGGTCTCACATGACATCCTGGTCTCCAAATTGGAGAGAGATGGATTTGATAGGTGCACCATTCAGTAGATAAGGAGTTGGCTTGAAGGTTGCACCCAGAGAGTGGTGATCAATGGATCTATGTCCAAGTGGAGGCCAGTGACAATTGGTGTACCTCAGGGACCGGTACTGTTTAATATATTTATCAATGATATAGACAGTGGGATTGAGTGCACCGCCATCCAATCTTCATATGACACCAAACTGAGAGGTGCAGTTGATACAATAAAAGGAAGGGAAGCCTTCCAAAGGGACCTGGACAAGCTTGAGAAGTGGGCCCACATGAACCTAATGAATTTCAACAAGTCAAAGTGCAAGGTGCTACACTTGGATGGGGCAATCCCAGAAGAAAAAAAAATCTTTTTGACAAAAACAAAATAGTTTCAATATTTCCCATTTATATTTCCCATTTTTCTTTGATGGTACTCCAAAACTCTCCTCCAAAAATCCAAATATTTTCTAACATCCCGGAAGGCCATTATTTAAAGTTAGGGGGTGGAAGGAAAGGGAGGGGAAGAAGCAAGGTTTGGCAAGTGAGGTTTGCTCTGTTGCTGAATGGGATGTGTTGTAACTACAAATATATAGCCAGTAGCAAATAAGCTAATTTTTGATTTATGTGGTCTTGGAATGACATGAGCATGTGCCAGACTAGAGCCTGATTCTTCATATGATGTCTTAGTCTTCAGGTTCTTGTCATAGGGTGTAGTGAGACTGTACGAAAACGTCCTACAGGAGGGTACTAGCTTTTCAAGATGCAGGATTTCTGCTTTCATAGGTGGCTTTTAAACAAATTTAATTCTCCAGCTAATTGAAGTAAACACAGTATTCCTTTTCATTTTTTGTATTGAAATGGCATTCGTATTGGCTGCAAATGGCATCAGATTTGCTGCAATTATTAAGCATTCTGTGCTGGTAAAAGGAGCTGGAATTTGGACATTTTCCTGAATTTCATTCTTTTTGCAGGTTAACTCTGCAAGATGAAACACAGTGGCCTCGTGGTAGTAGTTAATTTCTGATCACTATTAATTTAACATGTATCTTATTTCACAGGATGTTCATGTAAACCTGAGGGTTCAATTATATCCTTTAAAATATTTTTCTTAAAACTAGATACTATTTAAACAAAAGAATATTAAACATCAAAATTAAATTAAACTGAGCAGTTGAAGAGCATTAAGAAAAAATACTAGGAGGCCAACAGAGACCTGATCCGGTTAAAACAAAGTTCTGTGGCCACCAACCAATAAAAACTCCTTGGGCTGCATATTTTTTATGACCATTCTGTATTCAGAAGAATAACTGCTTTTTCTCTGCAACTCAGTTACTAACTGCAGCACAGTACCACTTTTCAGAACATGAACACTATGCTGCCTTCAATACAAAAGTCAAACTCTTGCAAGTTTTGCATTTCATTCTCTTTGTAATGTGGTATCAAATATCATCACATGAAAGGCAAATCTATAAATAATATAACGAAGGAATCAAATATTTTCATATCTTCCATTGCAGTTATGGGAGGCAATGAATGTGCTGAACTTCACCAGGCGCAAGAAAAATTTACACCGGACAGCACCCTGCAAGACCTACTCTTTGCTACAAATAGTAGTTAATGATGCCATACTCAGTAGGCAATGGAAACTACCTAAGCACATCACAGTATCATTAAAAAACATGTCATGATAAACAAGAAGAAAAACAATGAAACTAACAACTTAAATATATATATATATAAATATATATATATATATATTTGCAGTCATGTGAACAAATTATCTACTCATTGACCTACTTACAATCTAGTCAGGAAATTCACTCACAACCAAAGGGAAAAACACAAAAATCAAGACTTTGGAAATATATCCAGAATATTTTCCAGTTCCATGGCATCTTTCACTTCATTATTTTTTACTGACATTAATCCTACATGTGAACACTATCAGTCTCTTTTATATGGCAAGAGTAAATGCAGGCACACTAGAACAGTAAATACAACCACAAGTATCCAGGCTCTGTGACTGAACTCTTTTAAGCAGGAATAAAAAAAGTATTGTTTTCTCAGTTAAAATGTGGTAGGGAGTCATTGTTTGAAGTTATGACTGCTACCTCAGTGGATAGTTCCCTCCATTTCTGGGGGACTAGAAGCCAGGATATACAGACTCCTACAGAGGTAACACGGGAAACTTGGAAAGTAAATGTAAAGTCATAAACTTTTCTTTTTCAAGGCAGAACAAAAATCTTCTAGTTTTTCCAAAAGAGAAGCAGATTTGGCTAAGGATGATGCAAGAACGTACTGCAGACTAAATCAACTACGGTGATTTTTACACCTTATCTTAATATGAGAACTCCTCTTTATTCATAAAGATATTTTATTTCCTCAGAAAAAAATACAATCAGAATAAAACTCATAGACTCAAAACCTCCTGAATATAGGGAGATTTGAGAAATTTAGAAGAATTAAACTGGATATATATGTGAATAACTTGTAGTGAGGAAAAGTTACCCTAATGTGGTGAACAGCAAGGTAGGCAGAAAGATGGAACCTAACATGTCAGACATCAAAATAAAACACACAATGAGAAACAGGCAATAAGAAGGATTGTATCTATTTTAAAATAACTCTAGGTCTTCAGTTAGCATACCTTAGCTAAAAGTTTGACAAAGTGTAAATGCATTGTACAACTACACTGAGAAAATTAAACTTTTTTCACTGTGAACTGCATTTCTTTCCATTTCTTTTTGTTGTGCTTTTATAGCTTTGCCTCTCCCTCAAAAATTGAATTGAGTGCTCTATTTCTGATTTTTGTAAATAAAATCAATTAGATGAGAAGAATGATTTAAAATGTAAACAGCTGAATATAATATTTAATAATGCCAGCATTTCTACGGAACAGTATCACTAGCTGAAAACACTAATCAAAACTTGATTTTTTGCAAAGATATTAACTAAAGAGAAAATTTACTTAAAGAGGGACACAGTCTGAAAACATGTGGCTCGAATCAAATACATACATATATGCCAGCCTGTAATTTAAAACTCAAATATTTAAAAAGATTTTGAAACATCTTTTGTAGGTAAGAAGCAGAGAGGGAAGTTTGAGGAGAATAGCAAAGTGTTAGAGGGCAGTTTGTTAAAGTTTAAACTATCATATAATAGACTCACAATCAGATGTCAGTGTGATAGATTAGAAAGAAAGTGGGCTGATTAGGTAAACAGATCAGTAGATCATTTAGACTTGGCATGAATTATTATTTATTTTAATTATGTTACGAAGAATACTGTTTATCTTGGCAAAAGCTTGACAAAACTCTCTGTAATAGCAATATAGATAAGTCAACATAGCTCCAGTTTCAAAAGAAAAGGTAAGAGCAGATCTTGAATCCCTTCAGTTAAAGGCAAAATTATTATTAAACAGTATCAGAACTTCACACCAAGGCCATAAAAGAAATATTATCACAAGCAGACCTATGCCATTCACTTTCCAACAGGACTCATTCCACCCAGTTAAAGCCCAAGCATCCAGGGCTGAGTAGAAGCTAAAGAAATTCAAGATGAGAGCTTCAATATCACTTGAGGATTTTTTTATATATATATTTTTTAATGATCAGGTAATAGAAAGCCCCTGGAATACACAGCCCTTTACCAGCAGCCCAGGTTGCTAACACAATGCTGGGGAGGAGACAGGCATCTGACAACGCCACCGGACAACGTGGTGGCTCAAAACACTGTCTTCAAACTGGGCAAAATGGAAAGGTGTGTTTTAAATCCTACCAGTGCTTTAAATCCTACCAGTCCTCCAGATTAGAAAAAAAATGGACAAGAATGGCTCCAAATCTCCTTGCAATAGTATTTGTGTGGAAAAGTAGAAATTGCTGTAAGTCAAGGGCTAAGCAAATGATGGATTTATATTAATTCAAGCCCTGAACTATAAAATATCATGTGGTAAATGTGGTTAGACTGAAACCAAGTCAATATTTTTAAAGTTCATTTAAAAAAAAAAAAAAAGCAGAATTCATCTTCCATGAATTCAGTATTATGTACAGAGTTTAAATCACACTATTTGATGGAATTTGTATTCATTTTATGAAAAAAACTCATTTCAAAGCAAATACGTGAAAGCCTCTAAACCAAAGAAAAAGGCAGAACAAAACACAGAAGTTTTACTGAAACTGTACATTTTTGCAGGTTATTGTTTTAATGTCCTTATACATTAACCATGCTCTTTCATTTAGGACTCACTGGCTTAAATTCACACACATTCTTGAATCTTCCAATTCCTCTCTTTTGTCCAAATGTTTGAGATACATCAGAACAGTCCAAACATCACTATACAGTGAAATTTAGGCAACTAAACTGAGCTCAAGGAGTCTCGTAGACATAAAATAAGCATTTAAGCAGCCAGTCAGCTGAAAAGCTTCCTGGATACTATAGCTAACACGATGGTTGAAATAAGACATGTAAAGGAGGAATTTAGCTAGAAATTGAGGAAGATTTTACTGGAAACCCTTGCCTGATTTGTCAGCTTAAGACAGGCAGCTGTCTACTAGAGATGGTGTGGAGTGGAAATTGTAACTTCACTGAGGTCAACAGTAAATCTCCTTTGACTTTAATGAGGCTAGAATGATTCCTACATCCTTCAGCACAGATCCAATTAAACATGCTTTCCTATGACACCATCATTTCAACATAATACCAATTTGGAAACATATTTCACAACAACGTATGGCAGAAAACAAACTATAAATTATTTGTAATCCAAGCCTTCACTGTACAGTAAATGACTCAAGTTTTTCCCCACACGGAGTTTTATCCTTAAAACAAACATTAACTTGTGACCTTCATAATTAATCTTTCTCTAGAACACTAGTAGTACAAGGCGTCCTTAAGAAAATGCACTTCTTTCATCTCTGTGTAGTGGTGTTACATAGCTTTTCCTGAACAAATTGGCAACTTCTGACTCATTTGTATTTATGAGAAGGACTCTGAGTAGGCAACTTCTAGCACTGGTTCTCAGCATTATATTTCCTTCTCTACTGAAAATAAGGAAGTATATTACGTAAGAAAACAACAAAAGATGAATAACTTATTGCCCTTTTGGGTAGTCTGGGATATTTACAAATCTACATCCTTGCTGACGCAGTGAAAATACAAACTAGTAATCTTAAGAGACTTGCTGTCCCCAGGGCAGCACTGCTTTCAATTTTATTATTGTTATTTATCTAGTCATGGGAGAATAGCAGACTGGAAGAACTTGCTTCAGTTAATCCATCTTCCATCCATGCTGGAGCAGATAACATACACAGAGACTTGTGAAACTTTTGCTTCACTTTTTGGAGGCCTATCAGCGGTTGTGTGTGCAACAGCATTGCCAAAATAATTCCGACGTCATTTTGTTTCCTGAGACTCCTTCCTTTAATCAGGAGGATATTCCCTCCTGTTTCTGTGCTGGAGGAGCGTGTTCATTCCCAGCTGCTGAAGAGCTCTAGGGAGTGCTCAGCACCCTCCCTGCCATGAGGTCTTCACAGAGGGGGTTCCTCCTTCTGCCAAAGTTGCCATCTCAAAACAGTGGCTGGTTTTTTGCAAATAGACAGCTTCAAAGAGCACGCAATCATGGCAGAATCTGGGATTTTATTTAAAATAAAACAAAGCAAAAATGACCCCTCCCCCAGTCCTCACCAATCCTAGACCTCATAGTTAAAAGAAAATTCTAGAAGCCATGAAACCTAACCAAAAAAAAAAAAAAAAAAAAAAAAGACAAGTATATTTGTAGCAAAGCTCTTCTGATGTTTAAGCATTCTGGAAGGACACTGCCTGCCACACTGGCTTAATTGCTTATGTTAACAATATTAGGCAGAACATTGTTACTAACACTTCTACAAGAGAATCTGAAAAATCAAAATCCATCTTCCTCCTGAAGTGATGGAAAGACACAAGTAGCACTGACTGTTCAAAACCCTGTCTTTCTGTTCAATTACACGATACTCAGTCTCTCTATATCTGAGTTTCTTCCCCTAAGTAATATTTATAAAACCTGTGCAACATGAATAGGTCATTAAAGTCATGCATATGTTTTAAAGTATTCTTAGAGTTTTATACAAAAATGTTGTATAAGATTTTTCCTTATCATATTCATTTTAGAAAGCCTGCAAAGGAGAAAAATCTGTCATAATGCTAGCAACAATAATTTCAGTTTTGCTCATTCCAGTGGTAAAAATTTTCATCTGAAGGGCTGAATCTCCTGTGTGTGTTTACTTTTACAGACTTCAGATTAAGTTTCATTTTAAACTTCACATCTGCAATTGCATAAAACACTCATTAACTTGCTCTTTTACTAAAATAAAATTGTAGAGAATCCTCGAAAAAAGAACACGGGGTCTTTCCATTTAGAATTAAAAGTTCCCAATTATTTTTGAGCAAAACGAAACACAGAGCAAAATGCTTTCCCAAACCTCACTGACTGATTCCATACCAATAAAATCATAAGGACCTTTGCTATTTGATACATAGTAATAACCTGGAGCTACCTGAAATAAGGAGAATTGCTTATTATTCTTATCACATCACAGACATGATGTTAATGCTTTGTTGCTTGTGCCCCAAATGCACACAAAGCAAATGTACAGCCTTTGCAGCCACCAGAACAGCTCACTCCTGTCCTACTCTCTCAGAAGTGACAAAGAATTTACTTTGCTACTATTAAACAGAATAATTTTACCAAATCTTAATTTGCTATTATGACTAAGTAGTGGTAAGCCAAAACCTCAAGCTCTGATAGTGTTTTTAATTGCCTTCAAAGGTTACAGTATTCAGACCGCTAAGGATACAGTGGCTATTCACAAACTTGGCTTTAGAGGAAATACTTCTATTTTTAATATTAAACATTTATTCAGATCTGAAGAAGATCTTCTGATGTTTCAGAAACATGTCTGACAACACAAGTATTTTTATAGAGTCACCACACATACTTCAAACAAATCTGATCCAGTCAGTGAAAAAAATAAACTTGCTATTTATACCACCATTAAATGAACTGGGGTTGCATCTGACTGTGCTTTATAGGCTCTGTTCAAAATCTTCTCCCAGCAAATTTCTCATTAACAAGGTATAACCTAAAAATAACAGATGGCACACTTGAAACATTGTGTGCTCCCAAATTAATCCATACTCCCAGTAATACACACTTATATTCTAGCACATCATGTAACCCACTTTTTATTCATATATTTAAAAGTAAAATCAAATATTTTCTTTATATTTCTCATGTTTATGCACCTACAGAACTTTTGATGTCCAACTTGCTGGAAAAAGTGAACACTGTCAGAAAAATATATCAAAAAATATATGTATATAGTTTTGAAAAACCAAAGTAGAAATATCACTTCTGAGCTTTTCTTGCCCAAATAGATCGAATATTAATATCTATCAACTTTAACATGTAGAACACACTTCTTGATATAAGATTTTCTTAGTTTTTTCACCATCAAGAGAATAAAAATACACTAACAAAAATATTTATATCTTTGGCTTTTATTTTTTTTCCTATATACTATAAGTGCTTCTTTCTAAAGTTGTTTTGAATCCACCCTTTATACATATAAGATCTGAATCTCATATTTATTGTTCTCGAATAATAGTGGGCCTGAATTTTTCCTTATTAATAGCTCAGGTGCAACCAGCATATGATCTAGGTTTAAGGCCCTGTCAAATGGTTTGTATATAGTACATTTACTATAAATCCAAGTCAACCATAAGTTTTCTTATCTTCAGAATGAATGAACATGTGAGAAGGCTTGGAAAGAATCATGATAAAATATCAGGAATTAATGACTTACATATAGAACCAGCTTCATAGAAAGGGCTAGAAACTAGCATTACTACAAATCTAACAATTTCTGACTATTATAATTCATAATGCCTCACTTTATTATACATACAACATAAAACCAGTAGAAGATTTTGGGGTTAGAACTTGTGTGGTAGTTTTACCCTGCTGGGCAGCTAAACTCCACAACCGCTCTCCCATACAGATTAGATTGTCAAGTCAAAAGTATGTTAAGTAGTCTTACCACAACTGTAAAGCAGAGGAGATTGACTTGTGAAGTGATCACAATGAATAAATTGCTAAAATATGCACAATAAAAACAGATCAGATTAGTTAATGTACATAGTTGTTCCGAAGATGTGTGCAAAAGCTCTCCTTCAAGATTCTAGTACTAGACTCAAAGTGATCAGGGATGAACAATACTTCAGAACAAAATACAGCATCACTAGCAACTATAATTACTAACCTTCTGCTTTCTTTTTCCTTATCAAAAGCCTCAAACTGAGTACCATGTTGTTTCCTCTGCTTCATTGGGGATGTCACTGCATATTTTGTTTCATTTAGTCATTTACTATGACTTTTGAAAATATTACATCTCCTGTCAATTTAGGGGAAAAAAATTAACTTCATTATGTTTTGCCACTTTATTGCTAAGGAATATCACAACTCACTCATTTTCAGAGGATGAGGGCAATTTGATGATTAACAGTTCTACGGTATTATAGAATGTAAGAGTATCTCTTCTGCTGAGCATTCTTCATGGTGCTGTACTGATCTCACTTCCCATATCTGCCACCTATCCATGCCTTCAAATACGCATATGTTTGACTATTCCTTTCACTTCTAAAGGTAAAAGAAGAGTTCTGCTTTTCTGCTGTTCAGAATCAAATACATTCACATAGATATTAACACATCTAATTTTACTGTAATAGCTACCACCCCACTGTTGCAGCCAAATAAATCTTATTTTTTTCTTATCACAGTGAAAGTTCAGGTCTTATATGGATGCTAAGCTCAATGCTGTAACATATATTTTTATTTCACTAAAAATAATTATGTTGACTTACAATTTCCCAGATTAACTCCATCACTTCTATACCGCTAACAAATTGTTAAATTTCCTAGATCTCATTGTATAACTCCGTCATGTTTCAGGTTGTTTGCCAGTAAAAGCATCTAATTTTCTTACTGCCTCAGTAAGGAAACTACTGCCCAGAACATTACTAATTTCACCGACTGCACAGTAATAAATAAACTTTCATCAACATTGTAGATTTATAGGTTGCGTCAGCTTTTAGATAGTGCCAATGAACGTCAACCACATGAGATTTCTTGTTTGTAAATCATTCTCTCTCTTGTTTCTGCTTTTTGTAATACTTGGAGAAGTATATGATGTTGTCCTGTGCTGTTAACACACTGACAATCAGCAATGCAATTACAAGTCTTACATACAAATGAGCACAATGAAAACATCTGGATTGAGAAATATGTGGTCTCATTGTCCTGTTCACTGGCTCACACTGTAACTGATTTTCCCCTCCAGAAATGGGGGGAAGTGTGTGGGGATGGGGCAGGAGGGAGGGGTTAGAAGAGTCAGTGCTAAGTGGACAAGTAATTTTAACAAAAACAAAAATATGTTTTGCTGCTACCTGTCCAAATTTATTTTGAGTAAGCTTGAAGGAGCTGACTGGCTGGAGCATGGCCATTGAGGGGCTGAGGCCCTGTAAAGTCTATTCCCACCAACAAAGGTTTCTAAGGAGATGTTTGTTCCAATTTGACAGACACTTTATTTAAGCAGAAACCCCTAGTAACCTCAAAGAGATGCGGTTCATCTGTATGAAGGCATATTTTAATGTTGGTGTGTTTTCTTTTAGCTGGCAGACATATAATTCTGTCTATGGAGATTTTTGTACAGTAGAGATATTTCAATCACTTAAGAAACTTCAAGATTTATTTTTAAAGGTATCTACTCTATCTTTCACATTTGTTGAATTTTTGCTCTGCTTCAGTATGATAACTAGATGTCAACTTTCCTGTTGTAGTTTTTGGTGGGCATGCAGCTTGCCTCTTGGATTATATAGCAGCTAATGATAGCAGAGCACCATCCCCTGCTTCATCAGCTGCACTGCACTGCTGAGGCACACTGATGGAAGACAAAAAGTGCTCCCCTGAGTCCAGTTGAATAAATTCTGCGGAACTATTACCTTGCCCCCCCAGAAAATTGCAACAAAGCCTGGCAGCTTCTAAGGCTGTGAGACCTCTATCATGGAGAGGGATCCTCCTTCACTGAGGAGGCACTACTGTGTGGCCCTGGGGTCTGGGATGCAGGGGGACCCAGTGGGACTGATTGTTCTTGAGGGCTCTTGTCTGGCCCCTGAATCTTCTGCTACCTTTTCTCCTGTTTCTACATTGGTACACCCATAGCTGAGCAGGCAATACCATCTAAAAACTATTTTCTCATCCTTTAGTTTAGACTTTAGTTGCCTGAAGAATAAAACGGGGCCTCTCTTTCTATGTAGGTTAAATTTCTACAAAACCACTAATACTAGTTCAGCAAGTGACTAAAATCCAAATCCAGATTTTTTCTTACATCTCCTCCTCTCCTCATCCCCCACACTAAAATAATAAATAAATAAATAAATAAATAGAAGTCAGACGGTTCTGTTTCTACTTTCCAGATGTGAACAACTGGATTAAATTCTATGGAGAGCTTTTAAAAAATCATAACAAGTCATTGGGTCACGGTCTTCACAGCATAAAGGAAAAAATGCTAAAGCCACATTTCTGAGACCAAGCAACATGGCTGCAGCAGCTGCAAGGTCACAAGCAATTGAAAACAGAACCATGAAAATGAAACCACAGCCACAAGACAGCAGCAGAGATGACTTGTAATTTTTTTTCCATCATAGCGACTGGATAATTGCATTCCTTTCGGTAAGCAAAGCTGGCATGTATTGCTATAACACCAAAATTGTTTCACCAGTTTGGGAACTAAAGGTTTTCCCACCTCCATGAAAAGTTGATATTTGAAATCAAGTTCAGTGAGGAGGTTCAACAGAGCAAATAATGCTCTCTGAAACTTTAGAAGATTACTATATTGCAGCTATTACTCATTTTGGAAATGAAAGATGAAGGAACAACATAAATAACACTGGAGATGTTACCTAGAAATATAAAACCTGTTTTCCCTCACCAGCCTGGATCTTTTCTGCCATATCTGCAAAAGGCAGTCGGATGAAAAATAGAGATTCAAGCCTATAAACTTCACAAGAAAATCAGAGAAGCACAGAATATCCCAGCTGGAAGGGACGCATAAGGATCATAATCCAACTCCTGGCTCCCCACAGACCACCCAAAAAATCAGACCATGAGTCGGAAGCATTGTCCAACACTTCTTGAACTACGGCAGGCTTGGGGGCCCTGACCACACCCTGGGGAGCCTGTTTCCAGTGCCCAGCCACCCCCTCGCTGAAGACCTTTCCCTAACACCCAGCCTGACCCTCCACTGTCCCAGCTCCATGCCATTCCCTCAGGTCCTGTCGCTGTCCCCAGAGAGCAGAGCTCAGCGCCTGCCCCTCACTCCCCTCGTGAGGGAGCTGCAGGCCACCATGAGCCTCCCCTCACCTGCTCTGCTCTGGGCTGAACAAACTGAGTTACGTGAGCCACTCCTCATATGTCTTCTCCTCTATACCCTTCACTATCTTTGTGGCCCTCCTTTGGAGACTGTCTCATAGTTTTGTGTCCTTTTTATGCTGTGGTGCCCAAAACTGCACGCAGTACTCAAGGTGCGGCTACAGCAGCGCAGAACTGAGCTGGACAATCCCTTCTCTCAACCAGCTATCAATGCCGTGCCTGATACACTCCAGAAAACAGATGGCCCTTTTGGCTGCCGGGGCACACTGCTGATTTATATTCAGCTTGCCACTGACCAAAAACCCCAGATCCCCTTCTGTGGAGCTGCTCTCCAGCCTTTCATCACTGGATCTGTACAGGGTTGCCCCTTCCCAGGTGCAGAATCCGGCACTTGTCTTGTTAAACTTTATATAGTTGGTGATTTCCCAGGCCTCTAATTTGTCAAGATCTCTCTGCAAGGCCTCTCTACCCTCGACGGAGTCAACCACTAATGTAAAGGACTAATTTTCTCTCATCTTCCCTTGTCTGTTAACATATTTCTAAAAAAAACTTTGTTGTCCCCCACAGTACTGGCCAGTTTCAACTAATTGAGCTTTGGCCACACTACTTTTCACCCTGCAAAGGCAAATAGCATCTTTCTAGTCCTCCCATGCTACCCAACCTTGCTTCCAGTGGCCATACACTTTATTTTTCCACCTAAGCTCTAGAAGGACATCCCTGACCAGCTATGTGAACCTTCTGCCCCAGCTGCTTGACTTCAGACTTCAGGTTGCCCTCCCCATTTCCAGGGTTGACGTTTTGATGGCAGCTTTCCTCCTATTACCAAAGATTTTAAACTTGGCTACTTCATGGTTACTATGGCCAAGATGACCACTAATTGCCACTTCACCCACAAGACCCTCTCTGTTCACAGGAAAAGTCTAATCTTTCTCTCCCCACTTCTTTTCAAGAGGTTAAATAAAGCTAAGGCATGAGCAGCAATCTAAAGGTCCAGTGTAAAGCTGCATGAACAACACAAAAAGCTTTGTGAAAAGTTATTTTAATCAGAAGCATGAAGTCGCTTAGCATTTATGACTTTTTGAACAGTCTTATAAATAACGTTTCTGGTTTTGTCAATACAAACATCTCTGAAAAATATTTCTTTTACTGTATCTCTTTACTTGACTGAGCTAAAAAAATCTATGTAGTTTAGGTAAAATATCATACATGATCAAGTCTAAATACATTTTTTTCCAAATAAAAATTAGTTGATTTTAAGATAAAATTCTTACTAAATAGCAATGGGTTTAATTGTTTGACTTTTTATATGATCTCCAAGACTTAAAAATAAGGAACAAATTTGCCAAACACTAATTTTGTACTGTACTGGACAAAGATCAGAAACACAGAAAGTATCACTAAATAATTGGTTCTTTTATGAATTTTGTTACTTAAGAAACTGTTTTTAAATTCCTATGAATTTCTAAATCTACATGAAGGTACCAAAAGTGATGCTTTCTAATATGATACTAAACTGAATAGAAAGAACATATCACACTGACTTAGGGTAACATTTTAGTGCATATAAACTTGCATTCAATGTACAGAGAAAAAAAATATTTCATTCTTTTTCAAATATACTCACTGTTTGTGCACTGTAATTACATGTACTTATTATCTTTAAGACCTTCTATTTAAAAAATGTACACTTCCCATCAATAATTAACCCTGTTTAGAGGAATATATAGCACACTATTTCATACCAAGTGCTTAAATTTTTAAGAAGGCTGCAAGGAGAATACTAAAATCTAAAATCAACTTTAGGTTATTCTTTCTATGAAGATTCTCCCTTAGAGGTTTGCTGCTTGAGCACTTCACTACCCTTGACATGTCAATCCTACAAGTACAGGGGTGGCTGAGCTGCTCCACACAAACTCAGCCCTGATCAGTATGGTGAGAGGCTGGTGATACGTGCACAAGTAAAGCCTGACAGCAGCACAACCACACATTTGGGAAATGACAAGGGAAAAGCCCATGTCACCACACTGAAGGACAGAATGTTCCAGCATGGTGCAGCTGAGGGAACTTGTGTCAAACGCAGAAGTCTTGGGTGCATCAGATGAACTGAGTCCACGTCCTTGCTGGGCTCTGTTTTCACTGCATAAAGCTTTCTTTCTGCTTTTAGCTACTACAGCTCTCTAGATACCAACATGGAAGTAAAATGCTGGCAAAACTGTCTGGCTTTACTAAGCCAGAGAGTGGTCATTGGCATTGGTACCATTTGAGGAAGCAGTTCTTTGCTGAGTAAAGGTAGAAAATGGCAGCTTTACTGTGTAAGGCTTGTCCTCAGTAATTGATCTTGCATTTAAAATGCTGGAGGCTTTCTTATTATTTTTCTGGTAGATGGAAATTCTCTACTGAATTCTTAAATTCTTAAATTGCAATTCAAGTTTTAAGTTAGTTACCCACATCTCAGGCCAAGATATATTCATGGGTCACAATTCACCACCAGCAGTCAAACTCACTAGTATTTTATGCCTCTGTCATGATCTAAGAAATCATTCTCACTTTTTAAAAACTGCATTTCTAAGATGCAGTACACCTAGACATTCTGCTGTGGGCTTAACCCATTAGTTGATCACTGCTCAGAACCTTGGATCATATACAACTGACAACAGTTAGTTTACAGAAAATCGATACCAGTGTTACTAAATGAAGATGATTCACTCTCCACAACAATTTATTTTCAAAAATGTTTGGTCCTTCATTGGCCAACTTGTTCTCACTACGCATTATTCATGCTTAAATATTGAGATGCTCAAAGATCTCCAGGACGCCAGGTTAGGAATATCATCCTGTGGCAATGCTTGTTGGGCCTCAAGCAAATGATGGAAATGAAGCAATGCCTATGATTTATTCAAATTTTCATGGTAACAAATCTGAACTGCATGTATTCGCTAGCAGGTAATTTAAGTGGAGACACATAGCTACAGGGCAAAGTGGAGCATCCTACTGCAAAGGGTAGCATGCAGGCTTTTCCAGCATAAGAGTTTAGTCTTTAATCCTCTCCAGCTTAATCAGTCTTAATAAAAAAAAAAAAAAAAACCTCAGCCAAGCAATATGATAATGAGATATAAAAGGAACTCCTTTTATTGTCAGAGTTGTACAGTGAAACATGAGTATGACCTACGGGCATCAATGCAAAAGCAAGAATTTCAGTGCTTAGTCCATATTTCACTGAAACTGGAGGAAAAAGTTCTTATTATTAATTTAATGAAAATTGAACTGAGATTTAGGAAAATATATCCCCCATGCAAAGACAGCCCCAAATAACATCAGAGCATTAGAAAAAAGAATACTGGCAGGAAGCTTGCTCATGGCACGTACAATCATTACCCACAGAACCTTGTTAAGAGATTTTTAAACAATCAGCTTTGATTTAAAACTGTTTAAATTAGAATTATGGTGATATAAACGGGTTAGTGTTTTACACTCTAGCAAGAATTTAGTCTCATAAAACTAGAATTCAATCTGTAAAAGCAACATCTATAGTTATGTATAAAGGTAGTAGCCAGTCTTTTGTCATCACCATTGTCATCCTTCACTTTTGCAAGGTGTATACTGGTCTGCCATCAGGAGTTACTTCCTAAATTTGTTAGGTATCTCCCAAAGACAATGTTTCAGGGGTGCCTTTACAGCCAGTGTGTCATATGGCCATTGATTAGGTGTAGCACTGGCACGCAAATATCACATGCATCAATTCAAACATAAGTCTAGAGTCAAATTTCAATTTGATGCAGATGTTAATCTTAAAATCAACCTCATGCAAAGCCACAGAGAGAGCAGGAAAAGGTCTATTAGTTAACTGCAAGAAATCAGTACCATGCTGGCATTGTTTCCATATTAAGACCTTGTTTCACTAACCAGCATGAGCTTGATCACATGCCAAAATATTTTCTTACATTATACTTTTCCCCTTTTTGCATTAACTTTTCATCTGCTTTCAGCATATCATAATAGTAGAGTTAAGGCAAAAAGGTTGGTTTGTTTGTTTTCATTTTAGTATTTTTATTAAGAGAGGGGGAAAGTGTCACATGGGATTCTGAACATTTGTGGTTAGACTCTGGCAGATATTTTAGGATCTTAGACCAAAGAACCCTTATAGCGAAGCCATTAAAGGAGCTAATGAATTTAAAGCGACTTCTTCCGTAGGTCTGTTGCAGGGAAACTTTATGGCAACATTAGAAAGTTAACCTTTATTGGCCCTCTTCTTCTGCTGAGCAGAAGGGTCTGGATACAGATCACCAAATGTCAAACTTACATCAAGCTGGCCATCAGTGGGGCAAAGAGAGGCTATTCATATTTGTAGCTCTATGAGGATTCATCTGGATCTTTCCTCAGACCCTGACTGCTCTGACAGTTAAAAGCTACTTACCACTTCTTGACAAACTCTTCAAGTTTACAAGGTTTCTACATTAAACCTTTAGCTAGTACTTATCCAGAAGTTAAACGAGCTTAAGTAATATCCATAAAGTATTTGTCACCCTGTAATTTTCTTCCTATACAGATAATTGTTTTACCTAGTATTTTAGAGAATTCTAACAGCTGAATATATATTATATATATATCAGTATCTTAAAGTAGTGTAGTTTCAGATTTCTATAACTAACAGCATGCTGTTCACTGCTTACACCCACACTGTGGTTCGTCCAAGTTTGACCTCTAATGAGAGGATCCTCAAGCTGAATACAGTCTCACTGACAAGAATCAAGCATCAGATTTGTTTCAAGAACATTAATCTCAAATTTGTCTTTCTTCTTAAGATGACACACTAATGTCATCTTAAACAGAAAACTTTTCTGAAATAAAATGGTATCTAATAGCTGCTACTAAAGGGCAGCGCATACCTTAAAGTGATGTCAAAAATTTCAGAAATTTTTTGAGTTTCCACTAGAGTTGATTTGTTAAAATAAATCTGCTTTCATGGTTGCCTTGGATTTAGAATCATACTCTAACATGCAACTACCACCAGTAGATGCATGAATGTCAAGTGGAATGAAAATATCTTTTAAAAAGAGTATTTTGGATAAGCAGAGATAGCTTTGCAACAAGAGCAAAATGGCCTTCTTGCTTTAAACTTGGGCAGTCAGATGTTCTCCCCATACTCAGCAAACAGCTGGATATTAGTGATGAAGAAACATAAGGAAAAGATCCATTGGCAAATATTCTCAATCAAAGCAGTGAAAAGAACTCCCCTTGGCTGAAATAGAAGGTAGCCATCAGCACCAATAAATAATAAACTATCAGCTGCATCTGCAATTTCACTTTCAGGTGCTGACCTAGTACAGGGGAGATGGGTTGACAGTCATCCATCCTATCGACATTTAAAAAGAAAAAAAAAAAAGTAGAAAAGATAGCAAGTATATGCTTTAGCAAACACAATACTGTCTTAGTCCTACAAAGTACCTGGGTGGAAAGCTGAAACAAAATTTTACATGAGTAAAAAAATTCAGAGATATGAATTTGCTTGCATTTCAGCTCTTTTCCTCTAGGTTTCATTATATTTTCTTTCCTTCTCCTTACATTTAATTCATTGTCTTTTTTTTTTTTTTTTTCTTTTTTTGTGCTAGTCAAATGCTTAATTTGATATATGCTTCATTTTTTAAAAAGCAAATTAATAAGAAAAAAGGTTGAACATCTATTCCAACTATTTAATATATTAAATATATATATATATTATATATATATTAAATATATTTATATTAAATATATATATATTATTATATATATTATTATATTATATTATATTCCAACAAAATACACAAAGCTCTCGTCATATACTGGCTGATAGCCATACAGACATAGCTGGTCTTCCCCTCGGATATTTGTCCTTTTATTTTCATCCATCTTTGCAGGAAACTACCAACTCAAGTAAATAATAAATGTATGCAATTACCACCAGGAAGAATAAAAGCATTATCTTGAACTGTGGAAACTGCAGAATAGATAAGCAAAAAGAAAATACTATGTAAATATTCTATGACCTTAATTTTATCAGCTATAACAAGATGCTAAGGTTTGTAAATCTTAAAAAGGAAGGAGTGAAAGGTGCTGCAGGAGGCATGATATAGTTTGCTATTGAGAAGGAGCTAGGTCACTGAAGTAAATTTATATTCATCAGGAGAATGCATACAGATACACTTGGTAGAAAAAAAATTAGATCCCAACTTGCAGCACCTCATTAGGATCTTTTTAAACTCGATACTTTACAGACTTAGACTTTTTGTTCTTTGGACCTCTGTATATCTATGACT
Source organism: Cygnus olor (assembly GCF_009769625.2). Lineage (NCBI taxonomy): Eukaryota > Metazoa > Chordata > Aves > Anseriformes > Anatidae > Cygnus > Cygnus olor. The sequence goes on from NC_049172.1 coordinate 28,010,403, forward strand.
AGCAGTCTCCTCCCCCTAACACTTGGATAATTACAACTTGCTCATTAGAGCAGTCACCCCGCTTCTGTAAGGGAAAAGGATCAGGCACCTTGGGAAGTCTGCTCTGTGCTCACTGTTTTTAGGGTCACAGACAGTAAACATTGACTGCAACACAGACTCAGAACCAGAGCTCTGGACCAACATGTTGATTCTATTTATGTGATAATAATATATATAGTGATGAAAAAAAGAAAAATACCTCAACGTTTCCCATGTCTCTCTTCTTCTGTCCTTAATATCATCTATCCCAGTCATATCCCATTCTTCATTCAGTATTAATTCCAGAGTTGGGTTTCCTAAGCAAGAAGGGATTTTTATATTGTTTTTTAGCTAGATGTTGCCAAATCAATCAAAAGCTCTCAAGACTATAGTCGGAAAGTTATTATTATGTCTCTTGGTCTGAGGTTTTTAGGTGTTCCAGTTACTTGAAATGTAGGAAGATGTCATATATCAGTATATAACATAACATAATATCTTTGAAATAAAATCAACTAATGTAAAGTATTCAGCATTTCCGTGGAGTTTTGTGCAACAAACCAGAATTTACTAACATGAGGAGAACTTGCATCTAGGATTTGCTACAACTGGAAAATCTGATGGGGCTTTTTTATGATTAGCATTCAAGAAAGTTGTTCAGTGTGGCAGTATGTTCAGGAATTGGTAAATGTGGCAATATATCCAGGAATTGGTGAATACCACCATAATAGGCATGTGGTATCACAGACATGAATAACGTACCCACAATGGTGGTTGGAATGGTTGAATTTGCTATTTCAGTTCAGACTGTAAGAAAAAGGAAAAACAAAACAAACAAAAAAAAAAGTGAAAAAAAGATACTCATCCTAAACCATGGAAAAGGGAAGGAATACACCTTCAACATGTTCATCTCCTTGGCTGTATTCCAGTTTCACTGTAAAGGTCAGGCAGTTTCTCACCATTCTTGGTATTAAACCAAGATCAGTGCTTTTTAATTTGCCCATTCTTTCTTTCTCATTTCCCTTTTTACCTTGCTAATAGGGTGTAATTACACATGTGAATTCTAATGTAAAACATAGCTATTGTCTCGTTGCAATCCAAAAGCAGGCTAGATACCTGGAAATGAAAGTTTGCCACCCTCTAACTGATAAAGAATAATAGGGTCTTTTTTTTACAGTAGTCCATCATCTAAATTACAGCTCCTACAATCTTGTTAGGTTATGCATAGTTGAATTGTTCTCGTTTGTTTGTTGTTTGATTTTTTTTGGTGGGTTTTTTTTTGTTTGTTTTGTTTGTTTGTTTGCTTTTTTTTTTTTTTTTTTTTGTATTCTTTTGCTCTCCCAGTCTGAATACCTATTGATTAAGAAAAAATGGTAAAATCTGAGAGCAAACAGCTTCATGAGAATATCTCTCTATGGCTGTCCTTCCTGGCAAGAGCAACCAAAAACTACAAAACACATCTAAAAAATCTTTTTCTTATTTAAAAAATATATGGAAGGGTCTTAGCTAAAACTTTGCCAGAATAATACTTGATCCTGTGACTGATTATGCTTTCTCTTCATAACATGCAAACTAAACAAAAATTTGAAAATAATCCCTTGGTTGATAACATACAATAATAAAATTCAATTCCAATTTAAAAAAAAAAAATACCATAATATTTGATGGGAAAGGTTTCTGATTCATAACAAAGGACAGTACTTTTTTATATAACTATCTGTCGAGTTTCACTTTGAAAGATGCTCTGAGAAGTTACACATACAGAATTTCCACCATCCTTAGGTGCAAACAGTATTATTAGTAAAAGTTATAGGTGATACTGTTATGCACATTTAGATAGATCACTGTACAATTAGAAAAAAATACAAAAAGAATAGGAAAATTACATATTGAAAGATTCATGTACACACTCAGAACCACTCATCAATACAATCTTTTTCAGCTGTTTCATGGACTTATCTACCTACTCTATCTCTTTGCAACAGGATTCTAACTTCTGGATACTGAGTTTGGAGGAAACACTCATTCTGGGAATAAGGTGATAATGTCACCCTCATGGGAGATCTACAGTATCTCTAACAGCCCCCCAGATTTTCAAGGCAATTCTGTGCCTTTGCATCACAATATCAAGGTTTGACTTCACATGGATCTCAAAAGAGCTTATAAGAACATTGTGAATCTCACTGTATATATGTACAGTTTAAAGAAGCTATAAGCAAGCAAACTCCAATTTTTCATAGCCTACAGTCTTATGAATTTAATCTTTTTTAAACCGTTTGTGATCATGTGTAGAGACTATCTCTTGATTTTTGACTGCTATACAAGTAATTTCCTCCTTAACGGGAGAGGTCAGGCAGTCCTCAACAACACCTACAGTTACCCCACAGATTCTCTTCTGGGAATAGGCTACCTTAATTTCCAGTAGACTTAAAACAGTATTATTCTCAGGCCTTGGTCTGAGGTATGAAGCCCTGACAGAAATATCATCCTAAGCACTGCCCCATGCCAGCCCTGGCCCGTTCCATGAATTTATTTGCACTGGCCCTTCCATTATTTCCACTGCTATGCTGTAGTTAACTGCAATGCAATAGTGCCAGCTAGCCAGGTCTGGGATCGCACTATGTACCAGACAAATAACCTGAAACAGTTTTTTTTTTTATCAATATCTATGAAATTCTGTTTATATTTTTTCACCCTGAGGAGTTTCACTGCACAACTCCACAAACAATTGTGTTGGCACAGCTAAGCAGTAAAAACACACTGATGGCTGGGAATAGTGATGAGGTAAGAGATACTACCTAAGCTGGTATTGCATCAAATAGTTCTGACCCACAAAAATGTGTGGGTGACCTTTCTGGAGAAATAAGTGAATTAAAAGTACTGGATGGCATAAAAATAAATCTTGAAGATATAAAGGCAAGGACATTTGCAAAGAAAAGATAGGATAGGAAAGGAGAAAGAAATGAGACGGATTAAATCCTTTCCCCTTTGTGGCAAGAGCACGTCCCTAAGCACACGTGTACGGTATCCTAATACATAAGAAGTCATAATAGGATGAATAGATTTACAGAATTAAAGTGAGACACATGCTTAAGATCCCTCTTGAAATAAAGTCATAGTTAGCACCCATGTTTAGAAATTGTACATAATGGGTACAGCCCTTTTTCTTCCTAAATTATTTCCTAAATAAGTTACATAAGAATTTTACTTCTTAAAGAATCAACGCTTGACGCTGCAATGTAAAAACCACAATTTTTGCTTTGAGAAGTACTTTTCTTTTAAAAAAATAAAATGCTGAAGAAACAAAGTACGCAGCAGTTTTTCCATAATAAAGGTAGATTTCTCCATTAGCATTTTTTCTGTGCTATAATGTATTATTAAACACTTAAAGGTATTGCTGATGGAATGTACTACAATAATAGCATAGCTGGAAAAGAGTTCTACTTCTTTTTCAGGATAATTTATTCCATATTGGGCCAACTGGAAAGCTTTTCAAAGACTGTCAGCACCATTAGCTTTTTTCTGTTGAGGCAAAAGCAAGTATTGGATGTGTATTGATTTGATGTTATTCTGAGACTGTACAAGATTTGGAAGCTGGAGAGAATTATATGTGTGGGTGTACCAGAAAAAATATATATATATTTATATATAGAGAGAGAAAATTTATACAGGCTCTGAAAACAATTTGATCTGGGATTTCTTATCAGCACTTTCATTTCAGGCCTTATGTGTTGTGGTTTTTTTTAATATATCTGAGTGAAAATTCCACTGATGCTCAAAAAATAAAGAAAAAAAAATAAAACGAGAACCTATATCAGTTACATTTTCTTCATATTTTTTTGGTATGTGGTGCCATATATTAAGGACTATGCTTTACGTCACAGATGTAATCAGTGTTGCAATTACTTGCAAAGTTCTTGAAGCCTTGCTCTTGATCTCATCTTTCACCAATGTAACGTTTGGCTGTGGTCACTTCACACACATTATCCTCCAGAAGTGTTCAGTTCCTAATGTATCCAGGCTCAGTCAACAGCAGTCGGGAGCCTGTTGTGGTGCACATACATTTATCTCATCTGTATGCATATACAAAACGTATTTTATAGTCTATGGACAATCAATTACAAGTCTCAGAAGACTGAGACACTTTGCACTGAAACACACATTAAAAAGAAATAATACTGTTGAATAATAACACTTCAGAAGGTTTACTCTTAACCTGATATATTTTGGTGATCCATTTTATATCTACACAATCAACTGTAACCCCAAGTGAGATGACAACAAATCAAATCTGAATGGTTCTGGTAACCAAACAAAGCCTCTCACATCAGTTTTTCCTTGAAGGAGAGGATACCCTCAGCCACTAACAGGAAGATGAGGCCTTTCTTCCAGTCATGGAAGCTGCCTGCAAGCTAGTCAGGTACCTAGGATGAAGACTGGTCTGCAGACGAAACTTGTACGTCCCAAGGGAGAGGAGACTCTATGTAATTTAATGTGAGGCACATCAAAACCTTCCACTGAACATTCAGAAATAAATAGGAGGGAAAATCTGGATCTGAATGGACTCCAGGAAAGAATATGGCTATAAAAGCAATTGCATTTCACAGGGAGTGGGATGGTTCCATGGAAGGCAGCCACAGAGTGAGAAAATACCTACCCCAAAGTCAAAAGCAACTAGCACCAAGCCCACGGCCACGGGTGACAGAAAGAGCACGTGAGGCAACCTTTAGGTTTGATCTGTCACTATGTAGATTGCAGTGGTGGGGTTTTCTTTCACTTCTTTATCTGTCTGAATAAAATTTGAAAGATATATTGTTTCCTACGTATGAAAGAATAATGTATGTTTCTTTGCATTTTATCTTATACTGGATTACTGTAGTTTCCACACAAGTAGTTAACACCAAGACATTTCTCAGCTAGGATGGAGTGAGTCTAAAAGGTAGGTTCTAAATATCCTTGAGATGTTCCGTACTCTCCAAAATATTCTTTTCTACCAGCACAGCAATAGTATAGACCTGCTTGATACCATTTTTTTCCAAGATAGAAAATGGAGAAATACAAGAGAGAGGCATGCCTAAAGCTTCCCGAAATCTCAGTGGAGACTGGGACAGAACAGACCGTCATGTAAAGAAATAACTGATTCATGTGTCTACAGATACCAAGTCTGGAAAGACAAACTGCTGTAATAAATATCTATCAGTAGTTCTACTGCAGTTTTATCTTTGAAAATTTACATCAGTGTCATCAAAAGCATTTATTTGATCACGAAGATTCAGAGATGAAGGGCAGCAAGCTTAGTACTTTATGTTAAGGACCTAACATGCAAAAAGGAGACATTAAAACTTAAACCTGATACAGACACAAGACTTTGACAAAAATATTCTTGGTACATTTTTCTCAAGCATCAGGGATATCAGACTTTGAAAACTATGTTTGATTGCTCTGTTTATTTAACTTTCAGGAGTACTTACTAAACATATCCTATGCAGTTGAATTTACTTCTCTACCTGCTTCCTTGAAGAGTCAGCTTTCTTTTTAAATCAAATGCAACATTCCTGTCCACTTAATGGTAAACAGCCTTGACTGCTGTCATGCAAATCAATAAATTCACACACAGATATTTAGATGGACTTCAAAACCGTTCAACAATATGGTGCAGCTTTACCTGATTTAAGCGTTTTGCTGGAACACTCAGAAAGGATAGCTCTGAATCTTTCATGCAACTTCCACGAGGATTTTAGAGATATAAAGACTGCTACTGTATGGACACTGGCTGAGAAATTCATAGCTAGATGATAACGACAGAGGGCAAATTTTGTCTAATCCAATTGCCCATTAAACCTACATATTCACCTGTTTTACATATCTTAACCCCCATAGGCTTGAAAAAGGGTGTGAGCCCAATGACCACAAAAGATACATGACATTGTATGACATGATTGAAATGTTTTGGGACTAGACTCAGAATGAACACTTATGCAGTCTTTTACTGGTTTTGTAGGTGCAAACATAGAAAGCCAAATTAGACTGACAGTCTAAAAAAAGATAGTCCTGTAGGACTATAGTCATAATTTTATGTTTAGTCCTAATTTTTTCTTGTATTTTTTCCATCTAGTCCTACTTTCTTCAAGTTTGTCTTTGATAAGCACCTCTTCAACACTTTAAGCTTACAGTTCTGGAGTTAGCAAGCACAAAGCTACTTGAGACTACCCATACAATGCCTGAAACACAGATATAAGGATAACAGAATATGTATTTGCTGACATCAAAGGGAGCTGCGTCATCATTGTAAAAAAAGAAAAAAAATCACTATAGTTCCCACTATTAATCGAAAGTTAAACCAGAAACATAACAAAAGAATAAGAGAATGTGCCACTGCAGACCAGTGGTAAGGAAAAAGAAGGTCTATTCCTTGGGATAAAGGGTGGACAATTCCCAGAAAGACAGCAAGTAACACTTGCTGCAGAAAACAATACTGATGTGAAACTAACTTCAAATCTGCAGCAATTTTTATTAATTACAAAATGAACAGTTTTACTGATGGTTCATATTTATGTGACAAAATATATATTGATAATATTATACTTTGGTATCATAATCTTAAATACCATGCTGTAATAAACAAGATATTTTGAAAATATAATCCAGTTCTATTATTCATATAACGTACAGTACTTAAACCTGTTGAAGATTATATGTGTGTGTGTGTGTATATATATAGACTCAGAGTTTCAACTACATCCTTTCATCAATTAAATCTGTTTTATACATTCAATAAAATTTTACTGGGGCTCCTGGTACTTTGACAGAATTGCACTGGATCACATGTATTTTCTCCCTTAGAAGAATAAAACAAAAGAAAGAAAAAAGAAGAATAAAAGATGAACACTTACATAAACCTGGTTATAGAAACTAGGTCAACATCAGCTAGTATCATTGCAAAGCTAGAAACCTGGGAGTACTTTGGTCTTCCAAATTGTTCTTCCTAAAACAAGTGGACTGACGTTTTTAATAAACTATTTTCTTCATCACACTGTTCCTCCCCCACCTACTGTCCCATAATGATGTATTGCCATGTACAGAAATACACTATTACAAACACATTACTACATGCTCCACCTTTTCATTCTAACCAAAGATACATTTAAAAAAATAAGTGAAAGAATGATTTATTAAAATAGTATTGTTAATTTTTTTTGATAAATCTCAATGAGAAATCAGGTTGATATTTAGTAAAACTAAATACCAGTGAAGAATAGAAAGGAAAATCCCTGTGAGAAGGAAATTGGATGAATGTCAATATTCATGCATGAGCTGGTAAACTGTCTTGAATGACTGAATTAATTTCAATAGTTCTCCTGGTAGTTCTGTAAGCAATTAAGCAGTAATTAGCTACCCATATCTGTGAGGGGGGAAAAAAAATCTATTTTTTCAGGTTAAAGATCACATGGATAAATCAGTGTCCTTCTCAGTGTGGATTACTAGCATCCAACAAAACCAATTCCTGGTACATACTCAAAGGCAGTTTCATCTTTATCCATCCTGTAAACATTAAAAAAAAAAAAAGAAATACAAGAAAAAAAAATAATTTTGTACCCTTAGAGGGGTCATTTTTCTGACTACTTGTGGGCAAATTAATTTATTATGCACATTCACAATCACTTTTGATACAGAAAATTAGCAAAAAATACTTTTTTCATGAGCTTATCACATTGTGCAATTTGTTTTTCAATGCATGCTTCTGCTTGTTATTAATAATAAATCAAAAGCTCTGTTTTGTGAAAGTCTCACAGCTGGCTCTTCATAAATCTAAAATGCCAATAGCTATCGAGTATTGCAGATACGCCTTAGTGAGAACATTCCAACTGTTTTGGTCATACTGTAATTTTTGTTTCAGAAATATGGTTTTAATAGGGTTTTACTAGGGAAAACTGACTAGTAATACTTGAATTTTAATCTCAGACTTCAAATTACAAAGGAAATGTGGGAAACTAGGTGGAATCTGTGCTGCTAAACAATCCCCATAAAATTCACACCCTTGATAATATTTCTAGTACCACAAAAATATTCTCACAAGTGAAATGTTTCTTTGTTCCATGTTAATCAAAAGTCTCCAAGAGAGCAGTTTTTATAGATGAAGAAAAAAAAGTCTTTGAAAGAGAAAAACATCAGCCAATCTATAAATCAAACAACATTGTGGCATTACAGAGAAGAAGAGTCACCCTAATTGCTATCATACTACAGAAAAGGAGATAGAGGTCCTCTAAAGGCCCATCTTTAAAATTTTCTTATATCTTGTCAAACAAACTCCACATGTGCCTATTTTCAAAATACAATTGTCAGCTCTTCAGAACACTCTCCATATCCAAATCTGAGTGAGCAGCAGGACTGAAATATAAGCCTATCATTTTTTGCTCTGGAATCTTTTCTTCTGATCAAAAAATCTTAAAGAATAAAACTGAAATGGAAATAAAAAGGTCATTCATTAAGCTATCTACCTCCACCAAGCAGGATCAAACTGCATGCCAGCTATTTCTGACAGATTTCTCTAACTTCACTGTTAAAGCCCTTAGTGTTGAGATCTTTTTGCAATAATCTATCCCAATGCTTATTTAACCTCATAATTAGCCATCATATTTTGCTAAAATCTAACAGAAACCTATCATGCTGCAGTTCCTCTATTGGTTCTTGCTTTGCCTAGGACATAGCATTTTAGGAGAAACATAACATTTTACATGTTTGAAGACAATGTGCTTTCTTCTTGTCTCCTCTAGACTAAACAAAGACTTGACCAGCCCAGTCCTTTCAGTTTTACAAGTTCTGACCATTTTGGCTGCTCACCCAATGGCCATCTTAAAAAGCCCATCATTACTGAACATGGAACCCCAAGGCTGACACCATAAACCAGCTCCAAGGCTATTGCACCTTTCAGCAGAAACTGTTGTTTACCCTATCACACCTGCGGCATTCCCCAGTGACCTATTTTAATGTGACCTTATCTGTGAATGAGACTCATTTGTGATCAGTATCAGCCTAACTGAACCCTTGCAAGCAATGGTGTTCCTATGCTGAAGATTTCTCCCACTTCAGTGGAGATGAAAGAGAAGCAATACCACAGTGTCCACCTTCGATGTTTATCTTAAAGTCCAACCCGTGCTTGAAAATTCTTGCTGATTTTCTCAGGAGGATAGCATCTACAAAGATAATTTAGCGAGTACACTCTCTAAACCATTATCCAACTAGCTAATTTAAATAGTTGACAGCAGACCACTGAAAATTGCTGAGTATAGTCTTAGAGTTTGACTTCATTTCTTAATGATGCATCTTGCATCTAGGCTGTTTTTACTTTGCTTGTGGAAATATCCACAGCTCTAATAATGTAACAATATGCAATACCTTTTCTCTACCACTGAAGGGTATTTAGCCAGTCCTGGGTGGAAGATAAATAGATTTAATATATTTTTGACAGGCCTGTATTGACTCCAACTTTTCTTCTTCTTCTTTTTTTTTTTTTTTTTTAAGCTCTGCTTTTTTCAACTTCTTACAAATAGTTGGCTTGATTTTCAGTTCCAGTATTTTTCCATGCATTGAAGCAAAGCTGACTCATCGATAATAATTCCTTTTCAGTCCCTTTAGAGATAGGCACTAACTTTATCTTTTTATGTCCTTCTGGAATAATATACAACGTCCCTCATGTCAAAATTTTTTTAAAAAAAAAAATCTATTCTATTTCTGTTTTAGTCAAACTCTAAGAACTGACAAACTCTCTGCTATGCAAGTTAAGAGAAAAAAATTATGTATTTTAAATTAGAATTAGATACATGGGTATGATTCTATATATTCTACATATTTACACATATCATTAATACTTTATTTTAAAACATAGCTAAAAATGTAGAACAATAATAGTTATATTTGGGAGTTCTCAACAGCTGCAGGTAAGTGGGAAAAAAAAGTAACACAAGTGTTGAAAAAGAGATATAAATATGTGAGATAGAAGAAAAAGAAGAAGGGAGTGGGACTTAGGAGAGGAAGGTGAGGAGAAGAGCTAAAACTGAAGGGAGAAAGAATCAAAAAACTATACAGAATGCTTGACCAAGAAGCAAGTTCTATAAAAAGCCATCTAAGTAACAACCAACAGAAACAGCTTCATTCACATTATTACAGCAGAAACAAACAAACAAAAATCAGCATAACAGAAAAGAAAAAAGGAAAAAGAAAAGAAAGTTGAGTCCAAGTAAAGCAAAGAAAGTATCAAATCTGGGTTTAAAGGGGCTTTTAAAATATAACCATATGCAGTATTTTTTCTTTAGGGGTACAAGTACTGAGACGTGTTCAAAACTGAATTTATAATAATTTGAACCACTTCAAAAAGTACTTAGTTTTGTTATGTAGCTTAGGCTAGTATATTATTTCTCATTTGGGTCACAATAATATAAATTCCCCCAATTAGCATAGCTTCATCAAAACCAAGAAGAAGAATGAGATTTAAGGATACCAAGGTCACTCTTCCTTTTGTTCCTTGGCCACACAACTGCTGCTGAACCCCTTACACCAGCATAGCTGGCAGAAATATTCTGCTTAGCTTCTCATTAAGCTAAAGTACTGCTATTGGTTTACAAAGCCCTTTCCTATTGGAGAAGCAAGCCCTGTGTGTGTTCTTAATTTTTAGTTTGCTGCAACCATATTTAAAATAGAGAAAATTCTTATCTGGAATAAAGGAAGATGCCCAGTTTACACTTGGCACATTATATGCTGTAGAAGATTACATAAATGCAAGTATAGATAATTATGCATGGAAAATCCCTGACTGTTGTTTTTTTTTTTGTTTGTTTGTTTGTTTTATGTATTCCAGGCACCAGATGATGTAGCATAATCTTATTGTCTTTCTATCAAAAGCTTCCTCAAATTTCTGTTATCCATATAGATCCACAAACGATTAACATTTAGCTTACAACCTGTGATGTTTCTCAGTATTTTTTCCACATCTCCCCATTTCATGGAAATTTCCATCAGTCCTGAATAGTGTTTTGTATTGTCCCCTAACCATTGTACTTTGCAGATCTTTAATGACATTGCTGCTGGTATTTTGAAGATCATCCAGTGATTTCTGCAGTGTCTGAATGATGGGATACAGGAACCCTTGGAGCAGTGGGAATAACTTCTCTGAGGATGGCGCTGTACCATCCTCCTTCCCTGATACAGCAGCACCACTCAGAGCAGCACCTTACACCAGATTCATTTTATGTCAGCTTTACTTTTCTTGATGAATAAAAAAATATATAAATAAATAAATAAAATATATAAAGGACAATGCAAAGGGTATGGAAAGGGAGCTCTTTAAAAGATCAGTTAAAGAATGAGTAAACAATAATTGGAAAACAGAGATTATGTATAAGACAAACTGAAGGTCTCCTAGATCACATTTGCCAGAGTAATAAGACGGTTCCATCCCTGCCACCAACAAATGTCGAAGTATTGTTTGCAGAGCATAATTCATCTACTATGATGAGCAGCCTGATCAGCAAGCACCCAGTAAAATTAAGAACACAAGTGAGATTTTCAAGCAAGAATTAAATAAGACAGTAGGGACGATATGAAGTTGCTGACATTGAAATTTTGCATCCAGCACTTCATTTGGCTGAGCCAAAAGGCTATTTGAAGACAAATAATAAATGTAAAAAGCCAATGTGTCATATCACGATGCTGTTACACTGCTTTTTTGTGTGAAACAAAATCCTTTGCAAATATTATTTACACTTCAGAAATCCTTGAAGAAGAATTTATTCTCAAATAAATTTTAGCAATGGAGGAATAATATCACCCAGAAATGAACCAATACAAGGTGACCCAGCAAACCAGTGAAGTGACTGGTCAGTCAGCTAGTTCCTCTGCTCCTGAATTACACAATTATTTCTGAAAATACTTCACAGGGATGTGAACAGGAGTATCACTGATGAGAAAAAAATTAAACAGACACTCAGTTCCATGAGGTGGGATGGCCACTAATTACTACCAAGATTCTCCATTTAGCATTGTGCAGAGGGCTACGGTAATGCTTATTTTCCAGGTTCTTACATATTCACATTTCCCCTTCTCTATTTCCATCTGCACCAGCTTCACTGTTCAGATTCAATACTGAGGACTCAAATGGTGGCAGGGTGGGAAAGGCTTCAGGCCTATCTCCAGCAGCATTTTGGGCAGATGTTAACATACTTGATACCTGGGAAACTACTTGCAAAACTGAATGGAATGGAGATAAGCTAAGTAGGAAACTATGATATTATTTTGATGTATACTCTGAGAAAGAATGAATTTTATTTACCAACAGAAGCCAAATTAGCAACTTTCTTGTATCTTCCCACTCATTAAAACCAATGTGTTTGGTATTCTGGGGATGCAATTGCTTTCTGATAAAGCAGGGGAGTTATGGGGCACTGGCCATCACAGCAGCAGCCTCTGTAGTGACATTTGCCATGCCACATGAACGCAGAGCACCAAGAGGTTCATGTTCCATGCAGTACTGGATCGCTCCACGTTTGCTGTCTGATTCTTCCCAAACAAAGATGCTTTCAGTCAATTAGGAGATGTGCCCCAGCCTGCCTGATCTAACCCCAACTCCTCACAAGGAATAGGAAACTCCTCCAGGATACACGTTCAGTTATATGAATACGTGATTCAGTGTGTGTCCAGGATATCTAGTCATTGGCAAGTAGCACAGAGGACCTACCACTGATGCTACTGTTTTCAGGGTGCTTACACTGGACTAGCAAAGCGGCCCAACTCATCCCAGAATATGAACCAAAATGCAGTGAGAGGTTCACCAGAAGATGCACTTTGAAAGGATGTGTTTGATTCAAACAAAAAGGATAATAGTACGTCACTAACTTCGGTTGAGCTGGAAGTTGCACTAAAACCATGTGAAAGCCCCTTTACTAGTAGATTGGAAAAACTATGAGGCAATCTCAAAACAATGGCTACATTTCACAATCAATTTAAGGTAATAAACTGTGGCGAACTTGTGTAGTAAGTGTACTGAGGCAAACAAACCCTCGAGGGCTGTCAGATGCACTTTCTACTCTAATTCTCCAATTTCAGATTCTCTTGAGCATTCAGTTGGATGCCTAAGGGAGACAACTCATTTTGCTGTTGCAAACTTTGTTCCTGTACTCAGAATTAACCAACAGGATACACAGCCCATGTTTACAAGACTTCTTACTGGAATTACTCACACCACAGTTCCTCAAAGCTTATTACCCCCACGGTCTGTGTCAGAGCTGAATGAAAATTCAATTAATTTTCTGTTCCTTTACACTGATCCCTAAAAAACAAGCAATTATGTTTAAGTTTGGGTGTGTCTGAAAATTTAATTCTGGGAGAGGGAGGACGGGACAGGAAGATAGGGACCAATTTCTCCTGCACACACATGCTGTGATATACAATCTGTGTTGGTTCCTTCTCTGTGTTGGTTCCTTCACCAGAGCTATTTCACTACAGACACTGCACAGCACTAAAAATGATCTAATTAAGATAGTCATGGAAAATCACTGGAAGCTAACCATCTTTTAGAGTAGGTGGGGCCTCCTACATCTGAACTGCATTAAGCAGAACGAGATGGACCTCCACAATCTGCTCTCCAATTCTAGTCCTTGGGAACTGTCTTCCATCCCGTTTTATAGGAGCTAAAAATTGATTGGCCAATTTCCTAAGGGAGATAAGCAGGGAAAGAGTTCTCTACTTCCACCAAGCTTTAACAAATAAATGTCTGTCCCGTTTAAAATTTTAAAAAGTAACAAATCATCACATTTAGATTATAAAAACATTCTAATGAATGTTTGTATTTAATAAAATTGTTATGAGGACATAGAATGCTATTTATAAAGTGCCAGATCTGTACAAATAAAGAGATTTGGCAGTCATCAGGAGCAATCATCTCTCTTTTCTTCCAGTTTCTGGCCTGGACACTTTGAGGTGCTGAATGCTCTGGCATCTTGTGAAAAGCTTGGACAAACTTCACAATTTGATCCTTCCAGGATCAGACTGAATGGTAACTGCCAAGTAATCCTCCTATCCACTCTCCTAAGCTACTGTGAAGCTGCAATGCTGCTCCACAGAGCTTATTTTCTCTTAGCAGCAGCTCACCAGGTTCCCCCTACCATGACTTACAGGCATATGCCTACAGCCCATGCTCTCTGCTAATCTGAGAGCCTGGAGAACTGGCAACCCACCTTAACATCCATGCATCTAGAGTCCTCTCCTACCACTCTATACAGTGGAAAGAAAAAGGTTGCATTGCTCTGCCAGATACCTCAACAACTGCTGGGGTTGGGCTCCAGATTCCTCCTGCTGGAGGTAAGGAGAGGCTATATTCAAATGGATATATATACATAATTCTTCCACGTGAAAGAATTGACTCAGGAATGCACTGCAGAAAGCCTGCTGGTTAGTTTGGTTTCCTTAAAACTTATTTTTAAATTAAGCGGAGGGAGGGGGCTCCAGGCTTTATTATTCCCTGTCCCAGCAGCACAAGTGTGTGGAAATATCTTTCCCATTAGAAAAGAATCAAAAATCTGTGGCACAAAGCAGACAACAGAAAAATATACTATGCATAACATAATAACATGTGATGTTCCCTGTAATCCCTAGAAAACCGAAAAACGACAGAATCAAGCCAGATAGTGACTTGTAATTGTGAAGCAGCACCCTTTATTATCAAGGAATGGGGGAGTCTGCTTTGAGGTGGGATGCGGCAGGGGGAGGCAGAGGCTGTTGTGCTCCTTCCTTCAGAGGTCATCCTTACAAAGCTTGTTATCAACTGACAGCTTTCTAAAAATAATGCAGCAAGTAGGATCACTATCAGAGAACGGTAGAAAATAACACTGACATTAACATATCCTGCTCAGAAAGTCATTCCTAAATGAGCTAAGTTGTGCCATTGGATGTAGTGAGGCCTTTTAATTAAGCAAATATTAAAAATGCAATAAATGGAATCTAAAATGGAGCTTGTAATTACCACTTCCCACCCTGTATGGATAAATGCTTCTATCTGCAGAAGAGTCCAAAATAGGAGAATAAGCCAGACAAATCAGCTACCCAGACAAAGCTCAGGATCTTATATGGGCTACAGCTGATTCCAGAAGTCAGTCACAGACCCCTGAAACACTGTCATCGCTGATGTTGTGTCGCTCAGCCTGTTCTTGCACTACAGTGCATACATATAATTGACTTGTAAATGGAAACCATTGCAACAACATGCTATGAAAAGATTGTTGAATTTATTTCAGAAGCACTGACCTTTCCTTTAATCCATTTAATCAGATTGAGAAATAGGTGTTATATTTGAAGGTAGCAACTAATGATATAGCATAGGTTCTCAAATTGGATACTTAGGTTGAATCTAGAGGGGAAGGGGCTCATAGGATATTTCCAAGCACAGTGTTAAAAAAACTTTCTGATGCTACTTCTATGATTGCTTTTTTTTTTAATGCTTTTGTGTCTTTTCAAGATCACACTCACAGTCATTTGAGGTTTTGTGTGTGTGTGTGTGTCTGTGTAGAGATTTAAACAATGACTTGCAGGTGAAACCCCAGACCTGCAGAGCATACTAGGCTAAAACATGATTTGTTTTGAGTCATTCAGTTATAACTGTAACAAAACACAGTTTTAAAGGGTTCCCCTAAATCTGTGAGACTCTGTTGAGAGAAAATAATAGTAATAATAATGTCTTCATTGCAGTACCCAGTTCCTTCTGCGAAAGATATCCAAAACATACCATAAAGAACTGGCATAGAAGAAATGTCTCCGAGAAAACAGTTACTAATTCAGCTGGTGAGCCCATGTTCCACAAACTTCAAATGATTTAAGTACAGGACTTTGCTTCACTATTTTTGATCTCTAGAGCACTTGATATGAGGAGAAAGCTGTAGCAGAGAAGCCAGCTTTGCAAATAGCCTGTTTTCTCCCACTTCTCTGAGGATTAGGACATAGTTTGTTAAAAGAGTTTATTAAAAAAAAAAAAATACACATTCACAGAGAAACAACAGTAGATTGGAAAAATAATTCAAACACTGAAAGGCAAATCAACTGTTAAGTTCATGTAGAAAATAGATGAGGTCCTGAAAGTAGTTTCCATGGAATCAGTGAAAACTACTGACATAGAAAATACAATTCTGTTCCAAAAAAGTAAAGTCATTTCACCCAAGGGCATTGTAGACTTCACTGGTGCCAAAGAGTATCAGGAGGTGATGACCACGCCGTTCTAGGAAGTCCTGAGTAAGGACACAGTATCAAGTGGTATGGCTGTCAGTGAGACAGAAACGCTTAAGATTATATTGGCTCTTTATTCCCATGAATCACAGAGGAGTTGATTTGTTATCAGCAATAACAGCCTTTCTCCCTAAGAGAGAGGGACCATACAGGAAGCATATGCTCCAGGCTATTTATGAGGATGTTGCCAGAAACGGGTGTAACATTTTGAACATGGTGACCTGCACCTTTAGATTATAATTGTATGTGAAATCATAAACTAGACAGAAAGGACATAAGAGGGACATAGAAAGGAAATCTAATAAAAACGATTAATACGTGATAGTTTCCAATCCATTATTTCATCAGGAAAAGAATAAAACAGCATATTGCAGCTCTTGGACTCCACCTTTTAGTTCCCTTAGTCAGGAACAACTATATTCAGCTCAAATTTCTGTTTTATCTGTTGTAATGACAAACATCTCATCTAGCAGCAGAGTTAATATTTGCTCTAGAGATAGCTAAGTCTCTCTGGCAATGATTATGGAAGGACTGGGACATAACAGCACCACTGCGTTCAGTGTCAAGAGGGGCTGCCAATGCTTACTTTCAGATACCTATGGATTGTTTATCCATTTCTAGTCTCATTCAGAATAAACTATTAGTAAATTTGTACCAATTTCATTATAACTTATTCTGCTAAAAAGAGTAAGCTGAGGTGAGGCTGCTAAAATACAGAAATATTTAAGATTCAGTTCACATTCTTCTCAGTTATATCAGACATACAAAACTATTTTAATATTCACTACCAATTTCTTTTGTCTTTGCTCTGGAGCTCCCCAGATTTACTTCCACCCTGGCCTGAAGGGTCATTAAAGCAGCAGGTATTCAATGCTTATGACTACATTTTCTCTGTATTTTTCTTTATTACCATTCTGTTTATATCATGTCCAAATAATAGAATTGACTATTTTACTAGGTCAAGTTTCTAATGACAGATGGATTTCAACATCCAAATGCTAAACATTTAGGTCCTTGAGGAAAACAAGTTTTCCTACACTTTCAGATCAGCCGTAAGCACAATTTAAAATAAAACAGGAAAATAAAAAGACGGATAGAAAATCTTAGAGAGTCTAACCTATGAAAGAATAAGAAACATTTTAATAAGCCTATACATATTTTTGGATCAATTAAAGTGTTTGTAAGAGAGACCTGGAATTCTCATTCATTTGATTTTTCCATAGAAAAAATTTTATCCTACTGAAATTATCTTGATGTACCAATCAAAAATCCATGAGCTGTTACACATCAGAAGTGGCTGTGTTTTTTTGCCAGATTGGATGATCAGCTGGCACTACTGTCTGATCATATGGACTTCTGCATAGGAAAGCAGTTTTTCTTTGCACAAATACATTGAACAAAAGTTTCAGACATAAGCCACAAATAGCATTGATGTGGTGTTTAACAAGAAGTTCTCTGTTAAGTCCTTCATTCCAGTTACTTATTATGGAAGAAACAGATGGAATTCAATTTTTTGCCCAACTGTTATTAACCGTGAATATCATTTCAGTCGATGCTGAGGGAGTACAAAGATATAACAAAACATTCTGGAGACCAAAATATAAAATATGATTCAACACGAAGAATAAATGCAACTGTCATCTGATTTGTTGCTTCCACCATGACTTCCTCACACATAATAGGCCACCAGCTTGCAAAAGCCTGGTTTGAGAACTTTGCTGATATATATGTTCTGGCATAATAATTTCAATCCAATTAAAAGCCCTAATTCAAAGCTACAGAAATCAATCAACACATTGCCTTTGACATCAAAGGTTTCATTCAAATCTGATCTTCAGATCTTTGTTTGCCATTCTCAGTTTTCTTACTTGCTTTTCATACTGTTCTGCCATAGTCACGTTTTCTTCCAAGCCTTTCCTCTAACTGGGGATATGAGCTTTCTTGTTTATTTCTAGCGGCTGAAATCCATCCTTCCTACAAAGATACTTTTCTTTTGGGGTCTATCATAGCTTCTGGTATTGTCAATGCAGAAATATTTAGTCGCAACACTATTGCAAGCTTTCCATATTACTTGTAAGAACTAGTTGCTTTAAATGTGGTTTAAATTTTCAGTCATTTAAAAAGGGAAAAGAATAAGTTAAAGACTAAGTTAAAAAATATGTTCATAGCCTGTTTTCTCCATGCAGAATCCTTCTCTATCTGAAGCCATTTGGAGGTTTGCCACTGATTTAAACAAGAGATAGATAGGGCTTTAAATTAACTTTTCTGGGATGCCCCCCTATCCTGCCCCTAAGCTTTTTTTTTTCCTTTAAACATTGACCTGATTATTTTCCAACATTTTCTTCTACCATTCTAGCATACGATATAAATCAGAGAAGTTTCTCTTTGTTGTTTGTCACATGTTTTCCTGGAAAATTCATAGTGGGGATTTAACGGAAGAACACTAGCGATACATGCAAAATGTGTACACATTTTTCTTTTGAACTTACGTCTAAGGTGGTCTTCAGTACTCTATGATTTTTCCTATTGTATGTGAAGTGACTCATTTGGACTTTGGCACTGTTCATTATTTTCCTGCTGTTTAAAAAAAAAAAAGTGAGCGTGAAGAGGCCTATGCAGACTGGCTCCATCTGCGCTTCCTCACCGGCTCCTGGGCTGTCAGAGAGTCAAGGACAGCCAACACTCCCCATGTTCCAACATCACTTGCTCTTGATGGGCCATTGTTTCCCTAAACACTATTATTGTTTTAGGCTGTCACTTAAAGGAGATGTTAGGTTTACAGCTACTTCAGAGAAGCCAGGTCGCTCTGCCCTCAGGAGTGGCGTTTATAACCACCGCAACACTTTGCAGAGGATGACTGGCTGACACCACTGTTGTCTGCAGTTTAAGGGTAACCGTAAAAAGCTCTTCTTTAGCCTGGTGACTGTTTCTCCATGCCAGACTGAGAGGTTTGCATAGCCACCTCCACTGCTATAAAGAGGAAAGTTAAGTTCCTTTATGCGTTAAGAGATGTTTCATAGCTGAGGTTTAGAGGGGCCAGGAACGGAAATTTCTGTTAAGCTACAGAAAGACTTCTGTGGGGAGCAGGCAATCAGAGCAACAGAATTTGTAGAATTACTGTATAGATCATTAGCTAATTATAGGTCTTAATCATCTGCATATTGCAGAAAAAAAAGCCTTGCTGCAAATCAGATCCACTCAGCCAGTTTACAGACCAGCATAAAACTGAGAAGTAAACGTATGGGTAGTTCATAATCATCTCCTTAATCTGGTGACACTGCTGCACATAATGATAATCTGAAAACAAATCTGATACATGTGACAACTTTAATACTACTGGAGGAAACAAAATGCAGATGTTCCTACAGTTAAGGAATCTATAAACAAATGTATGGAACATTAAAAGAAAGATTAACAAGAATTTACCATCTGCAGTAACCTAAAAAGAGTAATAAACCTGACAACCTGAGCTGAGTATTTAAAAATGCATTTGCATACTTCCAGAATTGCTGTGCTGTTATAAAAAAAAAAAAAACTCTCAAACTATTCTACATTCATCAACCTCTCTCATTATCCCAGGCTCTTAGCACACTCGGCTCACAGGTGCCAGACCATAGCACAAGCCAGCAGTTGGGAGTCCTTCACCCAAGGACTTTCAGCTGCTGTGGAGCACCCATTATGCCCAATTTCTGACACTTTCATTCATCCTCAGAGAAAAATACACAAATCCATATGACATGAAATATAACGAAAAAGATTCAATTCCTGTGATGGGATATTTTCAGGAGACTCGAGTTAAGACTTTCTAATCAGGTTTTGATGATCCAGCCACAAGTGCCCTCAGCCAGCACTCTACAGGGTCAGTGGGAATCCTTCCCCTCATCTCAGAGGACTTTTTATCCTTTTACTTTTGAAATAGGGACAGTCTAGATCAGATTAAATCACTTTTGTGCAAATCTCACTCAGATCATTATGAACTGCCTACTCTTGAGGCAATTTGTTTCCTTTTATTTTTGGTAAGAAAGTTATTTCTGCTCAGCAGGGTTGTGTAGCTTAATACATGATGGAGAGACATGAGACAACTATTAAATAAGGCTAAAATTTGCTTGCTCCCTGCTACAGGGGTCTTTGTCACTACCAAGCGTGAAAAGAGCAACGTAAAATAAACAGCATCTATTCATCTTATTCAGTGAGAAAATTCTCTTGAATGTTTAACTTCACTCACATCCACAAATTACTAGAAAATATGCATCCTACCAACCCAACCATGCAACCGAGCAGTGGAAAACTGACACACAAGCAAACGCAATCAATTTGATAAAAACTTTCTTAACTTACAAAATAAGGTTCTGGACCTGGACTTTTGACAGAAAGCTGTATATCTATAGCTGCCAGCCCAGCTAGCTGCTGGGAACATCCACGTGAGAGCAGGGCTGTATGACAGCAGGTCTCCTCATGGTCACTGGGATGACACCACTTGTCCTTACCGCAGGTAGAGCCTGCAATGCAGCCCCTCTCAATCCTTTCTGAGAAAGGGACGTCTCACAAATTCAAAGTGTACTCCAGAGCTAAGAAAAACAAACAAAAATTGCTGAACACATTCACTTGCATGTCTTTCACTGGACTATGCTTCACAAACTCATGGAGAGACGGGCTTATGGTTCTGGAATATTTAAGAATGCTCTGATGAACTCAAATTCAATAAACCGAAGGAAAAACTCTTGGATAATACAGAGAAGGCAGACTACTGGTATCCCAGAAGCAGGAAGTATTTTGCACTCGCAGCAGTTTCCAGGACTCCTTAGCAATGGGAAGGCAAAGAGCCTTTGCCCAAAAACCCTCTGCTGTCAGTTGCACATGTCAAGTTGAGCCAGGTGATACTCCGATCTTTATAAAATCTACCAGTTTGCTTTGCTGGTCTGTCTGCTTCCAACTTCCTCCACTTTTACTGCAGCTGAAAGGAGTAATGAAGGCATGTACTGGTTGGTGTGTGCATACAAGCCACCTAGGTTGTGTGCTCAGTGCCTCTAGTAGTTTCTAGCCTCTAGAGTTTCTTTGCATTTCCTGATTGTCATATCCGCTCATTTTTCATCATGTATTTAGTTGTTTAGTGTTT
The DNA here is from genome assembly GCF_009769625.2 of Cygnus olor. Lineage (NCBI taxonomy): Eukaryota > Metazoa > Chordata > Aves > Anseriformes > Anatidae > Cygnus > Cygnus olor. The sequence goes on from NC_049172.1 coordinate 28,031,800, forward strand.
TGTGGCAGGAACCATCTGTTTACTGTGAAGAATGGCTAATGAAATAGGTATTCCATTGCTGACATAGACAGCTGGTTGCTACTTCACTATTAATAACAAAGAAGAAATCTTACTTTTCACTTTAGATAAAAACGTTATTAGTTTTGTTGGGGTTGGTTTGTTTTGGATCTGTTGTGTTTTGTTTGTTTTTTTTCAAAAAAAACTTTAATGCAGAAGTGTACTACTTCTTTCAAAATGGCAACATAAAAAGTTATTTGGAAATAAGCATGTTTACCTCCTTCAAAAGGCATCTTTATAGTACCACATCACTGGAAATTACATAGATAATACATAGCAGGTGACAAGGTTCCAAGCTGCAGAACACCAGAAGTTAAAGTGTTATGTGACCCTTTCCTCTTGCATTAATGTCTCTGTAATGGGTCTCATGAGGAACAGGGTCTGATGAGTACTTTTCAATAGCAATAGAGAAGTATATTTCTGAGGAAGCCAAGGTTTCTTGCATGAGTAACTAGTAGCCTAAAATAGGACAGATATCTGATTATTATGTGGTTAGAGGACTAGGGGGGGTAGGGAGGGGGAATCGAATGGCAATATGTTATTTGGACCAGAATACATGTCCCAGCAAATTCACACAGTGTAGCTGATGCCCTAGAATTAGATTAGCACAACATTGCTCATTTCCAAGTGCAAAGATTGCGTGCATAAAATGCTTAATGACAACACTATGAGGAAACTTGCTGAAGCAGTGAGACACAGATGGCCAGAATTCAGTACTGAAACTCCACAGGAGTCAAGTTGTGCTGGGGCTGGAATGAGATTTCCCTGTGCGCTGATCTGCTCGACAGAGGACAAAGAGCAATTGTGCCTACTCCAGAGGAAAAAAAAGAAACATTAGAACAGCTACGTGCAGCAGATTTAGGGGTGGAGATGTGCCAGAAGAAGGTTCAAAATTTCCTTCTCTTGCCAATAATGAGCAAGCAGATTGAATATTCAGACATATAGATATCTTTCTACATGTAGTTAAAAGAAAGAAAAAAATTTAGTCTCTATATCAGAAGACCCTGGTGACTAGGAAGGCATCAATAATTTATTTGGTGCTGCTGGATTTATACCAGAGACACTCTGGGTACTACTTCCAAATTAATAGTATTTCTGTGTCAAAATACAATTTTTTTTTCTCTCTTGATATGAACAGGATTTAGGGATTGTTTTAAAATAAAGGATATTGTGAAGGAAGGGTGGGGTTAAGCACTAGGGAAATCAAAATTGTCTCATTGGCTTTACGACAAAAAATTTAGATGACGTTGGGACAAGTTTCTCCAGATTGGTACTTTATCTACTTAATACTGAGATTAAAGTAGTAATATTTCCTCTCTTTTGCTCTTGCAAAATCATGCCTTTCACTCCCTTGAAGCCAGTATTTCCAGCAATACATGTCTCCCCAACTCCTAACATAGCAACTCACACATCTGAGCTGGGGACTTCAGGAATCACAGTTCAGACAGGAGGCATGTGTGTAAGCTTATTGTTTGCTAGTAGATGAAATTTGCAGCAAAAGAAAAATAACTCAGATAGAAAGAGGTGAGCAAAAGAATAATATATGGGGACACTGACACAAACACTTATTTCCATACCCAAGTATCTGTGGTATCTTTAAATACAGCACTGAATGCAGATGTAACATATTTAACCTCACAGCAGGGTGGAAGTGCTCAGCAGGCACGAGGCACTTCAGGAGACACAAAGCAAGAATGTTCCTGAATTATACAGTTTCTGAAGATTTAAATGGTCCCCTGAAATGAAAGTTGATGAGCAAGTTTGCCCAGCCATAAATCTCCAGCACAAGGTACAGTTACTGGCACTTTAGAGCAACAGGCATTGCCCTTTAATGTCATTTTATGGTATTGGACTCCATTTTTCAACTATGATCAGCGAAATAAGGTCTGAGGCAGGCAAAGGAGAAACAGTGTATTTACTTCGAAACAAAGAAGTAAAGATGATATAAAATGTTTGAACAGCACTTTCTAGGTAGTGGTCTGTTACACCTGCCATCAGCACATTTTCAAAAGTGTTCTTGAACAGAGGAGGATATTATGTAGTCACAAGTTATGTATATGTGATACTTCAGAAGTACCTAATTAAGTAATTTTTATATGAGTGGCATACCAGTGTTTAACTTCACTGCCACGAGAGCTAACTACTTTTGTTCCATCCAAGTAGAGATCTATATCCAAGACATTTTGGAAGTTTCAAACAAGAAAAACTTCCTGCAGGTTTTTTGTCAGTTTTGTCAATAAGTTATTCAGAAAGCTATGAAATACTTCTGTAAACTCCACTCAAAATTATATGAAACTCACTGCTCTACTACAATCAAAAGACTTCCCATCCTATCACTAAATTAAATTTTGTACTCAAATAAATATTCCAGGTGCTGCAGATTATTGATATTTCAACTTTCATAAGCTAAGTTCTACAGCCTTGCAGAATTAAATTGAAGACAGTCATAATGAAACATGGAATTAACCCCATAAGCCATATTTGATTGCAAAATTTTGCAGTTGTCTTATTCATCACGCTGAGCGTTCCAGTACTAGACCATTGAAAGCACTGGGGACAGTCAGCGTTACAATCAAATATCCAGAGACGCAACTCCAGGCAGTGATAATATGTACATGCCTTTGACGATCTGTGATTTAGGACTCATTCAAATCCCAGCAAAGCTCAAAACTTTGAATCCGTGCCTTATCAGCACTGATATGGACTCAGCTATCTGAGATCTCTATGTCAGGTCAAGTGCTTAACAAGCTTAACTCACAGAAAAGTAACTTAAAATAGATTTATCATCCCATGTAGTTTATGTTTAATAGTAAAGAGAAGAAAATTCTGAGGAAGGAACAAAGTACATAAACACCAAATAAAGTTACCATTTTTGTTAGTGTAAAAATAATTATCTGGGTTAAGAGGTTTGCCTTGCAAGATATTGCTCTGATTCGGTGCTCGCTCCCAAACTCAGTGCTGTGCATGGCTACCAGCAGCTCCTCCTGTCCCCTGGACTCTCCATCTCCTTAGCAAATAAAGCTTTGGCAAGCTCCACGCTCAGGCTGTTGTGTGCACAGACTCCATCCTTTGCTTTTTGTTGTTCTTAGGTTAGAAAAATACTGTCATCTCCCTCCAAGAAAACAGTCTTCAAAAATCTGTATCTAATATTATGCACTTTTGACAAAATATAGAATGTGTGGATGGGCAAGTAAGAGCCAGTCACAGAATGAGACAGAGGTATGCGTAATTAATACGTCGTCAGGGTGATGATGACTGAATACTGCTATTCACATAATACATCAGCCAAGATCTACCAGTTTTGCAGGTGGTGAGAAAGAACTGGATTGCCATTATGATAATTAAACAAATAATTATAATAACTGATCTGGAGCACATATTAATGCAAAATATGTATATTTTTGCTATGGTTAATTCTGCAGTGTCCTTGTTCCTCAAGCTATTGTATAACACTGCAAGTTCTAAGATTGGTAAAGATTAAATTGCAGTTAACGCTAAATAATCTGATACCACTCAAAAGCCAGGGTTGACAAAACTAAACTGCAATCTCCAAATCCTTTTTATGTTGTTGATACAGGGCGTTTTTTAGTTGTAGCAGTCCTCAGCAGGACCAGCTGCTTGCAGCCACTATCACGGCCATCAAGTCCCTCACAGATGTGTCAAGAATGAGAAGGCACACCAGGGTCAATAGGAGCATGACATGGTTGTCAGTAGGAGCATGAAGAGAACACTTTTTACCAGACAGAGGCAATGCCAATTTATAACAGGTGACAATCATCACTACCAGAGAACCAAGGATAGGCAGTCAAAAAATGCAGAATTCGTCTGTGGATCCACCAGAGCTGCGCTGGGACTGGAAAGGCCTTCCCACATGTACACCAAAAACAGGTATTCCTTGAGCAGGCCTGGCATCCACAGGCTGCTCTTGTGAAGGCCAAAGCCAGGTGCCAGAGACAGAAAGTTATGTTGCATGAAATAATTGTTAGAAAAGTCAGCTGCATTAGCCCCTCTCAATAATTCATTCAGTAATGGTGCTGAATTCTCCCTGCTTGCAAGTTTGCACATGCCAAGTGCATCCTGCAACTGATATTGAGTGTAAAGGTATCAAGGAACAGTGGGCTTGTTTTTTTTTTAAATAAGACCCTTAGCCTAGGTCCAAACTATTAAGTACAATCCATGAAAATAACTCTGGGAACTGTTGTGCTCAGAAATAGAAATTCTGCCAGTAGAAGACAGAAGTCTTGTTTCCTACTCCCAAATACTTCTCAGAAAAAAAAAAAAAATATATATATATATATATATACACACATATAAACAGTTAATAATGCCATGATTATAGACAACTGAATTTTAAAAGTAAAATGCTCCAGAAGAGAATCCAAGATTTCAACTGACCATAGATCATTGCTTTCAGAATTATGCAGCCTAATGATAAAGGATATTTACAACTCAATGTGGTTATACAATTGAAAGCTTGATAAGACTAATAACTAATAACAACAACAACAAAGATGATACCACTTTCTCTATTATTCATAAAGCCTTCCTTTCAAGAGTCCTAGCTCTGCTTATACCAAAAACGTCTTATTAACAAGTTTTTTATTATTATAATTTCCACCTTTCTGTGATCCATTGTTTTCTTCAGAAAAAAAAAAAAGAGGTAATTTATGTACAGATTAAGCTTTTTTTTTCCCCCTCCTCTCTATCATTTGGTTTTAAGATTTCCTCACTGCTCCATAACGTGTATAGATTACTTGCAATCTACAACTTCCAAGTACTCTCAAACATGGCTCAGAAGATAAAAATATCTTGAAGACACTCAAACTGTTAGTTTTACTATGTGTTTTTAAGTCCCACTGCCCAATGACAGAATTTGAACAGGCTGAGAGGATTGTGGTTTCAGCAGGAGGACTGGAGCCATTTTCCTACTGCAGTGGTAGTACTGAATTCAAACCAGCTGCATCGTAGTGAATCCACCAGCCCTTTCCAGATGTCCTTCAGTAATCTCTGAGAACATTTAGGTAGGGAAGAGAACTAACCATATTTAAAGACACACAAACAGGATGAACACATAAGGTTAAGACTATCTCTGTCAGCAATTCTTCCTTAAGCAAGAAAGAATGACTACTGTCTGATGTTCATCATTGCTAGAAGCATCTACACAGAATAATACAGTCTTTCTGGACCATCACAGTCAATCAACAAATAGACATACTGCTCTGAGCCATGCTAATTCACAGGAGTTGACATTTGGACATTTATTTGTATAAATTCAGATGACAACAGGAATTCTTTAAACCAGTTCTGCCTTTCATTGACGTTGTATTCACTTGGTCAATAATACAGGATAAAGTTATTATTAATAAATCACCATATTCTGTTGATTAGCTCCTGACAAGCTTGTATTTTTCAGTGTTGCTGTTCTCCAAGTTCCCATCTTTTCATGATTATTTTGCTCCCCTGCAATCTTTCTTACTTTCTTCTGGATACCCTGGGAAATGTCTGGATTCTGCATGATTAAAGTTAATGGGAGTTTTGCCATCAACTTCAGTGAACATGCGATCATGCTCTGTGCCAAATTCCATAAACCTTCTAGTAAGCCACAACACCTGTTTTCCTTCTCCTCCCATGCCCCATTTCTCTTCATTGCACATTTTTTCTCTGCTCTGACACCTATTAATCCATGCACCTTATCCAATCCATCATATTCACCTTTCTTCACCAGTTATGTTGCTGTGGCTCTATGGCTGGAATTAGTGGGAGAGTGTGAACTCACTTATAAAAGTGCTACTTTTCATACTGCCAAAATAATGTCAGAGCATCACAGAACACGAGTCCAAAATGGTACGCAATATCTTTCCGTGCATCTTGATCTGATTTTAATTTTACTTCCAGTCCCCCTTGGAAAATCACCAGCCTATACATTTTTTTCTAAAATGTTCTTATACCCAAGTGTTAAATCTCTGCCATTGTTCAGTTTGTTGAATTCCAGCCTTCTCCTTCCTAGCAAATGTAATGAGCATACTTTATTATTTCTGCCAAAATATTTCAATATTCAAGCACCAGCAGTTCTTCATTCCTTGTGCTAAAACCCTCCCTGGGATTTTTAATTTCAGTCCTCCCAAGTTTAATTAAAGACATGTCTTCTAAAAACACCTATTGAGACAGGCAGAACAAGTGAAACTATCTTAGGAAAGTATAGAGCTTCAGCTTTAGATTGATAGTGACTAGGCAGACTGAAAGCAAAAGACGATCATTTGGGAGCGATCACTCGGGTCAATAGTCTCAAATACAGATTAATCACGGGAGGGAAGGGAAAAAAAAGCGCACTTTGGGAACAGTTGGTTCCTTATTGAATCAAGACCTACTGCTCCGTCTCTTTAGCATATCCTCTCATTTGTTAAGACATTTCATTAGTTGTGTGAATGTAATCCACTACTTCATCTCCAAAATGCGTGACAGGCCCAGCAGCAGGTGAAGGACATCCTTTATTTAGCTCCTTCTGACTTTGACTTTATTAGAGTGATACATCATTCAGGATTCAAATTAACATCTATCCCAAGAGACATATTGTATGGCTCGATATTTACTCTAAAGCATTCTTTGAATTTGCTGTCTATACACACAAAGTATACTGCCATTACCAGAAAATTTATCTTCAGCTACTGGAGATCATTCTGTGAAACCCAGACTTCTGCTACTGCTAGTTTATAAGATGAATTTTTTTTTTTTACCCCCACTTTCTTCAGAAAAAAATAAAGCCTGAGCAGCTATAGTACTAAGTAAATAGCAAAATATTGCTTGTCCATTCAAACACAAAGCTAAACACACAGTTCAGAGTATAACAGCCAAATGCTCATTGCTCACTCACTGCTTTTATAAGAAGTTAGGACACTGCCTTAGGGAGCCACTGACATCAAGTATTTCATCATAGTACCACTGGAGCTGAGTTTTGTTTCCTTATTAATAATCCCTAAATACAAAAAAAAAAATAAAAATAAAAGACTCAAGCAACTTAATCCAATCTGACATCTCACCAGATTGCTAGGGTCTCTTGGTAAAGTAACCTGATGAAAGAAATTGCATTGCTGTCTTGTCCACTGAACTATACTTAATATTTAATCAGCTAATGAAAGACACCTTAGCATTATCATTTCTTCTTCCAAAGAAAATTAGACTCAAGACTAAGAGAAGCAAAGTAGTTCTGAAGCATTTTAGCTAGTGGTAAAGCCTTAAAAGCAAAAATCAAGCCAACAGAAAGCCATTTAGGTAGATTTTTGAATTTCCACCACATAGAAAGAAGAGAAAAGCACAAAAAGGCTACCTTCAAATGCAGAAAACAGAATTTTCTACTGAGCAGCACAAGCAGACCAGGGATGTAATCAGGATGTTAGGGCTTTCACAGCAACCCCATTACCATTCACAGGCTTTCAGAACTGCTGTTCTTTCCTCATTGTTCAGATCCCAGCAGCATTCACAGCAGATTTGGCTACATATGTTCTTCTGACTGTTGTTTTTATTTCCTTATCTTAGCTTCTATTAGCAATTCTGCTTTTCAGCCCTCTGCTAGGCACCTGATTCTTTTCAGTAGTCAATACACTTAAAATTAAGTACTGGTTTAAGCACTTGTGGAAACTTAAAAGTAGGCTGGGTAGTATTGCAGTTATTTTACAGGCACAAGGAGTGGGAAACTATTTTGACTGCAATATTTTATCCAAATAAATCCTTTACAGTTAAACGTTATATTATTAGGACTTTGTTTCCCCTCCTCCTCCCCATAAAGTTGTACTCCAAACATTGACTTTCTTGGTATTTTTTAAACAACGGAACGGAATGAAAGACCAACTTCAGGGTAAGTTTTATTTTGCTTCACCATATTGTAAAACAGTACTTCTTGAACTATTTTTCATGTAGGTTTCTATTTTGAGGGTTTGATCTGTACGGTGATCTGCAATCTGCACCAGTGTAATTGATACTCCCCCCAAACCACATTTGTGTGCACACACACATTATAAACCTGAGATTTTACAGCAGCAGAATTTACTTCAGCATCAACTGAACTGTACAAAACCCACTTGTACATCAGTGGTATTACCCTCCACGAACTGGTTTTGTGTAGGCAGGGAGTAAATCACCTGGATAATCTACTGAGAATAGATTGTGTAAATAGTTCCACAAAGAGCAAATGTGCATAGCTAGGGCAATAAATTGGAATGATCGATGGGACAAGCACCACGGTAAGTTCAAAGGCATAAGATTACAACAAGTGTTTTAATCATCAGACCTTGCACTGCCATTAACGACGTCCTGTAAATGCTCTCGCAGCACCCCCAGACTGGATATTTTCTGCATATTTCTGCCTTGGACCATTCAAGTTCAGTAGGATACAGCCTCCAGCAGCACCAGAAACCAGGTAAAGTGCAAACAAGACCACCCACAAGATGCATCTGCTCAAGTTCAGCAGCTCTGCATGCTGCAAAGCGAGGGCTCAGCCACCTTGGCTTTCCCCAAGCCTGCTGCTGCATGCTGTCTTGGCTTTCACAGGAAGGAGTATTAGCTAAAATTGTGAGTGCACCTTTGGGGTACGAGGGTGACACAAGAGGACATCCCTCCATCCCCTACCCTTCAATGCTGTACTGTGCTTTTTTTTTCCACAAGCCACCACAGTAGATTTACCAGAAGAGTTCAGCACGTGAAAAAGCACAGGATAACACTTGTCTCCCCTTATCATCCTAATACCCCATTGCCAACTCAGGCCCATGCTTTCTTCTCTGCATCTCCTCAAGTTTGCCTTATTAAGACCAGAAACTTCCCCCTAAACCTGAGCTTCCCTCCCAGGTCCCCTCCACTATTTCATCCTCCCCAACATTTTTTTTTATTCCCCTACAGCTGCTGGCTGCTACAGCAACTGCCTCTTCCTTGTCCGCTCAGTCTTTGTAACGAATCTGTAAGAGATGCCAAAGAGTGCTGAAATGCAATGAGAGTGAAGTTCAAAGTACTCACTGTTCTTCCTCTACCAAATAGAAACGAGGAGTTTAATTTTCCAGAGCTCTGCAAATACTGGAGTTATCAAGTGATCTCCTCTAGTTCTAAAACCTTTCTTAACCCTAAAGATGTTTCAGCCACCAGAAGTCACAAAATGCAGCTTTTTAGAGAGAAATTAGGGAGTAACCTCTTTCCATCTAATTCATACATGCTACTTCACAATTTTACCAGCATTTAAGATTTTGTTTATGTTCATCATCTCCTTTACTTTTGCATTCTCTTTTCACTAAAAGAAGTAGTGTGCTGACTGTGCCTCCAGAAAGAGGTCATCTTAGCTTTAAGTGCAACATAAATGCAGCCATTGCCTAGGGGAATGGTAAAGGAATTGAACATTCAACAGAGGCGCGGCGAAATTTTCAATAATTTTAAATAATCAATATATTAAGTATTCCAATATGTTAAAGGAACTTTACACTGAAGAAAGAGAGCCACATATCTGTACACCAAATAAAAAGAAATACATTCATGGGTTTTGGTTTGGATCCCCTTTTCCCCTCCAGTGTTTAGGGCATGAATATTAAAGATTCTCAGTAATTTTTTATTGATTGGTTGGTTGGTTGGTTTTAAGACAAACCCAAATACCTAGCTCAGTTCAAGAACACAACCATTACTGTCAGGTCAGTAATAAAAAATAAAAAAACATTTTGGAACAAACTTTCAAGAAAACATTTCATTTCCCATATGATATCCTCAGGTACATTTAACAGCACTCTGATGTCGAGATACCACAGTCCTTAATGAACTCATTCACAAGGCAGGCCTACTGAGTAAGCCAAGATGTCAAGGAAAATATAAAAGCTTGAAGAAACAATTGATCAACAAAGGATTTCAGGATTTTCTTCTAAACATGTAGGTCAAATTATGGGAAATGTGTGGGCAAAAATTATTACTACTTCTCTCTTATGGGTTGGTCTCACTTGCAGGATAACAGCTATGTCACTTTTCTCCCTGTGAATTTCAGTCAGCTGCTCTGTCTTCTATACTTAAGACCATTGCAAATCACCATAGGCACTATGGGCATTTCTTACCAAATTGATCAAGATTTCCCTCAGCTACACAGTTGATCCATTTTACCCTGGAAAACAGATAATCAGAAAGGGATAAAGTCCAGTCTGAACATTGTAACTAGCCAGATGCAAGAGATTTGCACTGGGAATTATTCTTAAAACTGTTTTCATTTTCTGAAATAGAATCCCATAATTAAAGAAAAGTCCTTAAGGCGAAGGCTTTGAACGTAGAGGAAAGAAACGACGTCACCAACCAAGCCAAAGACTTGATAGGCCAGCGTAAATCCAACCTAAACAGAAAAAAAAAATACATGCTACTGCAATCATCACCACAACCTGACTATATGTCTAATTTACAACAAAGCAAAGAAAATTCACATCAGCTGTGTTATATTTCACATTGCAAACTGTAAATAGCAACAAAATGAGAACAAAATTTCAGCTGGAAATTGCAAAGCTGTGATGGGCTGAGATGCTGTAGCTGCCAGAGCCTGAGTTGATACTCCACTGCAAAAAAAAAAAAAAAAAAAAAAAAAAAAAGTATTTTAGCATTTAAGTCACTGTGACTTATTATATGCCTTTTAATTTTGATTTGTGTTGGGTAATGTGTGATCAAAGATGGACACGTGCAAGTTTTTTTTTTTTTTCCTTCGCTTCAATCTCACAGAGAATCATTCTAGAATCGAATCAGTTCATCAGTGAAGAAAAAATCATTTTTTATTTTCTCCTTGCCTTAGAAATCCACTTTGCAGCATTTGCTAGTAGAGAACTGTGAAAATTACTTATATGAATGATTTGCATCTTGAGGCTAAACCAAATACGCTGACCTTCCACTCCTTACTCAAATACATTCTTTTTATATTAAAATAACATATGGAATGTCTGCTGCATTTTTTCAGCACCTGGAACTGTGTGGTATGTTATAAAGCACAGAAATTATCTAGTATATAATACCCTGACAACATAAAACTATAACCCCAAAACAATAGAGTGAAGCAATAAGTCTGCACAGGTTGACTTGCTTTTCTTCACTCAAATGAAAACTACTCCTCACTTGCAAATAAAAGTTAATTGCATAAAAATCAGTCTCTCTAATATATTAATCCCTTGCTTTATATGCAGGTGTGAATACATTAGTCTGAGACAGACATCTTTCACCCAAGGCTGCTAACTTCGTATCTCAAAGGAATCTCTCAGAAACCAAAAGGACAAACATCTCTGTGTCAAAGTGTCAAATCAAAATGTAAATCAAACAACAGATGTTCAAAAACATTTTCTAAACAGCTGCGGTTAAAGTACATATATATATATATTTAATAAGCTTTTAAAAATACATATCGTGAACTTATTTTTAACAATATTACCTAATAAAATGTCTCAAATGCAAGATGCCACATGGTAAGTGTGGTACTAGGAATGGAGAAATTTATCCTGGGACCCCTCCAGCTATCAAAAGCACCAAAAGGATTTCATGGGGAATTTTCAACTGACTTTTATCTAAAGCCATACTACCCTGTTAGGGAAGGCATTTTCCATAAATTAATGACCTGATTCAGTTTTCACTTTTGCTTTCTGTTTCACTTTAAAAGAAAACCCTGAGGCTAGCAATACTGCAGTACAATGCAAACCTGTGCTGGTTTGTAACAGGGCTGCGTTCAAGGAAAGCTCCACTGCTGGCCTCAAATGCAAGAGCAGGTCCTTGCTAGAAAGGGGCCGAGGAAGGATGTACAGCTCAGGAGCTTTAGAAGACAAGAAAGAGGAGGTGCAGTCAGGAGAAATACACAATCGCAATTAGTCACTGGGAAAGCAGTGTTAAGCTTTTCTATAGTTTTTGTATTGCTTACATTCAGATACTCTGTTGAGAAAACAAATAATCAATTGATCTTATGATAGAGTCAAAGCACAAGCATGAGGAAATGGTAATACCAAACCCTCACAGGAGAAAATTAATCTAACTAATGCTGTTAACTCCCTGCAAGCCAAAATACAAGTTCTCAATCCTTGTGAGTATCTTCTACACAGGAGTGAGCAGGAAGGAAGGAAAAGGTAGCTAAAAAAAGCAGGTGGGTGGACAGGACGGAAATAATAAATAGCCTGTGAGAGACTGCTCTAGTGGGGAAAAATGTTGGAAGAATTAATTGGGAGAGAGTAAATGAAGACATGAGAAGAAAAAAATAAAAAGGAGGAAAGAAAAAACTTAAGCAGCTATACAGGATGTAAAAAGATACTTGACAGGACAAATTCATGAGGGACTTGTGGGATTACTGGTTGTTTCCTCAGGTTACAGCAGCTCTTCATACCTTGACACTAGAAATACTAGAGAATAACATCTGGAGCATCCTACTAATCCTTCAGTGACTGAATGAAAAATGGAATTTCACTGATTGCACAGTTAAGAAAGCTGCAAAGGGTATGAATTGAATTAAAATTTAGATTAAAAGTTCAGCATGGTGAAATACTAATTTTCTGGGTTATAATGCAAAAAACAGAACATAGTAATACCTCTGTTTTATTCTTGATGACAGCATTACCAAGAAAAGAAATAAACAGAATTTCTGCTATGAATTCAGGACAGCAGATATCCCTTAAGTTTTATTTAAATAGTATGTGGAATAAATTAAAAACAAACAAACAAACTGTAGAGGAAAAGCTTCTCGGTATGTTACAGTTTTACCAAACATTCAGATATATTAAACCTTTTTCATTCTGGCCATACTTGAATGAGGCAATCACATAAATATACGAATAAGTAGAATACATTGTATGTTAAATCAACTATTATCACAGGCTTATCTGTGCCTGGGCTAAATCCAGAAAGTCACAGCAAAGCCTGAGAAAGAGGTGGACCTGGAATACACATGCAACAAAGCTTCCTTGTGTCCCAGAAACATTACTGAGCTATTACACAGGCTTTTGCTCATCGGAAAAAGAGGAAATGAAAGGGGAACATCTGCAATGTCTAAAGTATTCTAAAGGGAATACACGGGAAGGATGTTTCAAAGCTATTTGAGCTAGTGTCAAACAGGGATAGGAGATGCAAAACCTGATTAAACCACATATTCACAGAGTTTACCATTTGAAATATGATATGACAAAAATATAAGCAGTTATGAAAAATACTGAAGGGGGAACAAGCAAGAAACAAACTCTGTGGACCTCTCCTGACCTAAACTTGTCCCGTATTTTTCCCTTGTGTTTGAATGTTTGCTCACAATAACAGTAGAGCAGTTCAGGTAAAGCTGTTACTTGAAAAGAGCTTGTGTTACCTACCTGAGAGCAGTTTTTGTTGAATTCACTAATAAGCCCTTTATGCAGGTATTACATTGCCATCTAGTGTATGTGGCATATATTGTTAAACACAGGAAACCGACACAGACATGCGTTGCAGAGCAGCTGCGTTTTCCCCTAGCTGATTTTCCTCAAAACATTTCATCTTACAGAAAGACAGATTTCCTCCATGCTACTCAGTCCCAAGAAACATATGACTTGTATTATTTAAAAAAAAAAAAAAGCACCATAAAAAAGCACTACTCCAGAAGCAGTTTTTCTACTGAATCCCATGCTGTTGTATTTAGTGGGTACATCCACTGACAGTTTTAGCTAGTTCCACTGTTCTCATGCATCAAAGTGTGCTTTAGCTTCAGCAGGCCTCCTGCTGAGAGCATGAGCCCTAACCCCTACCAGCCAGCAGCCAAGTAACACTGGGATGAAGAATGAAGAACAACGCTGATCTTTCTTGTCCCACTTCCTATAACTAATTGAACTGTTACTGAGACAGTGGCTAAGCTGCACCAGTAAGCCCCTGTACAGCAAGGAGGGACAGCCCACGTTATGCTGGTAGATGTCTGACTGCCTCATGCAGGAGCCACGGGGTGCTCCCACAGTGCCCCCCAAGCTCCGAGCTGTAGCTGGATGCACTGGCTGTGAGTACTGTGAGAGGCATGGCATGGCATGCAGGAGTTAAACACAGGAGACATTTCGGCCTAGCTGGCACCACTGAGTGCCAAGCAATGCCGCGCCATGTTTTTAAGTGCGCAGGCCTCACTCCAGTTTAAGGCTTTGGGCTGTTAAACCCAGACTTCTGAAACAAGTTTTTCCTCCAACCTGTACAGTAAAATTTAATTTTACTGTAAGTATAAAAAAAAAAAAAAGTATTTTTTAAACAGTAAAATTAAAATTAATTAGCCCTTTTGAAACACAAACAGGTCCAAATTTAGAACACAGAGGTTATCTCATAACGTACTCCATATGGCAGAAAAACAACTGTGTGCCCCAGCCACCAGGCTTACAGAGAGACCACCCTGGTATTAAACCCCCATCTACCTGTCCAGCCCTCCCTTAGCCTCTAGGTGCTTCAATGAATGCTGGAGTGAAAAAGAGAAAATGGCTTTACGCTCACCTCATCTGCCAGTTCACCTGAGAGAGAAACAGGCTCCCCACTGGAAAGAGAGAATAGGAAACAATCTTTATTATGATCAGAACAGGAAGTGGTATCCATAAACCACACTCCTGCTTTCAAAACCAGGTTTCTCAGTTGTAGAGCCAAAGAAGATCCTTTACACCCCAACATCAGTTACAAATACCACATTTTATGAGAACTTGCTATAGCTGTTCTTTTGGGAGCCTCCCCATTTTAACAAGATATCAAGAGCCTGATATTACGCATTATCAGCAGATTTTATCTTGTTTTTGCTAGACGTTGGGCAATTAATTACTGGTTCTCCTTGATAATAAATTTACTTGCTTTACTCATCATATGATCTATTGGATAGGATGAAGTAGCAAATATAACAAATGGTCTGTAGCCTTTTTTTCAGCCATTACATATGTGTCTTTGTTAGCAATACAGTCAACATTCAAAATACATCCTTTATCGAATTCAGTCTTGGTTTGTTATTGACCCACAGATATTACTTACACTGTGCCAACATGTGTGCAGCCCATAAACAGCTGAGCTAGGGAAGGAGGCTAGCAAGCTCCCTAATTCCTTTCAGTCTAAAAGAGCCAAGTTAGCAAAAAAACAACTGTTTAAGCTAACCGATGTCACTTTAAAAGAATCGCTGCAATGGCTCTGTCAGCAGATCAAAGGGACCAGTCCCTTCCAGCAGGGAGGGAGGTGAAGGACAGTTAGAGCTGATAACTCCTCTCGGTGGTACAGCTGTTGGGCATTATGCCAAGGGAAAAAGGAGCAAGAGTAAATAGAGCTCCAGGGTGATTATAATTCATTTGCTCTAAAAGTGTTTAACATTAATTCAGCAAGATACAGGTACCCTCACTTAACACTAACCATGTAAATACTCCCATTCTCTTTAATAGGACAACATCTCAGATGAAGCAAGCAAGTAGCTTGCTGAATTAAACCTTTAATGTAATAATCTACAGGCACAGAACTAGTGAGAGACTTTAGTATACCTCTTCCACCCCATCTTGTAGACTGCCTCCCTCATTCTGTCACTATGCTTAAACTTCTGCCCCCCTTAAAATGACAGATTTTCATAGACAGACACAGCATTGTCTATCTATATTAGTCAGGCATATTTTTAGCCTCTTGTCATGTGGTCAGAAAAAGCTGCCATTGCTGTAGCTAGAGCAAGGTACATCCCCCATTTACTGAAATAAAAGCACTTACAAATGATTACCTGATCATCAGCTTACCACCTGATCAGCTAATAGAATAAATGGATGTTTTCTTCAGAGATCAAGACAAGAAAAGGAGGTGATTGTTTTTATATCGACTGGGGTTATCTGCCTTGTTTTTGCTAATAGAAAAATGAGGTTTTGTTAAATAATAATAATAATTTAAAAAAAAAAAAAGCTGCTCCAAACAAAAGAGATTACATCAACTGCATCCTTTTCTAATGATTTAAAGGAGTTTTGTTTTAATCCAAAATGGAAATAGCAAAATGCTCACATTAAAATTTCAAGTAAGAACTTTGTTGAGATGCCTAATGGCATACAAATTTCAACAGCAAATTTCATCAGCCTCAATTTTTTTGTTAGACCTAGCAAATTAGCACCAGTCTTTCATTTGAACTCATCTAGCACAAGAAAGATTTTATTCTAAGAAGGTAGAGGAGGGTCAAGAAACTTCTAAATACACAGTCCTGCTAATTCCTAAGCTAGAGCAGAAGATGAAGCTTGTACCAAGAGCTCGTTGTGTGCTACTCTCAAACATTTGCAGTCAAGTATCAGTAGACTGCTGAAATCATGCAAGAGGACTCTAAAGCTGATCAGATTACAGCTTTGCCAGAAACTATTTGCAGATAATATGGTCATAAGCTATTTTTCTTATTAAAATTATGCAGAAAGACATGA
The DNA here is from genome assembly GCF_009769625.2 of Cygnus olor. Classification (NCBI taxonomy): domain Eukaryota; kingdom Metazoa; phylum Chordata; class Aves; order Anseriformes; family Anatidae; genus Cygnus; species Cygnus olor. The sequence continues at coordinate 28,048,224 of NC_049172.1, forward strand.
ACTCTAGCCATTCCTCTATGGAACTGTTTCCCAAAAGCCATTGTGTGCTGCTGAGCATAGTGGATGGCAAAGCTTCCACTGAATTTAGCTGTGAGGGAGATGTCTGGTTCCTCAGCTGGAAGAAGAGGATTTCACATTCTTGTCCTAAAAACAACATCTTCCATTTAAGCTTCTGCAGTGTTTTGCATGGTTACTATAACATTTCTTTTTTAATAAAGGAAGCAGTAAAATATTGAAGGTAAAATGATAATATAGAGAGGAAAATCTTAGTGGAATTTCCTATGGCAGCGTGAGGCTTTTATTCACAAAAGGGGCAGCTATCTGTTCAGAGCAAATCTAATAACCAGATGTGTCCAGAACTTGGTGCTTCCAAATATTTCAGGTATGTGAGGTTTGAGAACATGACACATTATGCCAAAAATGCACACAGGAGAGGAAACAGGTAATTGGGAGGGAAATGCGCAGTAGCAGCACATGCCAAACTGCCATTGCTCAGTGTGTGAAAGCTGGGAAAGGGGATCTTTGTGGTGGAAAGAAATGGGACACAAGGTCATTTTCTACTCCCAAGGATGGCATTTAAATCCAGAGTAATTCCACTGAAGTCAATGGTTTTAAACATAGAGTGGAAAATAGACTGGCTGTTATCCCTTTCTAATCACAAGGGGAGGTGCAGAATCAGTTCAGCACATCTTTACTTTAAGACTCTCATTCTCTCTAGGGACAACTGGGATCGGGGCCAAACAGGTACCTAAATACCTGGATTTGCTCACTCACAAACAGTGCTGGATTAAGGCATGTTACAGAAGACTGTCACCTCATCAGCCAAAATCTGTTTGTCCCATCTGTCTGCCAGAGGGTGCTACCCAGCAGCAGGGCTGTTTTGACTCACAATGCACAGAAATTAAAGCTGAAGACATGGGAATAATATGGTCTTTGCAGCAAGGTGTAGCACAGATGTCTAGGTCCTGTTTTAAGTTTCTATGCTTGGGTTTTCCAAATACTAGGAATCCAAGTTTTTTGTAGCATTTTTTTAGCCTTTCAAAAAGCAAGTTTTACAAATATTAAAGTCTTCAACTGGGGGAAAGAAAAGCTGTAACAGGAAGGGTTTTCACAAGTAGATTTTTATCTTTTGGTTATTTTGATCTGCAAGTTTCTAAAGGGAAAGCATTCTTTGGAAAAGTATGATTGATTTTTTTGTTTCCATTTTAGGCTTCTGAGTGCATTCCAGAAAACATTTTAAAAAAATAAAAAATAAAAAAGAAAGAGAGACAGAGCTTATGTTTAAGTATCTATTGATTCTTCAGATAAATAACCACAATGTAGTTTTCTTGTGGTTTGTTGTCCCAAATTTCTGTTTTGTTTTGTTCCTATCCCCTAGGTAGAAAGAAAAAATATTTGAATACCTAAAGTACAGATTTTACTGTACAGAGTCATACAGAAACCTCAGTCAAGCTGGGTCCTCTCTGTTTACATCCCATTCTAACTCTACAAGTGGGAGGTGATTGAGATACACTCATTGAACTGCCATGTAGATGAGAGTTGCACGATTGCACTTGACCTCTGCTGTAGTGAAGATATGGTTTCTCTGGGGGTGCTCCTGGACAGTAACACTCTTAGCTGCTTGCCTACAAAGCATGAAGCTACCCTAATGTTTCTTCTCAGCATTAAGCATGGCTCTGATTCTAAGACCACCCAGGTCTTAATCCAAGATACTAAAACAAGAAAACAGCAGCTCAAACTGTCTGGATGAACATGTTTTTCAAGTACTGAAGTTGATGTGGTATAGATTAGTGTTGGTCAAACGAAGCCTTTTCATGGTCCGTCCTCTCTAGGAGAGGAAATATACCTTGCAAGGCAAAATGAGATACAAGAAGAATACATCCATGACATCCCCAATCCTGAAGTCTGTCACCTACAGCTGACTGTAATATGCTAAGAAAAGTGCCAAGGCTTGTGCTCCCCACTGGTTTAGTGAGAGAAAAGGCTGTTAATGTATTGTTGCCAACAACAAAGGCCTCAGATAACCCTGTAAATATCTGTCTGTAAAAGACTAGGAGAAGGAAACAAGGTGAAATATTGACATTCACAAAGGAGTAAACATACATATATATGTTATGTGTCTAGAAATATATGTCTATGTATGTATGTACATAAATAAAACATTTATGACCTTAATCTTTGTTTCTCTTTTGTGGCTTTTTTTATAATATGCATAATATACACCTAAATATCCATTTAACTAAAAAAAAGTGTAAGTTGCCATGAAGTAGTTTGCTCTCATAAAAGAGGCTTAATGGTGTGAGGAACTGAGACTAAAAGGAAGCAGTAAAGGAACTAAACTGCAGGTTATGATCACACCTTTCTAGCCCTATGTTTAAAGGGAATGGCCAAGTGAAGATCTGACAGGACATTAACTATGAAAATTACTCGTTGCCTTCAACAGTTTATGTCCAAAGGCACAGAATAACGAGATTATTCATAGGAAATGATGCAGCTGTGCATCTGCGACTGTGTGGCCTTCTATCAGCATCCGCAGCTTAGTTTCACCCTTTAGATAATAAATTCCAGCATACCACGATCTATTTCACATTTACTGACTTGTAACCCAGCGCATTCTGCAGTGCACAGGCCATATCAGGATTTCAACATGCATCTCAGGGACACTGGAATGCCAAAATGAAATTGTGGAGAAAGAACAACTACAAAATCCTGACGAGGGGGTGAAACAGTGCATGGCTTTGATGTCCCACCTCTACCCCTGAAAGTAACTGGATTTGACAGGTATGGGGGCTTACTATACAAACACTTTTCTTGGATATTATGGGACCTGAATCTGCTGACATAAATATGACACCAACAAGCCAGGCTTTAATTAGTAAATTCTAGGAATACAGTAATTCAAGGAAAATGACAATGTTGTAAGTCTCAAGAAGGATAGAAAGCCCTCCTAAGCATTTTCTTTGATCTAAAAATCAAACACATTCCTGTAAGCATTTCAGCAGGTTCTGTTATAGCTTAAAATTCAGTTCAGAATCAAAGCTAAAATCTCCCTTGGCTTCATTCATAGAGCAGATAGTAAGGGAACCCACAATCAAACATGGAAAATCAATATCCAGATACATTTAATGGCATACAGATCCTGCCCTCAGAAGCCAAGGCTGAATTCTCAGAATCCGGTAATTAATGCATCCAAAAATGCCCTTAGATTGATGAAGCAGACCCTTGAAGCGAGGTATGATTGTCTGATACCTCGGGAAACAATTAAACCAGATGGGACAATCAGAAAGGGAGTATCCATGAAGAATAAAGGATTGGTTCAGCCAAGGAACACAAACTTTTCTTTTAAAGGACAATGGTCTTAGTTAAAAAAAATTTGTTTGATGAAAAAAATCTGTACCGCTACATGAACTATTGCTAAGGTGAATTAGTCCCATTAAGAAAATACTGAACATTATTTCTGCTTCTGAATTTGTCTAGTTTCAGCTGCCAACTATTTGATCTTTTTCAGTCTTTCTTTGCTAGACTGTGGGTTCATTTATGTGGTTACATTAATAAAAACTATGAAATTGGTAAAAATGTTTTTAAGTATAAGCATTATACCCTAAAATCTCAAATTTATCTTTCAATAGCCATTTTATTATTATTTTTCAGCCTATAGTTTTCAAAGGCATATAGAAAGTTTTATTATAAGTGAATTGTTTTGGTACACAAATACTTAGTACCATCTTTTAAATTTGTATTTATTGTATTTTTATTTGGGAATTCACAGTGTTTTCTATATTTATATTGGTTTCAATTTTCTCAAATTTAAAATTAATTCTTGAGGTAAATTTATTTTCAAACAGTATATGAACATATATCCATATTTAACTGCCTTGCTGAAGAAAAATTCCACTAGGTAAAAATTTCATTCATCTGTAACACTTGTTCAAATGCATTATATGTAATTATTATTGTTTTATTGTTTGGGCTTTGTATTTCTAGCATCTATTTATCTAAGGATTTTTAATATAATGTGCCAGCAACTTATGTAAACCCACAACTAATAGTACTGAATATTTTTCATGTTATTTTGAGTTTTTCTTGGCATCTTGTAATACCATCCAGTATGCTGGCAAACAAATATCCACTGACTTAACTTAGAATCTCCTCCAAATTTTCTTTTCAGTGGAAATCCCCTGCAAACTATGTCTAACTTTTGAGACATTACAAAAATGATCAGAAGATTTTGCAAATGTTTAACATCTTGCCTATTACCTCATATTTTAACAGGCATCTGATACTGACATCTGTCAGACATAGGTGGAAATAGAGAGCTGAAGGCAGAACCTGTTTTTATTTAGAGAGGAATGTTTCATGCCCTGGTATAATGAAGCTCAGAACGAGTTTCTCCTCGTTTAGCCTTCCAGTTTCCTGAAGAAGGCACAAGGAAGCATTGCCTTCAGAAGTTTCTTTTACAAAATCCCTATTAAAATACCTAATGAACAGGCTTTGTAGGTCAAAACACCGTAAAGGGTTCAGTGCTGCAGACTTCAGCAGATGGCATTAAGGCAGTCTGGTGCCATCAGACATGATGCAGGGCAGCCAGCATGCAGAGCCAGCAGCCACCATGTCATTTTGATGTAGTCACCAGCTACATTAGAGGCATATGTTACATCCTTCAAACCATTCCCTTGAGTGGTGATTGGGCCCCAAGCTTTCCAGCCTCTCTGGCAAGGTGTCTGCCTGGCCCCTCAAAGCTCCAGGGTCTGCCTGGGATTCACATGACCAACACAGGCATTTCATTTAGATGTGAATCATGAAACCAGGAGGTGGTGTTCCTTTCATGCCAAACAAAATAGGTACCTTCAGGGATTTCTGAGCAGTGCCTGCCATAGCCTGGAGATGTTGTACATTCCAGTGCTGCTCCTCTGCTCCCCCCCACACTGTTGTATGCACGCACACAGTGCACCCAAAAGGTAAACTTTGCAGCATCTGAGTCTTTTCTTTGCCAGTAAGACCTTTCTGGGCCCCAAGCTTTCATGCATGTGCAAAAGCTGTCCTTCAGACTGCCTCCCAACAGTCTTCATCACAGCAGTTAAATACCAGGACTGCAGTGAGTGCCCCTCACTTGCCACACAACAAATGCTGTGCAGCACAAGGCAGCGAGTTACATTTCCATGTGCTCCTGCTCCCAAGGCTGCTTCTGTATTTTAGACAAAGCTTCTTTAGAAGCACTTCAGCCCCTTGAATAAGGAACACAAAGCAGATCTGCTGTTACATGCATATATGAGGACAAATATCACTACCATGATAATCCTTTAAATAAATTACCTGATTCTGAAGGGGAAAGAAGATAGTATTACATTTACTGCTATGCCTTTTGTGACTGAGTTTCTGATACTGTCTCAAAAACCATGTCTCAGACCATGTTCAACCTATGGGACGCAGGAACACTTCCCATCCTCTGAGTATTCATATGCCTGCCATGCTATGGAGTCCAGGGAGTAGGCCAGATCCTTCCTCCTACACCACCAGGGAAGTCTAGCAGATGTCTTCTACCTGCTTTCCTTCTACCAGGGAAGAAACCTAAACACGCAGGCCAAAATCAAACTGCTGTGGGGTCCCCATTCTAAAGAACTAAGAATTCAGGGTGCCAGGCCATGCCATAGGAGATCTGTCTCAAGTGGAAGTGCAAGTGCAGATTTAAGATTTTTAGACACAAGAAAGCCCTGTAATCCTGTCCTGATGGGTCTTGGCACAAGCGAGCCTTGAGCTGCTCAGGCCGGGCTAGTTTTTGACACACCCAGAGAGAAAACTGGAAGCAGCCAAGGAAAGCCACATGAGCGGATATTTAGTGAGCGGAAGGGAGGCAAGTCAGACTGTAATTCTGTACTGCTCTTGGCAGCCAAGTCCTCTCTTGAATCTTGTCCATAGTCTCTGAAAATGTGTTTAATTTACCTTTTGTGCTGGAGGTGCTGGAACGTGGAAGAGGGATGTTGGTTCTGCATGTTCGGACACCAGCGCGCGCACCGCCACAGACCGCAGCACAGATGCTCCTCTGGGTTTCTGAACTGAAGTCTCACATTACTGGGCGGAATTGAGACACTGTTATATCCTATTGAAGCCATGCTGCAGGCAGGTGAGAAGTTCACCTAGCTTGATATTTTGTCTCTTTATGGCCCAGACCACATCCTTAGTGGGTGACTGTTCCAAAAGCATCCCCCTGATTTACCCTCCTGTCTTCTCCTGAGGCTTAGTGAGCTATAGGTTGCCATTAGTCCAGCTAATCGCCCTTATTTCTACTTTAGGTCATGCAATGACCCTTAACAAATTCCACAACCATATCTGCACTTTGAGAAAATTGGACTTCGTTTCTTGTTTATTATTTTGCATCTTTCTTCTGGAAAAGATGAAGAACAATTACTGTTAATGCAAAATGAGCAGCCTTGGCAACAGATAGTCGCGATTACTCAGATTCCAGGCTTGAGGGTCTGATAAAAACCCCAGTGAAGCTAATGGGAATCTTTCCAGAGTAGCTTTAGCTGAAGTCTAAAGGCATGGACATGTTGCACTCCTAGAATCCCATAGGTCCATAATCCTTTTCAGCCCTTTCCTGAAGAATGATTAGCAGAAAGGTCTACAAAATCTACTTATTTCACAATACTAAGCTGCTTCCAGTGCATTCCCAGATGTCAAATTCCCTCAACATTCCCAATGCAGGAGCCAAACTCTTCAGCTTCTATCTTTGACAATTTCCACTGTGTGCAGAGGGATGCATGATTACAAAAATCTGTGGTGGCTTAACTTAATATGAAAGTAGGACAAAGATAAAATAACAGGCAAGTATTAACCATCAATTCAGGGAAAATCTAGCACTGTGATAAATGATGCCTAATCATGGATGTGTTTAAGTCACTGATGAAATATAATGCCTCCGGCACAGAGGCAAAATATGAAGGGCAGAGGGATCAGCAAAGCAAGGCCATTTAACTCGTTTAACATAGTTCCCATTATCACTGTTAGTAAAAGTAAATGTTTGTTTCTAAATCTCTCATTTTGTACACTACCTACTCCAATACTTGCTATACTGCTCAGAACCCTAGCTCCTGAAGGCATAGGATTACATCAACTTCTCAGTTGTCATTTTCTTCTCTCCTTAAAGCAGGCTTTAAAAATGGAAACTTTAAACAAGCTCACTCAAAGCCCTCACAAGCCAGGAGAAAAACAAACCCACTGTTTTTTTTCTTAATACCATGACTTTCAGAAAATCCCCTGGGTGTTTTTGTTTTCTGGGTTTAATTATAGAAGTCAGAAATACTGGAACAGCGGCTGTGTCAGTGACCAAACTTCTGAGTCAAATTAACAAGCAGTGAATTATTCACAACAGATGTTGCTCTGCATAAACAGAAACGTAGGGAGCAATAAAAGAAAATACCTACAAGGAGATGATCAGAATGGGATGGATCACTGCAAGATTCAGGAAGCCAGAAGGCAAGGGCAGGAGTGATGTCTCTGGGTCTCCTGCTTTCAGCGCAGCTGATTAAAAGCAGCAGGAAGCAAGGCGCTCCTCCACTGGGGCAGGTCTGCTGAGAAGGCCTGGAGGCAGCTCAAGCCCTCAGAGACTGACATCAAACTGCTGCTGGTCTACGGCCTTCAGTAGCCTGAATCAAACTAAGGTCACATACGGAGACAACCAGGTTGATGGGAACTACACCTGCTTTAAGTTCTGCCTCCTCTGAACTTATCTGTCATCCTGCTCTGAACCCTCCTTCCTGTAATGAGCTATTTACCAAGTGTTCCTAACACACCTGTTAGAGTACCTCAAAGAAACTTGGTAGCAATTCTGCTTTCTTACATACCCTCTTAGTTTTAATTCACGCTTCAGATTTTGTCGTTATCAGCTCAGGGATATGACAGAACTGTGTGAACTCAGATATATCAATGTGCACATTGATATATGAAATATATTGATATAAAGTGCACAACTGGTGAAAAGGGAGATGTAATTCAGATGCAATGTTTTTATTTGACTGGCTTCATTATAATCCTGACCACCATAGTACCACAGTTTTGCAAATACCTTGCACACTGTGCTTACTCATCCTAAGAAATAATATGGAAAAAACGATGGGATTGTAAGTACCATGAAAGGGAAAGGGACTTACAAAAGTGGATGCCCTGTTCCCACTGACCCCACATAGATGCAGAGCATCTCATTCTTCTCCAGGACATTACTTGAAAACCTGCATGGGAAGAGTTGCCTAGGAAAGATGTATCATCCAAAATCAGGCTGTTCTGGCACAGGGCGAAGGGGCCATGGCTGGCTCCCACTGGGATACCAGCACTAATCCCAGTCTTGTTTCTCTGTTCAGACAACAAATTAATTGGCAAACGCACCTCACTGAGGATGTTGCTGACATACCTTACAGACATGCCCAGCCAAAAAGGTCATGTTTCAAACCTGTAAATTATTCACACATTTTACATTTTAAATAAACCTGTAGATTTATTGTACAATAGTACAGCATGTGTCTTTTTAACCAAAAGCTCAGCACCACACAACACTTTAGTCTGCCATTTAAACATACACGGTCCTACAACACAGCTCAGTTCAGCTAGGAAAGCTACATAACTCATTGAAGTCCTGGCTACACTGTTCTGAAGGATGTATACCTACAGCAAGGACAGTGGCAGTGGTTCTGGTGTTGTAACAGTTAATTACTTTAACCTGTTCTCAGCACAGTAATGGCAAGCAGCTATCTAAAGCAAAACATAGATATCATTTACGGGACACTACATTTAATTGCCAATGCACAAAACAGTAGACTAGAGGATCCCACAGATAAGGGATAGAGATGCACCATGACCTCAGTTTGATGTAATGTCTGCATTAGCTATGCCACACAACCCACCACACAGGAAGACTGGATGCAAGACAGGCATTGTACCGCATCGTAATATTGTTTGGATTGAAATTGTAAGGTTTGGAAGGGGCAGAGCAGGGTGTTCTGTACAAATATACGCTTGCCATATTACATTAGTTTACAGGTCAGAAACACTCCTGTAGCCAGTTGCCCACATGCCAGCAGTCTCTTTAGTTAATTTTCGTACTGCTTGCTTGAGTTTTACCTGGTTCAGCTGAAAATGGTATCATCACTTCAAGACACGGGTCGTGCTATGTGTTATGTGTCTTAACCTTTCAGATCATCGGGGACCACACAGCTGAACTGGTGTAACTGGGCATCCTTTATCCATGCACGTGCTTGTGCCCAGCTCGCTACAGACTCTTACCAAGACATGCAAAAGTAAGGTAAACTCTTGGTTTGCCACACAGGCTCCTCCTCACACTGGGGATTCAAAGGTCATCACTGGATGATGACGTACAGCATGTGATGTTCCCCTAAGTCTGGAATTTGACACCTAACACCTAAATGATCCACAGGTTACACAGTACATTCTTGATCAGAAAGTGTATTCGTTTTTATTGCTGTTCAATTTATCAATGTGTGGTATGCTTCTTATTGTAAAGGATAAAGTACATTTTTTATTAAAGAATATCAAATTTTCTGAAAGTATTTTCAGTAGATTTTTAAATACCCAAGGGAGGTAAATTTGGATCCCACTCCTGGACATGTGATTTTTCACTTAAGGCGGGGAGCATGATAGTGCATTGTTGGTTGGTTCTGAACAGTACTGAACTCCTACAACATCAACGAAAATAACGTGCTCATCAAAACACAGACAGTGATACTAAAGAAACAGAGGAAGGAAATCTGTATCAAACATCTGATCTTGAATTAAAACAGGCCAGCAATAGTGTCTAAGCTTTCAAACAGATGAGATGCTTAGCTGATATCAAGTGGCATACCTGCAGCAGCTTCAGAAGAATTATACTAGACATGCACCCACTACAGTTCATGTGTATTCTCTGACTCCACAAGCTTCACTCAGACAAAATACTAAAGCAAGCTAATCCAAGTGTACTAAGAAATTAAAATGGGTGGGGAGGTATCTTTTTAAATCAAAGTTGCTTTATTTGGTAAAATTTCACCACTGATAAAATTTTCAATTCTCTCCATTGCTTTTGGATTTAGATAAGACTAACCAACAGAAGAAACAAAGTTGGAAACAAAACTGTTCTTGGCTTTTGAGACTAAATGCATGTCCTCTGTAATTCTCGGTTCGTTGTCTAAACTTTGTGTAAAGCTTTGGTAGCTTTCAGTGAGCATATGAACTTCTGGCTGATTATCTAGACACCACTGATACGTTTAGAGATTGTTGAAAAAGTAGTTATCTAATTTAAATAGACATCACCTGAAATTCTATTTTTGTTGCTGTAAAACAAATATAAGCAGCATATTAACATGATACACAGACTTTTCTCCTTTGTCCATTCAAAATTTTTAATTTGGTTATTAAGTAATGAGAAATAATTAAAACCTGATCTTGAAATGTCATTAACAGCTTAAGGAATAAAGCTCTTTTATTTCCTGAATTCATTTCATGCCATCTTCAATAAAAGAACTTATGCAGATTCTTTCTGCTTATTAAAATGAAGCCAGAAGCTTATGTTTCTTATGTATTTAAATAGCCCCAACACCAGAAACATACAAAATATTATACTGTATTTTAATCCTTGTAAAACATCATTACACCACCGCACTGCTATTATAAATCTTTTCAATAACATTCATTATGGAACTCAGTAAAGAGCACCATCTACTACTATGCACTGTCAAATATTTCTGGCAGTATTGGGAATTGACTACAGCATTTTTATTTATTTATTTATTTTTAAACCAAGATTTAACCTACATATTCTGAACTTGTACATAATACACAACAGATTGTACTTCCATATAGGCTGCAGACACATTCACTCATTTTGTTCTGATTTGTATATAAGAGTAGATTTTCTATAACAATATGAAAGAAAATTAATAACTTCTGTATCTACCTAGGAGTTTAGTAGTTATTTTTATTCATATTAATCAAAAGATGACTGAAAAAACAAAGTTAATTATTGTGAAGTGCACAAAATCTAAAATATAGGGACTTTCCACAGTACGATATACTAAATCAACATATAATAGATTCAAGGCTGTAAAGCCAAAATCTTTGTTTAAAAATTTAGTGTTTCTGACATCATCTTCCACCATTCCATCAACTCTTCTTTCTCTTCTTCTTTTCTTTCAGACAACGACTCCAGTTCAAAATCAACCTGAGTAAGAGAAACAAACAAAAACTTCAGTAAGAGACAGAGAGAAAAGTGGATGTTTTGAAGAGTCATTTATTGAAAGCTGTTGTTTCACATAGCCATGAGCCTTCGGAAGGTACTTCCTATTTCAAGCTATTTAAATATGATATAAATATGGGGCTGATTTTAATATGTGCAACACTTGCATATCAGTACAATAAACTCATCTAAAACTGCACACAGATGTATAACAAAATTTCCAAAAGAAAGTAGACATCTGACCAGTCCTTGACTCGTCTAAAAACTTGTCTAAAAAAATATGGGCCAAGGAAATTAAAAATCGAATAGTAGTCAGGCACATAAATCTTCTAGCATATAATAATGTGTCTCGTCAGCATTCTGCTGTCTAACACCTAGCAGTGCAGACTCCCAGAATATCAAAACATGTATTCTATTTTATGCCATCAGGAAAATCCAGGGAGCTCTTCTGACATATGGCTCACTAGTGTAGATATAATGTACATCTTCCTGTATGATACACTCTACAGAAATAAGCACCTATTTTGATTTTTATGCGAGGAATCCACACTTGTACGGAGGATGAATTAAAAATGCTTCTGAACTCTCAAACAGAGCTAAGTCTTATTCACCATACATGCTCCATCACTATCTTTCTGAGTTGCTTTCTGAGTTCACAGAATCACAGAATCACAGAATCATCTAGGTTGGAAGAGACCTCCAAGATCACCGAGTCCAGCCTCTGACCTAACACTAACAAGTCCTGAGCTTAACATCGTTTTTAACCTATGCAGGTAGTCAGCTGACAATATAGACTACAAATACTAACTCTCAATGAAAACCTCAACATCTCTTAACTCTTTACGTCACACAATTTAGAGCTATGCTGTAGTCTTCTATTTGATCTCCTAGTCATACATCCACTAATAAAAAAAGTACAAATATTTCAGTATTATCCTTCTCTGTGTCAGCTTGCTTTAAATAAGACTGTAAGGAAATGAAATGAGTTTAAAATGAGACTACTCTCAATGGCTTACACAGCACATACTAGAAAAGCAGATTTCCAGACTGTCTTCTAAAATAGCATATATTGGTAATACTCTGAAAAATAACCTCCTGATTACACACATACCATGAAGGGGAAAAAGAGAGAGAGTTTTTCTTTTTTGCCATAATAGATGCTTAACTGACATACACGTGAACACTTACCATGACAGCAGGGCTAAAGGGCACAGCTACTTTTTTAGTTATTGCGAGATAACCTGGTGCCGAGGCTGTAAGTTTGTAATTTCCAGGCACAAGCAGTCTCCAATAATCACCATCCTTGGCTGTAGAGAATAAGAAAAAATAAAACCACATAAATATGTATAAAACTAGTTATGCAGCCAAGGAAAAGGGACTGTCTAGCTTGTCAGCATCTTTTGTGTTCCTGTCAGCCCTCTTCTTTTGGCTGGCTGAAAGAATTTTTCTGTAAGGGCTGTATAAATGTATCACTACAGACTTCCTTCTTTTCAGGTAATCAAAACAAGCATTTTAACTCTGAAGTTGTGCTGAAGCCCCCATGAAAGATTTTGCCTTCTGAGGTTGAAGGCTCTCCAGCACACTGAAGAAAAGAACAATGTGGGACAAGAGCCTTGCTTAGAAGCACTCCACCAATGCACGGCCAATTTCAAGCATCTGAGTTTGTCTGCAATGCAGAATGGTTTTTTATGTCCTTCAATATTCTGGAAATCCAAATGTAAATAAATTTTATTCTCCCCAAATTCAAACAAACAAGATTACTTTTCTCAAGTTATATTGCAGAGACATCTATAAATGCTCATTTCCTGGAATATTCCATGTGTCACCCCTGAAAGTATCAGTACCTACAGGTTTCGGTATCCAGGCAATGTCTGGGACTTTTTTTCTTCCATTTAACTGAAAAAAGAAATGAAAGCTTGATCCACTGAGGTCAAAGAAGGGCTCCTGCTGCACTGACTGTTACTGCAGACAATCTTTCTCTGCCACAGAATAAAAATGCGTAATCCTGTTCTCTGAAATGAGTCCCTACCGTTTCCACAAAGAATCTGATCCTCTGTGCACAAGGAGTGGCCAATCATCTGATTTGTCACAGGCTAATATTGCGAATGTCTGTCTCCACACAGAACTTCAGAAAGCATGACAAATTATTGTAAAGTCCAGTTAGCAGTGCTATTCAAAACACTTGTCCATGCTCGGGGAAATATTATTTAAATATCTGCAATTTGCACGGTCAAAAAATGTTAGTAGTCAGGCCAGCTGTCCTCAGACTTTTTTCTTTATGCAACAAAAGGAAAAGCAAACACTGCTACAAAGCAACGATAATGATCTGTTCTACTTCCTGGCAATGAAACAAAGATGAATTTTAAGTCATGAACAAAGGAGCAGGAGAAAGAGAAAAGAAAAAAAAAAAAAGGAAGAAAAGAAGATCTATCCTTCATTTCAAATGTGCAAAAATTTAAATAGTTATTTTCCTCAGTGTTTTGACAATATGCAACTTCCAGGCATATACAGACACAATAATATAAGGGGATTCACTACAATACCTTTCTGTACCACAGAAGTGTGAGGTATAGTATTCTATGTATCACTCACTCATACTTCAAAGTATCTCTGCAAAGCTTATTCCCTTAAAATTTATTTCCAGCCTTTATACCTTTTGCTGTCTAATATATAGTGAAAGAAGGTGGCTAATGTTTCTGTTTTGCAGAAATGCCGCCCTATTTGTAGGTGATGTGAGAAAAAACACAAATCAAAGCCAACTGAGGGTCTACCTGTCCTGTATCATTGTGTTCTGCACCTCTGTAACAGTACAGTGAGACAGATCATTGGCTAAATGATCATATTGTAAAACGCCAGTGCTTTATGCATCATCTTATTATTGTTTTTCTAATTAGTATCTTGTAAAAACAGTAACAACAACAAAATAACATTTAGTATAAGAATACATGGTCCAGAGGGAAGTCTGCAAGTTGGCACTGTGCAAACTACCTTGAACTCATTCATAGAATAAAGCACAATACCACCCAAGAGGTGACACAATTTTCTATAAACACCAACATGACATTTGTCTCTCTTAGAACTGCCCTTCTAGAAAGAAAAAATCACATAACTGTAAACAGCAGAGAGAATTGACCTGAAAATCTTTCAAGAATTTACATATGAAAAGGTATGATCACATCGTAATACAAGTTTTATACTGCAATTTAGGCTTTCAACTCAAAACAGCACTGCCAACAGAACTTTAAATTCTGGCAGAGTTGTGAAACACTACTTGCACCACAAATCAGTAGAAAAACCAAGCATGAATAACCAAGAGCCATCAGAACCAATCCATTCTGGAGATCCATTAACTCCCAACAACCGGTCTTCAGCTTGTTTGAGAGCAAGCTACTGGAGGAATATTCATGAAATCCTGCCGATAACAAGCTTCTTGAGGCACAATATGTTTTTCTAGCTTCAAAATTTTAACACCTTAAGGCATCAGCTAAATAAGATCTTAAATGGCTCTAGTTTGTGAAGCAGAGGATATAGCAGTATATTCCAGCACTCACCTGATGTAATGTCATGGCTTATCCCCTCCACAGAAATTGTAGCATTTGCTATTGGATTGCCCTGAAGATCTTTAACAAACCCCTTCACTCCTCGATGGATCTAAAATAATTAAATAAAAGCAGAAGCACATGAGAAATTATTTAACAGTTCTCAAGAAAGGGCATTTTGATTAGTAAAATATACTGATATATCTAAGGATGCATGCTACGGATCCCAGTCTACATTTCAACAACTATCAAGGATAATTATTAACAAGTATATATATATATATATATATATATATATATATATAAAATATTAATATTGATAATATATACTATAGAATTTTCTATGTATAATCATTATTAAACATCATAATGGCACAAACAGTGATGAGGTAAAAAATCAGCTGATAGTTATACTAATTTCTCTGCATTATGCAAACATTTCTCAGAAACAGGGAGCAAATCACAAATCACAAACACTAATTTGAAAGTATTTTTCATGGGGAATTAATAAATGTGCTGAAAAGTTATGAAAGACAGTCTGAAATTACTTCTTTTTTGTTTTTAAGGCTTCATCAGCTGCAAGAATTTAGGGCTAAAAATGGACACAACAGCTTAAAAATTACACATTAACAAGGTTATGCAGATACTTGGACTTGCATGAGCAATCCAGGACCTTGTGTGAGATGCCTGAGCTCTCTGCATTGAGCACCCAAAGCTCCCAGGTCTTTGAGCTGGGGTCACTTGGAGCCACAGCACTCCCCATGTGGCCTCCAAGAGAGAGGCCATGGTGGGTCATGTCCTACTTCCTTCTTGCCTCGTGGGCAGCGTTCTCCCGGCTGCAGCAGGGCATGCACTGAGCTTTTGGGATCTCCATCTTAAAACATTATCTGTTCAGTTTCTAAAAACTGAACCAGATTCCCTGCTTTCTTTGAAATCAAAGGCGTAATAGCAGTGGCCCTAATGTTTAGGGTAAGACAACCTGAGAGCAGGGACCAAAGTTTACAATCACTTCTTACTCTGCCCAGTAAACATCAGAGTTATCTAACCCATCTGTTCCCAGCATATACACAACTAAAGCACTGATTTGACTGCAGTGTGTGGGGAGACAATCCTGCCGGTATTCCTGTAGCTTGGTCTGAAAGCAGACTGAGCTCCTCAGAGACAAGCACCTTTCCACAGAGAAGCTCTCAACACAAGGCAGAATGGGAAGTTTTGAATTTGTGCAGACAGGCATCTTATTGGGAGCCTGGAAATTAAGCAGGGAAATGCTGGGGAGTTAGGGATTTGCTTTGATTCTGTGGCATTTGAAAAGATTTCTGGCTCACACGTATTTTTATTTTTTTGTTGTTTGAGATTTTGATGTTCTCCTTTAAGAAGCTCTATGATGTATTCAGCCGCTAAAATTTAGTTCACCAGATTCCTCCAGTTTACACTGTGGCAGAAGCCTGACACAGATCAGCTGAGAAAAGCAGAAAGTACATATTTGCACTGTCCTCGGCAGTCACTGGGGAGCTGGAGCATGGGGCTGAACCTCTTACCCTATAAGAGGATAAAAACAATGCCAGATAGACCATCTGAGCTTTGGGGATAACGCCAGCAGCTCCACAGGAGCAAAGGAAGTTGGCAAATTAATCTCTTACATGTTAGTAATTTTGAAAATGCAGTGACACCATAGTTTTCCATGACTCAGAAAAAATTAACCCATACACTAAGGAGCTCAACAATGTCTAGATAGCTGAGACATGGGTCCCATAATAAATTCCAGTGCAGATAAAGCTTGTTCTTCACCCTAAATACAACTTCCAAAACTGTTCAACTCAAACATTTCAAATAGTCAAATATTTCAAATTTCTGGCTAACTAAAGCATTTCTGCACAAATAAATTCTTAAAGAAATTACTGTGTTACTTGACCAGCTCTGCTAACAAAGTGTGTTTCTGATTTCACAATCCTAGGTGTGTAGCCATTAATGAAGCCAGATATATTTGCAGTCTCTAACTAATCTAAATCTGGATTACAGCCATTTGAAATTGCCACAGTGTTTGGAATCATCTTTTCAGTTCAGCCTGTTTGCATTGGCATGTAATCCTTAAAAAAAAAAAAAAAAAAACCTCACACAGAGATCTATTTCAGGAGTCTTAACTTGTAACAACCCATTAGCACAAGGTTATCTAAACTCATAACAGTGCTTTAAAATTCTAACCAGACTCTGTATCATTTTTAATTGAATCACTCATTTTAATCACAGGAAAAGCTCTACATTCAGTGTCAGCAGCTCATGTAATCAGAGAGCAGAGGAGTATCTACAAAACAGGGATTACAGATGTCCCCTGACAATATACTGAACTGCCAGGCAGTTATAGCCCAACCTCATCATCTAGGCTGCCTGTACATCCAGACTGATTCATATCCTATGTTCTGTACAAACACTTTGCTATCTGTAGAGGGCAATTCATCTCCTCTTAGTGTACACATCAGCGCTGGTGGGATGAATTATACGCTGGAGATGTGTATTTCTCTTCATTAAGAAGGCCAACATACATCATTTAAGTTATATATCTGTAACAGATGAAGTAAGGTGGGATGACTCCATACTATACAACTTTTTTTTTCCTCTCTTCTTCCACATGTTTAGAAAGATCACACAGGATTTATTTACAGAGACATGTAAGAACTATGGAGTACCAATCAGATTAATACAAGATTTAGAATTAGATATTCACACAGCACAAAGTTCAGAAGTTTCACATACAATAACTAGAGTTTTCCCATCCTCTTTTTTGTTACCTGCTCAATGTAATTAATGAGAGAGTTCTTGTTGTCCTCCCAGTAGCCCTTCAGAGTTTCTTCAGGTGGGAATTTTTCACAGCTAAGCTCCACTGTGATTTCAAAGCAGTTGCTGCTGAGGTAATTGAAATCCTGCATTCCTGCAATGCCAGAGAAGAGAGTTAGTGGTGGATTTTGCATCGTTCCAAAGTAAATAAATACCAAATATTTATGATTTTCCACAAAGAAAAAAAAAAGGCAAACATCCTATTAATTTTTTTTCCGTAGGTAGGAGTGTTTCCCACCCACTCAAAGGCTCTGTGAAAGAAATACCAGATAGCCTTCAATGCAATAAGAGAAACCTCATTATTAATGCAACTTTAATCATATGAATTTAAAAATATATATACAGTAGTATCATCTCTAGGCATAAAAACTTGGTAGGAACGACATACTCTTTTGCACTTCTGAGGCACTCATCTGGCTACATGGGAATATTGCCTATTGCAAATCTGTCAACAGAAAACCAAGACAATTTTTTAAGTGGATCAAGCAGCTGGAGTGGGAATGTGGCTGTCCCCAAGGGGGTTACAAATACATTCCTTGCAGAAGCTGATACAGATGATACTTGCCTTCCCAGTCTAGGTATCTAGCAAAATCAGTGGACTCACGAATGGGGGGCTGAAAAGAAAAAAGCTACCAAGCATTTTGAGCATTCCCATGGAGGTCACCAAAGGATTTAAAAGCAGCTACTTTGTTTAGCTTTGTGTTGCCTCATTCAAGTTAAGTATGAGACCTAATGTAGTCTCCTTACCAAAGCACTGGCGCTGTGCACAGCAATGCCCAGAGACCTGATGTCATACCCAAAAGAGAACACTGAAGGCAGCAAACAGATTGAGTCAGGTGGGAATTTGCCAACACATATGGGTGAAGAGTCTATTTTCTGCCAACCAGGCACGTCGACTCCTAACTACTGATAGGAGCAGGGACTGTTCAGACTCCCTAAAGCTTTTTATTTCTAAGCCTTTTTATATGGCTGAAAAATTAGGACAAATGGTGCTGCAGGAAGGGCCGGCTCTGATGTCCCACCACACACAATGCAAGATGGACCATTCACCAGCACACAGCAAGAGAGCAAGAGAGTCATGAGTAAAATCCTGACAGCAGTGCTGACTGCCAGGCGTATGTTCCAGACACCAGATAATGTTGTTTTTCTTGATTCTTGCCTTTCTTCTACACGAAACCATGAAGAGAAGAACTGGAAGCCAAAACGCATGATGTAATTTACTGTGATGCCAACAGCTCTTGACCATTGCTGCTCCAGTTCTCAGGAAGTTTCTCCCTCTTCCCTCCCAAAGCAAGGTGATACCAGGGACACCCTACTTCCTCAAGGACAGCAGAAATATAGTTTCAAGTTTTGTGAAAAGTGGCTGAATCCATTATTACTGCCCTATTCCTCCTTGTCATGCACATGGCATGTGTCACATGCATGCACATCACCACACTCCCAAAGCCTCTCATTTTAACAAAGGACAGCAAAACTTATTTTCCTGCACTTTAGCAGGAACCATTCTGAAGATCAGAAAGGCTTAGCAGACCTCAGATATAACTCAGATTCACACCCTTCATTGCTGCCCACAAGTATTATTTTTCTTTGCAACTGAGCAACACAAACACTCCTCTGTTGCACTGTTCTAAAGGACTACAGTTTCCCTGCATTAGTACTTATGTAAATAAGCACAGAATACAGGACAAAAAACATTTATTCAGCTTTTACAAAAGGAACTCCAACCTTTGAAAAGAAAGTGGAGTGCACGGGGGTGCTCCTGGCATCCAGGCATCAGAATTGCCTAGACTATGAATTACAAACTACAACACTAAGCTAGGACCACTTCCACACATCAGAAGACAGTAACTTCTAGCAGGACAGGACAGAGCCTTGTGGAGAATGTGGAGAACATGTGCCTCCTACATGCTTCTATAAAATCCTAAAGAAATGTTCTTTAGTATTGCTTCCAAATCTGGTAACATGAAGGGTAATTGAAGTTAAGAATGAATGGAGTGCCAAGGGTGATTTAAGATCATCTGAAGTTAAAAAGACATTTAAACAATAGCCTACAAACACTGCAGTGGAAGCTGCTTTGAAATGCTATTTTTGTAATGACATAAAGATCTGATTAGACTCAGGTGATGCTCTATGACAGAACAAGCAGAACACACATATGGCTACCAGAACACGCATATGGCCAGCTAGTACTTCATCGCTATCTGCTCTTCTCATTTATATTTCCAAATAGATATTCCATACAAAATGTACATTTAAAAAAAACATTATTGGTGTTGAAAAGTTATGCACTCAACAACTAAGAAAATGCCAAAATTAAAGCTGTCTGTGCAAACTTAATTTGGCTTTCTTGTGCATAAGTGAAATCATTAATTACATGCTGACGAGGAGACCAGTGTTAAAATTAGCACAGATTTTATGTATAGGCTTGTTTTTGCCTGGGGTCTGATGGCTTAAAAGGGCCTTTCCTAAAAACAGAAAAACCACCTCTTTGCTTTTGCTTCCTGCTCTCTGAAAAACCTACAAGGATCAACTAATTACAGATGACAACTAATGCAAAACAAGTGTAACAGGTATCATGGTCTCAGATTTAGCACAAAGATGCCATTGTGGGAGCTGACTGCCTCTGTGCTCCTGCTGCACAGAAGAAAGTAATTACTACACAGCAAATGGTTAGAGAAATCTCACAGAAAACTGTATCAAGAGACAACGCAAGTGTCATATATTCCTATACTTCATCTGCTCTCTCCACCCAAAAACCTCAAAGCCTGAGAGGAAAATTGCCACCTTGCCTGCGGCTGACACGGAAGTCCTGAGATTTCCAAGAGGGTAAGGAAAAAACACAAATGCAATGGAGGGGACATCCTTACTTCCAGTTGGAGGGAAGGGCTGCTACCAGATGCTTCTGCCACCATACATCCAGTCTTCCTACTGAAAGAACCCAGATACTCAGAAAAATACATGCAAAAACAACCTATACTCATACAAGAGAGCCACCAACGTATTATCTCTGCATACATATGAAGACTGCCACAGGCCCACCAAGCAGTGCTGTTTTTCACAGAAGGTAGAAGTGCTCCACCTGTGGGAGAAGGGCAGGGGCAAAGAAATGGATGCAGCACAACTGGGACCACCATAACAAGCTTTATAGGCCAACATTGACTTTAGTAACTTGTTAGAAAGAAAAATCAGCTCCTCCTGGGTTAGAGCTCTTAGTCTGATGAGGTACTATCAAAGAAAGCATCTCGGAGACCACAGCTTCTCACTTAGCTCTGCCATCCCCCACTTTCTCCTTTTCCCTTTCCTTGCTAATGCTCTGCTAAAGCCATGCTTTCCTTTCGACACCAAACACAGCTCCAGTACCAATCTCATCTAATTTCTACCTCTGTTCCCTGTCATGTTGCTCCAGTTCTTCTTTCTCTACACAGCTGTGTCAATTCCCATTTTATTTTGCCTCTGTTCAGTCCACAGAGATCTCACAGGGATAGCACCAAACCTGTAGGTGCTCACAGGCCCCAGAAGAAACCCACAGCAACCCCAAAGGTGCAAAGGCAGGGAAGAGCCACCTTAGCTCAGGACCAGAGCAGACACTGAATAGACAAGGTCTCCAGAGAGTTTCCTCCTGATAAATTCTAACCTCTAGTAAGGATATATAATTAAATACTTTTCCTACAGCAATACAAATAGCTTTTCAATAGCTTTCACCACTAACTTTGAGTGCATTATCATATGGATAGCAAAATGTCAGCTAGCTTTCCAGAATAAAGCTTCCAAGAAAATCTTGAACTAGGCAATGTTTAGTTATTTTCCTTAGCCCTAGACATAGAAACAAGAGAACTGTTTTCATTATTTTTTGTTGTTGTTTTTTTATTTCTTAAGTTGGCCTGTGGCAATTATTGGCATGAAGGTTTCGGTCAACAGTTACAGCTTGCCAGCTGGTTTTTACACTTGAGGGAAAAAACAACAACAAAATAGATTCATACTGTATGGTCCACAGTCTATTGTCACCTTTCCATTTTTTATTAGCTACACCATCTTAAGATCATAGATCCTGGTCAGCACTAGGATTCCTTTCTACTAATTTCTGTACAAATACATGAGAAAAAGAAAGGACTCCCTTGGGGAATTTCCAGTCTAACTTAAAATAAGATCCAAAAAGAAGACATAATTCAAGCTTTCCAACAATTTTTTTCCAATGGAAAAATGTGCCTTTGGCATGTGTAGTTTAGTCAGAATAAAAGCATTTCATCAAAACAATGGATAATATTTTCCTAAGGAAAAAAGCTAAAAGTTAAACATGTCCACATTTTTATAGTTAATATTTAATATTTTTGGACTGAATTGAAACAAATTTTAATAGTTAAACCTTTTAATATTTTGTTCAAATTCAGCTTTTTTTTTCAATTATGCAAACACCATTTTGTAAAGGGTGCTTTTAATGGTTCCAAATCAAAGGCTGTGGAAAGCTTCACACAAAGGCGCTTGCTTTTCAACAGTATTCAGAAATGCCAACATTTTATGTCACAGCTAGTCCCTGACACTGGTACCACAGCAGAGGAAACATGCTGCCCCTGAGAAGCCTGGTTAGACTATCACTGAAACTACCCAACACTTTGAGAGATTCCTACTCGTTCCACATAAAAATTTATAATTCATTTAGAGACCGTTACCTTGAGTATTAAGATAAAAGCAAACAGTAATACTGGTATGTGTGTTCAAAGTTATCTGCTACAGATCAACAAAGCCAACGTGCAGACAAACCATTCCACGCTGAGTTTCCAGCTCAGAAATCTCCAGCCAAATTTTCACCTGAAGTTTCAACTGAGTTTAGCAACACAGAAGACTCTGCTTGATTGAGAATCTACTTATTCCCAAATCTGCTTTGATTCCATTTACAAAGAAAATGAAATATCAAAAACTTTACTGAAAAGGAACGAAAGCTCTGACTTCAAGCTACACTCCCAGACAGACTTCTCCTTGAAAATCAGTTTTCAAGGAACCGCAGTAGCTCTGCTGGTCCTCTTAGCACAAAAGGCTCTGCCAAAGTCTAGGGAAACACCACCTAGACATGAATCAAGCACTAATTAAGCCAAGAAGTGTAAAGATGCAAGTTATCTTCATGGCTGGATTTTGTTCCCATGGAAATCAAAGGACAAACTTCCATTCTTCCATTATCTTCAACACTGGCCACAAAGCCTTCCTACATCTTCCAAGGATGGATACTTCCGTTACTGAGGTTAAAATGAATGGTTATTAGCCTGTTATCTCTCATCAGAGTTTGTTAGGGGGGGGGTTATTTTTTTAACTTAAACCCTCATCATGATAACACAGCAATTGCTCGCCCACTGCAGAACTGTTACATTTGCAATGACCTGAAGTTTGAATGAAGAAATACTGTAGACAAAGCAATAAAAGAGGAATATTTGAATAGGAATCATGATGAGCTTTGTGAGATTTTGTTGATGCACTGTGGTGAGTGATCAGCCTTTGATCTACCCTTAACCAGACCAAAAATTGTGGATAACCTTGTGGTATTCCTGTCTGTGGGAATAAGTTCCCAGAGTGAAAACTCAAGCTTGAAATAACCACCCATGACATTGAACCCCCAGCCACGGGTCTCACCTCCCGGGACGCTGTACCATGCACCGCCATTAGTCGTTCCATCCACAAAGCTGCTGTCATCATCATTTTTACGACACGGTGGTCTGTTTGGATCGGACATGGCGGGATTAAAAGAAGAATAACTGCGAGCCAGGCTTTGAAAAATAGCATCATCAGGGCAGGAGCTGTACTCATGAGCACTGCCTAGGGAGGAAAAAATGGTCCAGGAACAAGGATTATTAAAAATGAAGTCACAGGCTGGGGTCACAACCTAGATTAACAGTACTGCACAGCAAGATGATGCTTGGAAATTCCCTGTACAATGGTAAGTTTCCTACAGCACCATCAACAAATATTGCATTATTTAAATAACATTAACATGTCCCCAATCCTTAATCAATTGCCTGTATCAAGTTGTCCCATTATTAAGGTGATTTATATGAAAATATTAATTTCAAAGTGCACCAGAAATCTACATTCTAGGCTTTGGATTCTTTTAAGAACATGGTACATAGAAAAGTGTGTCTCCCTAGAGATTTTTAAAATCTGGTCTTAAGAGGATTTGCAATTAAACTGTACAAGAGTATATTGAAGAAAGTCATCAGTAACAATACCATCAAATCACTTCAGTCATGTGCCCATACTACTATGGGCTAAATGATAACATCTGTGCCACAAAGAGACACTTCTTTTTATGTGATCACTACTGAAAAAGTAGAAACAATGATAGTTGTTTTTATCAGCATACAATCACTTTCAGAAATTCACCTTTTAAAGGCTCAAGAAGATAAACCTTAGATCATACAGACAGCCTAGATACATCTCTCTGGCTTCATTTAGCAGGGTATAAACAGCCCAGCTAATTTAAGACCTAAGCTACTTCATTAAATACATGAAGGACCATGATTCCCTCAGGTATTACATCATTTTTGTAATGTAACTCTACTGAAACAAGCTATCTGTCTTTAAAAATAGACAACATGGTCATACGGTGACTAGCTTTAAATACGTCATTTTAATTAATGACTATTAATACTAAACTAAGTCATTACAATGCCGTGATATGATGTTTACAAGTGAATCTCAGGTAGCAGTGTAGTAAGTATAGATCCATATATTTATGTACGTATAGAATAATATAATATAATATAATATAATATATATATATATATATATATATAATTTTTAAAGTATAAAGTATTTATATCTCTTGCTCTTTCATATTAACTCGTAACTACACACCACTCCGAGTCTCATCGTAAGGGTAGTTGGCAACAAGGTCTCCTCCATGAAGATTGGCAGAGAGCACAAAGGGAATATCCATAATCCAGTGAATGACACCTTTTGTTTCAGGAGCAAGCTACAACAAAATAGCATTATCAACAGTAAAAATTTGATTATTCAGCGTAGAGACTTATTTACTTACATATACTTGGCTTAGCTATAATCATACATATTGTGCAAGCATTTAAATGAACAGCATTTTTATTTTGGCTTCATAGAGAACTGGATCAGTCTTTTACATCAGAATCTAAGTAGATTCACATCAGTCTTGAAACTGGTGTAAATTAGTTCAGAGTGAGACCCCCCACACAGAGCTATCTCACTATTTTTCTCCTTTTATTATGGCTAAAAATAAGCATATCAAATTTAAAACCAAAGAAAAGAATTTAAAATATATGTTGGTAGGATGTAGTCTAATTCTATGCACTGAAAGTAAAATTACTTTGTTTAATAATTTGAACCTGGGGGGGTAAATGCAAGAAGATTAAAAAAAAAAAAAAAAAAACTCCGGATGTGAAAATACATTTAAGTCTTAGGCTTAACAAAAATGCACATTATATGTGAGAACAGTTATCTAGCCAACAGTGTAATCACACACAATATAACAGTGAATTTCTGGCAATGGTAAAATGCTGAATATCTGCAAGAATCTATTCAGACCAAGGGAGAAGGCTACACAATCCCTATCCTTAAAAACAAAGTATGTTTTGAATGAGGAATTGATTAACCAATACAGATCAAAAGGTTTTACTACAAGAAGCCATCAGATGAATGCGACAAAAAAAAAATGAACAAAATAGTTTCAAGAACATGAATCACATAAAGACTGCATACACAGCTCCTAGGGTTTGCTGCATGTCTGTTGCATAAAATGGAGGATATGGGCACACAAGCGACTGGCTATACAGCCCTTACTTACCTTGGGATTCTGGTCCACAGCCTTTTTCATGTTTTTCAGCAGGTGGTTGTTTGGGCCACCTTCTTTCTCATTAACATAAACTATTCTATCCAGATCAGGGAAATTTCGGTTTAGATCTATTCCCTGGGCGTTACTTCGACCAACAAACCAGTCTTTAAGTTCACCGGGCTAAATGAGGAAAAGAAGCAGAAAGAGAAAGGAAAATGGAAGATTAATGAGCTGAGGCACCAACCCTTATGTGGGTATATCTACCCGTGTAAATTCACATCATGGTTTTATTTCTCCTGTTCTCAAGAACAAGAATGGATCGTGTGGGAGTAAAAACTGGAGCACCAACAGCCGAGTGACTTGTATGTCTTCCTAGAGCTCTGCAGGAACAAAACCAAACTCTATTTCACTGTCTCAGAGGAGATGATCATTCCCATCATGGCAGATCTAGACTAAGGATGGGCAAAATTACCAGCAACATCAGATTTTCCAGAGCCTGCCCAGTTTGTGCCTGCTGAGTCTTCCCCTGAGACCTGGCTTTTCCCCATTGCCTCACACACATACTTTTGACTTACAGACCTCATTTCAGTGAGCCTCAAGGCAGCTGCAGATGTATCTGCCAGCTGCAAGGAACATTTGCATTTGCTTCAAAGTTCCTCTAAATGGCTTCAGGATAAAGAAGGACCTTAATCTTTCTTTCCCTTAATCTATATTTTTATTTTTGCAGTGACTGTCAGCTTCATTCACTGCAAGGGTGGCACTGAATAAAGATGCAGCGCGAAGTTTTACAGAATCTTTTCTTTAAGCTACTTCTTTACAATAGGTTTTGTTTTGCTTTAAGGAAATGCCTTGAGGGTGCATAGTTTTCCCTAGCTTGTCTCTCTGAGCTTTCAGTATTTCTGTAAAATAGGTTTAGTTTGATTTTTGGTTTTAGTCTTGGGGTATATTAAATCTACTGTCACACACTGTTTATAGAGTCAAGATGCTGCTAAATTAGAATAACAGCAGCACTGAAGAAAATTATACTATAGATAATAAGTAATTTTTAAAGAAATATTGTAAAAGCAAATGTACTTGGACTAAAGAGAGAAAGTTTCAAATCGTATTACTGAATCTCTACAGTGAGATTTCGAACAAGTGAAATATGGCACCAATTTGAGGACAGCTTCTGCTTTATTGCCACTAGAGGGAGACATCATCTTGGACATGGTTTAAAAGAGGTCTGACGGTGGGATTTTTAAAGCTTTCGCAAGAATCAGTTTAATGAAGAGCTTAATCAGGTTTGACTTATTTAACCATAAATAGTCACGTAAAAAGAATCAACATTTCCATATTAAAAAAAAAAAATCAATACGCCTTGCTGATCAAGAAAAATCTCATTTTCCTTTAGAACATAATACGCACTAGAAACCCAACGTATCAGGGTCCTGATTGGCCTCCAAATGCTAACTGTGCATTAATATGTTTCTTGACTGAGTCTTCATCAGAAGTTACATGCTAAATATTCTTGACTAATAGCTAAACTAAATCACCTTATGCCGGAAATTTAGAATCAAAGCTGTTTTTAATAAAAAGATGGCTCACAGAGTTTCCTTCTTTTGAAATCAAGAACTAATGGATGTGAATAATTCATATAAATGTATTTACTTGACAATATTTTTAAAGGAAACACCAACTTTTTCCCTTTCTACCACTCCAGAAATGTGATATATTCCTAGAAGTTACTTGTTCGGGAAGCAGTTTAGTCAGTGAACTCAGATGAAAGAACATGCATGAAGCATAAATATCTTTATATTTTTAAATGAAGTAGATTCATTTATAACAAAGATGGCCATTTGTGGAAAACTGTCTGTGATACCAGCTCAAGTACAAAATCCTTCTTGTTAAACAGAACAAGCCTACCGTACTATTAGAAAATATATCAATAATGGTGTTCCATTCAACAATCACCACAGAGTTCATGTATTTGTAAAACTGCTAAATTAAACTGTAATTTTGATCTTCGGGTTAACATACATCGATAGTTAATCATATATTCACAGCCTTACAAACCTGGGATGCTGCCTTCTCAAAGCCGTCGGGGTTCAAAGATGGCATGATATGGATACGTGTGTTATGGATCAAATTGATAATAGTTTCATTCCCTTTCTGGTATTCATTACACAGGTACTGAGCCAAGAAGATGAGCAACTCCCTCCCAACAGCTTCATTCCCATGCATATTCCCAACATATTTAAATTCTGGCTCTCCTGCAAGAAAAAGGAAGAACATGTCTTAGAACAGCACACAAAAAATAGGCATGGGCACCACACAGCACGCCAGAGCCACGGCTATCCCTGTGACTCCATCTGGTCACAGTATCCCCAGGAAGCTACAAGTCTCTTTCAGAAAAGTGGACTGAGATTTTTTTCTAAACTCTGGCTGAACAAACAGTAATTTACATTCATGTGTTTGCCGAAGGCAGAGAAAGAATACCAGAGGACAATAAACTACATCAAAATAAATGTTAAACATGGCCATTAACATTATTACTGTCGAGATCTAATGCAATTGATGCCTCAGTACCACAAAAGGGTGTCCCGATTTTTAAACATATAAACTGACACTAACAGTGCTTCTTATCTTTAATGTTCTCTCCAAGATTAGGTTAAGCTTATCATACTACACATGCATTAAACTGCAATTCTTTTACCAAAGCACTGCCAGTGAACAGCTGTTGATCCTAGCGGCCTGAAAAATCTTACTCAGCCATCGCTTTGGATATTCAGCTCAGACTTTATGAAGCAGGTGCAGTAACCTAACTCGTAACGTGGATCATTCCCACTGAAAATTGTAATAAACCTTCAAAGGTTAAATATGTAAGTAAACAACATATGTGTACGTTTAATTATATAGTCATACGAATTGTACATCCATATGAATCATATGAATTGATTTTTTATGTTGAATATATATAAGGATGTTTAATAATATATTTAATATAGGTTTGAATATATAATGTACATTTGTAAGTATTCATACATTCATATACCTTCTTACATATGTGTATATATGTATTCATAAATTCGATATTTAAATAAACATTCCAACACTCCCAATTGTTCACGAATTGCACTCTCATGACCCTAGACATAATGAACGTATCAGAGAGGTCTTAGAGCTGTTAAGGATTTACCTTTAAAAGAACACATTTTTTGCCCTAATTACAGAGAGGTTTTACAAGAAGTGTAGGTATCTGCAGGAGATTCATAGGATTGTCCTGTAACTAGCCAGAATCACGTGTTGTTTTCTGGGTTAAAGCCCTTTTTTCTTATCCTTTTCCTTTTTAAATACAGTTCACCTGTTAGAGCAGCTTGAATCGAATCTTCTGCTGGTGATATGCTTTGAATCATCTTTGAATATGCTTTTTGATAGCCTTTGGCACTATCACAGTGGCAAATTCAAGCCAGGAAGGGTTACACAAACAAGGCCTAAATAATTGCTAATCAAGCACACATCTGCTTACCACCCTTCAGTCTGTGCTTGTTAACCTTAATCCAGTGATAAGGTGCTAGCAGGCAGCGTGCTATTAATATCATGCCTTCTTTCCTTCCTGCAAAGGTGGTTTTGTGCATATAGATTATTCCCTCATATCTTTTGTCAGATAGGTTAAAAAGTGCTCTAGTTTCAATGAATAGCTTTTTTTTTTTTTTTTTAAATCTGATACACACAATTCCATTACTGGGACTAAAACCCTCCATTTCCTGTTTTGGCATTGCACATCTTACTGTTTCCTCCTATCTGTTAATACCAGGGAATGCAAGAGGTCTAATCATCAAGAGTAATCAGACCATGCACTCAGAGCATGGATATATGAATACTATTTGATAAAATGTGCAGTGCTGCACATCACATATTCTCATAATTAGAATACTCATGCATATGCATACTGGCATGCTACTTATGGGAAAAGTGTTTCACAAGCTAAAAGACAGATCTGTTACCATGGTAAATATGAACACGGTCACATTTTGCATTTGTGGTTTTCCCTAGGACACCGCTATGGATGCATGAAAGATAAATCACTTCTCCTGATTCCCAGACTGTGCACTGTTCACCTGCCTTTGCTTCCCACTTGAATTTTACAGATCTGGTTCAAATAAAGGAATAGAAACAGATGTTTCCCATAGGGTATTGCTTGCCCCCACCACGACCACTACCACCAAAGAGTTGTTAATAGTGTTTAGAAAGGTTTGTGAAAACAGGCACAGCCTACAGTGAACCCAGAGCACAGCCTCATTGACCACATAGCTTCCTTCAGTGGTAATGAACCATCCTACATGGGCATGAAAAGATAAGAGGAGTTCAGAAAGAGGTAGAGAGAGTCATTGGAATTACGGAAAGCCTTCCCTGTGAAAAGTGATTGAAGAGATCAGCCCTGTTTTCCTTAGGTAGAACTGCAAGAAAAGGGAATATCCATATATCCCAGTCATCGTGGCGTGGAGTAATCAGTCTGGAAAGCAGCATTTCCCTACACCACAAAACAAGAGGCAGTGATCTTCAGTGAAAGGAAGAAAAATGTCATTTTTTAGACTGACATAGAAAAACACAATTACTTATAACACAAACTGTGAAACTAGCTGCCAAAAGAACTGTGTTGGCAGCAAGGTGTCAGCAGAACTCCAAGTTTTGCTAACAAAATCAAAGTTAAAAAAAAAAAAACAACTAAAAATGGAGGCAAAAGAATGAAAAGGGAAAGATAACAGCTGAATAACAACCCTGCTCCAAAAGTTATTATTGTGTCTATATGCTAGCTCCTGTGGGCTTTTTCTTGCACCTTTGTCTGCAGCAGAGAAATCCATCTCCGGTCCATCCTCTGGCAGCCAAGAACAAGTCTAGGAGGCACACACACGTGGGAACCCGCTCCCTGCCAGCTCCCACGGCCGCCTGTTTCCATATCTCTAGGCACAGCAACCAAAGAAATACTGGGTTTCTGCCCAAAATGTAGCAGACCGTATCTGACAGTTTTAGGAAAACTCTTCTTCATTTCAACAGTGTAATTTGCTTCTACAGAACAATAGAAAATATGGGTCCTTCTCATATCTAAACCTTGCAGCTGTTCCAAGGGAAACAAACTTGATTTTTTTACTGTTCATTTCAACGGAAACAAATTCATGCTACAGGCTGGCTGTGGGCAAATTAGCAGTTTGTTCCTTAGTTGTCCATGCCCATTTCAGGCAAAGTCGAGGAGTCCATTCTGGAAAAAGGAACAATGCTGCTAAAGTCATTCATTAGCACCACACAGCCCAAAGAGCCAAGGATGCTTCCAGAGCCTATCTGCTGACATGATTTTGTAGTTAGGGAAGCCGTAAATTCACATTTGCATCTCTGACCGTCCTTCACGGTCAAGCAAAAACTGCAACTCAGGGTGTGCATTCTGGAAACCTTTTTGAGTTGTTTTTACCTAACTCCTTTCCTAATCATCTGTTCTTCTAGGGCAATGAAATCTAAGCTGGAGGGCAGGCTGCTAACTGAGACCAACAGAATTATGCTCATCGCTCCTCTGGCTGAGCTGAGCAAGACCAGAGCTTTAGGGAATGACCCTACAAGGCAGCCAGCATCCCAGGTCCACTTCTGAAGGAACCTGTTCCTTCTCCACTACTGCATGGGCTAACACAGATACCTCAGATGCCAAGGACATCAGTCATATAAGCTGCACAGTACAGCTTTTGCCAGCAGCATGATGACTAAAAGACCTGCTCACCTGGCTTCCCTGGTAATTTGACAGCTCCTACCACACTGCTTCTTTCAGGCTTCCCTCGAAAACAGCCCACCCCACTGTCACCTGTTGCTAGCATGCTGCTTAGCTGAGGAATAGTTGTTCTTCCTGCTAATCCCTCATGAGCCATTTAATACAGACCTTAATCACCCTTCATGGGATTCCGTAACTGTAATTGCCTCACAGATTACTTTTTTTTTAAATGAAAAGACTGCAAATCTCAATTTGATGATGAACTTTTTAAGTTTCTCCAAACCAGCAGAAATGCTCCTCTTCCACTGCGGAGAACTGGAGGTAGCTTTGAGGGAGAAGAGGCATAAAGAAATTAAAGCCTTTTTCCTGATTTGACACCCACACATATGTAAAAAAAAAGTAAAAAATTTTAATGGATCTCCATGGCCCAATATATGGTAAACACAAAGAAACATATCTGCTGCTTGAATATTTACAATTCTTGTTTAACATTATTAACTTTCCGATAATTTCTTTATAAAAGATAATCTCATCCATAGTAGCCACAGCATGCCTTGTGTAACGATGTGAAGATGGCATTTATAAATGCTTACATACAACTTCAGCCCAGATACAGAGGTTTCTGGTAACAGATGAATGGGTGGCTACTAACATCCTTTGGAGCAAGTCACGAGAAATTAAATGCAGCAATCAAGTTTATAAATGTCTTAGTATCTCAGAGAGGCCTAAGCCAGCACATCGTTACGGCTTTTAGAAGGCTTTTACATCCCTCCCAGATTGACTGTGTGGTACATTACAACCTGATAAACGATTGAGGAAAAAGTATTTTAAAATGTCATGCCTTTCTGGTGCCTGACAAACATTGTGAAATGTCACTTCAATTCTGCAGTTACAGTTAGCTAAGGTCTTCTGCAGTTTCCTAGGAACAGAAGGTACATCATTAATATTAGACAGATCACCCAATTAAAGATGACTAACCACTGCCTTTTTTTAGGTCAGCCTGTATTTGTAAAGACAGTGACTTTCTGAAATGTAGGTACAAAAAAGTTTAGCACCTACTAATTATATTTACTTCGAGTCAAGACAATGTCACTCCACAAGTCACGCTGTCATGCCAAGCAATTAAAATGTACAGCAGTGTAATGTTAAAATGTTAAAATGTATAGTAGTCTGCTCATGGAAGTGCAAGCCAAATGGAAGAAAAAATTAACAACTAGAAAGCTGAAGTGCTTAATGACCCATTTTGCAAATGAGCATCTATTACCCTTAAAACTAGAATCCTTCTTCTGTCTTCCTATATTCCTTCTGGAAAAGCAAGCGGTGTTCCTGAAATAATAGACTTAGTGTTTTTGATTACTTACAGTTGCTTGTCATTTTTAATATGGCAACCAGTAAACATTTCTTGTAGATAAACAGTACTCAGAACATCTCAGAACTCCTGCTGGCAAGAAATTCATTTATCTAAATGTGATTGAGGACTTTCTTATGCTCCACATTTTTGTTAGTAGTTCAAAGAGAAGGAAATTCTCTGGAGATCAACTACATGGAAAACCAAGGATTATAAAATGGGTTTCTCCTTTGAACAGGAAAACATTAAGGGAGGAAAAGAAGAAAATAAACGAGGAGGTGAAAAAAAAAGAGTGAAAGAATTAGAAATTTTAGATTTCTGTCACTCCATAAACTAGATGTCTGCAACCTGCTCTAACAGCATTTCAATAGAAAAGGTGATCTCCATGACTTGTGTGAAAACAGACAGCACTAGAAGATAGAAGAACAGGGCAGTATTAGTTTCTAAATCTTTCTAGAGGCCTAATACAATTTTAGGGTGACATTTAATAAGGAGTAATATTGGTATAGCATTGCTAAAAGGGAAACTACTGAAAGTTTCACAGTTGGTTTACATGAAAGCAGAAATGGGACAATACTGACAGCCTTTAAATCTTTCATGTTCTTGCCATTAACTACTACAAAATGTACTGGGAAGAAAACAAGAAGAAAAGAAATTCAAGGAACTTCTGGCAAGCTCCTGCTTTAAAAAAATCAGGCATTTTTTCACGGCCATGTTTCAAGACTGGCCTCAAGCTGTTTCTGCAAAATTTCATAACTATCGGAGCACTATTGCTTAAAGTCAAAGTTAACAGCAGAGCCTGTACAGCACATTAAAACAGGAGTGAAACCTCGCAAAGAACAGCTCTGGTTCTGCTAGCTTTGACCTGTATAAATTAAGATGCAATCTCCATTCTATTGGGTATAAAGTCTGTCACTTGGGCTTCAAAATGGGGATCTTCTGTATCTTCAGTATGGCAATGAAAATCTCCAGGCAGATTACCTCATGCTGAAGATGGTTCTTTCCACCACAAAGGTTCTGAGTGACCCGATGCTTCCTTCGTGTCTCTAACAGCCCACTCCCGCCCCTGCAGCTACAGGACGTGGCACAGCCTCCCACCAGCAACAGGCCAAGCATCTGCTCTGCTCCTGCAGCCCACATCGCTGGCACATCCCAGTGCCAGGCTTTCCACAGCGCCCTGCACTTACTCTGCAGGGTCACACAGCATAGCACTGAGTGAGGAACTCCTACAGCAAAGCCCCCGTGCTGTGTCATGGGGAAGAAGGCGGCTTTCTGCCTGCTACGCTCCTGTTGCTGCGCATAAAAGGATGGTGCTGTGTAAGGGAATCGACGATGACTCGTTCAATCGTAACAAACTAAATTTACTTATTTAATCAAAACCTTTAACTTAATAAGAAACACTGAAATATAATATGCACAAAGCCCTGATTTTGTGTAAATGTGTTAAAAAGCACTCTGTGAAGTTCAAAGCAGATTAGAAAAAACATCAGAATTTTAGGAATAACAAATACCCATCTCTACATACACCCGGATTAACCAGACTGGTTTTGCCATTCCATTGCATTTTTCATGCTCTAGGAAAAATGAGCGTCACTCTGCACTTATAGAATTCATTACTTAGTTACAGTGGCCGGTATGGTAAGTTCAGCACTGAAGATGAGGTTCCTGAGAAGACCAAACATGAAACGAACTGTCCTGAACCAGCCCTACCAGTTAGTGGCAGAGTATGGGACATGTGCAGTTCTTTCATCTCCCAGCTTTTGTTCTCACTGTTAGGGGAAAAAAAAAATTGAATAAAACATACCCTGGGACTATTTGTGAGGGATGCTGGCAGTACAGAGATGACACAAGTAAGCCTCTACGTGTTCCCTGTGATGCTGGCTGTGGGATACAACAGATCCAATCCAGCTTTCTGCTGTGCTCCATAGAAGGGCGAACTTCTCCATTTATAACTACGTGTGACCGAGCAAATTTTCATATCAAAGACTTTCACTCCAGCAACCCTCCAGTTTTGGTTGGCACATACAGCAACAACACTTTCTTAATCCATCAC
The DNA here is from genome assembly GCF_009769625.2 of Cygnus olor. Classification (NCBI taxonomy): domain Eukaryota; kingdom Metazoa; phylum Chordata; class Aves; order Anseriformes; family Anatidae; genus Cygnus; species Cygnus olor. The sequence goes on from NC_049172.1 coordinate 28,082,734, forward strand.
TCATCACTGACATAGATCTTTTGATGAAGAGAAAGTTGATACATAATTTAGGTGTGTACTTATAAGGGTTCCTCATCAAGCTCACTTAACAAGCTTTCCCTCTTCAGGAAACTACAGAATCGGCTTTTTCACTGCAGCTACAAAAGTCCCTGCCAACCATCACAGCACTTCAAAAGGACTGAGCTCACCCATCCTTTCCACTGCTTTCGCAGGCAATAAGTACGTGGGAAATTTCAAAGCTAATCTAGTTCAAATGGCTGGTTCCAGCGGAGACACATTTGGAACTCGGAGCTCTACTTTTCCTCATCCTGATTTTGTGAAGAGCTGAAAAAAAAAAGGTTGGAAATAACCCATTTACATCCAGACCTCAGGCTCTAAAGTCAAAGAGGCATGCAGAAATGCTGGATAAAAGAAAAAAGGGAAAAAAAAAAAAAAAGAAAGAAAGAAAAAGAAACAAAAGTAGCTCTCCCTTTTCACTGGAAACAAATAAACAGAAAGTCACTGGAAAGACGTGAATGATTCTTCCCCACTACATTACACCAGCCCACTTCAGCATCGCCATGAACATTTGTTGTGCCAAATCGGTGGCAAAAAGTCCAAAAGCCCGGGCAGGACTTCACTCCTAGGCTCTTTCCAGGCTGGAAATCATGGCTACCGCTTCTGCAGCAGTGCCCAAAGAAAGGCTGAAAAGGGAGGAAGGTGTCAAGCCCCACGATTCCTCCTCCATAGGAAAAGGCTGTCACACCCCAGCACTCACTGCACGGCTGTGTTTCAGGAGGAAAACAAGCTGGGGCAGCTTGCAGAGCTGCGCTGCCTTGCACCCAGAGCCCCGGCAGCGTGAGCAAGGCAAGCGCATTCACAGAATCCACGTACCGAAACTCTCACCTTCTTCACCTTCATCTACTGCTTCCTCTCCTTAGAGCAGAGCTACTTATGACTGAAAAGGATTACAGTTCCCACCAGAGGATGTTCTGGAGCCTTGGGAAATGCAGTGTCTGAGCTTTGGATCTGTGCACAGCTAGCAGCAAACACCCGTTTTGCCTCGGTCTTCCTCCCTTGATTTCCAGGAGGCTTTCACAATGGCACTTGTTCCTTCACTGAGGCTACACACACTGGACAACCCTTTCTTATTGGTAATTAAACATCATTTTGTTCCACCACTATTCTGTCACAAAGCAGCAAAGTGTGGAAAAGCCTGTGGGCTGCAGATTTGTGACTCACATAAACGATGCTGAAGTGCACTGGCCATCGCTAACAGATGGAGAGGGACAGAATCTCCCCATAAATAGACATCTGTTACAAGTCCCTCCTGTAGGCAACATGTTACAGAATACATACAGGCTTTTGCATTGGCTTATTTACTGGCTTATTTAGCTTCCCAAGCTTAGATGAGCCCTAATATTTAGTGATGTTTTCTTCCATGATTATTGGCCATGGAGTGTACAGAATGAGTTATAAAGTGTCCATTTAGAATAAACAACGGTGAGAAAGAAAAAACTAATTTTGCTGTTACCTTGCTTCTTTGTGGAAAAAATATGAAAGATTGACTTGTGATGACTAACAGAGGACACCATTTACGTCAGCACATAAGCAACCCGATTTATGCCAGTAACCTCAGAGACCAAAAAATACCCAGTCAGCTTCTTTTAGTCCTAATATTAATTTAGAATCACACTTTTGGTGTGATGAATGTAAAGAATTTTAAAAAAAGAACTCCAGCATTTTAGAAGGTAGGACTGCTTGGGGTTATTTTGTTCTTTGTTTGTTTGTTTTTGTTGGTGGTGTGGTTTTTTTTTTGTTTTTTTTTTTAATTCCAGAAAAACTGCAGCTGCACTATAGGCTTACAAAGTGTGTGAATCTGGGATTAAAAAGTGGCTTCCTGCATCTGTTTTATTGCTGCACTTCATCTCCAGCCTGATTTTAGCAACTGATATTCTCTCAAGTTTCTGCATTTAAGGTATGAATGTTGTGTCATAACCAGCAGTAAATCTTGATTGTATTTGTTCTTGAGAGAGCAGCTGTTAAATCAGGTAAGTATGAAGCAGAAGAAAAAAGGTTAAGTGGGTGGAGAGTGATCAAGATTGATAATTCATCACTACATCTCCAAGCATTGTGACACTTCAGAATTGTTTAATGGTATGTAAAATTTTACTTGAAATTGGTATTGCACCTTAATGATTTGTTCATATCCAGTTTAATTAGAAATGCAGACCTGGATGCTTGGAGGAGGTCTTTCTCTTCACACTCACATATGTCTGAAATGCAGATACCCTTTAGAAAGTGTCCCCTGTATCATTTTAAACATTAAAAACTGAAAAGAAATAAGGGAAAAAGAAAAAGAAGAAAAAGAAAAAGAAGAAAAAGAAAAAGAAAAAGAAAAAGAAAAAGAAAAAGAAAAAGAAAAAGAAAAAGAAAAAGAAAAAGAAAAAGAAAAAGAAAAAGAAAAAGAAAAAGAAAAAGAAAAAGAAAAAGAAAAAGGTGATGATTCCTGATAGTACAAGGAGAGGAAGCTAAATTGGTGCAAAGGCTAATACAATCAAGCTTGGTGCGTAAGAGGAAGAAGTGAATCATATAACTGCTTGTTGACTCAAGAATAATGATGCAGATGACTGATCCAGACAAATCCTTTGTCTCAATAGCAAAAGGAATTGGATCCAGAAGGCTTTCAAGAGATGTTTTGCATTTAGACAAAGGAGCTCCAGACAAAAAATGCCACATAAACACTGACCTCAGCACTGCCAGCCACAAAACAGCTGTACTGCTGTGAGACACAGAACAGCCTGCCTAGGAGAGAAAAAAAAATGCTTAACAAAAATCCTGTAACACTTTTATATCTGCTCAAGGACATACGTCCTAATGTCCTAAAAACAGGCAGATTTTTTCCTCCTATAGGGAACAAACATAAAAGCTTTGCATCTTCTTTAGCTCTTCTCAGAGCTTCCACTGGGTTTGACCTCCAAGGAGTCATACAACAGTTCTGAGTTAAGAGAAAGTAGAGATGGGTACCTGTTGTCTACGTAGCCTCCAGTGAATCACAGTCACTACAGAAATCACCATCCTGTCCTTGAACAACACCTGTAAGTGTAGAAAGTGAACTGGCAGCTGAGCAATACATATAATGAGCTCTACATACCTCAGTAGAGCTTTGTGCAGTTTGATAAAAATGAACCTACCTAGGGTTTATTCTACCTGCAAGCAAGAAGAAAGGTTAGTTAAAAATAATGAGGCATGTTCCTTACAAAAGGACAAACAATATCCATTTCCCACAATTATACCTGCCATGCCTCCAATATGCCAAGCATATTAAAGTGCAATGACCAGCAGGACCTGAAACTGAGTAGCTCTTCATAGCTCTTCCTAGCACTGCCTAATTATTTTTTTCCTCCAAGCAACACAAAAAGATACAGCAAATCCATCTCTTGTGGTCTCTTTCATCCCACTTGAAACTTTCTTTCTGTTTTATGTTACTTGCTGTACAACCCACAAGCTCTTTCTAGAGGAGCAAACATCCTGCTAGCAAAAATGTGTGCTGTCTACCAGCAAATCCCTTCACTAATAACAGTCCAAAGGACTTTTGTTACTGGTGTCTGGCTTCAGTTTGAGTGTATTCACCATGATTTCTGTGCAGTACTTTATAGCTTTAAAAAGTGTAATAAAACACTAGGAGATGATATATTTTGTCATACTTCAGACCAATATTGAAGCAGTGAAAGGAAAATTGAGCCCTATCTTCTAAATGTACAGCATTTTATTTCAATTTTATGCAGGCTAGAGAGGCATACAATGAAAAAGAAAACAAGGTCTGGCACTTCTTTAAAGGCTGACTTCATGCATTTTGTGCCCTTATCAATATCTACTTAATATTCTGATATGGTGGAAATTATTTCCCTCTCACCATTCTTAATGGCTTGAGACCCCATGAAGGAGATAACCAGTTGTCCCACAAAGGAGAACAGAACACAGCCAACAGACATCTCTTGAGAAGCTCTACTGTAATATTGTCATTTTGAGGCTTCAGGCATTTGGGTTTTTCTCAGGAGATGAAAAAATTCCCATGGAAAGAAGACACCTTCACTGTAATTTCAATAAGGAGTGAAGCTTTCATTGAAATGCCATTTTAACAGATATTTGATCTGTATTCTATTATTATGATTTAGCAATAGGAAGCAAACAGAAAATGTGAAACAACAGTCAGATACTCTGAATACATGGAAGAAATGTGGTATGAATCCTAAGACTTGAGCCACCTCTTACAAATATCAGTCCTTTTCTCCACCCTTCTGGAAAGAACATTGGCCCTCCATACAAAGAGCAGAGAGGATAAAACAGCACATCTCAGAAACCCGATTGGAAAAATAGCAGACAGAAAATGCTAGAAGACAGAAGAGAATTATTTACTAATTTTAAACTGCACTTTCCCTCACATGCTCCAATGAAATAGTCTGGCAGGTGGGTACATAATCCCTGTAAATCAAACAGGAATGTAACAATTTGCTCCCATTTATTTATTTTTACAGAGAGACAGATGTTTCTTGGTAGTGCCCAGTGACAGAACAGGAGATGGTGGGCACAAACTGGAATACAGGAAATTCCACTTCAAAAAAAAAATCTTTATTTTTGGGTGGTCAAGTACTGAACCAGGTTGCCCAGAGAGGTTGTGGAGTCTCCATCCTTGGAGATCCTCCACATCTGACTGGCCACAGCCCTGAGCAACCAGCTGTAGGTGCGCAGGGCACTGGAGGAGGTGATCTCCAGAGTCCCTTCCAACCTCAGCTACTCTATGATTCTGTGCCACACCTGTGAGGGAGGCTTTCAAGAAAATCATACTTCCTAACAAATGGAAAAGGAAGTCTAGGAAATAATTATTCCAATGAAATGGGAGGAAGATGTGGTACCTGATCCAATATGCGCTTGACTACCTCTTTAGACAAGGACAGAAATTTGTCAAACAAAGGGGGAACAGTATAGAATAGTGTGTATGGAAAAGCCTTCTCTGACTCCATATACTGACTCTGTACTAGTCTGTGTGTTTGAGAGAGATGTATATGCACAGATACACACACAAACGTCCTCCACCGAGAAACTCCAGCTCCGAGGAGGTCATTCCCAGGTCAGGACAGCATTTTTCATGTTTCTGTTCACTGATATCTTAGATCTAAAGTACACTTCTAATTTTAACTAAAGAAATTGCATTTGCAGATATTTAAAATCATATGAAAAGACAGATTTGGCACTGTTCACAAACAAAATCAAAACCACATGACTCTAAAGCAGAAAGAAACTGAACCCTTAAGGAAGCAATCCACAATTCCCTATCTTTATTAACGCCCTTATGATTGAGAGGTTTAATCTTATTAATCAAGCAATGTGAAAGAAAAGCCTTTTTTATTGTATGAATATATATATTTTTTTGCTTTAAAAGACAAGCTTAAAGCTGCTTGGATTGTACTATAAAATATGAGCTATGCAGTCTTTGCCATATTTTCTATTTCTTTTTATATGCATTTTTACTTAACTTTCTCTTTCATCCTGGGTTTAACTTCCATGATCACAGTGTAACGACTGCCAAAGGCATGTTTTAGTATATTTTTTCCAGCTGTCTTCTAAGTGATAAAGAAAAAAATAGCTACAAAATGTAAAATATTCTACAAAACAAAGTGTTCGAATTATAGGAACACAGAAATACGAAGGCAGATGGACTGAAAATTACCACATTGTCCATTAAAGATTGCACTTAATGAAAAGCAATAAATTTGGAAATGAGTAGTCAACACATAAAGCTTCCTAAGACATGCTATTAACCCAGCAGGTATTAAGAATACTTTTTCATTTTCTTCTTCTCCCCAGAATGTCCCAGTGATATTTGACCTGACATGGCTCTTTTTCTAACCCTAAAGGCTTCCATATGGTTATATAGAAACTATATACATATACAATAAAGGCATTCTCCTCTTTAACTTCTCTAGTAGCAAAAACTACCATTGAAACTACATTGAGACTTCAGTTTTATGGTCTTTTCCCTTTATGTAGGACTTGAAGCACATTAAACATATGCTTAACTTCAGCACAGCGACTTCAGAGGGGTCAGCCAGGAGCTTCAAGTCAAGCACACGTCTAGGAGTTTGCCAGACAACACTGAGAAGGCTAAGGCACATGGAGAACAAAGAAGCAACTGGTGACAGCCAACGTGGCTTCACGTAAGGGCGTATCGTGTCTGACAAATTTGGTGGACTTCTACAATGGAGTTACAATGTTGGTGGATTATGGAAAAGCAACTGATGTCATCTACCTGAACTTGTGCAAAGCATTTGACACTGTCCCACATGACACCCACGTCTCTAAATTGGAGAAATATGGATTTGACAGATGGACCACTTGGTGGTAAGGAAGTGGCTGGATGGTCGCACTCAAAGAGTTTTGGTGAATGGCTCAATGTCCAGGTGGAGACCAGAGAGGAATGGCATTCGTCAGGGGTTGGTATTGGATCAATGCTATTTAACATCTTTGTCAGTGACATGGACAGTGGGATTGAGTGCATGCTCAGCAAGATTGCTGATGACACCGAGCTGTGTGGTGCAGATAACATGCTGGAGGGAAGGGATGCCATCCAAAGAGACCTGAGCAGGCTGGAGGTGGGCCCATGCAAACCTTATGAGGTTCAACAAGGCCAAGTGCAATGTCCTGCACCAGTCAGAGCAATGCCAAGCACAAATACAGGCTGGATGGAGAATGGATTGAGAGCAGCCCTCAGGAGAAGGACCTGGGGGTGCTGGTGGATGAGAGGCTCAACGTGAGCCAGTAATGTGCGCTTGCAGCCCAGAAGCCGACTGTATCCTGGACTGCATCAAAAGTAGTGCAGCCAGCAGGGCGAGGGAGGTGATTCTCCCCTTCTACTCTGCTCTTGTGAGACCCCACCTGGAGCCCTGTGTTCAGAAATGGGGCCCCCAGCACAAGAAGGATATGGATGTATTATTATGAGTCCAGAGGAGGGCCATGAAGATGATCAGAAGGCTGGAGCACCTCTCCTGTGAAGAGAGGCTGAGGGAGTTGGGGTTGTTCAGCCTGGAGGGAAACCTTACAGCAGCCGTCTCATCATTTACTCAAAAAGGGAGATGGGAAGTAAAATTACATTTATATTATATTATTGCTACGGTAAGACAACTATTTCAAACTCTCCAGTGGTAGGGAACAACACTTTTTTATTAGTACTATTATTTTTACAGGGGAAAGACAAAGCAGCCCTTAGTGATACAGCTGTACTGGGAACACGTGTACTAGGCTCTCAGAGTCCTCTTCATTCCCCCACTGGACATGTTAGTCTACTCGTGTAACCCCATGGAAGCAATTAGCTCAAACCCAGCTTTGCTCATAAAATATTCCACACTGGAAACAACGTTGTTCTCACATCTCACACTATTCAGAAGGCCCTGTTGGAAATGAAAAATCAACTCAGTGTCAACTCAAGTGTCAAAGGAAGCAGGATACAAGGGCAAATTTACATGTTTTATGGCAAAAAAATAAAAATCGAGAGATAACTTCACGAACAGCATGAGCATCGTAAGTATTAGTCAGGATGACTAAGAGCTACCCCCAGACCTCCAGCAAGATGTCGTTCTGTCAAGGCTGCATAACTTACTGTAAGCTAAAACATAACAGGGTATAATGCAGGAAACCAGAATTTACCAGGCTTTCCAAACGATGTTACACACGGCCATTATGAGCAGCTCATGCTTTGGTTTACAGCTCTTTTCAACATGGTAAAAATAGTCTGGCTGCTATGCTCTTCCCTGAAATGAAAAGGCTGCTGTTTTAGATTGATTGGCGATCACTGGTCTATACAATTACAAGAAAATGTATATAGCTTATTTTATTGATCACTAAATAACGGTTGTTGGTTTAGAAAAGAAAAAAAACATCTGTCTGAGCCAGCAGCCCTCTTTCTCTATGTGTACACAAGCCTGATGGATACAAGGGATAGTCACAATGGAGAAAGCCACACAGCAACCTTAATTATGTGCTACTCAAAGCTGCCACTCTGGCAGCGCAATACTTTCCATACAAGCATTAATATCATTATCACACATCCCTAACAGCCCCTGTAAGAGAACAGACAGCCCTGTGCCATCACTGAACAAACAAAGCAGAGACTGTGCCTGCTCCCAGAGCATTTGCTATTTGAGGAAAGGAAGGAAAGACAATAGAAGCATATGGCGAGTACGGGCACTCGGTGATCTTGTCACAGATGTCACTAACCCCTCTTCCTCCCTTGCCTTCAGTAAATTTTCCTTTTGTCAGTACTATGACAAATGTAAATATTACAGAGAGATCTCAACAAGGGCTGCAAGCCTTTGGACGCAAAGAAACCTCCAAACACAGGCAAAACAAGCAACATCTGTTCAAATGGACAACTTAATATGTATTCGTACATATTTTTTCTTAAGGAACAGTTAATTTCACCATCTAATAAAAAAATGAAGAAGCAGAGGATTGTAGAAGTAAAGTATGACCATCCAAAGTGAAAATCAGTTAGCTGTACAATTAGTATAAAAGCAGGTGAATACTGGCAGGAGGAAGAAACATGCAGCACTCACTTCTTACACTGCAATTGCTCCTGCATATCCTGTTAACGTTTCTACTAACAGAATTAACAGGTGTTATAATGGTCCTGAAAGTCTGGGCAGCTATGCTGCAGAGCTCTATCTTCACCACAGAAAGACCCTAACAGATGTCATTTTGATATCCCATCAGTGCACAACGGAGAAAGCAGGACAAGAGGTGATGTTCAGCCGCTAATTGCTGTCACTGGGCTTTACAGGCCATGTGCTCTCTTTAAAGGAAGGAAGGAAAGGGGCTATCTTACGGTTTTATTTTAGGATTGCTGAATTGTGATTACGCCTACACAGATCCACCTACACAGGAAAACACGAGTTGTGTGAAAGCAACATCACACCCGGTGAATAAAACATTACTCCAGGTAAATCAGACCAAACTAGAGAAGACACTGTGTTTTCCTTATGCTCTTCACATCCTTTATTTAATCCCACGAACCATCCAAATGTCAACATGCAAGAGTGAAAGACAATAGGTTTGTTAACTAGGAAAGTGAAGAAGAGAGAGAAGCAGGCAAAGTCTACATGGATATCATATATATATTTCTTCTGCCAGACAATGCTGCTCTAATGTATCCCTCAATGAATACTAATTTATTTTAAATAACAAAGTTTGAGCCTTCCTGACACCTAATTGTAGACTGACACCCTCCCGTAGACTAATTCAGGAAAAATGTTAACTTTATTTTTCCAGAAAATGGAAATTTTTAGCACATCTGAGATTTGACAAAACATATGCACTTAAACCTGCTCCTATAAGTGAGCAGAAAAGTAGCCTGAACTAAACTTAGAGAAGAGTTTGCACAGAAATCATCGTACTCATTCCAAATATTTATCTTTTTTTTAAGTTTAGCACCCAGTTTTTAATAAAAGGAAGGACCAGATATTGGAAAGAAAAGTGCAAAAACTCTCCACATTTCAAACGCATAAGCACATATTTAAAAATTGTGTGTATAAGATCTAGTAAAGTAACATTTATTTATTTATTCCCCATTACATGTTGTGCTAGCTGTATAATTTCATGGAGAATGAGCATTTTGCTCTCTGCAAGTTGATATGCCTTGCCAGACTGCTATGTTGTTGTTTTTTTCACTCTCAGTTTTGGGATTGGGATTGCTCTAAGTACTCACAGTAGACTGAGAGTAGATACCTAGACTGCATGTAGGTATCAGCTATCAATGAATAACACAAAAAGATGATGGTCACAGCTGAGTTTGGGCAGCAGCCAACCACAGAACAAGCACACTGCTTGTCTAATGAGCAACCACGTAGCACAGGTGTGTCCTCCATAAATAATTCACTTTGAAAACAGTGCATCTTCAGTGACACAGGAAATTTCAGAGCACTGAAGAGGCAAGACAGATTCACCTCAGAGCACATTTTCTGTTAGATGTATTTGTTCTGTCAAATATAGGACATCTAGATTTTACTTTGGCATCTATGCCTGGGGATGCTGACCACTGAACGTGCCATGTTTTTCTGGCACAAATTCATAATACTATATTTTCTTATACAAACTGTGATGTAGGCAGTTCACAAAGATCAGTCATCTACAAATTTACCCAGGAAGCAGAATACTTGGGAGTGGACCAGGCTAAATTCCACGTCTTCTTAAGGGGGCCTATTCAATGCAGTTGCTATACTGTCATACTAGAAGGAGACATTTAAGGATTTTGCCCCACTGATGTGCAGAGGAGTCTAGGTATGGATTTGAGAATATACTCTGTTCTGCATTACATGGTGCACTTCAGTTGCCTTCGAGAAGAACTGCACTATGCCTTCCATTTTACAGTAACAAACGCTGATGTACAGCAGAGAGAAGAAAATTTCTTTATATGCCCTGTAGTACATCTGTTTATCTACCAGGAAAGCAAAGATTTAGACAGTAGCAAGAGAATCTAGGACTTGTTATCACTGTGCCTACTGTATTTTGCCTCATTTGCCCACAGATCTCTCCATTGGATCAATACATTACAGAAACCATCCACAAAACAATGAAGCAAGTACTGGATAGTTCAGCATGCCAAAGCATCCTACTGAGGTTCACGTAGTACCTATAAATCCTAATTTACATTGCATTGCACACAAACTTCATTTCAGATCATAAGGGCTTGAAGCGGATATAGAAAAATATGCTTTTCTTCTTTAAAAAAATTAAGTCTATAGGATTATTATCTTTATTAACATTTCATACATATATGCTGTTTCATAAAAATAGAGGATATTTCTTCCAAGTTTCCAAGCACTCATTTCCTTAAGAAACACTTCTGGTTTTGAATTTATCCTATCTTCTACAGAATGTCAGAAATGGAAGAGACAGACATACATGTTCAAACTATTAACTTTGAGGACAAGCAAAGAACACCCTTAAATAAAAATAAATTAAAAAAAAAAAAACTTAAATGAAGATAACATTTAATAAGATTAAATGCTAAGATTTTTCTCTGGAAATCAGTATAGAAATACATCGGTGTGCTCCTTAGCATTTACAAGTCCTTCAGTTTGGGGAACAGGAGGCTGGGATTTCCTGAGGTTGCAATACAGTGCAGAAGATAATCACACTGGACTTTTTCCACTAAGTCAAATATTTCAGAAGTTATTGCAGATTTCAGGGAGAGTTAAGCTAAGTTGCCATAATGGGCTTATTAATAAAGACAATTATAGAGAAGAAAACAAGACCACGATAAGCTACCGCAGGCAGACAATAGGATGAAATGAGAAATAAGATACCATGTCAGGCTCTGAAAGGCATGAGTTCAATTTCTGCTGCAAGGCTTGTCAGTGCACAAAGGGAGACGTCTCAGAGAATCACGGCATCTGGAAAGCAGCACTTTGAAATGCAGTCATGTACCCAGAAGGCTATTCCATGCTTCAAGATGATGTTTCCAGAACAGCAAAGGAGTACTTTGAAGAAATTCAATGTACTTTGAAGTAAAGGAGGAGGAAGAGGGAAGTTGCACTGCTTGGGACACAAAAAGCACAAGGACAACGGGCAAGAGGTGCAAATCCCTTCCTTCTGCTCCACCCTCACACCCGGGAGCCTGTGCTCAGACAGTGCTCTCTTCTGGAGCAAGAGAGACGCCAGCTCACATGGCCCATACAAGAGCAGTGACACAGCACTGCACGCTCTGGAGACAGACTACGCTCAGATCCAGCAATGCACAGCACTGGACCACAAGGTTAATGCTTCCACAGCCTCGTTACAGCCCAGCGACTGTGCCACCAGCCTTCCATCATCACTCCCCTTGTGACATCCCACCAGCCCGCTCTTGGCACATGGCCTTTTAAAATTGCAAAGAATTGTTATGATGGTAACAGATTTTAAAAAAATCTCAATCGGCTTATCACGGCAAAGTCCTAACAAGAGTGACAGCCACTGGCCGAAGAACAAATGGGGAGGGAACACTTGTCCCACTTCTTCATATTTGTTTCCCTAATTTAATTTCTCAAATTCTAGCTATCATCTACTATATAGCGTTTTCTGACAAGGAACTCAAACTCATGGATAGTATTGTGATGTTTTGACTGTCATTTCCATGTATGACTGTTGTCTGATTTCATGTTTTCACCTTTTTCTCATAGTTTCCACATTTGAACTAAACACTGCTTAATCCTAATCCTAGCCTTTGGTTCTGTCTATCCACCCCAAAAAATACATCATTTAACACAGTAATTAGCATCTATTCACTGGAGACCTGGTGGACACCCAAGACAGCAGCAGATAAGTCCCCTAGTCACTGCCAATTAACCCTTCTGCATTTATTCTCTTTATGGCCTTGGCAAGTGGTAAAGGTAAGTAGTGCTTAGCCTCCCAGAGGATCACAATCGATTCTTTTTCAAGTGCTAAGAACCATTGGAACATCACATGCATTTGTGTGTTGCTTTGTACCAGTTTTATATATTAAAACATGAATTTATTCTAGCTGCTACCTCTACAGACTTAGTGCTTTAAAATTAAGCAGTGCTCCTCATGAACCATATTTAACCTTACATTTTTGTATCACATTCATAATCACAGTATTCTTTCCCCTGAAAAAAAAAATCCTGTAACTACTTTCTACTTCCAATTAAAGTAGCTGTACCGCGCATGATGTTTGTACAAAATCCAGCTCATTCTTCCACTGTTGTGTTGACTTTACTATCCAGGAACAATGCATCCATCCTTGTTTTAAGTAGAGCAAACTTGATTAAGGAAAAGTTATCCTTAACAGTGACTTCGAGTACAGGTTACTTTCAAAAGTAAAATAAATCAAATTTATCAAAACATCACATATACTGTGATTTCACTTTTATGAAGAGTTTTGCCTAGTTCTTTTCCTTCTGATCATGCCAAAAATGATATGCTTAATAATTAACTATAAACACTTCTTAATTCATTGTTTACATTCCACTTATCAGTGAAACTCAATTCTGCAGAGTATATCTACAAACACTGCTTATGATCCCTGGTTCCTGAGGAAATCCCACAGAGGCACAGGCTTTAAACTACGACCATGACAATATGACAACATTATAAGTTGACGTGTCAAATGTAGTTCAGCACTTACATGGGAAAACCAAAAGCTCAGGAATTTCCTTCCAGAGTTCTGACCAAACAGTAAGAAGTAACAGAATAATAATGTAGGAAAGGATGGAATAGAGAAAAAAACCTTTAAAATTACAGTTAAGATTTATATTAATTACTAAAAATGTCCTTGAAGAAAGAAAACAAACTAAATGATAATAATTAATATTAAGTTTGTCTACTTCAATAAATTTAACTTAATTATTAGGGAAATGTGAAAAAAATACATCTTAAAAAGTCTACTAATGTAGTCTCATCAATAAGACAATGACCATATCAACGTCATCTTTGTGGTGTAGCTAGGGATATTATTTCACACCAAATTATCAAGGAAAACCTACTAAATAATATTACCAAGACTGGCAAAGCAAGATGTTTAGACAAAGGATTTCTTTGCTTTCCTGTCTTCAGAGAATACCTGGATATTACAATACCTCCAATCCATTGGGAATGAATGCCTCACATCGTTAAAGATATTCTCTTTCTGAGGGTGCCAACCTCCAGATTATTAAAAAAACATAAAGTCATATCTGTCCCTATTAAAGATTTCATGGCACATCCTTAACAAATGGGTTGCTTATCCTGGTCCTCTCTCCAGATTTCACCTTCAGTAACCAAGTGCTCTAGGAAGCTCTAGGAACTAGTTTTGTTTACCTAAGTGGGCGACAACAGTGATGGAGTTGCAGGTTTAAACATAGGCTAGCAACACAAATAAGCAACAAATGTTCCCAGTCAGCTCATAAGAACCTCAGAAAAATTTCTAACAACATATAGAAAACCTCTATTAACATATTTTCATCAACACTATTGGATTCCACCACTTGACTAAACAAAACATAAGTAGTAGACACCTACAAAGAGACGGGTTTGTGCTTCTCTTTTCTGAATAAATTTGTCCTTCTCACACATATATTACATTACATTATTGATCAATATTCAATAATAATGAAATTGTACTTTAATGTCTCTTAACCCTCAGCATTTCTAGAGTCTTGTCAGGTCTTGCTAATAGGCTTGCCATGGTTCTTCAGAGTAAACATTATTGAGGAAATCTCACAACATGGACAGATCTTTTTAACTGGAGTCAAAACACTTCTTTCTCTTTTGATACCGCCCACAGAAAATCCTTCTTAGAATAGTGGGTACTCAGTAAACAATTTCTGCTACTGCGTTATAATTGTTCACATAGCAACACACTAACACTCTTGGGAGAATTTTTTTTGTTTCTTTTAATCAAAAAAGCTTTCACAGATTTGAGCATTAGGTAGTTTATTTTCTTTTCTCTAGTTGTAGAGAAGAAATAAAACAGTTATTCAAGATGTGTCATATGACTCTAACCTATCTGCTTTTACACCTTCGATACATGAGAAAGTTTTAGAAAGCTACCTGTTGATATTTTGTTCCCATTCTCTAAAACTACTTCCTGTTAAAGTATTTAAGTTTTTTTTCCCCCCCCTTTGAAATTACTGAATTGCAAATGAAGCAGGCTCTTTGACTGCAGCACAGTTTTAGGCTCAGTATATATTAAAGGCTTCTGAGCCCATGAGAACATTTGAAATTGCATTTCCTAGGGTACCTTTCGGTCTGCCACCTACCCATGGTGCTCTGGTTTGCCATGATCATCAGACTCCTTGCTTCTTAAGCAGCTCACATGAGATCTGGGAAATCTGCTCAGTGCCCTCAGCGTGCTACTGCTACTGTCCTCAGCGTGCCTCCAGGCCCTGCGTGACTCTTTCATTATATTCCTGCAATGGCTGCCTCGTTCTCTCTAACTTGCAGTTCACAAATGATGTCGTACTGGTACTTTACAGCTACTTGCATTTCATCATGAAGATCTAAAAGTTTTTAATTTTCTTCTAGAAGAAATGATCTGAATAGAAATGTTGTTTTTAATGCTGAAGAAAAATATTGATCAGGTAGGAAGTTAACCATAGATGCACCAACCATAGCCATTCTTTCACATTTTTCTACAGACCTACAGATATCACAACCAAACAGTCTCCAAGCAAAATTCAGCTTGCTACTTCAATGGAAGACATTGGTCTTTACCAACCTGCAGCTCTACTCTGCCTGGGGAATCCTGCTAAGAGCAAAGTCATCGCTGCTGCAGGGAGGAAAGCCAGTGCCATGGGAGCCTCGCAGCAGCAGGCAGAAATGCCACAATCAATAGCACTGGGCCATAATGGGAGAAAAAACAGTTATCACAGCCAAAGGAAATGGGAATTCTAAATTTACTCTACTCTGTTTCGCAATGTCAGACCTTTGGTCTCACCCTAAAGATTTGGGAAAGCAAAACTATTTGAGGATTAGAGGCAAGGCAAGAGTTCAAGATGTTTTCTTCCACATTTCCCTTCTCCTTAGTGACCCCTGTCTGCACGGCTACAGATAATGGCCTCACCCTCACAAGGCGAACAAGTAGGCTGGTGTGACAACCCCCTGCTTCAGCACAGGATGACAGCACAGAAACTGTGACAGTTTGGGTATAAATTGAGTGATTAGTAGCAACTCTGTAGCCCAGAAGCTGTGGCAGCCATTCCATCAGGCAAATAATCCACTCCAGCATCTCAGAGATGAGACACCAGAGTCAAGCAGTGCCTGGCTGTCTGTCACCTTGATCTCTGCCGCCTTCTTTTTGGTCTTGAAGGCCAGGCCTGTTTGCTGTGAGGCACTGCTCCTCTCAAAACTTCGCGGCTCAGAGAGACAAGCCTCCCGCGAGCACACTGCAGCTTCTATAGAGTTGCCACAAAGTTCTGAAAATCTTTTTCTGTAACATATAATAACGCTCGAAACTTTGAAAGATGTGTCAAGATATGCCAGAAAATCACCACAAAAAGACTTCGTAGACTCTAGAAACATTTTTAGGCAACATGCACCAGAATGCCAAACTTGCATTTAAGCATGCTTTCATGCTTCCAACTCTGATTAATGTTGGAAAATTTACGTGTCCTTCATTTTTATTAAAACTTAATTAACCAAACTATTTTAAGAAAAAAATCTCTTTGAGGAGAAACCTGGACACTGGGAAATTCCAATCACTCTCAACACAGTGTGGACCACACCAGGATACAAATTAAAGCCACAAGACTTTGTGGCATTTCAATAATTAAAAAAAAAAAAAAAAAACATACATACACAAGGCCATCATTGTTTTTATCTTCACAGGATCATTCTTCTTCTTCTAGAGCAAATGCAAATGAATAAAAAAACCACTTTTTTAGGGATTTAAAAATAAAACGCAGCATTGGGAAGGGTTTTCTTTGTTGCTTTTTGTTGTTTGTTTGTTTGTTTGTTTATTATTTCCCACAGACCTTAGTAAGAAGGCTGCTTTTGAAGGAGTCTGAACTTATAATTGCTACTAGGGATAGCCAAGCAAACAGGAAACAAAATCGATCAGAGTATCAATTTTGCACATACTGAAGGACACTGAAGTTTTGCTAATAAGATCAAGAAAGTCAGAACATCACTAAGTAGCAACGTTATTGATAAGAAACAAGAGAATAGCATGGACTTCATATATATATCTGTGTTAAACCTTTAACTGTACATAATAACAGTATAAAATAACTTGCAAACACAGGATCAAGCATAATTGTCTGTTTAATTTGTAATTTTGTATTAAAACAAATCCTCCTGTGGTCTGGGGTTCATTTGCTTGTAGAACAGAATTAGCAAAATCTCAAAACTATTGACTGGTTCTTGCCCTGCCCACAATAATTCAGAAGCTCCTTGACATCACACCTGATGAGGCAATGACAGCCAGCAGCACTATTTTATGTCATCACTATGAAAAGGTAATTGCAGCTTGAATATGGAAGGCTGGGAAGTTTGTCAAGTATCTACTTTATAATGTGAAATTGTACCTAAGATAAGGACTAGTGTCATGTTTTGAGTTGTTTTTTTTTAATACTTTATTTTATTTTCTTCCCTCTTTGAGTATTCAAGGAGCTTTAAGATCAGCTCACCGGCTACAGCACTCATCACATTGGTAAGCTTCCTGCTACAGCTCCCAAGAAACAGATTTTCTACAGAGGTCAACAGCTTAGAGATTTAATTTTTCTTTTCTACAAGGACCTTTTGGAAGATTTTTGATATTAAATGTACAGGTACATCTGAACTGAACAGCAATAATGTTTGTTTTTAACCCTGTTACTTCATGTTATTGATGATATCTGTTCACAATATCTGATGAAGACCCATACAGCTAGCCCTTTTGCCTCACTCCCCCAGTACTTATCAGCATAGATAGCATGTTAATCTCTGGATCCCTTGACGTCACTGCCAAAGCTTCAATGGACTTCACTGTGTGCCGAACTGAAATCCCCATAGATTTTCATGCTGTTTAATTTTGACTGCTTTGCTGGAAGATACATTCATCATTGTAAAACAGTTGATGGGAAAGCTGGAAGAAATAACTCTTGACATGTATTTCTTGAAATGCACTTATTGCACTTCTGAAAAACTGTTTCAAAAATTAAATATGCAACTACCTGGTTTGTCAAGTAAACACAAAGAGAATTTAATGCTGCATTAACTCTAATGCTGCTGGGTTGTTTGTTTGTTTTTGATAACAGAGACTAACACAATGGCAACCAAAGGTAATGTAAGAGAAGGATGACTGCAGTAAAATCATCCTACCCCTCCTCAAACACAAGCAATGGGAAGTAGTTTGATCCATATTCATGTTGAGACTGCCCATGAAAATCTCAATAACCCAGTCAGCATTTTTCCGTAAAAATATTAATTGTGTAATTAGCACAACATTTGGTTTGCTTCCACTTGTACAAATGAGGTGAGACCCCGTGCACTTACTGCCCCTTATGCTGAGAGGCTCCTATCTGAAATGACAGATCCCAGATGATTACAGGCTGCAGCCAATCTACCTGATCATCAGCTGAAAACACAGATGTTATTACTGTCTACCCCTTTATGCATGTAAATGTAAATGGGATTTCTAACTCTGTTGAAAGGTTTCAAAGGGACATTTAATGCCAGCTACAATGGATGTAGGAGGATCCTTGCCTGTGGCTGCTCCCTGGCATTTTTAATGTACATTTCCAGCTGCAAGCTGTTTTCATTTTCCTCAGATTCTGCTGGAGATCCTTCCCGCAGAAAGGGCGAGTTCTCCTCTAACCACAATGTTAAAAACGGACTGCTTACTAACGTGCCATTTTGTTGTTGTAAACTACAGCTTCCTTCTACCAACAGCACAATCTCAACATACCCTATAATGCAGCCGCAAGGCTGGTGAAAACCAGAGTCTAAGAATCTGCAGCAAAGCACATTTTCTTTAGTCTCTTCTGTTTCCTCTGCTCTGTTTCACCCCTGCTGAATTTTGAGAGGTTGCTTTTGAAGGACAACTGCATGATTTAAAAATAAAAATTAAATAAAAATAAAAATGGGGAAAAAAAGAAAGAAAAAAATTGAGAAGAGGATGAAAAGAAAGGAAGAGGAAGAAACAATAGAGAAAAATGTTTTAAATGAATCCTTGTATCAAAAAAATGTATGCCATTCACAGGTTTCCAGGATGCAATGAGTCTCAGTTAGAACTAGGAGCTAACAAAGGCTTCAGCCTACATTTTTTTAAACCAGCATAAGGTAAGGTCTATATAACTCACTGTCCATGCAATTAATTTAAATAGAAATAGTCGGGAAGTGCTCCCAGGTGACAGGCACCAGCAATAAGCAAGTAGTAAGCTGTCATGTCGGGATGCTCACGTGTCCTTTTGCAACAATACAGCTGTGTTTGTAACTCCGGTCATTAGAGAGGACACTAGAGAACACGAGCAGGACCTGCAACAGGACTCTCCACCTCCTCTGGTTTGTCAAATTCTTGTGTTGTTTTTTTTTGGCTTAGATTATCTTAATCCTTTAAATTCCTGGTAAGCAGAAATGAATAAACAGACTGGACCATCATTACCTCCAGTTTCTGTGGTATTTGGGCAACTCACAGACATCAAACACCGCTCCTGCGTCCAGAGGGCGAACTGTGGTCCAGGCAGACCAAATACCTTTCTCAAAGTCACAGAGGTTGTCAGGGGTGTAGATGGGACACTAAACCTTTGTCAAGTCTTAGACTAACACCTAAGCACTCCAGAGTAACCTTATATACTGATTTCACTGACTTACTGGAATAGCACCGGAATACCTCTCCAAAGGTGCAATTTCCCTAGGACAACGCATAGGCAAGCACAAACCTAATAGCAGCTCTGTTACATTTTAAAAGAATATTGCTGGAGGCTTTGGTCGATTCTTTGTACAGGAGACATTTTCACCTTTTGATAATTCAGCAGTTTCTAAATACAGGTTTTGATATTGCCCCCATAGTATGGAAAGATATTAATTAACAAGTAATCCACTGAATACAGAAAATACCTTGTTGAAAATGGATCTATAGATCTACTGCAAAGGTATTGTGGTAAGAACTTGTCATTAGCCATTTCTGGCTGGTTATTTCAAAAAACATTAGTTTTCAGGGCTACCAATAAAATAGATCATAAAATATATGAGAAATTCATGTATGTTGATCCCACCTCACATTACAGTAAATCTAAAGAATTGTGTTGGACACTACGAGACTGACAGCCTACTTGCAACTATTTCAATTTCAGACAGCCCAAGTCATTGCACTTTGCACCTCATATACTTACTGTTAGTGACACTACCACTATTTTAGATCTTATTGTTTATCACTTCTATCATCTTTCCTTGCACTGAAATAATCTGTGAGTGGTTTAATCAACTGTAGTAGGCTACCTAAGTGCTTTGGCAATGTAGCAGGCATGGAAATGGCGTTCCATTCTTTGAAATGAATGGAATGGGGGGAAAAAAGAAAAAAGAAAAACAAAAAGAGAGTTCATTCCAGATACAAATCTTAATATGTTAAACTTCAGTATCTGGAGAACTGAAACAAACCAAATACTGAGAAGGAATGATGTAGCACCTGGCCAAAACAGATAGCCTCAGAAATTACGCTTTTAAGCTACAAATGATTTCAAGAAACTGTAACTTCTGATTTTAAATTGGAAATGAGTAATGATGGCCATGCTTATATTGCTAATGGCATCCAGCCGAGCCCTTACACCCAGTGGTGTGGGTGCCTTATGCCCTCACTGAACAGGGGCCTTCAATCACCCTCCATGGTTGGACAAAGCCAGATGGCCCGCCAGGTGTCTTTATGAAGCAATTATTTGCAAGTTTGTTTAGTTTGAAGTGCCTGAAATCCGTGAGGGCTGTGTCACAGCCTCTCAGGCTCATTTTAATGTCACAACACTGCAAAAATGCGTGGCATACTTTGGTTGTGCTGTGGATGTACACAGATGGCACGTGAAGTTGTCAGCCACGACCGGGTGGCACTGGAAGCCTGTGCAGGAATCAAAGCAACACGCAGTCCTGCAGCTGTCCTGACCGTGTCACAGCGAGGTGGGTCTTGGGGTGAGCTGCTCCCCAAAACTGCACCAAAGCTTTGGCTCGGACACAACTCAACGACTGACATAGAAATGAAAAAACAGGGATTGAACTGACTTACAAGCAAGGACCTGGGGCTTGGGAGATAAGTTACTTAGCATTTGTCATGTGCCCTATACTCTTTCTGACAGAGTGGAAAACAGGACTAAGCTGTAAAAACATTAGGCATGAAATATAATAATTGTAAAGCTATTTAAAGGAGCTGAACACCCACAGATGTGTGTTTCTTGGGTCTTGCATTTGAAGTGAAATCATAAGAAGAATTTATGTTGGCATTAGAGCTCCAGAATAAAGCCTTAAAACCTAAGGGTTTTTGAAATAGATCCCAAGTCCTTTGTTTTTATTTTATTGTTGTGTTACACAGTGCACCTACCACCACGATCCAATGGATATCACATCAATATCTGCGGACAGGTGTTACGTAGCTGTTAGCACCATTTCATCTGTAACTACAAAATGTCAGTATTTGAGAATGTAAAAATGCTTCCAGTCGTATGCTTTCTGAGCATTTATTAACAAGATTTAACTTTGATTTCAACTTAGTTTAAGTCTGTACAGGAGAACAAGGTCTCTGGCTAATTTTCCCTCCATTTTTATGCATTTAAGCATTGTTATGATGCTTAGCACAGACATGGACCTCCACGCTGGAACTCGGAAGCTCTGATGGGAACACTTTCTGTCTGGTCACTCTTTAACAACATCTCTGTCTGGGGAAAAATCTTGAATAAGCAACATGATAACAAGTAGAAAAAAAAAAGAAAAAAAAAAAAGAAAAAAAAAAAAGAAAAAAAAAAAGAAAAAAAAAAAAAAAAGAAAAAAAAAAAAGAGAAAAAGAAAAAGAAGGAAAGAAGGAAAGAAGTGAAATTCACAAGCATCTGTGCAACGTCAGCACTGTGGCATAAGCTCCTTTGGAAGATAACACCCACTCTACAGTCGCATTAAGGAAAGGAGATGACATCAACAGCTATAAATAGATCAAAGATAAGGTTATCTTATTAGTCTCTACAAAACTCTTTTCTTATCAAATACTTTGATAAGAAATGTTATTTTTAATAGTATATAGCAAAACTGAAAGAAAACTGAAATAGACCGTTTCTTGGAAGCGCAGACTCCGAAGTATCTTAGAGGGGATCTGTTTGGTCATCTTTGTTTGTTCCTTTAACTCTCTGAGATACTTTTCCTCCTTAATACACAACCTGATGACCGATACGATCTCATGCTTGTTCAAGGTATTGGAGCTGTGGCTCCCAAGCAGCTCCACGCTGTATAGGCTTCGTTTTGCAAAGTGTATGGTGGCTGCCCACACATACACACCTGAAGAAACATGCAAAAGTGCATGTTTGTGCAGGGCATACTTTAAATTTGTGTTGACTGAAGAATAAAACAACTTCAGGAATTCCCTGCGTGGCTTCCCAAAGCCTCACTTCATTCCTCTGTGCGCTGTGACTTTCTAGAATATTTTTAGGGCATGGGCTGTTTTTGAAAGACCTCTTAACTCTTGTAACTTGTCTTACAAGCATAAATCAAACCTTGTTGGCCAACTCTTTCCATAACACAACTGCACCTTTAAATACCACTAATGCCAGATGGTCCCAGCATATAAAGCAGCATGAGACAACATATTGCTGCTCAAACAAGCGACTTGTGCTAGCAGCAGACCAATGAAATCAGTCTCAGGCTGCTAATCCTCTCTGTCACCATGGCTACATCTATTTCAGACAATTCTTCAATTTTCAAGTCAGATGAGCTTGTTGGCTCTTAAACTTCTCTGTTCAGGTGTTACATTATCAGAGACTTTTCTTTTTGCATTGACTGCTGTTAGCAGTATCCTATTTCTGTTTATTTATAGGTTTCTCCACTAGAAATTTGTATTTGATATACACTAAAGATTTGTACTATTTCCACTGCAGGTTTGCCCCCCTAACTGTAACACATATCTGCAAATAGAGGTGTCCCTATTGCGACTCTCCCTGCCAGCCCTGAAAGAAAAGGGAGAATCGGTATCACCCTATCAAGGTAGGTCACTAAACAACAAAAAAATGTACATCCACAGCAGGTAAATGGGGAGAAGCTCTGACTCCTCCTCACCACATGCCTGTTAGCATAGCTGAGCCAGCACTAATACTGAGGCTGCTTGCTACTGGAAGAAAGAGAGAGGAAGCAGGTAGGAACTGCGTCTTGGAGGCAGATCAAATGCTGAGCCACACACCATCTATCAGGTACATGTACTGGGCACGTGGCATCGACACACGCTAACCTAAAGCAAGGGAGTATGATGTTCCCCGTCACGTAGGTGAGAAGCTGAGGCACAAGGAGAGGATGTTCTTATCCAAAAACACAAGAGAAATGTGGTAAAGCCAGAAAAGAAGTCAGGCACCCTTTATCACAAGACCACTTCTCTGCAAAGCAACTTCCTACAATGTCAGTTTGAAAAGATTATACACAGAGTAGCCCAGCTCCCGACTCCACAGCTTCCCTTTTCTCTCCACCCTGCTGTGTACTGATGTCACAAAAAAGAAAGAAGAAATTTATTCTGAAAAGCATAAATTTGGATCACTCATTGCTTAAACTGCAGGCTATTTCAGAATGGAAGCTGCATTTAGCCTTCTTTTTAAGGGTACACACGCAAGCAGGCTTGAGCTTTAGGATTTACAAGCCTCCTGCTTATAATGAAGATTCAGAGGTACAACTCCCACCGACTTCAGTTTCACTTATGGATGCTCATCAGCTGGGGGGAGAGAAATTAAAGCACCATCCAGCTTGTATCAGAGGAAGATCTGACACAGAGTAAGCTTACCAAAAAGCTCCCTTTTAAGTAACATATTTTTACATGGGTAAGAAGTATATATTTAGGTCTTAGACTCATCCCATCCCAATTTTTGCAAAAATTTAAGCAAAACCTATTCCTTTGTGCAAAATGCAGAACTAGCCAAAATCCCAAAACCTTCAATTACCATAAGTAAAGAAGTTAATTTTGAATGATAGATGTGCAAGGAATATACAGCTCATAATGCTGAAGGACAGCAACGTGCTAATGAAAGGCAATGACACAGCGCCCTTTTGGGATGCGGAAGTGGGAGGACATTCAAATGATATGTCTTGCAGCTAGAAATCTCAGGGGGAAAATATGCAATAACAAAACATTTGTTATTCATTTATCTAGTAGAGTGACAACAACTATGCAAAAAGTTTTATCTTTGAAACACTTCACTACCTTTTTTGCTTTCTCTGTTTCTAAGCAGATTTTCTCATAGCAAAGCACTGCACGATTTCTCTTTTGTTTGGAAAGCCGATATGGCAAAGGTCAGGGTCACACTTTCCAGATACCATAAAAATCTCCTGGATCATTAAATTGGCATGTCAGCGAAGATGACTTTGCCAAGAAAACAGTTTGTTAAATCCTGGCCACACAGCCACACGTCCCGTCTAACCAAACAACGCCCTTGGCTTTGAGGCAGATCCACGTGGAAGTGTAAGCATTTAAAATGGCACACGATGGCTATTCTCGCTGCAGGCAGGCTGCAGCCAGGGCAGCACCCTTCTTTGGTTGTACATCGGGCAGCTCACGTTCACAGTACGAAACGGCTCCACGTAAGGAACAGCTATCCCTGCTACCATTATCCTGGTAAGATTTTGTTTTCAGCCTTTTAACTGCAAAGGCTTTTGGTGTCTTCATTTAGCCTCAGCATACCAGAAAGCAAGCTGCCAGCCATCCTGATCCCACTGACTTCAGTGAACCCCGGCTTTTGATTTGCAACTTACCTCCAAACAAATGCAACTCCACTGCTCAAACCTCTACCCATCATTTTAATTACCTACCCAGGAGTCTTGAAGTACACACTCCAATTTTCACTTTTCCCTAATTCCACTAAATTTTAAGAGGACTCAGCTACAAACCCTTCCAATTTACCTCCGAACTGAATGAAAAAATAAGCACAATTCTGTGGTAATACACATATGAGACTTTTGTTTAAAAAGAAAATATAAATGTGACATATGACATGGACAAATATGAATAAAATAGCTATGGGGACTTAACAAAATGAATTAATCTGCTGAGAAAAGATCACGTAGGGTAAATAAACAGCTATTTTTTTTCAAAGCAAGCATATACAGCAAAACAAGAATTTTTAGATGATGAAACATGGAGGCTGGTATTCATCAGGTCTTTCCAACAAGCTCTTGCACACATTTCTGAGTGAGAAGCCTGCCCAATGTCAGCAGCTCTCACAGTCACTAGAGAAGAGAGATGTTCAGGGCATGTCAGTTTGGGCACTGCAGCCCAACTAACAGGTCTACCTACTAACCAGCAAAGAAAGATTATTGTATGAATATGAATGTACAGCATGTAGGCTTGTACCCCTTTGAAAGACAAAACTTAGGTAGAATGAACACAGAACTAATTCTAAATTAGATTTAATACTAACCTGTTGCATGAACCTAATGGCAGCTCCACTGTTACAGCCAAAAAATGTGCTTTTATGAAATAGGAAGACCTGTTTTGCACCTTTTGCCCTCAGTGTAATTTAAAGGTTTGAGATATTGATCTCTAAATTACAGAAAAATAAATAGTTTACCCTGAATAGAGTAAATTAAGAATCAATATAATAGCAAAGTCCCTTTTTGAAACATCCCATGATTACAATTTACATATTTAACAAAACATCTCACAAAATCTTTGGAAATCACTGTGCTGCATATACTCCTCACTAGTTCTCGGAGTTCACATTCATTTCACCAGAATAAAACATCCATTTACCTCAAGCAACAACAGAACAGGCTCACCTCCTATCTTCATTGGGAACTGCTATGGCATTCTTTAGGTGTGGGAGGGAAGAATAAGTTATCTTTAAAAGAAATTGAGTCAAAGTAATCAGCACTTTCAAAAGGAGTAGGATTGTCAAAACCAGTCTGAGTCAGACCAACCAACTCAGAATGCTCTACACTCCCAGACTAATTTTAAACCTGAAAAATAAAATAGCTGCCTTCTGTGGAGTCATGCTATGCTCCTTGTGATTATAGCCTTTTTCACTACAGATCATTTGACGTTTTTGTTATTCCAGAAAATAAAAGAGAAACTTTTTAGATGCAGTAGCTGGGATCTATAGTGCTTCTGCAGGTAACACATAGCCTCTCTTCACCCTTTTTAAACAATCTGACAAAAATGGAAATACCTCAGCCAGTGAAGCAATTTGGAGAAAGGGTATTAAATCTCTAGGAAACACTGCAGAGACTGTCTAGCACAGCTGCCTAACCACGCTTACTGTGAATTTCCATCCACTTCAATGGCAACGTGAATGGCATTACCAATTAGCTGCAAATGTGATCTATAAATGTGCCTACGTCTCCTTTATTTGCACCTGTTTTGTGAGCAACAATATTTTTCTCTGGGTATTCTGTACCTCTCTATATTTAAATGAGCATTAAAATTGAGATAGGAAGACACAATGAATCCAGAAATAACAAGAACACATTATTTAAGGAAGAAAAATCTTTTTATTTTTGAAAAATTGTGTGCTGACAAGTAAATTTGAAATTCATGGGAAAGTTAATTCCAGCCTCTCAGCCTCCTGCAGCCTGAGTGAGGTGCAGCCAGCCTCCACTTTGCCCTCAACCACTCCCAGGTGAGTAGCTTATCCCTGTGATGGGAAAGAAACTGTTTCCTGATGCAAAAAAGAAACAAAATCCAAATGCAGAAGGCTACCCACGCAATAGGTAGACTTTGCGTGGGACACAACCCCATTAATGCGAGCTATCAAATAGCTCACAAGATTTTTATGTGCAAATTCCAAGAGTAAGGAAAAGAAGCTTTACAAAGTCAAGTGCAATTAACTGTAAGTGACAAAATTAGAGCAGCATCACCTGACGACATCACCGTAACCCAGAGACGAACAGCGTGCTTCCTAACATCACCACCGCTACCACGTCTCGCTGCCCGCCCCAGCGCAGCATGCACCCAGCTGAAGAGGAGCAGCCCGTCAGGTCCCAAGGTGACACTGAGTGGTGTCCCCACGGTGCTCCAGGAGCACAGCAGGATCCTGCCCCCGCTGTGCCAAAACCACGGCACCCTCCTGTGCGGCTGTGCCTCCTTGCTGCTGGTTTTGTATTTTTTTTCCAAAAAAAAAGGCAACACTTTGCTCGTAGCAATCTTAAACTGCCAAAATCATTTTTTAAAAAAATTAAATATTATACGGGCTTCTGTTCAACACTGAAATACAAACATTGTGAACAACACTCTCCCACCATGTATTTGTCAGGTTTACTTACCACAACTTCTTGTCCCAGCAAGTGTTACCCCAGATGGCTGATACCACAGCTGAGTGCAGGAGTGCTTCAATGACAGAAATAAGACCTAAGTACGGTTTTTGTATTATCAGACAGATCTTGGATTTCCCCACTCATTTATACACAGCAGACACATGGTTTTCACTTCTCTTTCAGGCAGACTTTAATTACATTTTTGCAGGAGGAACTGGCTCCAGTGCTTGCTGACCTTGCGGGGCAAGGCTGGGGCAGAGGCATGTAAGAGCCCAACACTGGGCTCCTCTGTGGGGCCAGCACAGGAGCAGGGGGACACCACAGGATTTCGAAAGCCAAGCAGCTTATTTTGGCTCTGTGCCACCAGTGACCAACCCAGCCCACCTCCCTGTTGTGCTAAGCAGGGTCTTGTACAGAGCGGTGGTGCCAGAGGTCGACGTGGCCGGACTAGGCCCAGCGAGGCTGCCCACAGCCCGCCTCCATCACACCCACAGGGTCCCACAGCCGGGCAAAGGCGTCCTTCACCCACCTCACACACGGCGTGCTCGCACCTCATCCCACTTTCACAGACGCTTGTGAGGTGAAGGATGAACAGCAGTATCATTAAAATTGAAAAACTCCTCTGAACTACAGGCTGGCTTGACAAACTACGAAACATTGTTTGAAGTGCCAACATTCTCAGGATTTCCTGTGTGCTTTCTCCAGCGCGAATAATTTGATGAAGATGCCACAAATTTGCCGATCATTTTGTTGTCACAAAGCCTGTATTTTCATCCATCCTTCTCTCTCCATTTGATGCAAAAGAAATGTTTAGGGCATGTAATCTATACCACACATAACCAGCCAATTAATAATCTTTACTCGCAGAATTTCATAACAAACTACAACACTGAAAAAATATATATAAAAATCTTTGCTTGCTTTTTAAACAAATTAGAAATTGAGATAAATTTTTAGTTGCAACTTTTTCAGGTAAAGAACAAAAAATAAGAATCTCAGATGTCTCATTTTCAGCAGTACGAAGGGAAGCGGTAATGGAGAGGTCTGATCCTGTGCCACCAAAATCAATGGTACAAATGGGTCAGAAGTGGCAGCACGCCTAAACAAGTGGCTGAACATTAATGGTGGAGGAACTGCTTTCAGCATTAATCGATTCTAATATATTTCACTGCTATTAAAGAATACAAACTTATGCCCAAAATGAGCTTATTTATAGTCATAAAAAAGCCTTGAGAGATCAGCATCTACTTAGCGTCTTTTCAACAGAACATCAGACATCCAAAGCAAGTGTCTATTTGCTATACTTGCAGGTAGTCGTACCTGCACAGCAATTAAGGCAAAACATTATTTACTTTGTCCCAGAAATAACCTGTGCTTTACTGTCAACTGTTCTCTGTTTTCCTTTGGTTCATCATCAGTTTCCCATCATCTCTTTCTCCTCGCTTTATCTCGCCTTGCCCTCTGCTGTCTTCTGTCAACTTTGCCAATTTTTAGCAAGCATGGGGACCAAATTGTATTTTCTCCCTTAATCAAACCACTCCAAAATGTTTTGATCGCTTTGAGTCTCAGGTCATGTAACACCTTTTACACCTAACCACTGACATAGGCTCATTCACATCTTGCTTTGCCTTAACTTTCTGCAAGGCACAGCTTCCTCAGCGTAGAACTGTTTGGTAAAGTTCAGACATCTTCATTTCCAGGTTTTACTTCTCCTTATTCAATACTTTCTTTTCCATCAGCCTAAAGAAACTATTGCCACAAAAAAAAATCACAAAATACTAGAACAAACTCTCTGTGGCATGAACCAAAACGGAAACATGGGTAATGAATACTCACATCTGCAGAGAAGGCGACACATTCTCCTAGCATTTAACATAGGATCAGAAACTTTCAGCACTCTCCCACTTTTGACATTTAGCATGTCTCTGGGAAAAGTTCAGCAACTCTGACCCTCCAAGTAACTGATCTGTATTTCAAAGATTTGCCAAGATACTTGTAAATGCTTATGAAAGAAATCAGACTTGCTCATATGGAGTTGCTCAGGTTTCTAATGTAGTATCAGGTCTTCAGAAAAAAATAAAATAAAAAATCCTCCCAGTGTATATTTTTCCAGCAAAAGATGAGGCCTTAATGATTCACTCTGGTTGCTTATTAAAGATTTCTTCCAGTTGCCCTGTATGTTTCTATTGTTTTTCTATTTCTCTCCTGAATTTGTTTTCAATATCGCACAGGTATTACTAATTTATTTTGAAAAATAGCTGATATTCTAAAACAGAAGTTGATTCTTATGTCCACGTGTGACCGAATGAACTCACACAACACTGCACGGGCATAACATACGTGTGCTTATGTAATGCATACATGCATGTGCTGGATTTGATTTACTCAGTGCAAAGCCTCTTTACTCAGTATAAAGCATCTTTATTGATGCTCTGCTGACACTTCACGGATTTATTTTGTCATCAACTTGCTCACTAAGTGAGCAGAAACATTTTTTTTGTGTTTTTTCATGGCAGCTCACTGGATAGTTCTGGTATCATCCCTGCATACTCACCTGGCTTACAGATGCACAAGGTCTCTACCGATCATAAACCAGTAAGTTGTATCTCATTTACACAGATATTTATTTAAAAATAAACCTTGTGACATATATCCTATCTTGTAGGAACAGGTTATGCTCAGGAATAACAACTCCTTAACCTGTCATGAAAAAAGAAAAAAAAATCTATATGCATGCCTGTGTCTATGAATCTTCTGATCATTTTTTAATAACAGATGATGATAAATCAGATGGGTCCTGATCCTGGAAGCTTTAATCACACAAAATATTCCTATTCTGCCCTGGGAATCCAGCATGGCTCCTCACAGTGAGCAAGGATCCCCCTGCTCAGGTAAGAGCTGCAAAAGCAGCCTCACAGCTCCTGCCAAGGCTGGTACAAGGCTCCACTTCTTTTAATGCACAGCTTAAAAAAGCTCACACAGGAAAACAAACAGTGCTACCTTTTACTGCACAGCAGAAGAAAGGGCACATTATTAAGTAGAAAACCCCTCTAATACAACCATGAGCATCATGGCGAGGTGTTTGGGCTCTGGAACAGAGCAGCACAGACGCTGTCAGTGCCTTTATGATTATTTCAAAGGAGCACAGCCCTAGCTAGGCATGAGTCTGTCCTTCGTGAAGGGATCCCGAGTCTCTCATGTGCTACTGCAGATAACAGAGGCTGCAGCAGCTCTCCGCTTTTCTGAGCAATGCCCCATACCTCGCAGAAGGATACAGAAGGTTTAAATAAAAACGAGCATGCTCTGGTTCAAATCCTGGTTAATCCTCTGGGGGAAAAAAAAGAAAACCACACACACACAGTATCTTCAGCATCTACCACTACAGATCGCCAGTGCTCATCACACTCCCCGACATGTGATTTGGGCATTAAAACATGTGGCTTTTTCATCTACGGGCCTCCTTTTGTGAAGGACCCAGCACACTGTAGGAAGCATGGAACACCCTTCGTGCTCCCCGCAGCTTATGTGTGGATGCAGTCCAAAGGAAATGTTCGTTTCTGCAGTTTGATATCGCTCAGTGACATAAAGCCGGATTCTCTTCTCCCTGGGCCCAGCGACGAGCCCTTCCCCACATCCCCGACAGCAGCAGCTGGAGGAGGAGAAGGAGCCTCCATCTCTGACTGCACCCAGAGCTCCTTTTCTCCCCATTTCAGCTGGCTTGACAGAAGCAGCAGATAAAAGAGCTGCAGCAGACTGTCCCCTGCCAGTAACTCAGTTACAACAGGAGCCGTGCATCGTTTTAGCGTGCAAATTACGTAGCGGTGACAGGTTAAGCCTTAGCTTCGGGATCACCCTTTGCATTGAGATGGCAATGTACCACAGATAAATTGTTTGGCTTTCAGTGCAATTTCTACATGTTTTTATTGCAAGATGATGCTTTGTTACCCTGCCTCCCTCTTCTATCTTCCAATAAACGACCTCTAAACTCCCCCGCCTGCAGCCCTAAGCGGTCACTAAAAACGTAACCCCCTAAGGATGCAGAAAGCTGGGTCCAGCTCAGAGGGCTGCAGGGACCCGCTCCGGGGAGAGCCCATCTCCAGCTATAAACCCGGCACTCGGGGCCTGCTCCGAAACCCACAGAAGGGCGAGGGGACAACCGCAGGTGCCCCGCTCAGGATCCCTCTTCCCTCCGGGGGTGGCAGCACCGGAGGTCCGCGCCCCCCCTCACACAAAATGTCCCCGTCCCCCTGCCCGTCCCCGCGCCGCCGCCTCACCGGGCTCATGCTCGCCGGGCCGGTCGGACAGCTCGATGACCAGCAGCTCCCGGCCCTCGGCGCTGCGCCCCACCGTGTAGATCCTGCTGACGGCCGGGCACTGCAGCCACACGGCCACCAGCGCCTCCCGCAGCTCGGCGTACCGGTGGTACTCAAAGGAGATGCCCTCCTCGGAACTCAGCCGCCGTCGCCGGCTGGCGCCGCCCGCCCCCGCCGGCTCGGCCGCCCGGCAGGCAACGAGCAGCCCGCACAGAGCCAGCAGCACCCGAGCCGCCATCCCCGCACACACACGCACACACACACTCCCGCCGGCCCGGCAGGGAGGGAAGGACGGACGGACGGACGGACAGACGGAGGGAGGCGGCGGGAGGAGCCGCAGCAGCCGCAGGAGGGGGCGGGCCGCCCAGCCCCGCCGGCACCTGCTGCTGACCGGGCTGCTCGGGGGCGGAGAGGGGCTGCATTTCTGCACCATGGGGCATGTCTTGGGGCAGTTAAGGCTCGGGGGTGTTGCGGAGGTCCTGGAGGTAGCTTTGGTGCACCGCAGAAAGCCACGGGTAAGGCACGACCTGGTGCTGGAGGCTGCTCACACGGAGAAGACATCCCGGGTTCCTCCATGGGGCTCTGGGGGAGCCACTTGCAATGGAATCACGGAATCGTTAGGGTTGGAAAAGACCTCCGAGATCATCTGGTCCAACCATCACCCTACCATCAATGTCACCCACTAAACCATGTCCCCAAGCACCACATCCAACCTTTCCTTGAACACCCCAGGGACGGTGACTCCACCACCTCCCTGGGCAACCCATCCCAATGCCTGACTGCTCTTTCTGAGAAGAAATGTCTCCTCATTTCCAACCTGAACCTCCCCTGGCACAACTTGAGGCCATTCCCTCTGGTCCTATCACTAGTTATCTGTGAGAAGAGGCTGACCCCCAGGTCCCCACACCTTCCTTTCAGGTAGTTACAGAGAGCCACCACCACCGCCACTGAGCTCTGATGCTGCAGGACAGCAGAAACCATCCATTTTTTCAACCTGCTTTTACAAGTGTAGCTGTTTAGACTACATCGAAACTGCCCCAAAACAACCCATAAAAGAAAAATGCTAAAGAGCAATTTCCGTAGCAGATTTTTTTAAAGGACACAAAGCCTCACTTGAAAATTTTCAGAGGTTCAAAATACTGAAGAGTTTGAAAATCGCACATCCAACCCATCTCTACAAAGCAAACCTCGTCCCCAGTTTGACACCTCTTTTACCCCCATCTTCTAACTTAAAAGGGTGAGCCTGTGTAACATCCTTTTCCACTGAATCCATTCTCAGGCAGCTTTGGTAATAATCCTTTTTGACCCTATGGATATTTTCCTGAATTACAGGTTGTCTAGTTCCAACCAAGAGGATAATGGAAATAATGTTTCTAGGAGAACATCTGCGTGGTCACTTGGCGATACCGGCTTGGAAACTCATCCAGCATCTGAAACTCACACCTGAAAATGCAATTACGATATATAAATACTTGCATATCTAAATGTGTATATTCATATGCACTCAGTATGTTTCAGTGTCCTGACTGTCAGCCCTGGGTTTTTCAATGTGTATCTTCATAGCGAGAACCAAAAATCACCTCACCCAGTCCTTACCATCTTTCAAAGCCAACATGTTCAACTTCCCTGCCCAGTTTAATTCCAGGAGCACAACTGTGCACAAAAACCCTTCTGAGCAGTCGTTGGAGCCTTCAGCTTTCCTTTCTTATTGCTGGAAAACTGTGCAAGATGCCCATCACATTCTATCATGTTAGCGCTGGGTTTGTGACAACACAAATACAAGCTCACTTTAAGCGTTTTGCGGGATTTGGATGTAGAGACAACCCGGTATGTTGTTTCCTCATTCCACAATCTCTGTCTAGACCTAGAATCACTGAACAGCCATCCCTCTGACTTTCTCCTCCCAAGCAGCACGAATTGCCTTACAAATTTGTTTATGACTTCAGGCCACTTCAAAATTACATGCAAATGTGCAACACCCTCAGAGCTCCAAGATGAATTGCAAATAAAGGTAGCTGACAGAGCCTTCAAAAGATTTATATTCTTTATCTGTTTTGTGGGCTATGTACGCTGCTGGCTAAATATTCTTCTCTCTGCCACTTTCCTTTATGCCTTATACATAAAGCAAATAAATCTGCTGATTCTGTGATTTTAGACTTACAGTGTCATTTCCTGGAGAACTTTCTGATCAGTCAAACAGAACTTTGTGCAGTGTAGCAACTCTCATTGGCTTCCCTTCAGATTTGTTCCCCCAAAATGCAAAGTCATTAAAAGATAGGAGTGGGCTCAGAAATCAGCTTTTTCTTCTAATCTATTCAAGCAGTGAATTCCACTACATCAAATTAGTATCACGACTAGACCTGAATGGGTTTACATTAATTTCCACATTTATTAACACTTCCCCTTCAAAAAACAAACAAATCAGAGAATGAGTACTTAAAAAACACATGCACATATATTTCTTTTGTAGAACAGGGCATTATATTCTATGAAATATGTCATTTTGAGTTCACATACAGAATTGAGTAGGAGGAATAAATTGATGTCTTCCACTCTATCCAACCCCTCCCCATATTTTCCAGTTCAGAGACAATGAGCATCTTCACAGCCAATGGCCAAATTTCTTTGTAGCGTGGAAAAAGGTTTTGCACTTGCTTTAGTCTTAGAGGAATACTCTAACCACAAAGGCATTCCCAGGCTGTACTCATAACCAGGCTCCTGGGTCTGGCCTTGGTAAGTTACTAATACTCATTAGAGCAGGGAACAGATCTCAAGGGCTCCCTGCCCAGAAAATCAGCAGATTTCAAATCAGTTTTACTTCTCCTTTATGCCTGTATATGACACTGAATAGTAGATTATATTCATTAACAGATGCAGCCTAAATAATTTGGTAATGGTGAAAAAACTTCATTCCCATATACATATATATCTGTATATAGACATATCCATTCTGTATTTTGGCTAAAACAAATTGGTGAATGTGATTCAAATTTTCAGATATTTTTGACTTGCCTGAATATGTCCTCTTCAACAAGTCATGACTCACCAGCAAGTATGTAAATAAATGGTGCTAAAAAAGCTCCTCACGCTCACAGAGTTCTACTTACAAGACTTTAGCAACTGTGCTTTATTTCTGAGGCAAGATGAGAAGTCTGAGGCAATTATTTTCTTTTCTAAACCCAAAATAGAACCAGAAAGCTGTGTACAGTTTTTAAAGTATATTAGGAATAACAGAAAACCTAAAAACACCCTATGATGGAGATCAGATTTTTACATTATTAATACTGTTAATAATGATTTTGTGGAAACAATACTGTTATTAATGTTATTAAATAGCAATACTGTTAATAATGATTTTGTGGAAATACTCAGTAAATTCCTCTGGTTTATATTTGGACAGAACTAAGAGGGCGTGAAGAAGACTTTTCTAGCATACAACTAAGTGAGTAGGATGCTCATAACATGAAAGGGAGAAGCATGTTTGGAGTGAGACTGAATCACTAGCTGGTCTTTGATGAGTTCTTTCTTAGAAGAGTTATCTGCTAATATTCAGTTATATCACATTTTGGATTCTTGAAAAAATTCTGAAAGACTCATTACAGTATTAACACTGCACAGCTATTCAGTAAGAACAGCAATAGGACATGTATGTCCTAAAAGATCAAGACAAATAACGAAAAGCTGCCAAGAGTTTCAATGAATCAAGACATTAATGATAGGAATAGAACAGTTCCAATCAATTTTTAAAAGATTTCAGTCTTGATTACCAGGCAAATAGGTAGAGATAACTGAAGATGTAGGAAGCTTTTACAAAACCTCTTTGACAGCTGGCTGTATACACATATCATACCTGACAGCACTGGTCACTTGAAGGTAAGCCTGCCTTCAAGACAGGAGCTTCTAGTACCAAGCTCCAAATGCCTTGCACAACTCAGCTCGTCTGTCTCCTGGGTGTCTGCAAAACAGGGCTGAGAAATGGGACGTCATGGCTTCTGCAGTACTTTGAGAACGGTCTTAATACAAGGCAGGTCAACACAGATGTAAACACATATAGAAAGAATTTTTAAAAATCCAAACGTAGGAGTTACAGAGAGGGGAAAGGAAATAAAATCACCTTCAAGTTATGTATTCCAAGACTGACTCATTTACTGTGTCTCCACCTGTTAGATGACTCACCCATGCTACTGAAACTCAGCCCTGTCAGTTATTTAAGAGCTTACCATGCTTGCTGGGGCACGGAGTTGAACGTGCTATACGTGTAACAATTCCGGGCTGAGCCTTTTTATAGACCACAACTTGAACTTCATACAAAACGGATCTGACACATACGTGGGGATACCTACACCAGTGGCAGTAGCTTATTACTGCCCCATTTCGGATCACAGCAACAGCCTTCTCCTGGGATGATGCTAGGTTTTGACCACTGAAGTCCTGAGCTGCCTCTGATAGATCACAGCTGTGCTGCCAAACACTCGTACAGATAACCTGCCATGCAGCACCGTTTTGAGGGTACTCAGAACTGGCTGTCAGCTTTGTTAAAAAACAAACAACAAAAAAAAACAAAGTGGTGAGTCATCTAATGGAGTGTTCTTCCACAGGGAGCAGTATTTCAAGTCTGGGGTCTAATTTATTCAGTGGTTACATAAATATGAATCAAAAATGGTGAAATTTACAGATGGCCAAGGTCAGCAGAACAGGGAATAAGGATACAGTAGCGCTGGAAAGTGATTTAAATTACCTGGTAAGTCAAGCCTATTTAAATGAGCAATATTTCAGCACAGCAATTAGCAAATTACACTTCAGAACAAGAAATACAAAACACAGTTAGAGCAGTCTGGCAAATGGCATTGCTAGGAGCACACA
Source organism: Cygnus olor (assembly GCF_009769625.2). Lineage (NCBI taxonomy): Eukaryota > Metazoa > Chordata > Aves > Anseriformes > Anatidae > Cygnus > Cygnus olor. The sequence continues at coordinate 28,118,805 of NC_049172.1, forward strand.
GAGACCACAACAGGTGGGTAACTCACCTGCACTTTCCAGCGTAGTGCTGTGGAACAGCTAATTTTATCTCTGAATGTTTCGACAGAAGCCCAGTGGTTGAGAAGAAGGATGCAGTTATACCATCGAGGTGATATTAGTGAGAGTGGTCCAGGACCACTGCCAGCAGAACTGACAGGCACATTGGAAACAAGGTGTTGAAAACTCGAGACAAAGCCACAGAAGCGATGTGAGAAATAAAGGAAACATCTCGCTGAGAAGGACGTGATGTAACTTGGTTAGTTGATGAAAAATACAATTGAAAAGCAATTTGATAAGTGTGTTTATCACCCTCAAGGATAGAAAACCACAGCAAGAGCCAATGGCAAGAAGTTGCCTCTTTCCTGGGCCTGACAGTTACAGGCTTCAGTAGCTAAGGTTTACCAGTAGGCTAAAACTGACAGGGAGAGAGTCAGCAGCAATGGGACTGAGATTTGGAGACAATGGACTAATAATAACTAATAACTATATAACATCTATCTAATAACTATAATATCTAATAACTATAATAATATCTAATAACTATAATAACTAATAGCTATAGTTAGCAATAAATAGCTGTAGCCAACATGGAGATTTCACTGATACCGTTTTTCAATATAAATGAATGTTAAAATTCTATAAATATACCACATTTTGCTTTTAAATCATCTTGAAACACTCAGCAGTTATTACAAACCAGGTGAGGAAATAAAATCTAACATTTACAAATATCGTACCTTACGGCAAGATGTGCTGTAGCATAATGTAAGCTACCTTACTCCTATCAGCAGCCAAAGGGAGTTTATTGTTGTGCAGTCCTAATCTTAACAGTTTCTTCTCTCTAAGTTTCCAAAAACCAAGCAGTTACTTCTCATCACTCTCACAGAAATCAATTATTTATCACAGCCCAGAGGACAGTACAAGCTGTTACTTCTCACAGCTGAACCTTACTTAAACCAAGCTGGACTTCCATGAAAAGATTAGGTTTTGAAAAATGTTGCTACCCTGCTTATTCCCCTTTGCTATCACTTTTAAGAGTTAAATCTGTCTCCTTGCTAAAGAGAATAAAGGAGACAACAGATTGTGTAAGGCTTTGTCAAGCCTTGTGAAGAGCCAAAAACTGTTCCCTGTATGTTGCTTCAATTTTTTTTCCTACTGCACAAACTGTTAGTTTTCAGAACTGCACATACTAGTCTCCCACACTACATATGCGGGGGGAAAAAAAAATCAGCAAATTCTTATTAAATAAAGGCCTACACCCTCAAAAATTTAATTACCTAACACCATTCTTGATAATGCACAAAAGATAAATGAGTTCATTTACTGGCGAGTGCCACGTTCGGTACTAAATACAAGAAAGGTTCTGCATATGAAAAGGTGTGGTGGTAGAGGGAGAATGCAAGCCTATTTGAGTCCTGCAGCAAAACACACCCGTGGTTTTTGAGTGCAAATTCCTGTGTTGAGAGAGGTCCAGTAAGCACATTTTTTCCAATGATTTTTTTTTAAAAAACACAAGTTGCATAGTTCTCTAGGAATTTGTTAAAGAAAGAGAATCCAAGTAATCATATGCTTAAAATAATCCAAAATATAACCTATCAATGGGTGTCAGAGCAAAATAGGGATCCCACTCATGAAAACAAAACAAAACAAACAAAAACAAGACATACACTGGCCAAACCTAAAGAGATTGTATAAGTAATGTCACTGATGCTTTCATTACTCATAGAACTTTTTGAGGAATGGAATTTACATTACAACTTCAGTTGTCATCACAGATTTTTACTGCTGTGATTGAGCTCTCCAACAGTTGATGAGACAAGCTTTTACAAGTAACTTTACTGGAGTATTTAAGCAATTGGCTCACAGTCATACATAATGTGACAGCATATGTACAGGCACAGACCAATGGGCTAAGAATCAATTAATAGAATCACGTATACAAGGAAAATCTGAAGCACTGAGAGCTCCTTGTATTTTTAGGCTAGGAGTTCAATACAGTAAGGCTAAGCATAGCTGCAGCTGCAGGATGAGAGTGGGAGTTGACAAAGGGGATAAAGGCAGTCTTTGAAACCGGATTAAAGAGGTTACTTCCACCATGGAGATTTCAGGCTGGTAGTGCATATGGATTCAGGAAGTCTTAGGTCTGTGCTAAAAACTGAACAATACTGGGTTTTCAACTTTCACTCACCTGCCACGGCCAAGTATTTTTGCTTTCTTTCAGAGGAAAGGGGAGAAAGGGAGAACACCATATTTCAGCAGGGATAGAGACAGAAGTAAAAGGTTACATGTTTTTTAGTAAAAGGTTCCACAGCACAACACCCAGAAGAGTAATCTGAACTACTCCTACACCTCAAGTATTATTTCAATCACTGTTTGAATATCATTAACATTTCTTTTTTGTTGTTAGAAGCCTGATCTGATCTGCACTTCTATGGTTTTAACAACTTTACAGGATTACAGTGGACTGTATGTGAAGCAGCATCAAGATTCATGTGCTCTCGAGCATGGAAAAAAACCTGCAAGCATCTCTAAAGAAGTTATAGAGCAAATGAAACGACATTTGAAATCTGAGAAGCATCAGACATTAAAATACAAGGTGCAAGATGTTTATAAGGCTTTAAGCCCTTTTTAAATGCTTCCACCGTTGTTTCCTGTGCAACAGACATGTTTAGAGTAGATTCAACAATATTAGAAAACTGTTTCTACTACTAGTGCAACTCAAGTAGTAGATGTTAAGATACTGGTTTGTGAAAGCTATAGCTTAATTTGAAAATGCACTTGTCCCAGAAGTTGTGGCTACACTGAATAGGTCCAAGTATTCAAGTCCCTCAAAACACAAACCAGCAGAACTTACAAGATGCTCTGTTTCCATTTCTTATTGCTGTCTCTGTACAAGTTCTACCCGTAAACTATTTAGACGATAGAAATAACGCTTCCTTTATAGAAGAGATCAACAAAGTAAAACACTATATCCTACGTGTTCTTCGCCAGTTTTGTATTCACATGAAAAGTATAATACACGTATCAAACCAAACCACATTTATTTCATCAGTCACAAGTGCAAATATAGCAACAAGTCAGTTCAGCAAATTACAACACAGAAAAGAATGTAATGTAAATGCTAAGTACAATGACAGAGTAACTTCAGAGAGCAGCAAAAAGTTTGTTCAAATAAAAACTTCTATTCTTTTTATTTGTAATCTAAAAAAAAAAAAAACAGTAAGTCTAGATCAGGAACGTCTGCTAACTCATGTCTTGATAGGTATTCTCATATATACAGTTCGCATTATCCAGTGTGCAAACGGCCTGTCCAAGCTTCTTATTAACAGATGTTTTGGTTTAAAGCAAATTGGACCCAATATTTAAATACAGTGATGATACCAGTTAACATTCTATTTGATATTACAAATTTAAGTATCTGTATTTTAAAAAATTAAGTTCAATTTTAGAGTATGTGTACAGTTCTACCTGGAACCAAAGTGGGAAACTTTAAAGATAAAACTGAATAATTTTTGCAAAAAAAACAGACAGACACGAGTCATCTCAGTTTTTTTGCATCTTCTTTAAATCTGTAGTTAAAATATATGCAGTACTTACATACAAAATAGAAAGCATTCCCATTAGGAAGATACTGCAATTTAATTAGCATTTTTTTCCCTACCACTTAGTAGCCAAGGAACATGATTTCTGCTTAATATCCGATCACTATTTTGCTTTAAAGAAAAGCAAAAGTTGACTACCAGTATTAGCATCAGAATTTTTACACTGGATTTTTAGTTAGCCTTCTTCGTCATGAGCTGCTGCTGCTTCTCTTTTTCTTTATAGGCAATGAATTGAGAGTCTGTGCCAAAGATTCTGTCCCACCACGTGAAGGTTGAAGCATAATTGCCGATAAAGTTCATGTGATGGAAATCATGAAAACGGGCCCCAGCATAGAAAGGCACCAAATGAAGAGGGTTCAGTGGAACATCATAGCCACTGTGGAGGGGAGAAAAAAAAAAAAATGCAATTATAGTAAGGATTCTTCCCAGATATAAACCACATAATACAGACACTAACTTGTCCTTTGTAGGATATCAAAGAACTTTGCTTTAGGACTTCATAAAATAAATCACTTGAACACTAGCTCAACAGGAAAACAAAATCCCCTCCTATCTTAGGCAAATGCTTCTGTTAACTATCCCACAACAGCTTTGGCACTCAGTGACCTTTTTAGCTCAGCTTTCTAAGCAACACAAAAAATCTAAACCAAGACACCTAGGATATCAGAGTGACTGACTTCCCACTGGCTTAGTGGATTTAACTGGCTCAAGAGTGATGTTAGGAAAGCAGAACAAAAACCAAAATCTTAGTGACAGCAAGCTATAAACACCAATCAGCTCATCTGCTCATCAAACAGCAGCTCAAATCATCTACAGTTGTCATATTCCTGCTCTTAATCATTTTCTGCTTACTGCATGTTCTTCAAGTGTTTAAAACTCAAAATACAAAATTAAAATGATATTAAAACCAGAAGAGTTTGCTTTACAGGGATTTCAGGTCTTGCTTAGGAGTAATGGAAAGACCTTACCACCACCTAGTGGGAGAGCATGAGGCAATTTGTTATGAACACCTCATATGGACAACAAACCACCATTATAATTGTCAAAGACTCATACTCTGCACGAATTACTTTGGTATGTCACAACATACACTTCTCACTCTGCCCAACAGACTCCTAAATTGGCAATGATTTGTACAGTGAGCCAGTTATTAGCTCATGTTCCACAAAAACACTTGACACAACTTACAATACGACACTATATGCTTCATAATGTATTTACAGGCACAAGGTCAAGTGTGATGCTAACATTTCAAAAGTGAACTCTTTCCCCTTGGACACAAAAAAGAAAAGGTCATTCATTTGCAGATTAACCTAACTAAGCCTTCTTGGATTTGCATTACCATTTTGGAGCCAAATTTGAAAGAAGTCAATTTTACTACACAGATGAGTAGTCTTGTCCTTCACATCTACCATAAAGAAAAAAAAGGAGTTTTTTTTACTTTTAAGATGGTCAGTTGTATAGCCTGAAGTTTCTCTTATCCAGTGACAAAGCACTAAAAAGCTCTTGGCTGGAGCATCATGTTCTGTAATTGATTTTTGACATTCTAATATGCCTAAGATCAACCGTACACCTAACATCTAGAGCCAGACAGCCTAATAAGACACCTAACTCCTGAAACCCTCCTCAGGATGATCTGACTAATGGTCTGTAGTACTCTTTTAATCAACAAGATTTGCAGACAATACTACGTCAAAAATAGAAGACAGTATAACTGTTCAGACTGTTATTCTTTGTACGATGCATAAAGGCATTTCAGTACAAAACAAACAGTAAAGCTTAAAAGAGACACAGGGAAAAGTAAAACTATTAAAAAAGCAAAGAGGATTTCACCTGTGTACATCAATGGTTTCCATCAAGCGGCATATTACCCATGCCCAGAGAAGAATCACATGGTTGCAGAAAACAACAATTCCAATGAAAAAGCCAGTTCCGAGGATAAGCGTTTCCAGAGGATGTGCATATTCTGCTTGCATTCCAAAAGGAGACTACAAAAAGATAACAGACACAGGAAAACTGTCACCATTTTCAATGTTCTACACCTCCAAATCAGCATCACCATTCTGTGGTACTCTCCCCTTCCCCACAGGACTCCAGAAGGAAAAGCAGAATAATGCTGTGGGAAAAGGACGTGGTCTGACTGAGCACAGGCCTTAACCCAAGTGTTCAGCTCCCCTTGGCAAACCAGGAGAGCAGTATTCCAAGTTCGTAATGACTTCGATTCCAACGGTAGCAATTCCAAGCACTTCACTATTAAAGTCAAAAGGTTTTGTTTAGGCTTATCACGACCCCAGGCCAGAGAGTTATTTCAGGAATATTGAAGTGTTTGGCAAGCTCCCATCAGCTTTGCTATACATCCAGTCTTGGAAGCAGAACAAAGCAGAAGGAAGCCAAAATACTCTCAGCATCAGGATTCACTTGGAAGGTTATTTAAAATTAAATATTTAAAAAAAAAAAAATAATTTCTTTTAAATAAACTCTTATCATAGAAAATGTTATTATGAAATCTAAAAAACTTTTCTTATATATACACCAGTCATTCCTATATTTGATTTACCAGGAAAGAAATTCCACTGAGTTTTCAACAGTGGAACTGTTATAGAAAGATAATTTAAAAAAAAAAGCGAAAGTTACACCTTCAACATTAGGCTATTGGAAGAAAAAAAAATAAAGTCCACCAATTGGCTTAAGGATGGTTTAGAAGTAATCAGCTTTTATTGTCAGGGAAAGTTATTTAGTGAAACAGCCATTAGCCTACAGATCGCTTCTGTAGGAACTGTAGGATACACAAGAACACCAGCCAGAATCTGCTCCTGCTAGAAACCTGAGGGCTGCCACGAGAAAGAGGAGAACAGTAGCTGCTGCAGCAGACGTACATACACGGATGCGTCTGCATGCACAAATCCATACCAAATTTCTTTATTATGTGCAGCCTGTACAAAGCACCCCAGACACAGCAGCCTGCAGTTTACATCAAGCACGGTACAGCTTATGTGCCGCAACACAGCTCTAGGCAAACAGTAGCACTGAGCCCTGTGCTCCAGAAACAGTGCCACCGAAACAGAGAGGTATTAACTAGGTATTACCTACACCGTGTAAGCTCAGCACAGTGCCACCTCCAGTCAAGCACGGCTCATTACCTTGTGCTCACTGTCAGCTTCAATGCCGATAAATGCAGAACCACCCAAATACCTCTGTACTGGGAGCACTGTGTTCCCAATGCAGTATCACACGATTACCTATACTGCTTCCACAGCTACGATCCTCCCCCGAATCAAGTGCGCTGCCCAGGTGATGTGGGCACCCAGGCAGTGCAGGAGCAGCCTGTTGGACAGCATTCTGAGGGTTGCTGCGCTCTGGATGATGCCCAAGGGGTGGAGAACTGACAAACAAAGCCAGAAACCTACCATTTCCTCCTCCCCTAACAAGCAGGCTTATAGTAGGTTTTTAAAAGCTTGCTTTCCTCCAGCTCAACAGATAGGACTAAATTTCAGCAAGAACTGAGTGCACCCTATCGTTCTCATAAATGAAATAAAATTACAGGAGGTGATTTCAGAAACAAAATGGATGACTGTTTTGACAAATGGCTCAGGAAAAGACATCAATCTCCCTGTCAGAAGGATGTAAAACTCTTAAGTCTGCAACATAAACTTTTTAAACAAACTGTATGAGTCTGCATATACTAAAAACAATTAAAAAAAAAATCAAGGAATACATACTACAAACTCATGATGAACCTTATGGATGTACTTGTATATTCTCTTGTGATGCAGCAATCTATGCAGGAAGTAGTGCCAGGCATCCTCAATCACTGCACATCCGAAACACTGGGCAAGCAGAACGTACCTTTAAAAAATAGAAAGAGGTATTAGCTGCAGAATACACTAGCAGATGCAGTCTTGAAACATGAAATAGTTTACACACTAATAGGGGTAAGAAATGTTTATGTATGTTTCTGACTGACTAACAGTGCATTGATGCTACCTTCTTACATAAAAATACACGTTAGTCCTCGTACCTATCAGCTCATCTGTTGGCATGCTGGAGCTAACACGCAGCATAGCAAGCTGCCATTTCAATTTACACATATGGTCAGTAACAAAAATCCACAGTGTGTGTAAGACCTAGATATAGAAACCATATCAGCTATCTAAACCAGATAGAAGATAACTCTAAGAAAGATGATCTTCTGTTATAAAGAACTACTACTGGGTGGAAGGAGGGTATAACTTTTTTTTCTTTTCTTAAGTATCTCAACAGTTTAGGGCAAAAAAGAGGAATGTGGAACAGGTTCCTCTCCCTGGAAGGATACACTGCTGCTATGAAATAAAACAAGGTGGGGGGAAAGAAACACTTAGGAGGAACCACTGATAATCAAAAAAAAAGTTAGATTAAGAAAAAGTCGAACTTTTACGCCAAGCCATTATAAACCTTCCTTTGCTTCCATAAACTCCCTCCTAATTTCCTTTCTTCTCCAAACACCAGAACAATTTGGGGCCACTTAAAAAAAAAAAATCTACTAAGCTGTACAGCAGATAAGCCTGTGGAGTGATTAGCAAACACAGTCTGTTAGCCAAAAAAGTTATGTTAGCATCATCATCAACTTTATCACACAGTATTTGTTAATATATAACCGTACTCCCCATTCAGCATGAACATAAGTGAAATATCTACCTACCATCTAGGCATTTGTTCCCATTCATATGGAATGTTAAAATACTCTGTGAAGTAATAGGTGCCACAAATTAGAGGAAGTTGAATGAAAAAGTGATTGAAGAGGAGCGTTTTGAAACACTTCCACTGTTTTTCCCACGTTTCTGGTTTATCCTAAGAAGAGAAAACAATCAGTTGTGTTAGGCACTTCTATTGCGCATAACTGACGTGCTGCAAAAATTATTTCAGAGGCAGTTTCATTTCACCTTAACAGGTGAGTAGCAGGTCCTTCATGACACACATTAACGCAGGTAATACAAATTACATGGGATTACATTCAGTTCATTGAAGGCTCTCGTTTTTCTAAGCTAGCTTCTTGTAAAAAGTTTCTATTACCAGAAGCTGTCTTCGCCAGTCACCTCAAATTGTTTTTGTTAACCCACTATTTGTAATTAGGAAGAACATTTCAGATTCAACAATTTAACACAAATATACGTTAACTTTTCTTCTTCACGCCACACAAAGTATTTCCATAGCTTAAAGAATACAAAGATGAGTTGAAGATAAAAGCTTGTGAAGAAATACCCTGTTTTGAAAAAATAGTTTTTGCAGGGAGACGTTTTACCAAGTATCACAGTAATTTCAGGAACGGGTACTATTTCCTTTCCAATTAATATTACAAAGAAGCTGGGGAAGACAATCACCTTTAGATGCCAGATGCGCCTTTGCTTCTCATTAATAAGCAAAACCCAATTAAGAGCGTGCAGTCTGTTCTAGACTTTCTCCATCATTAAAATACTTCAAAATCATGAACATGTGCACTGACATATTTCAAAAGGAACACGTGCTAGCAAATAAGCACAACATACAATTCCTTCAAAATACTATGGCTCATCTCTACCAACAGATACTGCAATCCCACTGTACCTTCCCCTGTTGAATTTACTTGGAGAAAATTTAACTTGGTAACCACACAGACTGACATACCTTGTTCTCTCTATACCACCACAATGGACCGATCACCCTCCCTAAAAAAACTCCTTTGCTTCTCCAAATCTCCTTATGTTCATCTCCTCCCAAACGGTGTAATTTTTCTCTCTCATTTCCAGGTTGCCCATAGTGATAGAGACAAATGCATTCATATAAACTGGAAGCTAACTGCAGCCCTATGTCCTACTTTACACGTTCCATGACAAATCAGGCAACATCAACATCACAACCCTATCTCACCTGTTGAATTTTATACTTTTGCATGTACGGTATAAACTGAAAGACAAATCCGGGTACGCATAGCAAGAAGTACGAAGCTTCATGAACTATAAGCGACCCCCAGGTCGCAATCTGGAACTTGGTGTAGTTGTCCAGCATGTAGTTCCAAGCATTTTTAAACGGCTGCTGCAGGGGGTTGTCAGGCAGGAAAGAGTCTATGTATTCCACCGCCAGATAGGCAGAGTTCAAGATGTTAACGCTGTCGTTCGTTGCCATTGCTCAGGCACAGACCATCACAGTCACCCTTCCTCCACAGCTCTCGGCGAGCAACCTGAAAATTTTGAGGAGAATGGAACAGATAGCAGTTAACCTTCGGAAAAATCGTTACCTCAGTTGTTAATCACCTTGAGGGTAAAAGCAGGGAGGGGAGGGGAAAGGCCGATGTTATTTCTAGAGAATGGTGTAAGTGAACCAAGGTTGAGGTCGGTTTGGGAGGCGACTGTCCCTCAGACTTTGAGATTTGAGCAATGGATGAAGACACATTTTCGTTGTTGTCACCCATAATAAGACACAATTAATTAAATACTGTACTACAGCAGCAATGAGAGGTCCAGACGAGGCTCACAAATGACGTTATCCCGGGCAACCCCGGCATGGCGGCCGGCCCCAGGCTGCAGGCACGGAGCTCCCTTCCACCCACCCACCCCAGCGGGGTCCCCACATGCGGTGCCCGGCCCCCGGCCCCCTCCGCCGCCCACCCGAGGCCCCGGCTCAGACCCAGCCGCGGCCCCGCACCGCGCTCCCCCGCAGCGGCGCCGCTCACCCGCAGCGGGACTCGAACCCGGGTCCCTCGGTCCCGCAGCCCCCTGGCCCCTCACCTCGGCGCCGCCGGCAGCAATAACAAGCGCCGCGCCCGCCGGCTCCTCAAGCGCGCCCGCCCATTGGCCGCGGGGTAACCCCCGGCGCGGCGCCCATTGGCTGGCCGGCGGCAGCGGCGGAGAGTCAGGCGTGAGGAGGGACGGGAGGTGGCCGCCGCGCGCGGGCAGCGATTGGCCGAAGGCGTGGAGTGAGGATAGTGAGACCGCGGCGCGCGGCCAATGAGGCGGGCGGGACGGCGGGTGACGTCAACGACGTGATGGGGAGGGGACGGGGCCCGCTGCTGCGCAGAGGCGGGAGGGGCGGGGCGGGAGAAGCCACGCCCCTTTGTGTCAGGCCCCGCCCCTTGGGTAATGGCGCCTGGGGAGGCAGCGCCAGGGGAGGGTAAGGGGAGGCCGCCGGGCCCCTGCTGCCGCTGCAGGGAGGCCGCGGGGTACGGGCGGGTCTCGGAGCCTCCCCCACGCCCCGCAGAGCAATGCAGGGGTGGTGGCTACACCGCAAACCCCCGGGCGTAGGCGAGCAGCCGCTGAGCTCGTGGCCTCAACCATGGCTCAGCCATGAGCCTGCTGGCACTGCGCACGTAGTTTCTCCACAGGAACTTACACAGTCCCAAAAGTGGCACAAACACAGCTTTCAGCATCAAACAGCACCACACGTCCCAGCCCGAAGCCTTACCACTAATTCCCCTGAGGTGGTCTCTCCCCTGACCTCTTCAGTGATAGAGTGGTTTTGAGGCTCGTGTCAACAAACAAAGCTTTAAGCAAAGTGTTGGCATTAGGAAACAAAATACAAATTTTTATTTGAAGAAAATATCTCGGATATGACAATAACTTTGGTCATGTTAAAAGGAGGCCATCCAGGAACAAATCAAAGTCAGCTGCTCTAAAGAGCGTGGCCACATAACAGTATATGCACATATTAGGTAACAGAAGCTAAGGTTACACGCATAAATAGACCTTAGTACCATGCAAGTTTCAACTTAATTTCATACATTCATTATAAATTTTCAGTTATTTTCATGCCAAATTGCCTTTGCATAAAAAGTTAAGAAAGAAGTTACATTTAAATGTGACCAAAATTGAACAGAAAAAAATCGTAAGTACAGACGACATTTTTATTAAAAAGATCTTGAAATTACACCTGTTCAAGAATCGATATGCCATCTCTGATCTCCTTCAGTGGGAATTAGTACTGTTAAGCATTGTTAAATATCAAAAAATACAACTCTGTTTACAACATAGTACCGGCATATTCAAAGTACTCTGCCAAATTTTAAATAATAAATCAGGTTTTGAAGAACTTCAATAGAAAGCAACTTATGCTCACACATACATAATGCACGTATTTAATTATGTAACAAAAGTTTTATAAAAGGAAACAAGTTTACCCCATGCCAGCTTGAATTACTGAGGTGGGATTCGATACCTACTATGAAGACTGACGGTTCATTTCTTTAAATACATTTATTAGTCTCTGGAAAAAAAAGACAAAATTTACTTTCACCAGAATACACACCATTCTTCACCGACGATCTGTTTCTCAGTCATGACTGACACAAGTCAGTCCTTATGAAAGTGGCTTTTGTGTTTGAAGACCTTGCAATAAAAAAAAAAAAGAAATGGTCCACTAGACTTCAAAAAATTCAATCAGCTCCTGTTCAACCGCAGAATAATCCTACGCATTGCTTCTACCTAGAGTAATCTTCATCATCCGTCATCTGTAATTGTAGACAGTCACGTCTTCCACTGTGACTCAAGGTGCAGCTACAAGTAGAGAAGTGCTTAGATACTCAGTCACTTCAAATACACTTGTTGAAGACTGCTTCTAGTGCATAATCAAGTTGAAAATCCCTTTACTGATCATAATGGTTTGTCAATAACTGTAACACCTAGAGTGAGGAAAAAAAAGGCATAAATCTTTAGGTAGTATTTTCAAAAAAAAAAAAATAAGAATATCAAAGTCAATAATATACTGCAACTAGCATAGGATTGCAAAACAGCACATCAGCATCAAGTTTTCATATTTTCCATAATTTATCTGACAGAAAGTTGTCTGAATCAATGCAGTGTTTTTGAAAGTTTCTATGATTTGAAAAAAAAATCAGCCATTGCTCAACTCTACTTACCCTTACAGTTAATATATCTTTTACATAAACTTAACTCATTTGAGAGACTGCAGTTATTAAAGGAAAAGATTCCTGAAACAACTCTCATTTTCTAAATAGCAAATCCCCACAAAGAACTTCAGAATTGGACCCCCCATATTGAGAAACAATTGCAAAGCTCTTGTTTTTTAAAAAAAAAAAAAAAAAAAACTGGTCACACTACAATCTTCTTTCTGACTCATCACTGACATGCTAAATCCCTCTTGAATACAGCTTAATACCTTTTTCATTTTAGTGAATAGTTGTTTGAATTCATCATTCAAAATGAACCAGCAGATTCTTCATACCCATTCTAGTATCTTAGGTTTTATTTTAGACAGTACTTGGTTTGAATATTTTGCCAAATATCGCAGCTACTCTTCAACATATTGTAAAAAGCCCGTTTAAAAAAGAAAAATACATTACCTGCATAGCTTCTTCCTGTACTCATACAAGATGACACAACTGTCCATTTATCAGTTGTTGGATTATAATATTCCACTGTTGATAAATTACAGGAACCATCATCTCCTCCAACTACATACAAGACCATTTACAGCACAAACACCTAAAGAAGACAGGAAAACAATTGGGAAAATTAATATTTGGATTGTTCCCCTCATTAAATCATGATTTCTATGCTGTGACATCATCAAAGCAGCAGAAATCCATTTAAAGGAAAAGGAACATGCCATTTGCACCAAATGACCACTGGTATTTTGAAGTAATTGCTGCGTATACCTGCATTCCTTCTGCACATGTTCATATCCGCAACCTGCTTCCATGTACTGGTGACAGGATCAAACACTTCCACGCTTTTTCTTACCAAAGGACCATCATGACCACCTACCGCATACAATAAATTGTTTCACACCAACACCTGTGAATATATGAAAATACTCAAAATTAAATGGAGTATGGTTTGACTGATACAAAGAAACAACAAATACATCCACTAACATAAAACCTTCACCCAATGTTAGGAACTATTTCACAAGACATTTGAGTGAGGATACATTAAAGCAACTAAAGCAAGACACTGATAAAAATGTCCTGCATGCCCAATACAGTTGCAGCATACAATGACCAGAGCTGTTCTGCAACACAACTTTAAGAAAACTTTGGACAAAAATAAATAAATTTGCAGGAAAACGAGGACCGTTGAAATTTAGGACTAATTAGAAATGACAGTAAATGACAAAGTATGCTCGGGCAGCATATGGCAATTTGACAATATGATAAAGCATAAGTGAATTTTTAGAAAATAAGAGCTATGCACTATGGAGGATAAAAACTGAATGCACAGACATTAAACAATAGGATTGTTTCCACTGAAGTGCTGGAATACCTTATAAACATATATGAAACATATGTGAACAATTATAGTGAGTACCTTCCTCCTCCAGATCTGGAAGACCCAAACTTCCTTGAACCAAGCTTCAATGATCAAAATACTCAAAAGTATATTTTATGTCTCCTTTACTTTACAATAAAAGGGTTGGGGGTTTTTTGTTTAACCAATATATAAGCTTGGGATGAAGGAACAAATAAGGCTAGTCTAGATCTATTGCCAGTTAGGCAGCACGTATGGACAAGATGGCAACAGGAAACAAAAGGGAAGGCCTGTTTATTTATTCCTCGCTTTATAATGCACTATTATAACCCAAGCATAACAGGCTTCAGAAGTGGAATATTTTGGCATTAAAACTGTGAGTGATGGACAACAAAGACAATTAAACATCACTACTATGAAAGTACGTTGGGAAATACTTGTCCATATTTAAGATTATGAAACTCAAAGCATGAGATACAGATTTGTGAATTATTTAATTAGTTCTTAAAGGGCTCTGTGGAAAGGGCACTGCTTAAAATCTCTATTGAAAAGTAAGGGAAACAGCAAATATGAATACAAAACATCAGTTTTGTACTTTCAGAGTACAAAGTTTTCAGACTTTCAGAGGAAAAAAAATGCTGGGTTAAAAAAAAAAAAAGCTCTGAGACCTTAAAAGCCAGCTGAAACATCTCAGAAAATGTATCACTTAGATTGTGTTTATGGGCCACTCCTATATGGGAAGAGAAATGACTCCTGATGAAATAATTAAATTATCTTACTAAAAGGACAGATTTCAATAACTAAAAGAAAAGGGGAAGTAAACATGGAAGAGTTAATTGGTACTACAAATCTGAAAAATAGCTTCTTAGTATGACACTGATTTATAATCATGCTATCTAAAGCTTCATCAGTGACATTCAGTAGTGATATTTCCCTGTATCCATCCCAGTTAATTTAACTCCTCTGTGATTGCTATTATTTCTAGTTATCATGTCACAGAACAGTTTGACAGCTTTTCTTTCTCCCACTCTGATCTCACTTTATTCGACAGGATAATACAACATTCATCTTTTGTAGCATTAACATTACAGAGATAGAAAGAGAGCTACGATTTTTAGTTTAAATGTGTGATGTGATATAAATCAAGTAGATAAGTAAAAGAATGTGCTTCATTGTTATTTTTCTTCCCCACCTGTTTTTTGTGGTTTTGTATGTGGTTTTTTTCCCCTGTATAATTATTGACCTTCCTATTTAGTGCATATAGTTTTCCTTCTGCTACATTGCCATTTTTTATTTGGCAGATCCTTATTTTTAGTAACATTCTTCATTTCTTGGTTTCTTCATTCTCCCTTAATCCGACACACAGGTTCCAAGCCCTACCTTATTTCTTGCTCCTTCCATCTGTATCTTCTTGTCGCTGTCTGAGTTCTCCTCTGTTCCTTTTCTTTCCTGCCCATTTTCTAGGGCCCTGCCTTATCTGTCTCATCCCTCCCAAATGGCCTATATCTGGATCTGAGGTTCCTCATCCCAACACGTTGCTAGAAACAGATCTGTCCCCGCACTGATCAACTGAGATGCAATTGGTACTAAAGAAGAGTAACTGAGGGTTAACCTCTGAAGTTGCTTTTGAAAGAAGATGGAGCAGTAGGAACAGAATAGATGGGTCTAAATTCCTGGAGATGACCAGAGATACATAGTTTTAATGCAGGAAACAAAATTATCTTTAGTTGGTACCTACTAGTCCAACACCAGGACTGCTGCCAAGTGAAACAGCCCTAGTGTTTTGAGATATCTGGCGGCTACAGCCAAGCTCAGTCAACAGTCATGATTTTCACATTACCACCCCCCCTCCCCCAAGTACAAATAAATGTTCCATGTATTTAACAGAGTGGCACTCTGAATATTGATTCTTTTCCTCAATTATATGAACCTGAAATAACTGACTAGATTTACCTTTTCCTCTCCATTTCTTTTTTAAACAGCAGCAGAGCTGAGTAAACAGCCACAGTCCTGAACTGTAGGGCAAGTGAATAGGGAAGAGCGGCAGAAAGATCCCTGTAGTTATTGTATCTAAGGCACTACATTTTAGGCTTGTAGAATTAACTCAACATCAAAAAAAAAAAAGTCAAATATCTAGTATAGGACCTTTTTTTCATTTTTTTAAGAGAGAGAAAACAGGATTGCTGGCAGATTGCAAATGAACCTTTGTCAGAACCAAACAACACTATTTGTCTTTACGATGATTCAAGTAATTTGCCCATTTTATGTAAACATTTTCCTCAAAACTTGCCAATATTAGACAACTGCCTTACTGCAACTCTGGCTGTTTTTAATCCAGCATTTATTAACAAGATACGCAAACTGAACTAGAAGTTTCACAAGACAACCCTGTTTTATCAAGATGCACCATATCATGCTTCCTTTATTAATGGGATGTTTTTCATTTAAAAACAATCAAATGTTAATTTTTAGCAATAAGAGACCTACCAGCTTGCCGATTTTGTAAGGATGTTAACTGAAATATCACCAACTAAGTATTTTAATTTTAGTAATGATGTTAATACTGTCACGTAAAACCTACTGAAATAATTTGGACTGACTTTAAACATTATTGTGCATATTAAAAACTACTCAGAGTTGATAATAAAGAATAATGGGAGGCATTATAATAATGTAAAGCTGGGATAGGTATCAGTCATGTACAGAGTGTCCTGGAAGTCCCTCCAGTTTTATTTGTAGCAACATCTCTTCCAATTTTGAAGCATGTTAACACAATCCGGTGATATTTGAAAGGTGTGCTAAAAAGCACCACTGACTACTTGGCAAAAAGTAATCTAAACAACTGAAAAAAAATAAATGTAGAAAAATAATATCATGCAACATGACTTGAAAAAGTTCGTGTGAATGCATCTAGAGAAATAAATTCAGCAAGTTGAAAAAACCTGAAGTACCAAAAGACAAATAGAGGACAGCGAACAGTAAATAAGACTTGAATCCATAGTAGATAATGAAAACGCTAACGTTGATTTGGAGCTCTGGAAATAACATTTCATTAAACAAGAGCAGAATACCACAGGCACTTTTGATGTCTCTGAAGAGAAATATGCATACTCAGAATCCCAAGAGGAAAAAAAATATATAAAAATACAGAAGGGATTTTTAAGATTATAAAAGAAGTAAATGGATATACCTTGGCTAAACGATAAGGAAGGATAACATGTGTAGTAGCCTATACATATCCAAAGGATGTAAACATCAGGTGATGAGAAGAATTACTGAAGATGAAACAAAGGGTACATAAGTGGAAGTAATAAGATGAAACCAGTAATACAAACTTAAGAATGAACAAGGACAAAATTTCCTGCAGTGAATCAGAATGCAAAACAAGTCGTCCAAGGAGCTGGAAATCTAGTCACAATTCACATGTAAAGTCCACCTGAAAACACTACTAGAAAAATCAGACCTATACTTGCAAAGAGACATCTTTGAAGACAACATTTTCTCATCCTGAACATCTAGATTTTGATAATTCAGTATTTAGCAGATACTACATTGATTGTTACAATCCATGCATATTCATTTATATGTTTACAACATCAGAAGGTATGGGAAGAAAAGGAATATTGAAAGTATGGGAAAGCAAGGAAAGATATCTACTATCAGCAAACTGAGAATCTTACTCTGTAGGAAGTTTTGTATTTATAACCTACAATATGTCAGCCATTTAAGGCTAGCACATTCCATTAAGCCTCAGACTTTAGCTTACCTTTTACATTTTCAGATAAATTTTAAAACCACAAATCTGTTTCACTTTTACTATGATCACTGAGTCTTGTTCACCCACCTGCTCCACTCCGTCTAGTGCTCATTTCTGCAACATAGCTCCACTCATTTGTATTGGCATCATAGCATTCGACTGAACTAAGGCACTGACGCGATGCCCCATCGTAGCCCCCAACAGCATACAGTTTACCTAGAAGGGTAACCAACAGAAATCTGCAAATTTCTGATGCACACAGACTGTACTGTCACACATGCAGAGGGGAAATCATTGTTTTCTGAATTTGCTACTACTCAGTACCTGTCATCAATCAGTTATAGTGAGATTGTATTTTTGTCAGTTGTTTAGGATAGTGCTCTATGGTTCTTGTCATTTTTAGGAGGCAAGAGGCAGACTGTACCTTGCAAAAGCAACGTGAGTCAAAAGATTTTGAATTTCCTAGCTGAAATACAAAGGTACTTCATTCTGTTTATAATTTAGGAATTGTCCAAAGGCAAACTAATTCAAGTACGTCCAACATTGGAAGTTCACCGATAGGCTTCCTAGAAACATCAAAAAATTTCCTATGAAAATTACCTGTACAGTTTGCATTTTCAGATGAGAAAGAGCAGTGGTTCCTATGCAGTTAAAAAAAAAAAAAACATGCCTAAAACATTTCAGGAGCTATTAGCCAGCCCATGTCTGCATTGTGCAAGCAATATCCAAGCTATTCACCACCAAGTTGCCCTTGAAAGTCAGCAGTTTTCCTGGCACTGTCCTTGACATTGTTCTAGCATGTAACCAGCAAAGTCAGCCACAGGTAACATAACTGACAACAGTGCAGTGCTACATCACTATCAGGCTCTCTAGCTTTGCTGACATGCATGCATGGTTAGCACACTTTTTGTCAGTTGGCCTCTGACACACCTGATGCACAGTTCAAGCTCTGGAAAAAGTTAAAGCACCTATGCTAAAAGCTTGACAAAACAAAGTAGAATGATTATGTATTTCTCCTACCATTTGAATGTCAAGGTTGAGTAGAAACCTAAATCTGAAGTACATTTTCTAAAACGGGGAAAGATAATAAGGTAAAGGATTGCATTTCTCTTCCTCCTTTTAATATAATTTGTCAACTTACCTCCAACAACACCTACTCCAACACTACTTCTTCTTGTGTTCATTGGAGCTACATGAAACCACTCATTAGTCTTTAAGTTGTAAACTTCGACTGATGATAAACCTATGAAAACAATATAACATTATTTGCTCCACAAATCTAGATGCAATGTACTGTCCACCTTCCAGAAAATTCATCATATCTGTAAATTCAAATTATTTTGATTTAAGAACTGTTAAATACTATGCAAAAGGCATAACAGGTATCCTTTAGATAGTCAAATACAGTCATCATATTCCTGGTGTCTGAAAATGGGCAAGTTAGTAAAAGCTTCTGGGGTACTCTGAAAAATTCTTTTTTTTTTTTAGATTTTTAACTAAGTCACAATGCTCTCTCATACATGCACATGCTCGTCAATAATAGTTATTAAGTAAAAGGGTCATCTCTGCACAAAAGGTTTTATGCATCTGAAGAGAATGGACTGTGTATGTACATCTTCCCACAGTTCAAAGAACACTGTTCATAATCCTATTTACACTACATGAAAATGCAGAATTATACTTCATATGCAAACAGGACAAAAAGACCAGAAAATTTTTCTGCTCACACGTTCCTTGAGGTAGGAACTTGGACTACTGAAAGGGAACTTGTCAAAGATTCACCAGTCATGATGCCTAAAGTCTTAGATTGGAGAGAACAGCCCACTGTTCAGTACTGGGTGGAAGGATATGAGAACTAAAGCATGTTCTGCACCACAAGGTGCTAGGCTACCCTCATGCTTGGTTTTCTCACTGCTAAGAGTCATTCAAATTTGATACAATTATGTCAAGAGCAATGAAAAGTAATAGGCAGTGTATAAAGGCCAAAATACCTGTACTCCCATCAAATCCTCCCACAGCATAAAGAAGTCCATTTAATACAGCTGCTCCCAGGGTGCTTCTCCTGTCTTGCATATTAGCAACACTTGTCCACTGGTCCTTCACCGGATCATAGGAATCTACTGTGCGAACTCTCAAAGAACCATTGAAACCACCGACAGCATAAACCATGCCTCCCATGTACACCATTCCTAGAGAAGGAAAATGGTGAGGAAAGTTGAGCATTTTTTTTTCTCTTTGTCAATTATTTTATTCCGTACTATCTTAAACGTGCAGATACTTGACACAGTTTACAGTACTCACTACACAGGCTTTTGACAGTGTCATAAAGCCACACTCCCTTCAGATTAAGTACTAGAAGTTCTGATGCGTTTTTTTTGTTACAAATGTCTCATACTCCTGAAATCATGCTTGCAGAATTTCCTCTTGATTAGGTATCTCAGCTATTTTAAGATTTTCACATTTTTAGTATCAGGTGGTCACTTCTTCACATTCTTCATCTAATTTAATTTAATAATAAGGTATTTTAATAATAAAATTGCTCATTATTATAACACATTAATATTTTAGTACTTTTAGCCCCTGTATCTATGGCAGGTGAAGAAGCAGTTTATTCTACAGATTACAAAATGAAACACAAATTAAGATTAAGTAAACAAACCTGTATAGATCCGGACTAGCAAATCTGTCATTCGAATTTGAAAGACAACCACTGAAGTCAAGGCTTTGCCCTTCTCAGATAAGTATCTTAATTACTGTTCCAAGGAACATAGGATGCTTTATATTGACGCCTTAATTCTGAAGCATTACGTACCTGCTCTACATCTTCTGGAAGGCAACTCAGCCACCTGATGCCAGCGTTCTTCTTTAAAATCATAGCATTCGACACTGCGTATTGCCTTTGGTGCCTGTCCTCCAACTACCATCATCAACTGAAAGGGAGATAATATTTTTTAATTATTTCCATATGTATGAGAGCACCTGGAAGATCAAAAAAGTTTTAAAAAATAAAGGATGGTTCTCCTAAATAAGCAGTTGAGTCTTGTAAAGTAGGCAACTCATTTTTATTTTTTTTTTTTGAAAATATAAGCAATTTGAAATTATTGTGTCTAGATGAAATATTTGAGGTAGAAAAGCAGGAAGCAATCTAGGCAGACCTCCCATGAATGACAGATTCTGCTATATCTTCACACCCTAGTATGACTGCAGATATGAGAATTCACTATCTATGATATTCAAAGGAAATGTGAAAATCCATCACAAAACAGCCTTCTTTGGTTCCTTTGAGGTAAATGTGCTAAATCTGCTGAATGAAGTCTCCTAGTCCATTATTAGTTGCCATAATACTACAACAAAACTTCTTGATCATTGGAAAGAAGACATTTGTTTTGTTTTCTTCTAAAATGAAGGAAAGATCATACTTAGCTAAAAAATTTTTACTGGAATAAGTGATGGTAATGCTGTCATCAAATCTATTAAAGTAGAGTTTAAAGAATAAGTACATTGGAAAAAATAAGTGTCTTACTTTTGGAAGGCTAGCAGGCGTTCTCAATTTTGTTCGAGTGCTTTTCATCAATGCTCGTTGCTCAGTTGGCAGCAAGTGATACTTCATAGCTTCAATGAGGTAATCTTTACAAGCACTGCTGTTCTTAACCAATATTTCCTCTTCAACTCTCTGTTTGTTAATAGAAGTTTAACAAGGTCTGAGCATGTTAAGGAAGTAAAACACAAATCACAATCTGAAGTGTAATAAAGCCTTTATCACAGGAACAAATGCATATCACTGAATTTTTAGAATGTAGTTTAACCACATTTAGACATAAATTTATGTGATGACAATATGCAGTCATTGATCAGGAGATGTAGACTCTCTTAATT
This sequence comes from Cygnus olor, assembly GCF_009769625.2. Classification (NCBI taxonomy): domain Eukaryota; kingdom Metazoa; phylum Chordata; class Aves; order Anseriformes; family Anatidae; genus Cygnus; species Cygnus olor. The sequence continues at coordinate 28,140,272 of NC_049172.1, forward strand.
AGTATGTGGAAGAAACAGTGTTAGACAACAGTGAGACTGCTCACAATCAGATGTTTCTTGACTTTTCAAATACAAGACTGTACAGAACACTTGCAGGTGGGGGTGGAGGGGGATTTTAACAAACCACAACAACAACAAAAACAAAGTGGAAGAAATTCATATCACAAAGATAGATTTCTAAAACTAAACACCTACCAACCATTCAATGTTAATGGTGAGCTGATTTTTTTTTTTTTATCTTAAATATTGATCTAACACCAAAATAGTCAAATGATGTCACAGAACTTTAAAAATAAAAATAAATAACAATCTGAACCAGGTAAAGAAATGTGTACATTGTCATTTAAGTCCTAACCAATTTAATTAGATATAATTCTGAAATTTAAGTGTTGTATCACATCATGGTTGGACCAGATGATCCTGAAGGTCTTTTCCAACCTTAAAGATTCTATCCTATGATCATATTACAAATGAAATGTAACTTGACCTCAGCAAATTAGATCATTCAAATTACTATGTGCCATGACAAGGAGTCACCTGAACAAACAGATTACATGCATGTGGCTTCCCCTGTTTGGCAATCCCCCATTTGACTGTAAGAGTGCATGTGCACACACATGTAGTGGTGGTTTCTTGTTTATTTTTACCATCAGTAACACAATACATTACACTGTTTAAATTTAAAAATATTCACCTGGCATTAAAAAAAAAATAAATAGAAATGTTCACATGCTCAAGAATCACTATTCCTTTTTGCTTACCTGAACTAAATATTCCCGGGAAAGCAAAGGCAGCCGAACATGCTCCATCAGGCGTGCCATTAGCTCCTGCCTTACATCTTTGTCATGGTTTACCCATGCTATCACCGCTTCAAATACCTTCCAGAAAACAAACAAATGCGAGTCCCTTGACTTACAGATTCATGACTATGAAAGTATCACTGTCTCCCCAAAAATAGCTTTTACTTTACTACAATTCCTAATGTAAGAAAAAAAAAAACCCCTAGCAGTTACAACTCTCAGTATTTGCATATTTATCCAATAAAAAGTTCTTAAGATGCATTAGGCAGTCTCTTTCTACACCACATCTCTACTAGTGTTGCAAGGGTGGTTGACAAAATGCACACAATAATTAATACATTAATACTGTAAATCCAATAAAACCTATGTAAACAAACAATAAAGCAGCAGAGATATTGTAACTCTCTATTTTTCTTCCTGTCTTGTAGGATTGACATGCCACATCATCACTCAGAGACTGATCTCTAATCTTACTAGAAGAAGCAGTACCAAGCCTGGTTTCTCCTATATTGCACACAGCTTATCATATGCTTGAGCATTAAAACTTTAATTACACTCCACAGAGTAGCATTGCTTGTATCAGTCCGGCCCTTCAGATTATTATGGGGACAGCAATGTGACTTCGCTAATTACAGGTTAAACAGATCGTTCTTAGATCAGAGTTTCTCCAATGTATAAAAAGAAGAGTTTAGCACAAAACACTATCTAGCCATCAAATCAGTATGCAAACATGCTTTTGAATACAGTTTAGGCTCATTTGAGCAGAGTTGGTACAGCTACATACTCCTTGGACAAAGGAAGACAATGTATTTTTAACTGATAATATCTGGATTCAAAAGCTCAGAACAAATGCATCTACACAGAAAAATCATTAGAGGTTCAAAGGACATCTGCTGGCCTCACTGAAGATCAGTTTCACAATGAAATGATGAGATCTAGGTAAAGGTGAGCCAAACCATATTCAAACTTAAGTTTGGTTATACCAAAGCTACCGAGCCATCTCCTTTGCAACACATATTGTTCAGTTAATCTAACAGCCCCACATATACAGTGCCCATTTTTAATTCCTTTGTGGGGAGTGCTTACGTTTGAAGTTAGAGAAGGGCAATAACCTGTTCTTCAAACTACTATTTTCTAAGTTCTTTATCCCTTGGTATCCCAAGGGGTAGTTGGTTAAAACCTGTGACTTATATCATGTGTTCTCTGCTCTGCTGAAGCTGAAGAGAACTTCCATTCAACGAGTTTTCATTTTTTTCAAGGAAACAGAGGATTATGTGATTTAATACAGTTTTAGGATTTTTAAGAGTGGAAATTAATTTTCAGCATCAAACTGACAACACTTGGGGGAAATAAATCCTTTAAATAAACACAATACATGCTTAATTTCACCAAGGAAACAAAGAATGCATCCAACGGTCTACAGAAACAGTAAGAACAAGCTCACTCTCTTATACAAAAGGATAAAAAGAATACTGTGGAACAGGTGGTCTTACCTTCTCTTCTGAGGCAATTAGTAAGTTTGTCACTAATATCAAACTGCACACCTGCTCTACACCGAGATTGAGTATTCTTCACTAAGTACACATCAGAAAAGTGCTGTTCTGTTTGGAGGAGAAAGAAAAGTACTCTTAACATACAGCACTACGTGTATACAAGAATGAACATTACAGCAGTAGAGGAAAAAGAGGGAAACAATTCAATAGGCATGCTATTTTGTCACATTAGAGCAATACCTTAATACATTTTATATAGGTTAAAGCTTGGTCTCGAACACAGCGTTTATATTAGATATAACCCAGAAATCCCTGCCAACCTCAGCCTTCTTGGATTCTGTGAAGGTACTTTAAGAATGCAGGATGCTTCCAGATCAGAAGGTCGAATTTTTTCAGGGTACAACAGCTTTTTTGAACTTGTACTAAAGACTAGTGAGGCATAAAAAGATACATCTAATGCAGCATGGCAACTCCTGTCCTCTATCTAGTTCAGCATCCTGTTCCTTCAAACAAGCAACATAATTGCTTCAGAACAAAAGTCCAAGAACACATATGAGAAGTAAATATGCTAAGACCTCCTCTCATATAATCTCAATATAATCATGAAAAATTAGAGACTGGTAGTCAGAATGATGATATTTTACCTTACAGTACTCACTAAACAATGAGTTTCAGTGAGATGCAATCCACCCCCATGAACCTTGTTAATTCTTTACTTTAATACCCTTCTGCAGCAATAATCTGTTTCTTGAACAAAAACCCACATCTAAACTTAACACACAGTTTGCCATTCATTAATCAGTCTTCAGTGAATATCACCATGTTCTACTGCTGAACACAATGACAGGAAAAGCCACAATCTGTCTACTCAAAATCATTCGTTATTCCTTTATCCTCATCTCTATTTAATTAAATAGTCCCTCGCCTTTTCTCTTATCCTATCAGCTTTTCCATTCATAAAGACATAATCTCCACTAGTCCCTCCAGTTCGCAGCATTCTCTTATCATGATAGACAGGTAGTACTTCTGCTGCATTTCAAGCTATAGGAGAGAAAGGATGAGAAGTACTATTGAGTTCCGTAACACTACCATTACTGTTCTACCCCTTACCAATCTTATGTCCAAACTCTGTTTTTCAGATAACAAATTTGCAGTTCCTTGAGCTGAAGTAGAATTTTCTGAGATACACTTACTGAAATAAACATCTGCTGAATTTACTATTTGCACATTGCGAATAGAAATTGAAAACTGTAATTTGCATAAATTAAGCTTTATCATAAACTTCAAATTTTAAAGTGACAGTCACACAAAACAGCATATCTGACAGCTCAGAAGCTGAGTTAAGAGGGAAGCAAAAAGGGGAAGCAAAACACATCCAAATCTCAGAAGCTTTATTCATCTTCCTTGAGAAAGCCAATCCACACTGCATCATATCCAACAAGATATGGTTCATAAACTAGAAATGCGTGGATAACTTTATATATACAAAGCCTTCGATTTCAAATGGGGATTTAGATTTATGACATGCTCTAAAGAACGGAAGAGATCCAGTCCCTAACAAAAAGAGGGAAAGTTGAGAATCTGACATTTGTTGTATTACTTTGAAAAGCTGAATTCTGTCTTCATGCTAGGAAGAGAACTGTAGGGAGAAGATAAATAAATCAAAAAAAAAAAAAGTACTTGAACAAAAACTAATGGATTGTTTTAATGGATGCCAGCCTCTGTGCTTCAAGCATGAAATAAGGCATATGGACAAGAGCTAAGAGGAGTGAAAAAAGGAGAAGCTAAAACAAACTACTCGGTCAATAGCTACATGCTCAGGTTTTCAAGCAATACCTCGAAACAAGTTCTCAGCTGAATGAAATGAAAAAAAAAAGGCGGGGGGGAGGAATAGGAGAATAGGAGGGCAGACTGCTATATAAATTTTAGCCATCAAAAAAAAAGTGGGAGTGTAAGTTGAAATCATTTGCCTCTTAAGAACCAGATTTCTTGTTGCCAAGGAGACAATCTTAACTGACTGATAGATAACCTTTTGGCAGAAGCCAATTGAAATTACAGCTAAATGGATTATTCAAAATAATAAGAAACAAAACAAGAATAAGGAAACTCAGAAACACCAATTAAATCTGCCAACAGCAATTTATCTAACACTTCAAGCACTGAAGACAAGAGGCTTTTTTTTTTTTTTTATATACATACATAAAAATAATTCTTATGAAATTCAAACCGTTCTACTTTCCTTTAACAAGAAGGATATCAGCATCTTACTCTGAAATAATATGATTTGGTACTAGGAGTCAAAAAAAAAAATTCATATTTTCTTTTCTAATCATTCTGAGAGAAACCAGTATTGGGGATATGTTTTTGCCTTCTGGATTAGGATTTGTATTATCCCATCTTATTGCTAAAATTCTGAAAGATTAGATAATCTGAGATAATAACATCAAACTGAACATTTCATTGCATCTAACCCCTGCAAAATCTCAAACTAGCTATGTTTTTTTATTTGTCACAATGTACTACTTCATGAACATCCCCTAGATAAGCAGACAGAACTATCTGCTGGAAACTTTTCATAAGAGAAAAATACCTACTTCCCCCCCCCCCCCCCCCCCCCCCCCCGCCAAACAAGAATTTTCCACACAGCGTGCAGCTTTGACAAATTCATGCTGGAATCCTGCCTGACTTCTTGCCACTTTAACCAGATATTGAAGCCAGCTGGCTTGAGAATCAGGCAGCCTGGTAACAAGCTGTCTTAGGAGCTGCAGGGTCTTGGCTTCCAAATTCCCACTTTCTGAACAAGTACAATTCTAATTTTTTATCCTCAAAACTTAAATCTGCCTTAAAAAAAAAAATCCCTTCCATTTTAGGAAGCTTCTAAAATATCTGTTCCAATAGCATATGAAAACCAGATTTTCACATTTTCACAACTGGTAGAGACAGTTTGTATCTGGATAGCTGACGATCTGTCCTCATCTGCCCTGTACCAGTAGGATGGGACTTCAGCTTCAGGGACACACTAAAAGGACAAAAAGGAAGTTCTTAAAAACATGAAAGGAGCTAGTAACAAAATGTTTGGAAATGCAATAAATGAAGATATTTTGCAGAGCAAAGGAAGATAAAAGGAGCTATAAAAGTACCACGTTTTGTTATTTTCCATCAGGAGTCTGGAGATGTGTATTCTACATAGACATAGCAGCAGTAAGTGCTTGACCTACCTCTTCTATATCTGAAGTTTGCACTGGACATTTCATGCTACAAATGTTTGTGGATTAACTCACAAACACTACTTCTCTCATTTATATACCTACAGTCAACCCTTACCTGGCTTAACTGCCTTTACTAAATGGAATAAATAAATAGAGATGCAAAAGTCTCTATTAAGTTCCTTCAGATGAAAACCTTTCAGAGAATCTTGGTGGTAAAAAATAAAAGCCTGTAACCCATCTTCTACTTTGTTTTTATGACAATGGCCTTTCTCAATGTTCGTCTCTGTGTTGAAAACTGCTCCATTTATTTTCCATCAGCAATGGGCTTCAGCCATTTACTAACATCTTTTTGATGTGTTCCAGCAGTTGATGACACTCCAGAAAACTTTTTAATATTTTGTTCACTTCCAGAAATCTTCTCCCAAAGATCTTCCCAAAGCTGCACTAACACACATGAAAAATGTGGCCAGAACTTATCAGTGCCATAGGCTGCAGCTAAAGGACAACAACCCTCACATTTCCTAGATCTCTGTATGACAGTGATCCGGTGTCTATTAGTTTGTGAAACAAAAGATCACAAAGAAATATCTCAATTCTCATAAGCATCTTCTGTGTTTTAGGCCAACTGCTTCTACTCCACCAAATAGATTAATTTATTTATTAATAAACTAAAAAGAGTACTTGCATTTTTTTCTGATGTGCTAGCACTACAAAAACAGTTGGAATGTTCCAGAAACATTGAGAAAAAATTATCAGTTCAGAAAGAAGCTTTTTTTTTTTTTTAAAACAGAGATGCAAAGCGTGGAACTCGGAACTG